>NC_137167.1:0-600000 GCF_951394435.1 Stenella coeruleoalba
CGCCCTCACACGCACGCTCCCCCTAAAGCGTTGCCGTACCCTCACCCGGACCCTAAACCGTCCCCGTCCCCTAACCCTAACCCTAGCCCGAACCCTAACCCTAACCCTTCCCCGAAGCCTGACCCTCACCCATCCCCTAATCTTAACCCGTACGCTAACACTAACCCGCGCCCTCACACGCACGCTCCCCCTAAAGCGTTGCCGTACCCTCACCTGGACCCTAAACCGTCCTCATCCCCTAACCCTAACCCTAGCCCGAACCCTAACCCTAACCCTTCCCCGAAGCCTGACCCTCACCCGTCCCCTAATTCTACCCATACGCTAACACTAACATGCGCCCTCACACGCACGCTCCCCCAAAGCGTTGCCGTACCCTCACCTGGACCCTAAACCGTCCCCGTCCCCTAACCCTAACCCTAGTCCGAACCCTAACCCTAACCCTTCCCCGAAGCCTGACCCTCACCCGTCCCCTAATCCTAACCCGTACGCTAACACTAACCCGCGCCCTCACACGCACGCTCCCCCTAAAGCGTTGCTGTACCCTCACCTGGACCCTAAACCGTCCTCATCCCCTAACCCTAACCCTAGCCCGAACCCTAACCCTAACCCTTCCCCGAAGCCTGACCCTCACCCGTCCCCTAATCCTAACCCGTACGCTAACACTAACCCGCGCCCTCACACGCACGCTCCCCCTAAAACGTTGCCGTACCCTCACGTGGACCCTAAGCCGTCGCCCTCCCCTAACCCTAACCCTAGCCCGAACACTAACCCTAACCCTTCCCCGAAGCCTGACCCTCACCCGTCCCCTAATCCTAACCCGTACGCTAACACTAACCCGCGCCCTCACACGCACGCTCCCCCTATAGCGTTGCCGTACCCTCACCTGGACCCTAAACCGTCCCTGCCCCCTAATCCTAACCCTAGCCCGAACCCTAACCCTAACCCTTCCCTGAAGCCTGACCCTCACCCGTCCCCTAATCCTAACCCGTACGCTAACACTAACCCGCGCCCTCACACGCACGCTCCCCCTATAGCGTTGCGTACCCTCACCTGGACCCTAAACCGTCCCTGCCCCCTAATCCTAACCCTAGCCCGAACCCTAACCCTAACACTTCCCCGAAGCCTGACCCTCACCCGTCGCCTAATCCTAACCCGTACGCTAACACTAACCCCCGCCCTCACACGCACGCTCCCCCTAAAGCGTTACCGTACCCTCACCTGGAACCTAAACCGTCCCCGTCCCCTAACCCTAAACCTAGCCCGAACCCTAACCCTAACCCTTCCCCGAAGCCTGACCCTCACCCGTCCCCTAATCCTAACCCGTACGCTAACACTAACCCGCGCCCTCACACGTACGCTCCCACTAAAGGGTTGCCGTACCCTCACCTGGGCCCTAAACCGTCCCCGTCCCCTAACCATAACCCTAGCCCGAACCCTAACCCTAACCCTTCCCCGAAGTCTGACCCTCACCCGTCCCCTAATCCTAACCTGTATGCTAACACTAACCCGCGCCCTCACATGCACGCTCCCCTACAGCGTTGCCGTACCCTCTCCTGGACCCTAAACCGTCCCCGTCCCCTAACCCTAACCCTACCCCGAACCCTAAACCTAACTCTTCCCCGAAGCCTGACCCTCACCCGTCCCCTAATCCTAACTCGTACGCTAACACTAACCCGCGCCCTCACATGCACTCTCCCCCTAAAGCGTTGCCGTACCCTCACCTGGACCTTAAACCGTCCCCGTCCCCTAACCCTAACCCTATCCCGAATCCTAACCCTAACCATTGCCCGAAGCCTGACCCTCACCCATCCCCTAATCCTAACCCGTACACTAACACTAATCCGCGCCCTCACACGCACACTCCCCATAAAGTGTTGCCGTACCCTCACCTGGGCCCTAAACCGTCCCCGTCCCCTAACCATAACCCTAGCCCGAACCCTAACCCTATCCCTTCCCCGAAACCTGACCCTCACCCGTCCCCTAATCCTAACCCGTACGCTAACACTAACCCGCGCCCTCACACGCACGCTCCCCCTAAAGCGTTGCCGTACCCTCACCTGGACCCTAAACCGTCCCCGTCCCGTAACCCTAACCCTAGCCCAAACCCTACACCTAACCCTTGCCCGAAGCCTGACCCTCACCCGTCCCCTAATCCTAACCCGTACGCTAACACTAACCCGCGCCCTCACACGCACGCTCCCCCTAAAGCGTTGCCGTACCCTCACCTGGACCCTAAACCGTCCCCGTCCCCTAACCCTAACCCTAGCCCGAAACCTAACCCTAACACTTCCCCGAAGCCTGACCCTCACCCGTCCCCTAATCCTAACCCGTACGCTAACACTAACCCGCGATCATACACGCACACTCCCCCTAAAGCGTTGCCGTACCCTCACCTGGACCCTATACCGTCCCCGTCCCCTAACCCTAACCCTAGCCCGAACCCTAACCCTAACCCTTCCCCGAAGCCTGACCCTCACCCGTGCCCTAATTCTAACCCGTACGTTAACACTAACCCGCGCCCTCACACGCACGCTCCCCCTAAAGCATTGCCGTACCCTCACCTGGACCCTAAACCGTCCCCGTCCCCTAACCCTAACCCTAGCCCGAACCCTAACCCTAACCCTTCCCCGAAGCCTGACCCTCACCCGTCCCCTAATCCTAACCCGTACGCTAACACTAACCCACGCCCTCACACGCACGCTCCCCCTAAAGCGTTGCCGTACCCTCACCTGGACCCTGAACCGTCCCCGTCTCCTAACCCTAACCCTAGCCCGAACCCTAAACCTAACCCTTCCCCGAAGCCTGACCCTCACCCGTCCCCTAATCCTAACCCGTACGCTCACAGTAACCCACGCCCTCACACGCACGCTCCCCCTAAAGCGTTGCCGTACCCTCACCTGGACCCTGAACCGTCCCCGTCCCCTAACCCTAACCCTATCCCGAACCCTAACCCTAACCCTTCCCCGAAGCCTGACCCTCACCAATCCCCTAATCCTAACCTGTACGCTAACACTAACCCGCGCCCTAACACGCACGCTCCCCCTAAAGCGTTGCCGTACCCTCACCTGGACCCTAAACCGTCCCCGTCCCCTAACCCTAACCCTAGCCCGATCCCTAAGCCTAACCCTTCCCCGAAGCCTGACCCTCACCCGTCCCCTAATCCTAACCCGTACGCTAACACTAACCCGCGCCCTCACACGCACGCTCCCCCTAAAGCGTTGCCGTACCCTCACCTGTTCCCTAAACCGTCCCCGTCCCCTAACCCTAACCCTAGCCGAAACCCTAAACCTAACCCTTCCCCGTCGCCTGACCCTCACCCGTCCCCTAATCCTAACCCGTACGCTAACACTAACCCGCACCCTCACACGCACGCTCCCCTTAAAGAATTGCCATACCCTCACCTGGACCCTAAACCGACCCCGTCCCCTAACCCTAACCCTAGCCCGAACCCTAACCCTAACCCTTCCCCGAAGCCTGACCCTCACCCGTCCCCTAATCCTAACCTGTACGCTAACACTAAGCCGCGCCCTCACACGCACGCTCCCCCTAAAGCGTTGCCGTACCCTCACCTGGACCCTAAACCGTCGCCCTCCCCTAACCCTAACCCTAGCCCGAACCCTAACCCTAACCCTTCCCCGAAGCCTGACCCTCACCCGTCCCCAATCCTAACCCGTACGCTAACACTAACCCACGCCCTCACACGCACGCTCCCCCTAAAGCCTTGCCGTACCCTCACCTGGACCCTGAACCGTCCCCGTCCCCTAACCCTAACCCTAGCCCGAACCCTAACCCTAACCCTTGCCCGAAGCCTGACCCTCACCCGTCCCCTAATCCTAACCCGTACGCTAACACTAACCCGCGCCCTCACACGCACGCTCCCCCTAAAGCGTTGCCGTACCCTCACCTGGACCCTAAACCGTCCCCGTCCCCTAACCCTAACCCTAGCCCGAACCCTAACCCTAACCCTTCCCCGAAGCCTGACCCTCATCCGTCCACTAATCCTAACCCGTACGCTAACACTAACCCACGCGCTCACACGCACGCTCCCCCTATAGCGTTGCCGTACACTCACCTGGACCCTAATCCGTCCCTGCCCCCTAATCCTAACCCTAGCCCGAACCCTAACCCTAACCCTTCCCCGAAGCCTGACCCTCACCCGTCCCCTAATCCTAACCCGTACGCTAACACTAACCCGCGCCCTCACACGCACGCTCCCCCTAAAGCGTTGCCGTACCCTCACCTGGACCCTAAACCGTCCCCGTCCCCTAACCCTAACCCTAGCCCGAACCCTAACCCTAACCCTTCCCCGAAGCCTGACCCTCACCCGTCGCCTAATCCTAACCCGTACGATAACACTAACCCGCGCCCTCACACGCACGCTCCCCCTAAAGCGTTACCGTACCCTCACCTGGACCCTAAACAGTCCCCGTCCCCTAACCCTAACCCTAGCCCGAACCCTAACCCTAACCCTTCCCCGAAGCCTGACCCTCATCCGTCCACTAATCCTAACCCGTACGCTAACACTAACCCACGCGCTCACACGTACGCTCCCCCTAAAGGGTTGCCGTACCCTCACCTGGGCCCTAAACCGTCCCCGTCCCCTAACCCTAACCCTAGCCCGAACCCTAACCCTAACCCTTCCCCGAAGCCTGACCCTCACCCGTCCCTTAATCCTAACCCGTACGTTAACACTAACCCGCGCCCTCACATGCACGCTCCCCCTATAGCGTTGCCGTACCCTCACCTGGACCCTAAACCGTCCCTGCCCCCTAATCCTAACCCTAGCCCGAACCCTAACCCTAACCCTTCCCCGAAGCCTGACCCTCACCCGTCCCCTAATCCTAACCCGTACGCTAACACTAACCCGCGCCCTCACAGGCACGCTCCCCCTATAGCGTTGCCGTACCCTCACCTGGACCCTAAACCGTCCCTGCCCCCTAATCCTAACCCTAGCCCGAACCCTAACCCTAACCCTTCCCCGAAGCCTGACCCTCACCCGTCGCCTAATCCTAACCCGTACGATAACACTAACCCGCGCCCTCACACGCACGCTCCCCCTAAAGCGTTACCGTACCCTCACCTGGACCCTAAACCGTCCCCGTCCCCTAACCCTAACCCTAGCCCGAACCCTAACCCTAACCTTCCCCGAAGCCTGACCCTCACCCGTCCCCTAATCCTAACCCGTACGCTAACACTACCCCGCGCCCTCACATGCACGCTCCCCTAAAGCGTTGCCGTACCCTCTCCTGGACCCTAAACCGTCCCCGTCCCCTAACCCTAACCCTAGCCCGAACCCTAACCCTAACCCTTCCCTGAAGCCTGACCCTCACCCGTCCCCTAATCCTAACCCGTATGCTAACACTAACCCGCGCCCTCACACGCACGCTCCCCCTAAAGCGTTGCCGTACCCTCACCTGGACCCTAAACCGTCCCCGTCCCCTAACCCTTACCCTAGCCCGAACCCTAACCCTAACCCTTCCCCGAAGCCTGACCCTCACCCATCCCCTAATCCTAACCCGTACGCTAACACTATCCCGCGCCCTCACACACACGCTCCCCCTAAAGCGTTGCCGTACCATCACCTGGACCCTAACCGTCCCCGTCCCCTAACTCTAACCCTAGCCCGAACCCTAACCCTAACCCTTCCCTGAAGCCTGACCCTCACCCGTTCCCTAATTCTACCCATAAGCTAACACTAACATGCGCCCTCACACGCACGCTCCCCCAAAGCGTTGCCATACCCTCACCTGGACCCTAAACCGTCCCCGTCCCCTAACCCTAACCCTAGTCCGAAACCTAACCCTAACACTTCCCCGAAGCCTGACCCTCACCCGTCTCCTAATCCTAACCCGTACGCTAACACTAACCCGCGCCCTCACACGCACGCTCCCCCTAAAGCGTTGCCGTACCCTCACCTGGACCCTAAACCGTCCTCATCCCCTAACCCTAACCCTAGCCCGAACCCTAACCCTAACCCTTCCCCGAAGCCTGACCCTCACCCGTCCCCTAATCCTAACCTGTACGCTAACACTAACCCGCGCCATCACACGCACGCTCCCCCTAAAGCGTTGCCGTACCCTCACCTGGACCCTAAACCGTCGCCCTCCCCTAACCCTAACCCTAGCCCGAACCCTAACCCTAACCCTTCCCCGAAGCCTGACCCTCACCCGTCCCCAATCCTAACCCGTACGCTAACACTAACCCACGCCCTCACACGCACGCTCCCCCTAAAGCGTTGCCGTACCCTCACCTTGACCCTGAACCGTCCCCGTCCCCTAACCCTAACCCTAGCCCGAACCCTAACCCTAACCCTTCCCCGAAGCCTGACCCTCACCCGTCCCCTAATCCTAACCCGTACGCTAACACTAACCCGCGCCCTCACACGCACCCTCCCCCTAAAGCGTTGCCGTACCCTCACCTGGACCCTAAACCGTCCCCATCCCCTAAGCCTAACCCTAGCCCGAACCCTAACCCTAACACTTCCCCGAAGCCTGACCCTCACCTGTCCCCTAATCCTAACCCGTATGCTAACACTAACCCGTGCCCTCACACGCACGCTCCCTTTAAAGCGTTGCCGTACCCTCACCTGGACACTAAACCGTCCCCGTCCCCTAACCCTAACCCTAGCCCGAACCCTAACCCTAACCCTTCCCCGAAGCCTGACCCTCACCCGTCCCCTAATCCTAACCCGTACGCTAACACTAACCCACGCCCTCACACGCACGCTCCCCCTAAAGCGTTGCCGTACCCTCACCTGGACCCTAAACCGTCCCCGTCCCCTAACCCTAACCCTAGCCCGAACCCTAACCCTAACCCTTCCCCGAAGCCTGACCCTCACCCGTCCCCTAATCCTAAACCGTACGCTAACACTAACCCGTGCCCTCACACGCACGCTCCCCCTAAAGTGTTGCCGTACCCTCACCTGGACCCTAAACCGTCCCCGTCCCCTAACCCTAACCCTAGCCCGAACCCTAACCCTAACCCTTCCCCGAAGCCTGACCCTCACCCGTCTCCTAATCCTAATCCGTACGCTAACACTAACCCGCGCCCTCACACGCACGCTCCCCCTATAGCGTTGCCGTACCCTCACCTGGACCCTAAACCGTCCCTGCCCCCTAACCCTAACCCTAGCCCGAACCCTAACCCTAACCCTTACCCGAAGCCTGACCCTCACCCGTCCCCTAATCCAAACCTGTACGCTAACACTAACCCGCGCCCTCACACGCACGCTCCCCCTAAAGCGTTGCCGTACCCTCACCTGGACCCTAAACCGTCGCCCTCCCCTAACCCTAACCCTAGCCCGAACACTAACCCTAACCCTTCCCCGAAGCCTGACCCTCACCCGTCCCCTAATCCTAACCCGTACGCTAACACTAACCCGCGCAATCACACGCACGCTCCCCCTATAGCGTTGCCGTACCCTCACCTGGACCCTAAACCGTCCCTGCCCCCTAATCCTAACCCTAGCCCGAACCCTAACCCTAACCCTTCCCCGAAGCCTGACCCTCACCCGTCCCCTAATCCTAACCCGTACGCTAACACTAACCCGCGCCCTCACACGCACGCTCCCCCTATAGCGTTGCCGTACCCTCACCTGGACCCTAAACCGTCCCTGCCCCCTAATCCTAACCCTAGCCCGAACCCTAACCCTAACCCTTCCCCGAAGCCTGACCCTCACCCGTCGCCTAATCCTAACCCGTACGATAACACTAACCCGCGCCCTCACACGCACGCTCCCCCTAAAGCGTTACCGTACCCTCACCTGGACCCTAAACCGTCCCCGTCCCCTAACCCTAACCCTAGCCCGAACCCTAACCCTAACCCTTCCCCGAAGCCTGACCCTCACCCGTCCCCTAATCCTAACCCGTACGCTAACACTAACCCGCGCCCTCACACGTACGCTCCCACTAAAGGTTTGCCGTACCCTCACCTGGGCCCTAAAGCGTCCCCGTCCCCTAACCATAACCCTAGCCCGAACCCTAACCCTAACCCTTCCCCGATGTCTGACCCTCACCCGTCCCCTAATCCTAACCTGTATGCTAACACTGACCCGCGCCCTCACATGCACGCTCCCCTAAAGCGTTGCCGTACCCTCTCCTGGACCCTAAACCGTCCCCGTCCCCTAACCCTAACCCTAGCCCGAACCCTAACCCTAACCCTTCCCTGAAGCCTGACCCTCACCCGTCCCCTAATCCTAACCCGTACGCTAACACTAACCCGCGCCCTCACACGCACGCTCCCCCTAAAGCGTTGCCGTACCCTCACCTGGACCCTAAACCGTCCCCGTCCCCTAACCCTAACCCTAGCCCGAACCCTAACCCTAAACCTTCCCCAAGCCTGACCCTCACCCATCCCCTAATCCTAACCGGTACGCTAACACTAACCCGCGCCCTCACACACACGCTCCCCCTAAAACGTTGCCGTACCATCACCTGGACCCTAACCGTCCCCGTCCCCTAACTCTAACCCTAGCCCGAACCCTAACCCTAACCCTTCCCTGAAGCCTGACCCTCACCCGTCCCCTAATTCTACGCATACGCTAACACTAACATGCGCCCTCACACGCACGCTCCCCCAAAGCGGTGCCGTACCCTCACATGGACCCTAAACCGTCCCCGTCCCTTAACCCTAACCCTAGTCCGAAACCTAACCCTAACCCTTCCCCGAAGCCTGACCCTCACCCGTCTCCTAATCCTAACCCGTACGCTAACACTAACACGCGCCCTCACACGCACGCTCCCCCTAAAGCGTTGCCGTACCCTCAACTGGACCGTAAACCGTCCTCATCCCCTAACCCTAACCCTAGCCCGAACCCTAACCCTAACCCTTCCCCGAAGCCTGACCCTCACCCGTACCCTAATCCTAACCTGTACGCTAACACTAACCCGCGCCCTCACACGCACGCTCCCCCTAAAGCGTTGCCGTACCCTCACCTGGACCCTAAACCGTCGCCCTCCCCTAACCCTAACCCTAGCCCGAACACTAACCCTAACCCTTCCCCGAAGCCTGACCCTCACCCGTCCCCTAATCCTAACCCGTACGCTAACACTAACCCGCGCCCTCACACGCACGCTCCCCCTAAAGCGTTGCCGTACCCTCACCTGGACCCTAAACCGTCCCCGTCCCCTAACCCTAACACTAGCCCGAACCCTAACCCTAACCCTTCCCCGAAGCCTGACCCTCACCCGTCGCCTAATCCTAACCCGTACGATAACACTAACCCGCGCCCTCACACGCAAGCTCCCCCTAAAGCGTTACCGTACCCTCACCTGGACCCTAAACCGTCCCCGTCCCCTAACCCTAACCCTAGACCGAACCCTAACCCTAACCCTTCCCCGAAGCCTGACCCTCATCCGTCCCCTAATCCTAACCCGTACGCTAACACTAACCCGCGCCCTCACACGTACGCTCCCCCTAAAGGGTTGCCGTACTCTCACCTGGGCCCTAAACCGTCACCGTCCCCTAACCCTAACCCTAGCCCGAACCCTAACCCTAACCCTTCCCCGAAGCCTGACCCTCACCCGTCCCCTAATCCTAACCTGTACGCTAACACTAACCTGCGCCCTCACACGCACGCTCCCCCTAAAGCGTTGCCGTACCCTCACCTGGACCCTAAACCGTCGCCCTCCCCTAACCCTAACCCTAGCCCGAACACTAAACCTAACCCTTCCCCGAAGCCTGACCCTCACCCGTCCCCTAATCCTAACCCGTACGCTAACACTAACCCGCGCCCTCACACGCACGCTCCCCCTATAGCTTTGCCGTACCCTCACCTGGACCCTAAACCGTCCCTGCCCCCTAATCCTAACCCTAGCCCAAACCCTAACCCTAACCCTTCCCCGAAGCCTGACCCTCACCCGTCCCCTAATCCTAACCCGTACGCTAACACTAACCCGCGCCCTCACACGCACGCTCCCCCTATAGCGTTGCCGTACCCTCACCTGGACCCTAAACCGTCCCTGCCCCCTAATCCTAACCCTAGCCCGAACCCTAACCCTAACACTTCCCCGAAGCCTGACCCTCACCCGTCGCCTAATCCTAACCCGTACGCTAACACTAACCCGCGCCCTCACACGCACGCTCCCCCTAAAGTGTTACCGTACCCTCACCTGGACCCTAAACCGTCCCCGTCCCCTAACCCTAACCCTAGCCCGAACCCTAACCCTAACCCTTCCCCGAAGCCTGACCCTCACCAGTCCCCTAATCCTAACCCGTACGCTAACACTAACCCGCGCTCTCACACGTACGCTCCCACTAAAGGGTTGCCGTACCCTCACCTGGGCCCTAAACCGTCCCCGTCCCCTAACCATAACCCTAGCCCGAACCCTAACCCTAACCCTTCCCCGAAGTCTGACCCTCACCCGTCCCCTAATCCTAACCTGTATGCTAACACTAACCCGCGCCCTCACATGCACGCTCCCCTAAAGCGTTGCCGTACCCTCTCCTGGATCCTAAACCGTCCTCGTCCCCTAACCCTAACCCTAGCCCGAACCCTAAACCTAACCCTTCCCCGAAGCCTGACCCTCACCCGTCCCCTAATCCTAACCCGTACGCTAACACTAACCCGCGCCCTCACACGCACGCTCCCCCTAAAGCGTTGCCGTACCCTCACCTGGACCCTAAACCGTCCCCGTCCCCTAACCCTAACCCTAGCCCGAACCCTAACTCTAACCCTTCCCCGAAGCCTGACCCTCACCCGTCCCCTAATCCTAACCCGTACGCTAACACTAACCCGCGCCCTCACACGCACGCTCCCCCTAAAGCGTTGCCGTACCCTCACCTGGACCCTAAACCGTCCCCGTCCCCTAACCCTAAACCTAGCCCGAACCCTAACCCTAACCCTTCCCCGAAGCCTGACCCTCACCCGTCCCCTAATCCTAACCCGTACGCTAACACTAACCCGCGATCATACACGCACACTCCCCCTAAAGCGTTGCCGTACCCTCACCTGGACCCTATACCATCCCCGTCCCCTAACCCGAACCCTAGCCCGAACCCTAACCCTAACCCTTCCCCGAAGCCTGACCCTCATCCGTCCCCTAATCCTAACCCGTACGTTAACACTAACCCGTGCCCTCACACGCACGCTCCCCCTAAAGCGTTGCCGTACCCTCACCTGGACCCTAAACCGTCCCCGTCCCCTAACCCTAACCCTAGCCCGAACCCTAACCCTAACCCTTCCCCGAAGCCTGACCCTCATCCGTCCCCTAATCCTAACCCGTACGCTAACACTAACCCGCGCCCTCACACGAACGCTCCCCCTATAGCGTTGCCGTACCCTCACCTGGACCGTAAACCGTCCCTGCCCCCTAATCCTAACCCTAGCCCGAACCCTAACCCTAACCCTTCCCCGAAGCCTGACCCTCACCCGTCCCCTAATCCTAACCCGTACGCTAACACTAACCCGCGCCCTCACACGTACGCTCCCACTAAAGGGTTGCCGTACCCTCACCTGGGCCCTAAACCGTCCCCATTCCCTAAACCTAACCCTAGCCCGAACCCTAACCCTAACCCTTCCCCGAAGTCTGACCCTCACCCGTCCCCTAATCCTAACCTGTATGCTAACACTAACCCGCGCCCTCACATGCACGCTCCCCTAAAGCGTTGCCGTACCCTCACCTGGACCCTAAACCGTCCCCGTCCCCTAACCCTAACCCTAGCCCGAACCCTAAACCTAACCCTTCCCCGAAGCCTGACCCTCACCCGTCCCCTAATCCTAACCCGTACGCTAACACTAACCCGCGCCCTCACATGCACTCTCCCCTTAAAGCGTTGCTGTACCCTCACCTGGACCCTAAACCGTCCCCGTCCCCTAACCCTAACCCTATCCCGAATCCTAACCCTAACCATTCCCGAAGCCTGACCCTCACCCATCCCCTAATCCTAACCCGTACACTAACAGTAACCCGTGCCCTCACAAGCACACTCCCCATAAAGTGTTGCCGTACCCTCACCTGGACCCTAAACCGTCCCCGACCCCTAACCCTAACCCTAGCCCAAACCCTAACCCTAACCCTTCCTCGAAGCCTGACCCTCACACGTCCCCTAATCCTAACCCGTACGCTAACAGTAACCCGCGCTCTCACACGCACGCTCCCCCTAAAGCGTTGCCGTACCCTCACCTGGACCCTAAACCGTCCCCGCCCCCTAACCCTAACCCTAGCCCGAACCCTAACCCTAACCCTTCACCGAAGCCTGACCCTCACCCGTCCCCTAATCCTAACCCGAACGCTAACAGTAACCCGCGCCCTCACATGCACACTCCCCGTAAAGTGTTGCCGTACCCTCACCTGGACCCTAAACCGTCCACGTCCCCTTAACCTAACCCTAGCCTGAACCGTAAACCTAACCCTTCCCCGAAGCCTGACCCTCACCCGTCCCCTAATCCTAACCCGTACGCTAACACTAACCCGCGATCATACACGCACACTCCCCCTAAAGCGTTGCCGTACCCTCACCTGGACCCTATACCGTCCCCGTCCCCTAACCCTAACCCTAGCCCGAACCCTAACCCTAACCCTTCCCCGAAGCCTGACCCTCACCCGTGCCCTAATCCTAACCCGTACGTTAACACTAACCCGCGATCTCACACGCACGCTCCCCCTAAAGCGTTGCCGTAGCCTCACCTGGACCCTAAACCGTCCCCGTCCCCTAACCCTAACCCTAGCCCGAACCCTAACCCTAACCCTTCCCCGAAGCCTGACCCTCACCCGTCCCCTAATCCTAACCCGTACGCTAACACTAACCCGCGCCCTCACACGCACGCTCCCCCTAAAGCGTTGCCGTACCCTCACCTGGACCCTAAACCGTCCCCGTCCCCTCACCCTAACCCTAGCCCGAACCCTAACCCTAACCCTTCCCCGAAGCCTGACCCTCACCCGTCCCCTAATCCTAACCCGTACGCTAACACTAACCCGCGCCCTCACACGCACGCTCCCCTAAAGAATTGCTGTACCCTCACCTGGACCCTAAACCGTCCCCGTCCCCTAACCCTAACCCTTCCCCGAATCCTGACCCTCACCCATCCCCTAATCCTAACCCGTACGCGAACACTAGCCCGCGCCCTCACACGAACACTACCCCTAAAGCTTTGCCGTACCCTCACCTGGACCCTAAACCGTCCCCGTCCCCTAACCCTAACCCTAGCCCGAACCCTAACCCTAACCCTTCCCCGAAGGCTGACTCTCACCCGTCCCCTAATCGTAACCCGTACGCTAACACTAACCCGCGCCCTCACACGCACGCTCCCCCTAAAGCGTTGCCGTACCCTCACCTGGACCCTAAACCGTCCCCGCCACCTAACCCTAACCCTAGCCCGAACCCTAACCCTAACCCTTCCCCGAAGCCTGACCCTCACCCGTCCCCAAATCCTAACCCGTACGCTAACACTAACCCGCGCCCTCACATGCACCCTCCCCCTAAAGTGTTGCCGTACCCTCACCTGGACCCTAAACCGTCCACGTCCCCTTAACCTAACCCTAGCCCGAAACGTAAACCTAACCCTTCCCCGAAGCCTGACCCTCACCCGTCCCCTAATCCTAACCCGTACGCTAACACTAACCCGCGCCCTCACATGCACGCTCCCCCTAAAGCGTTGCCGTACCCTCACCTGGACCCTAAACCGTCCCCGTCCCCTAACCCTAACACTAGCCCGAACCCTAACCTTAACCCTTCCCCGAAGCCTGACCCTCACCCGTCCCCTAATCCTAACCCGTACGCTAACACTACCCGCGCCCTCACACGTACGCTCCCCCTAAAGCGTTACCGTACGCTCACCTGGACCCTAAACCGTCCCCGTCCCCTAACCCTAACCCTAGCCCGAACCCTAACCCTAACCCTTCCCCGAAGCCTGACCCTCACCCGTCCCCTAATCCTAACCCGTACGCTAACACTAACCCGCTCCCTCACACGCACACTCCCCCTAAAGCGTTGCCGTACCCTCACCTGGACCCTAAACCGTCCCCATTCCCTAACCCTAACCCTAGCCCGAACCCTAACCCTAACCCTTCCCCGAAGCCTGACCCTCACCCGTCCCCTAATCCTAACCCGTACGCTAACACTAACCCGCGCCCTCACACTCACACTCCCCCTAAAGCGTTGCCGTACCCTCACCTGGACCCTAAACCGTCCCCGTCCCCTAACCCTAACCCTAGCCCGAACCCTAACCCTAAACCTTCCCCGAAGCCTGACCCTCACCCCTCCCCTAATCCTAACCCGTACGCTAACACTAACCCGCGCCCTCACACGCACGCTCCCCCTAAAGCGTTGCCGTACCCTCACCTGGACCCTAAACCGTCCCCGTCCCCTAACCCTAACCCTAGCCCGAACCCTAACCCTAAAACTTCCCCGAAGCCTGACCCTCACCCGTCCCCTAATCCTAACCCGTACGCTAACACTAACCCGCGCCCTCACACGCACGCTCCCCCTAAAGCGTTGCCGTACCCTCACCTGGACCCTAAACCGTCCCCGTCCCCTAACCCTAACCCTAGCCCGAACCCTAACCCTAACCATTCCCCGAAACCTGACCCTCACCCGTCCCCTAATCCTAACCCGTACGCTAACACTAACCCGCGCCCTCACACGCACGCTCCCCCTAAAGCGTTGCCGTACCCTCACCTGGACCCTAAACCGTCCCCGTCACCTAAACCTAACCCTAGCCCGAACCCTAACCCTAACCCTTCCCCGAAGCCTGACCCTCACCCGTCCCCTAATCCTAACCCGTACGCTAACACTAACCCGCGCCCTCACACGTACGCTCCCACTAAAGGGTTGCCGTACCCTCACCTGGGCCCTAAACCGTCCCCGTTCCCTAAACCTAACCCTAGCCCGAACCCTAACCCTAACCCTTCCCCGAAGTCTGACCCTCACCCGTCCCCTAATCCTAACCTGTATGCTAACACTAACCCGCGCCCTCACATGCACGCTCCCCTAAAGCGTTGCCGTACCCTCACCTGGACCCTAAACCGTCCCCGTCCCCTAACCCTAACCCTAGCCCGAACCCTAAACCTAACCCTTCCCCGAAGCCTGACCCTCACCCGTCCCCTAATCCTAACCCGTACGCTAACACTAACCCGCGCCCTCACATGCACTCTCCCCTTAAAGCGTTGCTGTACCCTCACCTGGACCCTAAACCGTCCCCGTCCCCTAACCCTAACCCTATCCCGAATCCTAACCCTAACCATTCCCCGAAGCCTGACCCTCACCCATCCCCTAATCCTAACCCGTACACTAACACTAAACCGTGCCCTCACAAGCACACTCCCCATAAAGTGTTGCCGTACCCTCACCTGGACCCTAAACCGTCCCCGCCCCCTAACCCTAACCCTAGCCCGAACCCTAACCCTAACCCTTCCCCGAAGCCTGACCCTCACCCGTCCCCTAATCCTAACCCGAACGCTAACAGTAACCCGCGCCCTCACATGCACCCTCCCCGTAAAGTTTTGCCGTACCCTCACCTGGACCCTAAACCGTCCACTTCCCCTTAACCTAACCCTAGCCTGAACCGTAAACCTAACCCTTCCCCGAAGCCTGACCCTCACCCGTCCCCTAATCCTAACCCGTACGCTAACACTAACCCGCGATCATACACGCACACTCCCCCTAAAGCGTTGCCGTACCCTCACCTGGACCCTATACCGTCCCCGTCCCCTAACCCTAACCCTAGCCCGAACCCTAACCCTAACCCTTCCCCGAAGCCTGACCCTCACCCGTGCCCTAATCCTAACCCGTACGTTAACACTAACCCGCGCCCTCACACGCACGCTCCCCCTAAAGCGTTGCCGTACCCTCACCTGGACCCTAAACCGTCCCCGTCCCCTAACCCTAACCCTAGCCCGAACCCTAACCCTAACCCTTCCCCGAAGCCTGACCCTCACCCGTCCCCTAATCCTAACCCGTACGCTAACACTAACCCGCGCCCTCACACGCACGCTCCCCCTAAAGCGTTGCCGTACCCTCACCTGGACCCTAAACCGTCCCCGTCCCCTAACCCTAACCCTAGCCCGAACCCTAACCCTAACCCTTCCCCGAAGCCTGACCCTCACCCGTCCCCTAATCCTAACCCGTACGCTAACACTAACCCGCGCCCTCACACGCACGCTCCCCTAAAGAATTGCTGTACCCTCACCTGGACCCTAAACCGTCCCCGTCCCCTAACCCTAACCCTTCCCCGAATCCTGACCCTCACCCATCCCCTAATCCTAACCCGTACGCGAACACTAGCCCGCGCCCTCACACGAACACTACCCCTAAAGCTTTGCCGTACCCTCACCTGGACCCTAAACCGTCCCCGTCCCCTAACCCTAACCCTAGCCCGAACCCTAACCCTAACCCTTCCCCGAAGCCTGACTCTCACCCGTCCCCTAATCGTAACCCGTACGCTAACACTAACCCGCGCCCTCACATGCACGCTCCCCCTAAAGCGTTGCCGTACCCTCACCTGGACCCTAAACCGTCCCCGCCACCTAACCCTAACCCTAGCCCGAACCCTAACCCTAACCCTTCCCCGAAGCCTGACCCTCACCCGTCCCCAAATCCTAACCCGTACGCTAACACTAACCCGCGCCCTCACATGCACCCTCCCCCTAAAGTGTTGCCGTACCCTCACCTGGACCCTAAACCGTCCACGTCCCCTTAACCTAACCCTAGCCCGAAACGTAAACCTAACCCTTCCCCGAAGCCTGACCCTCACCCGTCCCCTAATCCTAACCCGTACGCTAACACTAACCCGCGCCCTCACATGCACGCTCCCCCTAAAGCGTTGCCGTACCCTCACCTGGACCCTAAACCGTCCCCGTCCCCTAACCCTAACACTAGCCCGAACCCTAACCTTAACCCTTCCCCGAAGCCTGACCCTCACCCGTCCCCTAATCCTAACCCGTACGCTAACACTACCCGCGCCCTCACACGTACGCTCCCCCTAAAGCGTTACCGTACGCTCACCTGGACCCTAAACCGTCCCCGTCCCCTAACCCTAACCCTAGCCCGAACCCTAACCCTAACCCTTCCCCGAAGCCTGACCCTCACCCGTCCCCTAATCCTAACCCGTACGCTAACACTAACCCGCTCCCTCACACGCACACTCCCCCTAAAGCGTTGCCGTACCCTCACCTGGACCCTAAACCGTCCCCATTCCCTAACCCTAACCCTAGCCCGAACCCTAACCCTAACCCTTCCCCGAAGCCTGACCCTCACCCGTCCCCTAATCCTAACCCGTACGCTAACACTAACCCGCGCCCTCACACTCACACTCCCCCTAAAGCGTTGCCGTACCCTCACCTGGACCCTAAACCGTCCCCGTCCCCTAACCCTAACCCTAGCCCGAACCCTAACCCTAAACCTTCCCCGAAGCCTGACCCTCACCCCTCCCCTAATCCTAACCCGTACGCTAACACTAACCCGCGCCCTCACACGCACGCTCCCCCTAAAGCGTTGCCGTACCCTCACCTGGACCCTAAACCGTCCCCGTCCCCTAACCCTAACCCTAGCCCGAACCCTAACCCTAAAACTTCCCCGAAGCCTGACCCTCACCCGTCCCCTAATCCTAACCCGTACGCTAACACTAACCCGCGCCCTCACACGCACGCTCCCCCTAAAGCGTTGCCGTACCCTCACCTGGACCCTAAACCGTCCCCGTCCCCTAACCCTAACCCTAGCCCGAACCCTAACCCTAACCATTCCCCGAAACCTGACCCTCACCCGTCCCCTAATCCTAACCCGTACGCTAACACTAACCCGCGCCCTCACACGCACGCTCCCCCTAAAGCGTTGCCGTACCCTCACCTGGACCCTAAACCGTCCCCGTCACCTAAACCTAACCCTAGCCCGAACCCTAACCCTAACCCTTCCCCGAAGCCTGACCCTCACCCGTCCCCTAATCCTAACCCGTACGCTAACACTAACCCGCGCCCTCACACGTACGCTCCCACTAAAGGGTTGCCGTACCCTCACCTGGGCCCTAAACCGTCCCCGTTCCCTAAACCTAACCCTAGCCCGAACCCTAACCCTAACCCTTCCCCGAAGTCTGACCCTCACCCGTCCCCTAATCCTAACCTGTATGCTAACACTAACCCGCGCCCTCACATGCACGCTCCCCTAAAGCGTTGCCGTACCCTCACCTGGACCCTAAACCGTCCCCGTCCCCTAACCCTAACCTTAGCCCGAACCCTAAACCTAACCCTTCCCCGAAGCCTGACCCTCACCCGTCCCCTAATCCTAACCCGTACGCTAACACTAACCCGCGCCCTCACATGCACTCTCCCCTTAAAGCGTTGCTGTACCCTCACCTGGACCCTAAACCGTCCCCGTCCCCTAACCCTAACCCTATCCCGAATCCTAACCCTAACCATTCCCCGAAGCCTGACCCTCACCCATCCCCTAATCCTAACCCGTACACTAACACTAAACCGTGCCCTCACAAGCACACTCCCCATAAAGTGTTGCCGTACCCTCACCTGGACCCTAAACCGTCCCCGCCCCCTAACCCTAACCCTAGCCCGAACCCTAACCCTAACCCTTCCCCGAAGCCTGACCCTCACCCGTCCCCTAATCCTAACCCGAACGCTAACAGTAACCCGCGCCCTCACATGCACCCTCCCCGTAAAGTGTTGCCGTACCCTCACCTGGACCCTAAACCGTCCCCGTCCCCTAACCCTAAACCTAGCCCGAACCCTAACCCTAACCCTTCCCCGAAGCCTGACCCTCACCCGTCCCCTAATCCTAACCCGTACGCTAACACTAACCCGCGCCCTCACACGCACGCTCCCCCTAAAGCGTTGCCGTACCCTCACCTGGACCCTAAACCGTCCCCGTCCCCTAACCCTAACCCTAGCCCGAACCCTAACCCTAACCCTTCCCCGAAGCCTGACCCTCACCCGTCCCCTAATCCTAACCCGTACGCTAACACTAACCCGCGCCCTCACACGCACGCTCCCCTAAAGAATTGCTGTACCCTCACCTGGACCCTAAACCGTCCCCGTCCCCTAACCCTAACCCTTCCCCGAATCCTGACCCTCACCCATCCCCTAATCCTAACCCGTACGCGAACACTAGCCCGCGCCCTCACACGAACACTACCCCTAAAGCTTTGCCGTACCCTCACCTGGACCCTAAACCGTCCCCGTCCCCTAACCCTAACCCTAGCCCGAACCCTAACCCTAACCCTTCCCCGAAGCCTGACTCTCACCCGTCCCCTAATCGTAACCCGTACGCTAACACTAACCCGCGCCCTCACACGCACGCTCCCCCTAAAGCGTTGCCGTACCCTCACCTGGACCCTAAACCGTCCCCGCCACCTAACCCTAACCCTAGCCCGAACCCTAACCCTAAACCTTCCCCGAAGCCTGACCCTCACCCGTCCCCAAATCCTAACCCGTACGCTAACACTAACCCGCGCCCTCACATGCACCCTCCCCCTAAAGTGTTGCCGTACCCTCACCTGGACCCTAAACCGTCCACGTCCCCTTAACCTAACCCTAGCCCGAAACGTAAACCTAACCCTTCCCCGAAGCCTGACCCTCACCCGTCCCCTAATCCTAACCCGTACGCTAACACTAACCCGCGCCCTCACATGCACGCTCCCCCTAAAGCGTTGCCGTACCCTCACCTGGACCCTAAACCGTCCCCGTCCCCTAACCCTAACACTAGCCCGAACCCTAACCTTAACCCTTCCCCGAAGCCTGACCCTCACCCGTCCCCTAATCCTAACCCGTACGCTAACACTACCCGCGCCCTCACACGTACGCTCCCCCTAAAGCGTTACCGTACGCTCACCTGGACCCTAAACCGTCCCCGTCCCCTAACCCTAACCCTAGCCCGAACCCTAACCCCAACCCTTCCCCGAAGCCTGACCCTCACCCGTCCCCTAATCCTAACCCGTACGCTAACACTAACCCGCTCCCTCACACGCACACTCCCCCTAAAGCGTTGCCGTACCCTCACCTGGACCCTAAACCGTCCCCATTCCCTAACCCTAACCCTAGCCCGAACCCTAACCCTAACCCTTCCCCGAAGCCTGACCCTCACCCGTCCCCTAATCCTAACCCGTACGCTAACACTAACCCGCGCCCTCACACTCACACTCCCCCTAAAGCGTTGCCGTACCCTCACCTGGACCCTAAACCGTCCCCGTCCCCTAACCCTAACCCTAGCCCGAACCCTAACCCTAAACCTTCCCCGAAGCCTGACCCTCACCCCTCCCCTAATCCTAACCCGTACGCTAACACTAACCCGCGCCCTCACACGCACGCTCCCCCTAAAGCGTTGCCGTACCCTCACCTGGACCCTAAACCGTCCCCGTCCCCTAACCCTAACCCTAGCCCGAACCCTAACCCTAAACCTTCCCCGAAGCCTGACCCTCACCCGTCCCCTAATCCTAACCCGTACGCTAACACTAACCCGCGCCCTCACACGCACGCTCCCCCTAAAGCGTTGCCGTACCCTCACCTGGACCCTAAACCGTCCCCGTCCCCTAACCCTAACCCTAGCCCGAACCCTAACCCTAACCATTCCCCGAAACCTGACCCTCACCCGTCCCCTAATCCTAACCCGTACGCTAACACTAACCCGCGCCCTCACACGCACGCTCCCCCTAAAGCGTTGCCGTACCCTCACCTGGACCCTAAACCGTCCCCATCACCTAAACCTAACCCTAGCCCGAACCCTAACCCTAACCCTTCCCCGAAGCCTGACCCTCACCCGTCCCCTAATCCTAACCCGTACGCTAACACTAACCCGCGATCTCACACGCACACTCCCCCTAATGCGTTGCCGTACCCTCACCTGGACCCTAAACCGTCCCCATCCCCTAACCCTAACCCTAGCCCGAACCCTAACCCTAACCCTTCCCCGAAGCCTGACCCTCACCCTTCCCCTAATCCTAACCCGTACGCTAACACTAACCCGCGATCTCACACGCACATTCCCCCGAAAGCGTTGCCGTACCCTCACCTGGACCCTATACCGTCCCCGTCCCCTAACCCTAACCCTAGCCCGAACCCTAACCCTAACCCTTCCCCGAAGCCTGACCCTCACCCGTCCCCTAATCCTAACCCGTACGCTAACACTAACCTGCGCCCTCACACGCACGCTCCCCCTAAAGCGTTGCCGTACCCTCACTTGGACCCTAAACCGTCCCCGTCCCCTAACCCTAACCCTAGCCCGAACCTTAAACCTAACCCTTGCCCGAAGCCTGACCCTCACCCGTCCCCTAATCCTAACCCGTACGCTAACACTAACCCGCGCCCTCACACGCACGCTCCCCCTAAAGCGTTGCCGTACCCTCACCTGGACCCTAAACCGTCCCCGTCCCCTAACCCTAACCCTAGCCCGAACCCTAACCCTAACCCTTCCCCGAAGCCTCACACTCACCCGTCCCCTAATCCTAACCCGTACGCTAACACTAACCCGCGATCTCACACGCACACTCCCCCTAAAGCGTTGCTGTACCCTCACCTGGACCATATACCGTCCCCGTCCCATAACCCTAACCCTAGCCCGAACCCTAACCCTAACCCTTCCCCGAAGCCTGACCCTCACCCGTCCCCTATTCCTAACCGGTACGTTAACACTAACCCGCGCCCTCACACGCACACTCCCTCTAAAGTTTTGCCGTACCCTCACCTAGACCCTAAACCGCCCCCGTCCCCTAACCCTAACCCTAGCCCGAACCCTACCCCTAACCCTTCCCCGAAGCCTGACCCTCACCCGTCCCCTAATCCTAACCCGTACGCTAACATAACCCGCGCCCTCACACGCACGCTCCCCCTAAAGCGTTGCCGTACCCTCACCTGGACCCTAAACCGTCCCCGTCCCCTAACCCTAACCCTAGCCCGAACCCTAACCCAAAACCTTCCCCGAAGCCTGACCCTCACCCGTCCCATAATCCTAACCCGTACGCTAACACTATCCCGCGATCTCACTCGCACACTCCCCCTAAAGCGTTGCCGTACCCTCACCTGGAACCTAAATCGTTCCCGTCCCCTAACCCTAACCCTAGCCCGAACCCTAACCCTAACCCTTCCCCGAAGCCTGATCCTCACCCGTCCCCTAATCTTAACCCGTACGCTAACACTAACCCGCGCCCTCACACGCACGCTCCCCCTAAAGCGTTGCCGTACCCTCACCTGGACACTAAACCGTCCCCGTCCCCTAACCCTAACCCTAGCCCGAACCCTAACCCTAACCCTTCCCTGAAACCTGACCCTCACCCGTCCCCTTATCCTAACCCGTACGCTAACAATAACCCACGCCCTCACACGCACGCTCCCCCTAAAGCGTTGCCGTACCCTCACCTGGACCCTAAACCGTCCCCGTCCCCTAAACCTAACCCTAGCCCGAACCCTAACCCTAACCCTTCCCTGAAGCCTGACCCTCACCCGTCCCCTAATCCTAACCCGTACGCTAACACTAACCCGCGATCTCACACGCACACTCCCCCTAAAGCGTTGCCGTACCCTCACCTGGACCCTAAACCGTCCCCGTCCCCTAACCCTAACCCTAGCCCGAACCCTAACCCTAACCCTTCCCCGAAGCCTGACCCTCAACCGTCCCCTTATCCTAACCCGTACGCTAACACTAACCCGCGAGTTCACACGCACACTCCCCCTAAAGCGTTGCCGTACCCTCACCTGGACCCTATACCGTCCCCGTCCCCTAACCCTAACCCTAGCTCGAACCCTAACCCTAACACTTCCCCGAAGCCTGACCCTCACCCGTCCCCTAATCCTAACCCGTACGCTAACACTAACCCGCGCCCTCACACGCACGCTCCCCCTAAAGCGTTACCGTACCCTCACCTGGACCCTAAACCGTCCCCGTCCCCTAACCCTAACCCTAGCCCGAAACCTAAACCTAACCCTTGCCCGAAGCCTGAACCTTACCCGTCACCTAATCCTAACCCGTACGCTAACACTAACCCGCGCCCTCACACGCACGCTCCCCCTATAACGTTGCCGTACCCTCACCTGGACCCTAAACCGTCCCCATCCCCTAACCCTAACCCTAGCCCGAACCCTAACCCTAACCCTTCCCCGAAGCCTGACCCTCACCCGTCCCCTAATCCTAACCCGTACGCTAACACTAACCCGCGATCATACACGCACACTCCCCCTAAAGCGTTGCCGTACCCTCACCTGGACCCTATACCGTCCCCGTCCCCTAACCCTAACCCTAGCCCGAACCCTAACCCTAACCCTTCCCCGAAGCCTGACCCTCACCCGTGCCCTAATCCTAACCCGTACGTTAACACTAACCCGCGCCCTCACACGCACGCTCCCCCTAAACCGTTGCCGTACCATCACCTGGACCCTAAACCGTCCCCGTCCCCTAACCCTAACCCTAGCCCGAAACCTAACCCTAACCCTTCCCCGAAGCCTGACCCTCACCCGTCCCCTAATCCTAACCCGTACGCTAACACTAACCCGCGCCCTCACACGCACGCTCCCCCTAAAGCGTTGCCGTACCCTCACCTGGACCCTAAACCGTCCCCGTCCCCTAACCCTAACCCTAGCCCGAACCCTAACCCTAACCCTTCCCCGAAGCCTGACCCTCACCCGTCCCCTAATCCTAACCCGTACGCTAACACTACTCCGCACCCTCACACGCACGCTCCCCTAAAGAATTGCCGTACCCTCACCTGGACCCTAAACCGTTCCCGTCCCCTAACCCTAACCCTTTCCCGAATCCTGACCCTCACCCATCCCCTAATCCTAACCCGTACGCGAACACTAGCCCGCGCCCTCACACGAACACTACCCCTAAAGCTTTGCCGTACCCTCACCTGGACCCTAAACCGTCCCCGTCCCCTAACCCTAACCCTAGCCCGAACCCTAACCCTAAACCTTCCCCGAAGCCTGACTCTCACCCGTCCCCTAATCCTAACCCGTACGCTAACACTAACCCGCGCCCTCACACGCACGCTCCCCCTAAAGCGTTGCCGTACCCTCACCTGGACCCTAAACCGTCCCCGCCACCTAACCCTAACCCTAGCCCGAACCCTAACCCTAACCCTTCCCCGAAGCCTGACCCTCACCCGTCCCCTAATCCTAACCCGTACGCTAACACTAACCCGCGCCCTCACATGCACCCTCCCCCTAAAGTGTTGCCGTACCCTCACCTGGACCCTAAACCGTCCACGTCCCCTTAACCTAACCCTAGCCCGAAACGTAAACCTAACACTTCCCCGAAGCCTGACCCTCAGCCGTCCCCTAATCCTAACCCGTACGCTAACACTAACCCACGCCCTCACATGCACGCTCCCCCTAAAGCGTTGCCGTACCCTCACCTGGACCCTAAACCGTCCCCGTCCCCTAACCCTAACACTAGCCCGAACCCTAACCTTAACCCTTCCCCGAAGCCTGACCCTCACCCGTCCCCTAATCCTAACCCGTACGCTAACACTACCCGCGCCCTCACACGTACGCTCCCCCTAAAGCGTTGCCGTACGCTCACCTGGACCCTAAACCGTCCCCGTCCCCTAACCCTAACCCTAGCCCGAACCCTAACCGTAACCCTTCCCCGAAGCCTGACCCTCACCCGTCCCCTAATCCTAACCCGTACGCTAACACTAACCCGCGCCCTCACACGCACACTCCCCCTAAAGCGTTGCCGTACCCTCACCTGGACCCTAAACCGTCCCCATTCCCTAACCCTAACCCTAGCCCGAACCCTAACCCTAACCCTTCCCCGAAGCCTGACCCTCACCCGTCCCCTAATCCTAACCCGTACGCTAACACTAACCCGCGCCCTCACATGCACACTCCCCCTAAAGCGTTGCCGTACCCTCACCTGGACCCTAAACCGTCCCCGTCCCCTAACCCTAACCCTAGCCCGAACCCTAACCCTAACCCTTCCCCGAAGCCTGACCCTCACCCGTCCCCTAATCCTAACCCGTACGCTAACACTAACCCGCGATCTCACACGCACACTCCCCCTAAAGCGTTGCCGTACCCTCACCTGGACCCTAAACCGTCCCCGTCCCCTAACCCTAACCCTAGCCCGAACCCTAACCCTAACCCTTCCCCGAAGCCTGACCCTCACCCGTCCCCTAATCCTAACCCGTACGCTAACACTAACCCGCGCCCTCACACGCACGCTCCCCCTAAAGCGTTGCCGTACCCTCACCTGGACCCTAAACCGTCCCCGTACCGTAACCCTAACCCTAGCCCGAACCCTAACCCTAACCATTCCCCGAAACCTGACCCTCACCCGTCCCCTAATCCTAACCCGTACGCTAACACTAACCCGCGCCCTCACACGCACGCTCCCCCTAAAGCGTTGCCGTACCCTCACCTGGACCCTAAACCGTCCCCGTCACCTAACCCTAACCCTAGCCCGAACCCTAACCCTAACCCTTCCCCGAAGCCTGAACCTCACCCGTCCCCTAATCCTAACCCGTACGCTAACACTAACCCGCGATCTCACACGCACACTCCCCCTAATGCGTTGCCGTACCCTCACCTGGACCCTAAACCGTCCCCGTCCCCTAACCCTAACCCTAGCCCGAAGCCTAACCCTAACCCTTCCCCGAAGCCTGACCCTCACCCTTCCCCTAATCCTAACCCGTACGCTAACACTAACCCGTGATCTCACACGCACATTCCCCCGAAAGCGTTGCCGTACCCTCACCTGGACCCTATACCGTCCCCGTCCCCTAACCCTAACCCTAGCCCGAACCCTAACCCTAACCCTTCCCCGAAGCCTGACCCTCACCCGTCCCCTAATCCTAACCCGTATGCTAACACTAACCCGCGCCCTCACACGCACGCTCCCCCTAAAGCGTTGCCGTACCCTCACCTGGACCCTAAACCGTCCCCGTCCCCTAACCCTAACACTAGCCCGAACAATAAACCTAACCCTTGCCCGAAGCCTGACCCTCACCCGTCCCCTAATCCTAACCCGTACACTAACACTAACCCGCGCCCTCACACGAACGCTCCCCCTAAAGCGTTGCCGTACCCTCACCTGGACCCTAAACCGTCCCCGTCCCCTAACCCTAACCCTAGCCCGAACCCTAAACCTAACCCTTCCCCGAAGCCTGAACCTTACCCGTCCCCTAATCCTAACCTGTACGCTAACACTAACCCGCGCCCTCACACGCACGCTCCATCTAAAGCGTTGCCATAACCTCACCTGGACCCTAAACCGTCCCCGTCCCCTAACCCTAACCCTAGCCCGAACCCTAACCCTAACCCTTCCCCGAAGCCTGACCCTCACCCGTCCCCTAATCCTAACCCGTACGCTAACACTCACCCGCGCCCTCACACGCACGCTCCCCCTAAAGCGTTGCCGTACCCTCACCTGGACCCTAAACCGTCCCCGTCCCTTAACTCTAACCCTAGCCCGAACCCTAAACCTAAACCTTCCCCGAAGCCTGACCCTCACCCGTCCCCTAATTCTACCCATACGCTAACACTAAGATGAGCCCTCACATGCACGCTCCCCCTCAAGCGTTGCCGTACCCTCACCTGGACCCTAAACCGTCCCCGTCACCTAATCCTAACCCTAGTCCGAACCCTAACCCTAACCCTTCCCCAAAGCCTGACCCTCACCCGTCCCCTAATCCTAACCCGTACGCTAACACTAACCCGCGCCCTCACACGCACACTCCCCCTAAAGCATTGCCGTACCCTCACCTGGACCCTAAACCGTCCCCGTCCCCTAACCCTAACCCTAGCCTGAACCCTAAGCCTAACCCTTCCCCGAAGCCTGACCCTCAAACTTCCCCTAATCATAACCCGTACGCTAACACTAACCCGCGCCCTCACACGCACGCTCCCCCTAAAGCGTTGCCGTACCCTCACCTGGACCCTAAACCGTCCACGTCCCCTTAAACTAACCCTAGCCCGAACCCTAAACCTAACCCTTCCCCGAAGCCTGATCCTCACCCGTCCCCTAATCCTAACCCGTACGCTAACACTAACCCGCGCCCTCACACGCACGCTCCCCCTAAAGCGTTGCCGTACTCTCACCTGGACCCTAAACCGTCCCCGTCCCCTAACCCTAACCCTAGCCCGAACCCTAACCCTAACCCTTCCCTGAAACCTGACCCTCACCCGTCCCCTAATCCTAACCCGTACGCTAACACTAACCCGCGCCCTCACACGCATGCTCCCCCTAAAGCGTTAACGTCCCCTCACCTGGACCCTAAACCGTCCCCGTCCCCTAAACCTAACCCTAGCCCGAACCCTAACCCTAACCCTTCCCCGAAGCCTGACCCTCACCCGTCCCCTAATCCTAACCCGTACGCTAACACTAACCCGCGATCTCACATGCACACTCCCCCTAAAGCGTTGCCGTACCCTCACCTGGACCCTAAACCGTCCCCGGCCCCTAACCCTAACCCTAGCCCGAACCCTAACCCTAACCCTTCCCCGAAGCCTGACCCTCACCCGTCCCCTAATCCTAACCCGTACGCTAACACTAACCCGCGCCCTCACACGCACACTCCCCCTAAAGCGTTGCCGTACCCTCACCTGGACCCTATACCGTCCCCGTCCCATAACCCTAACCCTAGCCCGAACCCTAACCCTAACACTTCCCCGAAGCCTGACCCTCACCCGTCCCCTAATCCTAACCCGTACGCTAACACTAACCCGCGCCCTCACACGCACGCTCCCCCTAAAGCGTTGCCGTACCCTCACCTGGACCCTAAAACGTCCCCGTCCCCTAACCCTAACCCTAGCCCGAACCCTAAACCTAACCCTTGCCCGAAGCCTGAACCTTACCCGTCCCCTAATCCTAACCCGTACGCTAACACTAACCCGCGCCCTCACACGCACGCTCCACCTAAAGCGTTGCCATAACCTCACCTGGACCCTAAACCGTCCCCGTCCCCTAACCCTAACCCTACCCCGAACCCTAACCCTAATCCTTCCCCGAAGCCTGACCCTCACCCGTCCCCTAATCCTAACCCGTACGCTAACACTCACCCGCACCCTCACACGCACTCTCCCCCTAAAGCGTTGCCGTACCCTCACCTGGACCCTAAACCGTCCCCGTCCCTTAACTCTAACCCTAGCCCGAACCCTAAACCTAAACCTTCCCCGAAGCCTGACCCTCACCCGTCCCCTAATTCTACCCATACGCTAACACTAAGATGCGCCCTCACATGCACGCTCCCCCTCAAGCGTTGCCGTACCCTCACCTGGACCCTAAACCGTCCCCGTCACCTAATCCTAACCCTAGTCCGAACCCTAACCCTAACCCTTCCCCAAAGCCTGACCCTCACCCGTCCCCTAATCCTAACCCGTACGCTAACACTAACCCGCGCCCTCACACGCACACTCCCCCTAATGCATTGCCGTACCCTCACCTGGACCCTAAACCGTCCCCGTCCCCTAACCCTAACCCTAGCCCGAACCCTAAGCCTAACCCTTCCCCGAAGCCTGACCCTCAAACGTCCCCTAATCCTAACTCGTACGCTAACACTAACCCGCGCCCTCACACGCACGCTCCCCCTAAAGCGTTGCCGTACCCTCACCTGGACCCTAAACCGTCACCCTCCCCTAACCCTAACCCTAGCCCGAACACTAACCCTAACCCTTCCCCGAAGCCTGACCCTCACCCGTCCCCTAATCCTAACCCGTACGCTAACACTAACCCGCGCCCTCACACGCACTCTCCCCCTATAACGTTGCCGTACCCTCACCTGGACCCTAAACCGTCCCTGCCCCCTAATCCTAACCCTAGCCCGAACCCTATCCCTAACCCTTCCCCGAAGCCTGACCCTCACCCGTCGCCTAATCCTAACCCGTAGGCTAACACTAACCCGCGCCCTCACACGCACGCTCCCCCTAAAGCGTTGCCGTACCCTCACCTGGACCCTAAACCGTCCCCGTCCCCTAACCCTAACCCTAGCCCGAACCCTAACCCTAAACCTTCACCGAAGCCTGACCCTCACCCATCCCCTAATCCTAACCCGTACGCTAACACTAACCCGCGCCCTCACACGTACGCTCCCCCTAAAGCGTTGCCGTACCGTCACCTGGACCTTAAACCGTCCCTGTCCCCTAACCCTAACCCTTCACCGAAGCCTGACCCTCACCCATCCCTTAATCCTAACCCGTACGCGAACACTAACCCGCGCCCTCACACGCACACTCCCCCTAAAGCTTTGCCGTACCCTCACATGGACCCTAAACCGTCCCCGTCCGCTAAGCCTAACCCTAGCCCGAACCCTAACCCTAACCCTTCCCCGAAGCCTGACTCTCACCCGTCCCCTAATCCTAACCCGTACGCTAACACTAACCCGCGCCCTTACATGCACGCTCCCCCTAAAGCGTTGCCGTACCCTCACCTGAACCCTAAACCGTCCACGTCCCCTTAAACTAACCCTAGCCCGAACCCTAAACCTAACCCTTCCCCGAAGCCTGACCCTCACCCGTCCCCTAATCCTAACCCGTACGATAACACTACCCGCGCCCTCACACGCACGCTCCCCCTAAAGCGTTGCCGTACCCTCACCTGGACCCTAAACCGTCCCCGTCCCCTAACCCTAACCCTAGCACAAACCCTAACCCTAACCCTTCCCCGAAACCTGACCCTCACCCGTCCCCTAATCCTAACCCGTACGCTAACACTAACCCGCGCCCTCACACGCACACTACCCCTAAAGCGTTGCCGTACCCTCACCTGGACCCTATACTGTCCCCGTCCCCTAACCCTAACCCTAGCCCGAACCCTAACCCTAACACTTCCCCGAAGCCTGACCCTCACCCGTCCCATAATCCTAACCCGTACGCTAACACTAACCCGCGCCCTCACACGCACGCTCCCCCTAAAGCGTTGCCGTACCCTCACCTGGACCCTAAACCGTCCCCGTCCCCTAACCCTAACCCTAGCCCGAACCCTAAACCTAACCCTTGTCCGAAGCCTGAACCTTACCCGTCCCCTAATCCTAACCTGTACGCTAACACTAACCCGCGCCCTCACACGCACGCTCCACCTAAAGCGTTGCCATAACCTCACCTGGACCCTAAACCGTCCCCGTCCCCTAACCCTAACCGTAGCCCGAACCCTAACCCTAACCCTTCCCCGAAGCCTGACCCTCACCCGTCCCCTAATCCTAACCCGTACGCTAACACTAACCCGCGCCCTCACACGCACGCTCCCCCTAAAGCGTTGCCGTACCCTCACCTGGACCCTAAACCGTCCCCGTCCCCTAACCCTAACCCTAGCCCGAACCCTAACCCTAACCATTCCCCGAAACCTGACCCTCACCCGTCCCCTAATCCTAACCCGTACGCTAACACTAACCCGCGCCCTCACACGCACGCTCCCCCTAAAGCGTTGCCGTACCCTCACCTGGACCCTAAACCGTCCCCGTCACCTAACCCTAACCCTAGCCCGAACCCTAACCCTAACCCTTCCCCGAAGCCTGAACCTCACCCGTCCCCTAATCCTAACCCGTACGCTAACACTAACCCGCGATCTCACACGCACACTCCCCCTAATGCGTTGACGTACCCTCACCTGGACCCTAAACCGTCCCCATCCCCTAACCCTAACCCTAGCCCGAAGCCTAACCCTAACCCTTCCCCGAAGCCTGACCCTCACCCTTCCCCTAATCCTAACCCGTACGCTAACACTAACCCGCGATCTCACACGCACATTCCCCCGAAAGCGTTGCCGTACCCTCACCTGGACCCTATACCGTCCCCGTCCCCTAACCCTAACCCTAGCCCGAACCCTAACCCTAACCCTTCCCCGAAGCCTGACCCTCACCCGTCCCCTAATCCTAACCCGTACGCTAACACTAACCCGCGCCCTCACACGCACGCTCCCCCTAAAGCGTTGCCTTCCCCTCACCTGGACCCTAAACCGTCCCCGTCCCCTAACCCTAACACTAGCCCGAACCCTAAACCTAACCCTTGCCCGAAGCCTGACCCTCACCCGTCCCCTAATCCTAACCCGTACACTAACACTAACCCGCGCCCTCACACGAACGCTCCCCCTAAAGCGTTGCCGTACCCTCACCTGGACCCTAAACCGTCCCCGTCCCCTAACCCTAACCCTAGCCCGAACCCTAAACCTAACCCTTCCCCGAAGCCTGAACCTTACCCGTCCCCTAATCCTAACCTGTACGCTAACACTAACCCGCGCCCTCACACGCACGCTCCACCTAAAGCGTTGCCATAACCTCACCTGGACCCTAAACCGTCCCCGTCCCCTAACCCTAACCCTAGCCCGAACCCTAACCCTAACCCTTCCCCGAAGCCTGACCCTCACCCGTCCCCTAATCCTAACCCGTACGCTAACACTCACCCGCGCCCTCACACGCACGCTCCCCGTAAAGCGTTGCCGTACCCTCACCTGGACCCTAAACCGTCCCCGTCCCTTAACTCTAACCCTAGCCCGAACCCTAAACCTAAACCTTCCCCGAAGCCTGACCCTCACCCGTCCCCTAATTCTACCCATACGCTAACACTAAGATGCGCCCTCACATGCACGCTCCCCCTCAAGCGTTGCCGTACCCTCACCTGGACCCTAAACCGTCCCCGTCACCTAATCCTAACCCTAGTCCGAACCCTAAACCTAACCCTTCCCCAAAGCCTGACCCTCACCCGTCCCCTAATCCTAACCCGTACGCTAACACTAACCCGCGCCCTCACACGCACACTCCCCCTAAAGCATTGCCGTACCCTCACCTGGACCCTAAACCGTCCCCGTCCCCTAACCCTAACCCTAGCCTGAACCCTAAGCCTAACCCTTCCCCGAAGCCTGACCCTCAAACGTCCCCTAATCATAACCCGTACGCTAACACTAACCCGCGCCCTCACACGCACGCTCCCCCTAAAGCGTTGCCGTACCCTCACCTGGACCCTAAACCGTCCACGTCCCCTTAAACTAACCCTAGCCCGAACCCTAAACCTAACCTTTCCCCGAAGCCTGATCCTCACCCGTCCCCTAATCCTAACCCGTACGCTAACACTAACCCGCGCCCTCACACGCACGCTCCCCCAAAAGCGTTGCCGTACCCTCACCTGGACCCTAAACCGTCCCCGTCACCTAACCCTAACCCTAGCCCGAACACTAACCCTAACCCTTCCCTGAAACCTGACCCTCACCCGTCCCCTAATCCTAACCCGTACGCTAACACTAACCCGCGCCCTCACACGCACGCTCCCCCTAAAGCGTTGCCGTACCCTCACCTGGACCCTAAACCGTCCCCGTCCCCTAAACCTAACCCTAGCCCGAACCCTAACCCTAACCCTTCCCCGAAGCCTGACCCTCACCCGTCCCCTAATCCTAACCCGTACGCTAACACTAACCCGCGATCTCACATGCACACTCCCCCTAAAGCGTTGCCGTACCCTCACCTGGACCCTAAACCGTCCCCGGCTCCTAACCCTAACCCTAGCCTGAACCCTAACCCTAACCCTTCCCCGAAGCCTGACCCTCACCCTTCCCCTAATCCTAACCCGTACGCTAACACTAACCCGCGCCCTCACACGCACACTCCCCCTAAAGCGTTGCCGTACCCTCACCTGGACCCTATACCGTCCCCGTCCCCTAACCCTAACCCTAGCCCGAACCCTAACCCTAACACTTCCCCGAAGCCTGACCCTCACCCGTCCCCTAATCCTAACCCGTACGCTAACACTAACCCGCGCCCTCACACGCACGCTCCCCCTAAAGCGTTGCCGTACCCTCACCTGGACCCTAAACCGTCCCCGTCCCCTAACCCTAACCCTAGCCCGAACCCTAAACCTAACCCTTGCCCGAAGCCTGAACCTTACCCGTCCCCTAATCCTAACCCGTACGCTAACACTAACCCGCGCCCTCACACGCACGCTCCACCTAAAGCGTTGCCATAACCTCACCTGGACCCTAAACCGTCCCCGTCCCCTAACCCTAACCCTACCCCGAACCCTAACCCTAACCCTTCCCCGAAGCCTGACCCTCACCCGTCCCCTAATCCTAACCCGTACGCTAACACTCACCCGCGCCCTCACACGCACGCTCCCCCTAAAGCGTTGCCGTACCCTCACCTGGACCCTAAACCGTCCCCATCCCTTAACTCTAACCCTAGCCCGAACCCTAAACCTAAACCTTCCCCGAAGCCTGACCCTCACCCGTCCCCTAATTCTACCCATACGCTAACACTAAGATGCGCCCTCACATGCACGCTCCCCCTCAAGCGTTGCCGTACCCTCACCTGGACCCTAAACCGTCCCCGTCACCTAATCCTAACCCTAGCCCGAACCCTAACCCTAACCCTTCCCCAAAGCCTGACCCTCACCCGTCCCCTAATCCTAACCCGTACGCTAACACTAACCCGCGCCCTCACACGCACACTCCCCCTAAAGCATTGCCGTACCCTCACCTGGACCCTAAACCGTCCCCGTCCCCTAACCCTAACCCTAGCCCGAACCCTAAGCCTAACCCTTCCCCGAAGCCTGACCCTCAAACGTCCCCTAATCCTAACTCGTACGCTAACACTAACCCGCGCCCTCACACGCACGCTCCCCCTAAAGCGTTGCCGTACCCTCACCTGGACCCTAAACCGTCACCCTCCCCTAACCCTAACCCTAGCCCGAACACTAACCCTAACCCTTCCCCAAAGCCTGACCCTCACCCGTCCCCTAATCCTAACCCGTACGCTAACACTAACCCGCGCCCTCACACGCACGCTCCCCCTATAACGTTGCCGTACCCTCACCTGGACTCTAAACCGTCCCTGCCCCCTAATCCTAACCCTAGCCCGAACCCTATCCCTAACCCTTCCCCGAAGCCTGACCCTCACCCGTCGCCTAATCCTAACCCGTAGGCTAACACTAACCCGCGCCCTCACACGCACGCTCCCCCTAAAGCGCTGCCGTACCCTCACCTGGACCCTAAACCGTCCCCGTCCCCTAACCCTAACCCTAGCCCGAACCCTAACCCTAAACCTTCCCCGAAGCCTGACCCTCACCCATCCCCTAATCCTAACCCGTACGCTAACACTAACCCGCGCCCTCACACGTACGCTCCCCCTAAAGCGTTGCCGTACCGTCACCTGGACCTTAAACCGTCCCTGTCCCCTAACCCTAACCCTTCCCCGAAGCCTGACCCTCACCCATCCCTTAATCCTAACCCGTACGCGAACACTAACCCGCGCCCTCACACGCACACTCCCCCTAAAGCTTTGCCGTACCCTCACATGGACCCTAAACCGTCCCCGTCCGCTAACCCTAACCCTAGCCCGAACCCTAACCCTAACCCTTCCCCGAAGCCTGACTCTCACCCGTCCCCTATTCCTAACCCGTACGCTAACACTAACCCGCGCCCTCACATGCACGCTCCCCCTAAAGCGTTGCCGTACCCTCACCTGGACCCTAAACCGTCCACGTCCCCTTAAACTAACCCTAGCCCGAACCCTAAACCTAACCCTTCCCCGAAGCCTGACTCTCACCCGTCCCCTAATCCTAACCCGTACGATAACACTACCCGCGCCCTCACACGCACGCTCCCCCTAAAGCGTTGCCGTACCCTCACCTGGACCCTAAACCGTCCCCGTCCCCTAACCCTAACCCTAGCCCAAACCCTAACCCTAACCCTTCCCCGAAACCTGACCCTCACCCGTCCCCTAATCCTAACCCGTACGCTAACACTAACCCGCGCCCTCACACGCACACTCCCCCTAAAGCGTTGCCGTACCCTCACCTGGACCCTATACTGTCCCCGTCCCCTAACCCTAACCCTAGCCCGAACCCTAACCCTAACACTTCCCCGAAGCCTGACCCTCACCCGTCCCCTAATCCTAACCCGTACGCTAACACTAACCTGCGCCCTCACACGCACGCTCCCCCTAAAGCGTTGCCGTACCCTCACCTGGACCCTAAACCGTCCCCGTCCCCTAACCCTAACCCTAGCCCGAACCCTAAACCTAACCCTTGCCCGAAGCCTGAACCTTACCCGTCCCCTAATCCTAACCTGTACGCTAACACTAACCCGCGCCCTCACACGCACGCTCCACCGAAAGCGTTGCCATAACCTCACCTGGACCCTAAACCGTCCCCGTCCCCTAACCCTAACCGTAGCCCGAACCCTAACCCTAACCCTTCCCCGAAGCCTGACCCTCACCCGTCCCCTAATCCTAACCCGTACGCTAACACTCACCCGCGCCCTCACACGCACGCTCCCCCTAAAGCGTTGCCGTACCCTCACCTGGACCCTAAACCGTCCCCGTCCCTTAACTCTAACCCTAGCCCGAACCCTAAACCTAAACCTTCCCCGAAGCCTGACCCTCACCCGTCCCCTAATTCTACCCATACGCTAACACTAAGATGCGCCCTCACATGCACGCTCCCCCTCAAGCGTTGCCGTACCCTCACCTGGACCCTAAACCGTCCCCGTCACCTAATCCTAACCCTAGTCCGAACCCTAACCCTAACCCTTCCCCAAAGCCTGACCCTCACCCGTCCCCTAATCCTAACCCGTACGCTAACACTAACCCGCGCCCTCACACGCACACTCCCCCTAAAGCATTGCCGTACCCTCAGCTGGACCCTAAACCGTCCCCGTCCCCTAACCCTAACCCTAGCCTGAACCCTAAGCCTAACCCTTCCCCGAAGCCTGACCCTCAAACGTCCCCTAATCCTAACCCGTACGCTAACACTAACCCGCGCCCTCACACGCACGCTCCCCCTAAAGCGTTGCCGTACCCTCACCTGGACCCTAAACCATTACCCTCCCCTAACCCTAACCCTAGCCCGAACACTAACCCTAACCCTTCCCCGAAGCCTGACCCTCACCCGTCCCCTAATCCTAACCCGTACGCTAACACTAACCCGCGCCCTCACACGCACGCTCCCACTATAACGTTGCCGTACCCTCACCTGGACCCTAAACCGTCCCTGCCCCCTAATCCTAACCCTAGCCCGAACCCTATCCCTAACCCTTCCCCGAAGCCTGACCCTCACCCGTCGCCTAATCCTAACCCGTAGGCTAACACTAACCCGCGCCCTCACACGCACGCTCCCCCTAAAGCGTTGCCGTACGCTCACCTGGACCCTAAACCGTCCCCGTCCCCTAACCCTATCCCTAGCCCGAACCCTAACCCTAACCCTTCCCCGAAGCCTGACCCTCACCCGTCCCCTAATCCTAACCCGTACGCTAACACTAACCCGCGCCCTCACACGTACGCTCCCCCTAAAGCGTTGCCGTACCGTCACCTGAACCTTAAAACGTCCCCGTCCCCTAACCCTAACCCTTCCCCGAAGCCTGACCCTCACCCATCCCTTAATCCTAACCCGTACGCGAACACTAACCCGCGCCCTCACACGCACACTACCCCTAAAGCTTTGCCGTACCCTCACATGGACCCTAAACCGTCCCCGTCCGCTAACCCTAACCCTAGCCCGAACCCTAACCCTAACCCTTCCCCGAAGCCTGACTCTCACCCGTCCCCTAATCCTAACCCGTACGCTAACACTAACCCGCGCCCTCACACGCACGCTCCCCCTAAAGCGTTGCCGTACCCTCACCTGGACCCTAAACCGTCCACGTCCCCTTAAACTAACCCTAGCCCGAACCCTAACCCTAACCCTTCCCCGAAGCCTGACACTCACCCGTCCCCTAATCCTAACCCGTACGCTAACACTAACCCGCGCCCTCACACGTACGCTCCCCCTAAAGCGTTGCCGTACCGTCACCTGGACCTTAAACCGTCCCCGTCCCCTAACCCTAACCCTTCCCCGAAGCCTGACCCTCACGCATCCCTTAATCCTAACCCGTACGCGAACACTAACCCGCGCCCTCACACGCACACTCCCCCTAAAGCTTTGCCGTACCCTCACATGGACCCTAAACCGTCCCCGTCCGCTAACCCTAACCCTAGCCCGAACCCTAACCCTAACCCTTCCCCGAAGCCTGACTCTCACCCGTCCCCTAATCCTAACCCGTACGCTAACACTAACCCGCGCCCTCACACGCACGCTCCCCCTAAAGCGTTGCCGTACCCTCACCTGGACCCTAAACCGTCCACGTCCCCTTAAACTAACCCTAGCCCGAACCCTAAACCTAACACTTCCCCGAAGCCTGACCCTCACCCGTCCCCTAATCCTAACCCGTACGATAACACTACCCGCGCCCTCACACGCACGCTCCCCCTAAAGCGTTGCCGTACCCTCACCTGGACCCTAAACCGTCCCCGTCCCCGAACCCTAACCCTAGCCCGAACCCTAACCCTAACCATTCCCCGAAGCCTGACCCTCACCCGTCCCCTAATCCTAACCTGTACGCGAACACTAACCCGTGCCCTCACACGCACGCTCCCCCTAAAGCGTTGCCGTACCCTCACCTGGACCCTAAACCGTCCCCGTCCCCTAACCCTAACCCTAGCCCGAACCCTAACCCTAACCCTTCCCCGAAGCCTGACCCTCACCCGTCCCCTAATTCTAACCCGTACGCTAACACTAACCCGCGCCCTCACAGGCACTCTCCCCCTAAAGCGTTGCCGTACCCTCACCTGGACCCTAAACCGTCGCCCTACCCGAACCCTAACCCTAGCCCGAACCCTAACCCTAAAACTTCCCCGAAGCCTGACCCTCACCCGTCCCCTAATCCTAACCCGTACGCTAACACTAACCCGCGCCCTCACACGCACACTCCCCCTATAGCGTTGCCGTACCCTCACCTGGACCCTAAACCGTCCCCGTCCCTTACCTCTAACCCTAGCCCGAACCCTAACCCTAAACCTTCCCCGAAGCCTGACACTCACTCGTACCCTAATCCTACCCCGTACGCTAACACTAACCCGCGCCCTCACACGCACGCTCCCCCTAAAGCGTTGTCGTACCCTCACTTGGACCCTAAACCGTCCACGTCCCCTAACCCTAACCTTAGCCCGAACCCTAAACCTAACCCTTCCCCGAAGCCTGACCCTCACCCGTCCCCTAATCCTAACCCGTACGCTAACACTAACCCGCGACCTCACACGTACGCTCCCCCTAAAGCGTTGCCGTACCCTCACCTGGACCCTAAACCGTCCCCGTCCCCTAACCCTAACACTAGCCCGAACCCTAACCCTAACCCTTCCCCGAAGCCTGACCCTCACCCGTCCCCTAATCCTAATCTGTACGCGAACACTAACCCGTGCCCTCACATGCACGCTCCCCCTAAAGCGTTGCCGTACCCTCACCTGGACCCTAAACCGTCCCCGTCCCCTAACCCTAACCCTAGCCCGAACCCTAACCCTAACCCTTCCCCGAAGCCTAACCCTCACCTGTCCCCTAATCCTAACCCGTACGCTAACACTAACCCGCGCCCTCAAACGTACGCTCCCCCTAAAGCATTGCCGTACCCTCACCTGGACCCTAAACCGTCCCCGACCCCTAACCCTAGCCCGAACCCTAACCCTAACGCTTCCCCGAAGCCTAACCCTCACCCGTCCCCTAATCCTAACCCGTACGCTAACACTAATCCGCGCCCTCACACCTACGCTCCCCTCTAAAGCGTTGCCGTTCCCTCACATGCACCCTAAACCTTCCCCGTCCCCTAACCCTAACCCTAGCCCGAACCCTAACCCTAACCCTTCCCCGAAGCCTGACCCTCGCCCGTCCCCTAATCCTAACCCGTACGCTAACACTAACCCGCGCCCTCACATGTACGCTCCCCCTAAATCGTTGCCGTACCCTCACCTGGACCCTAAACTGTCCCCGTCCCCTAACCCTAACCCTAGCCCGAACCCTAACCCTAACCCTTCCCCGAAGCCTGACCCTCACCCGTCCCCTAATCCTAACCCGTACGCTAACACTAACCCGCGCCCTCACACGCACGCTCCCCCTAAAGCGTTGCCGTACCCTCACCTGGACCCTAAACCGTCCCCGTCCCCTAACCCTAAGCCTAGCCCGAACCCTAACCCTAACCCTTCCCCGAAGCCTGACCCTCACCCGTCCCCTAATCCTAACCCGTACGCTAACACTTACCCGCACCCTCACACACACGCTACCCCTAAAGCATTGCCGTAACCTCACCTGGACCCTAAACCATCCCCGTCCCCTAACCCTAACCCTCTCCCGAACCATAACCCTAACACTTCCCCGAAGCCTGACACTCACCCGTCCCCTAATTCTAACCCGTACGCTAACACTAACCCGCGCCCTCACACGCACGCTCCCCCTAAAGCGTTACCGTACCCTCACCTGGACCCTAAACCGTCCCCGTCCCCTAACCCTAACCCTAGCCCGAACCCTAACCCTAACCCTTCCCCGAAGCCTGACCCTCACCGGGCCCCTAATCCTAACCCGAACGCTAACACTAACCTGCGCCCTCACATGCACGCTCCCCCTAAAGCGTTGCCGTACCCTCACCTGGACCCTAAACCGTCGCCCTCCCCTAACCATAACCCTAGCCCGAACCCGAACCCTAACCCTTCCCCGAAGCCTGACCCTCACCCGTCCCCTAATCCTAACCCGTACGCTAACACTAACCCGCGCCCTCACACGCACGCTCCCCCATAGCGTTGCCGTACCCTCACCTGGACCCTAAACCGTCCCCGTACCCTAACTCTAACCCTAGCCCGAACCCTAACCCTAACCCTTCCCCGAAGCCTGGCCCTCACCCGTCCCCTAATCCTAACCCGTACGCTAACACTAACCCGCGCCCTCACACGCACGCTCCCCCTAAAGCGTTGCCGTACCCTCACCTGGACCCTAAACCGTCCATGTCCCCTAACCCTAACCCTAGACCGAACCCTAAACCTAACCCTTCCCCGAAGCCTGACCCTCACCCGTCCCCTAATCCTAACCCGTACGCTAAAACTAACCCGCGCCCTCACACGTACGCTCCCCCTAAAGCGTTGCCGTACCCTCACCTGGACCCTAAACCGACCCCGTCCCCTAACCCTAACCCTAGCCCGAACCCTAACCCTAACCCTTCCCCGAAGCCTGACCCTCACCTGTCCCCTAATCCTAACCCGTACGCTAACACTAACCCGCGCCCTCACACGTACGCTCCCCCTAAAGCATTGCCGTACCCTCACCTGGACCCTAAACCGTCCCCGTCCCCTAACCCTAGCCCAAACCCTAACCCTAACCCTTCCCCGAAGCCTAACCCTCACCCATCCCCTAATTCTAACCCGTACGCTAACACTAATCCGCGCCCTCACATGCACGCTCCCCTCTAAAGCGTTGCCGTTCCCTCACATGCACCCTAAACCTTCCCCGTCCCCTAACCCTAACCCTAGCCCGAACCCTAACCCTAACCCTTCCCCGAAGCCTGACCCTCGCCCGTCCCCTAATCCTAACCCGTACACTAACACTAACCCGCGCCCTCATATGCACGCTCCCCCTAAATCTTTGCCGTACCCTCACCTGGACCCTAAACTGTCCCCGTCCCCTAACCCTAACCCTAGCCCGAACCCTAACCCTAACCCTTCCCCGAAGCCTGACCCTCACCCGTCCCCTAATCCTAACCCGTACTATAACACTAACCCGCGCCCTCACACGCACGCTCCCCCTAAAGCGTTGCCGTACCCTCACCTGGACCCTAAACCGTCCCCGTCCCCTAACCCTAAGCCTAGCCCGAACCCTAACCCTAACCCTTCCCCGAAGCCTGACCCTCACCCGTCCCCTAATCCTAACCCGTACGCTAACACTTACCCGCACCCTCACACGCACGCTACCCCTAAAGCATTGCCGTACCCTCACCTGGACCCTAAACCATCCCCGTCCCCTAACCCTAACCCTAGCCCAAACCATAACCCTTACACTTCCCCGAAGCCTGAAACTCACCCGTCCCCTAATTCTAACCCGTACGCTAACACTAACCCGCGCCCTCACACGCACGTTCCCCTAAAGCGTTGCCGTACCCTCACCTGGACCCTAAACCGTCCCCGTCCCCTAACCCTAACCCTAGCCCGAACCCTAACCCTAACCCTTCCCCGAAGCCTGACACTCACCCGTACCTTAATCTTAACCCGTACGCTAACACTAACCCGCGCCCTCACACGCACGCTCCCCCTAAAGCGTTGCCATACCCTCACTTGTACCCTAAACCGTCCACGTCCCCTAACCCTAACCTTAGCCCGAACCCTAAACCTAACCCTTCCCCGAAGCATGACCCTCACCCGTCCCCTAATCCTAACACGTACGCTAACACTAACCCGCGCCCTCACACGTACGCTCCCCCTAAAGCGTTGCCGTACCCTCACCTGGACCCTAAACCGTCCCTGTCCCCTAACCCTAGCCCGAACCCTAACCCTAACCCTTCCCCGAAGCCTAACCCTCACCCGTCCCCTAATCCTAACCCGTACGCTAACACTAATCCGCGCCCTCACACGCACGCTCCCCTCTAAATCGTTGCCGTTCCCTCACATGCACCCTAAACCGTCCCCGTCCCCTAACCCTAACCCTAGCCCGAACCCTAACCCTAACCCTTCCCCGAAGCCTGACCCTCACCGGGCCCCTAATCCTAACCCGTACGCTAACACTAACCTGCGCCCTCACATGCACGCTCCCCCTAAAGCGTTGCCGTACCCTCACCTGGACCCTAAACCGTCGCCCTCCCCTAACCATAACCCTAGCCCGAACCCGAACCCTAACCCTTCCCCGAAGCCTGACCCTCACCCGTCCCCTAATCCTAACCCGTACGCTAACACTAACCCGCGCCCTCACACGCACGCTCCCCCATAGCGTTGCCGTACCCTCACCTGGACCCTAAACCGTCCCCGTCCCATAACCCTAACCCTAGCCCGAACCCTAACCCTAACCCTTCCCCGAAGCCTGACCCTCGCCCGTCCCCTAATCCTAACCCGTACGCTAACACTAACCCGCGCCCTCACACGCACGCTCCCCCTAAAGCGTTGCCGTACCCTCACCTGGACCCTAAACCGTCCCCGTCCCCTAACCCTAACCCTAGCCCGAACCCTAACCCTAACCCTTCCCCGAAGCCTGACCCTCGCCCGTCCCCTAATCCTAACCCGTACGCTAACACTAACCCGCGCCCTCACATGCACGCTCCCCCTAAATCATTGCCGTACCCTCACCTGGACCCTAAACTGTCCCCGTCCCCTAACCCTAACCCTAGCCCGAACCCTAACCCTAACCCTTCCCCGAAGCCTGACCCTCACCCGTCCCCTAATCCTAACCCGTACGCTAACACTAACCCGCGCCCTCACACGCACGCTCCCCCTAAAGCGTTGCCGTACCCTCACCTGGACCCTAAACCGTCCCCGTCCCCTAACCCTAAGCCTAGCCCGAACCCTAACCCTAACCCTTCCCCGAAGCCTGACCCTCACCCGTCCCCTAATCCTAACCCGTACGCTAACACTTACCCGCACCCTCACACGCACGCTACCCCTAAAGCATTGCCGTACCCTCACCTGGACCCTAAACCATCCCCGTCCCCTAACCCTAACCCTAGCCCGAACCATAACCCTAACACTTCCCCGAAGCCTGACCCTCACCGGGCCCCTAATCCTAACCCGTACGCTAACACTAACCTGCGCCCTCACATGCACGCTCCCCCTAAAGCGTTGCCGTACCCTCACCTGTACCCTAAACCGTCGCCCTCCCCTAACCCTAACCCTAGCCCGAACCCGAACCCTAACCCTTCCCCGAAGCCTGACCCTCACCCGTCCCCTAATCCTAACCCGTACGCTAACACTAACCCACGCCCTCACACGCATGCTCCCCCATAGCGTTGCCGTACCCTCACCTGGACCCTAAACCGTCCCCGTACCCTAACTCTAACCCTAGCCCAAACCCTAACCCTAACCCTTCCCCGAAGCCTGGCCCTCACCCGTCCCCTAATCCTAACCCGTACGCTAACTCTAACCCGCGCCCTCACACGCACGCTCCCCCTAAAGCGTTGCCGTACCCTCACCTGGACCCTAAACCGTCCATGTCCCCTAACACTAACCCTAGCCCGAACCCTAAACCTAACCCTTCCCCGAAGCCTGGCCCTCACCCGTCCCCTAATCCTAACCCGTACGCTAACACTAACCCGCGCCCTCACACGCACGCTCCCCCATAGCGTTGCCGTACCCTCACCTGGACCCTAAACCGTCCCCGTCCCATAACCCTAACCCTAGCCCGAACCCTAACCCTAACCCTTCCCCGAAGCCTGACCCTCGCCCGTCCCCTAATCCTAACCCGTACGCTAACACTAACCCGCGCCCTCACACGCACGCTCCCCCTAAAGCGTTGCCGTACCCTCACCTGGACCCTAAACCGTCCCCGTCCCCTAACCCTAACCCTAGCCCGAACCCTAACCCTAACCCTTCCCCGAAGCCTGACCCTCGCCCGTCCCCTAATCCTAACCCGTACGCTAACACTAACCCGCGCCCTCACATTCACGCTCCCCCTAAATCATTGCCGTACCCTCACCTGGACCCTAAACTGTCCCCGTCCCCTAACCCTAACCCTAGCCCGAACCCTAACCCTAACCCTTCCCCGAAGCCTGACCCTCACCCGTCCCCTAATCCTAACCCGTACGCTAACACTAACCCGCGCCCTCACACGCACGCTCCCCCTAAAGCGTTGCCGTACCCTCACCTGGACCCTAAACCGTCCCCGTCCCCTAACCCTAAGCCTAGCCCGAACCCTAACCCTAACCCTTCCCCGAAGCCTGACCCTCACCCGTCCCCTAATCCTAACCCGTACGCTAACACTTACCCACACCCTCACACGCACGCTACCCCTAAAGCATTGCCGTACCCTCACCTGGACCCTAAACCATCCCCGTCCCCTAACCCTAACCCTAGCCCGAACCATAACCCTAACACTTCCCCGAAGCCTGACCCTCACCGGGCCCCTAATCCTAACCCGTACGCTAACACTAACCTGCGCCCTCACATGCACGCTCCCCCTAAAGCGTTGCCGTACCCTCACCTGTACCCTAAACCGTCGCCCTCCCCTAACCCTAACCCTAGCCCGAACCCGAACCCTAACCCTTCCCCAAAGCCTGACCCTCACCCGTCCCCTAATCCTAACCCGTACGCTAACACTAACCCACGCCCTCACACGCACGCTCCCCCATAGCGTTGCCGTACCCTCACCTGGACCCTAAACCGTCCCCGTACCCTAACTCTAACCCTAGCCCGAACCCTAACCCTAACCCTTCCCCGAAGCCTGGCCCTCACCCGTCCCCTAATCCTAACCCGTACGCTAACTCTAAACCGCGCCCTCACACGCACGCTCCCCCTAAAGCGTTGCCGTACCCTCACCTGGACCCTAAACCGTCCATGTCCCCTAACACTAACCCTAGCCCGAACCCTAAACCTAACCCTTCCCCGAAGCCTGGCCCTCACCCGTCCCCTAATCCTAACCCGTACGCTAACACTAACCCACGCCCTCACACGCACGCTCCCCCATAGCGTTGCCGTACCCTCACCTGGACCCTAAACCTTACCCGTCCCCTAACCCTAACCCTAGCCCGAACCATAACCCTTACACTTCCCCGAAGCCTGACACTCACCCGTCCCCTAATTCTAACCCGTACGCTAACACTAACCCGCGCCCTCACACGCACGCTCCCCCTAAAGCGTTGCCGTACCCTCACCTGGACCCTAAACCGTCCCCGTACCCTAACCCTAACCCTAGCCCGAACCCTAACCCTAACCCTTCCCCGAAGCCTGACACTCACCCGTACCTTAATCTTAACCCGTACGCTAACACTAACCCGCGCCCTCACACGCACGCTGCCCCTAAAGCGTTGCCATACCCTCACTTGTACCCTAAACCGTCCACGTCCCCTAACCCTAACCTTAGCCCGAACCCTAAACCTAACCCTTCCCCGAAGCCTGACCCTCACCCGTCCCCTAATCCTAACCCGTACGCTAACACTAACCCGCGCCCTCACACGTACGCTCCCCCTAAAGCATTGCCGTACACTCACCTGGACCCTAAACCGTCCCCGTCCCCTAACCCTAGCCCGAACCCTAACCCTAACCCTTCCCCGAAGCCTGACCCTCACCCGTCCCCTAATCCTAACCCGTACGCTAACACTAATCCGCGCCCTCACACGCACGCTCCCCTCTAAAGCGTTGCCGTTCCCTCACATGCACCCTAAACCGTCCCCGTCCCCTAACCCTAACCCTAGCCCGAACCCTAACCCTAACCCTTCCCCGAAGCCTGACCCTCGCCCGTCCCATAATCCTAACCCGTACGCTAACACTAACCCGCGCCCTCACATGCACGCTCCCCCTAAATCGTTGCCGTACCCTCACCTGGACCCTAAACTGTCCCCGTCCCCTAACCCTAACCCTAGCCCGAACCCTAACCCTAACCCTTCCCCGAAGCCTGACCCTCACCCGTCCCCTAATCCTAACCCGTACGCTAACACTAACCCGCGCCCTCACACGCACGCTCCCCCTAAAGCGTTGCCGTACCCTCACCTGGACCCTAAACCGTCCCCGTCCCCTAACCCTAACCCTAGCCCGAACCCTAACCCTAACCCTTCCCCGAAGCCTGACCCTCACCGGGCCCCTAATCCTAACCCGTACGCTAACACTAACCTGCGCCCTCACATGCACGCTCCCCCTAAAGCGTTGCCGTACCCTCACCTGGACCCTAAACCGTCGCCCTCCCCTAACCATAACCCTAGCCCGAACCCGAACCCTAACCCTTCCCCGAAGCCTGACCCTCACCCGTCCCCTAATCCTAACCCGTACGCTAACACTAACCCGCGCCCTCACACGCACGCTCCCCCATAGCGTTGCCGTACCCTCACCTGGACCCTAAACCGTCCCCGTCCCATAACCCTAACCCTAGCCCGAACCCTAACCCTAACCCTTCCCCGAAGCCTGACCCTCGCCCGTCCCCTAATCCTAACCCGTACGCTAACACTAACCAGCGCCCTCACACGCACGCTCCCCCTAAAGCGTTGCCGTACCCTCACCTGGACCCTAAACCGTCCCCGTCCCCTAACCCTAACCCTAGCCCGAACCCTAACCCTAACCCTTCCCCGAAGCCTGACCCTCGCCTGTCCCCTAATCCTAACCCGTACGCTAACACTAACCCGCGCCCTCACATGCACGCTCCCCCTAAATCATTGCCGTACCCTCACCTGGACCCTAAACTGTCCCCGTCCCCTAACCCTAACCCTAGCCCGAACCCTAACCCTAACCCTTCCCCGAAGCCTGACCCTCACCCGTCCCCTAATCCTAACCCGTACGCTAACACTAACCCGCGCCCTCACACGCACGCTCCCCCTAAAGCGTTGCCGTACCCTCACCTGGACCCTAAAACGTCCCCGTCCCCTAACCCTAAGCCTAGCCCGAACCCTAACCCTAACCCTTCCCCGAAGCCTGACCCTCACCCGTCCCCTAATCCTAACCCGTACGCTAACACTTACCCGCACCCTCACACGCACGCTACCCCTAAAGCATTGCCGTACCCTCACCTGGACCCTAAACCATCCCCGTCCCCTAACCCTAACCCTAGCCCGAACCATAACCCTAACACTTCCCCGAAGCCTGACCCTCACCGGGCCCCTAATCCTAACCCGTACGCTAACACTAACCTGCGCCCTCACATGCACGCTCCCCCTAAAGCGTTGCCGTACCCTCACCTGTACCCTAAACCGTCGCCCTCCCCTAACCCTAACCCTAGCCCGAACCCGAACCCTAACCCTTCCCCGAAGCCTGACCCTCACCCGTCCCCTAATCCTAACCCGTACGCTAACACTAACCCACGCCCTCACACGCATGCTCCCCCATAGCGTTGCCGTACCCTCACCTGGACCCTAAACCGTCCCCGTACCCTAACTCTAACCCTAGCCCGAACCCTAACCCTAACCCTTCCCCGAAGCCTGACCCTCACCCGTCCCCTAATCCTAACCCGTACGCTAACTCTAACCCGCGCCCTCACACGCACGCTCCCCCTAAAGCGTTGCCGTACCCTCACCTGGACCCTAAACCGTCCATGTCCCCTAACACTAACCCTAGCCCGAACCCTAAACCTAACCCTTCCCCGAAGCCTGGCCCTCACCCGTCCCCTAATCCTAACCCGTACGCTAACACTAACCCGCGCCCTCACACGCACGCTCCCCCATAGCGTTGCCGTACCCTCACCTGGACCCTAAACCGTCCCCGTCCCATAACCCTAACCCTAGCCCGAACCCTAACCCTAACCCTTCCCCGAAGCCTGACCCTCGCCCGTCCCCTAATCCTAACCCGTACGCTAACACTAACCCGCGCCCTCACACGCACGCTCCCCCTAAAGCGTTGCCGTACCCTCACCTGGACCCTAAACCGTCCCCGTCCCCTAACCCTAACCCTAGCCCGAACCCTAACCCTAACCCTTCCCCGAAGCCTGACCCTCGCCCGTCCCCTAATCCTAACCCGTACGCTAACACTAACCCGCGCCCTCACATGCACGCTCCCCCTACATCATTGCCGTACCCTCACCTGGACCCTAAACTGTCCCCGTCCCCTAACCCTAACCCTAGCCCGAACCCTAACCCTAACCCTTCCCCGAAGCCTGACCCTCACCCGTCCCCTAATCCTAACCCGTACGCTAACACTAACCCGCGCCCTCACACGCACGCTCCCCCTAAAGCGTTGCCGTACCCTCACCTGGACCCTAAACCGTCCCCGTCCCCTAACCCTAAGCCTAGCCCGAACCCTAACCCTAACCCTTCCCCGAAGCCTGACCCTCACCCGTCCCCTAATCCTAACCCGTACGCTAACACTTACCCGCACCCTCACACGCACGCTACCCCTAAAGCATTGCCGTACCCTCACCTGGACCCTAAACCATCCCCGTCCCCTAACCCTAACCCTAGCCCGAACCATAACCCTAACACTTCCCCGAAGCCTGACCCTCACCGGGCCCCTAATCCTAACCCGTACGCTAACACTAACCTGCGCCCTCACATGCACGCTCCCCCTAAAGCGTTGCCGTACCCTCACCTGTACCCTAAACCGTCGCCCTCCCCTAACCCTAACCCTAGCCCGAACCCGAACCCTAACCCTTCCCCGAAGCCTGACCCTCACCCGTCCCCTAATCCTAACCCGTACGCTAACACTAACCCACGCCCTCACACGCACGCTCCCCCATAGCGTTGCCGTACCCTCACCTGGACCCTAAACCGTCCCCGTACCCTAACTCTAACCCTAGCCCGAACCCTAACCCTAACCCTTCCCCGAAGCCTGGCCCTCACCCGTCCCCTAATCCTAACCCGTACGCTAACACTAACCCGCGCCCTCACACGCACGCTCCCCCTAAAGCGTTGCCGTACCCTCACCTGGACCCTAAACCGTCCATGTCCCCTAACCCTAACCCTAGACCGAACCCTAAACCTAACCCTTCCCCGAAGCCTGACCCTCACCCGTCCCCTAATCCTAACCCGTACGCTAAAGCTAACCCGCGCCCTCACACGTACGCTCCCCCTAAAGCGTTGCCGTACCCTCACCTGGACCCTAAACCGACCCCGTCCCCTAACCCTAACCCTAGCCCGAACCCTAACCCTAACCCTTCCCCGAAGCCTGACCCTCACCTGTCCCCTAATCCTAACCCGTACGCTAACACTAACCCGCGCCCTCACACGTACGCTCCCCCTAAAGCATTGCCGTACCCTCACCTGGACCCTAAACCGTCCCCGTCCCCTAACCCTAGCCCAAACCCTAACCCTAACCCTTCCCCGAAGCCTAACCCTCACCCATCCCCTAATTCTAACCCGTACGCTAACACTAATCCGCGCCCTCACATGCACGCTCCCCTCTAAAGCGTTGCCGTTCCCTCACATGCACCCTAAACCTTCCCCGTCCCCTAACCCTAACCCTAGCCCGAACCCTAACCCTAACCCTTCCCCGAAGCCTGACCCTCGCCCGTCCCCTAATCCTAACCCGTACACTAACACTAACCCGCGCCCTCATATGCACGCTCCCCCTAAATCTTTGCCGTACCCTCACCTGGACCCTAAACTGTCCCCGTCCCCTAACCCTAACCCTAGCCCGAACCCTAACCCTAACCCTTCCCCGAAGCCTGACCCTCACCCGTCCCCTAATCCTAACCCGTACTATAACACTAACCCGCGCCCTCACACGCACGCTCCCCCTAAAGCGTTGCCGTACCCTCACCTGGACCCTAAACCGTCCCCGTCCCCTAACCCTAAGCCTAGCCCGAACCCTAACCCTAACCCTTCCCCGAAGCCTGACCCTCACCCGTCCCCTAATCCTAACCCGTACGCTAACACTTACCCGCACCCTCACACGCACGCTACCCCTAAAGCATTGCCGTACCCTCACCTGGACCCTAAACCATCCCCGTCCCCTAACCCTAACCCTAGCCCAAACCATAACCCTTACACTTCCCCGAAGCCTGAAACTCACCCGTCCCCTAATTCTAACCCGTACGCTAACACTAACCCGCGCCCTCACACGCACGCTCCCCCTAAAGCGTTGCCGTACCCTCACCTGGACCCTAAACCGTCCCCGTCCCCTAACCCTAACCCTAGCCCGAACCCTAACCCTAACCCTTCCCCGAAGCCTGACACTCACCCGTACCTTAATCTTAACCCGTACGCTAACACTAACCCGCGCCCTCACACGCACGCTCCCCCTAAAGCGTTGCCATACCCTCACTTGTACCCTAAACCGTCCACGTCCCCTAACCCTAACCTTAGCCCGAACCCTAAACCTAACCCTTCCCCGAAGCATGACCCTCACCCGTCCCCTAATCCTAACACGTACGCTAACACTAACCCGCGCCCTCACACGTACGCTCCCCCTAAAGCGTTGCCGTACCCTCACCTGGACCCTAAACCGTCCCTGTCCCCTAACCCTAGCCCGAACCCTAACCCTAACCCTTCCCCGAAGCCTAACCCTCACCCGTCCCCTAATCCTAACCCGTACGCTAACACTAATCCGCGCCCTCACACGCACGCTCCCCTCTAAATCGTTGCCGTTCCCTCACATGCACCCTAAACCGTCCCCGTCCCCTAACCCTAACCCTAGCCCGAACCCTAACCCTAACCCTTCCCCGAAGCCTGACCCTCACCGGGCCCCTAATCCTAACCCGTACGCTAACACTAACCTGCGCCCTCACATGCACGCTCCCCCTAAAGCGTTGCCGTACCCTCACCTGGACCCTAAACCGTCGCCCTCCCCTAACCATAACCCTAGCCCGAACCCGAACCCTAACCCTTCCCCGAAGCCTGACCCTCACCCGTCCCCTAATCCTAACCCGTACGCTAACACTAACCCGCGCCCTCACACGCACGCTCCCCCATAGCGTTGCCGTACCCTCACCTGGACCCTAAACCGTCCCCGTCCCATAACCCTAACCCTAGCCCGAACCCTAACCCTAACCCTTCCCCGAAGCCTGACCCTCGCCCGTCCCCTAATCCTAACCCGTACGCTAACACTAACCCGCGCCCTCACACGCACGCTCCCCCTAAAGCGTTGCCGTACCCTCACCTGGACCCTAAACCGTCCCCGTCCCCTAACCCTAACCCTAGCCCGAACCCTAACCCTAACCCTTCCCCGAAGCCTGACCCTCGCCCGTCCCCTAATCCTAACCCGTACGCTAACACTAACCCGCGCCCTCACATGCACGCTCCCCCTAAATCATTGCCGTACCCTCACCTGGACCCTAAACTGTCCCCGTCCCCTAACCCTAACCCTAGCCCGAACCCTAACCCTAACCCTTCCCCGAAGCCTGACCCTCACCCGTCCCCTAATCCTAACCCGTACGCTAACACTAACCCGCGCCCTCACACGCACGCTCCCCCTAAAGCGTTGCCGTACCCTCACCTGGACCCTAAACCGTCCCCGTCCCCTAACCCTAAGCCTAGCCCGAACCCTAACCCTAACCCTTCCCCGAAGCCTGACCCTCACCCGTCCCCTAATCCTAACCCGTACGCTAACACTTACCCGCACCCTCACACGCACGCTACCCCTAAAGCATTGCCGTACCCTCACCTGGACCCTAAACCATCCCCGTCCCCTAACCCTAACCCTAGCCCGAACCATAACCCTAACACTTCCCCGAAGCCTGACCCTCACCGGGCCCCTAATCCTAACCCGTACGCTAACACTAACCTGCGCCCTCACATGCACGCTCCCCCTAAAGCGTTGCCGTACCCTCACCTGTACCCTAAACCGTCGCCCTCCCCTAACCCTAACCCTAGCCCGAACCCGAACCCTAACCCTTCCCCGAAGCCTGACCCTCACCCGTCCCCTAATCCTAACCCGTACGCTAACACTAACCCACGCCCTCACACGCATGCTCCCCCATAGCGTTGCCGTACCCTCACCTGGACCCTAAACCGTCCCCGTACCCTAACTCTAACCCTAGCCCGAACCCTAACCCTAACCCTTCCCCGAAGCCTGGCCCTCACCCGTCCCCTAATCCTAACCCGTACGCTAACTCTAACCCGCGCCCTCACACGCACGCTCCCCCTAAAGCGTTGCCGTACCCTCACCTGGACCCTAAACCGTCCATGTCCCCTAACACTAACCCTAGCCCGAACCCTAAACCTAACCCTTCCCCGAAGCCTGGCCCTCACCCGTCCCCTAATCCTAACCCGTACGCTAACACTAACCCGCGCCCTCACACGCACGCTCCCCCATAGCGTTGCCGTACCCTCACCTGGACCCTAAACCGTCCCCGTCCCATAACCCTAACCCTAGCCCGAACCCTAACCCTAACCCTTCCCCGAAGCCTGACCCTCGCCCGTCCCCTAATCCTAACCCGTACGCTAACACTAACCCGCGCCCTCACACGCACGCTCCCCCTAAAGCGTTGCCGTACCCTCACCTGGACCCTAAACCGTCCCCGTCCCCTAACCCTAACCCTAGCCCGAACCCTAACCCTAACCCTTCCCCGAAGCCTGACCCTCGCCCGTCCCCTAATCCTAACCCGTACGCTAACACTAACCCGCGCCCTCACATTCACGCTCCCCCTAAATCATTGCCGTACCCTCACCTGGACCCTAAACTGTCCCCGTCCCCTAACCCTAACCCTAGCCCGAACCCTAACCCTAACCCTTCCCCGAAGCCTGACCCTCACCCGTCCCCTAATCCTAACCCGTACGCTAACACTAACCCGCGCCCTCACACGCACGCTCCCCCTAAAGCGTTGCCGTACCCTCACCTGGACCCTAAACCGTCCCCGTCCCCTAACCCTAAGCCTAGCCCGAACCCTAACCCTAACCCTTCCCCGAAGCCTGACCCTCACCCGTCCCCTAATCCTAACCCGTACGCTAACACTTACCCACACCCTCACACGCACGCTACCCCTAAAGCATTGCCGTACCCTCACCTGGACCCTAAACCATCCCCGTCCCCTAACCCTAACCCTAGCCCGAACCATAACCCTAACACTTCCCCGAAGCCTGACCCTCACCGGGCCCCTAATCCTAACCCGTACGCTAACACTAACCTGCGCCCTCACATGCACGCTCCCCCTAAAGCGTTGCCGTACCCTCACCTGTACCCTAAACCGTCGCCCTCCCCTAACCCTAACCCTAGCCCGAACCCGAACCCTAACCCTTCCCCGAAGCCTGACCCTCACCCGTCCCCTAATCCTAACCCGTACGCTAACACTAACCCACGCCCTCACACGCACGCTCCCCCATAGCGTTGCCGTACCCTCACCTGGACCCTAAACCGTCCCCGTACCCTAACCCTAACCCTAGCCCGAACCCTAACCCTAACCCTTCCCCGAAGCCTGGCCCTCACCCGTCCCCTAATCCTAACCCGTACGCTAACTCTAAACCGCGCCCTCACACGCACGCTCCCCCTAAAGCGTTGCCGTACCCTCACCTGGACCCTAAACCGTCCATGTCCCCTAACACTAACCCTAGCCCGAACCCTAAACCTAACCCTTCCCCGAAGCCTGGCCCTCACCCGTCCCCTAATCCTAACCCGTACGCTAACACTAACCCACGCCCTCACACGCACGCTCCCCCATAGCGTTGCCGTACCCTCACCTGGACCCTAAACCTTACCCGTCCCCTAACCCTAACCCTAGCCCGAACCATAACCCTTACACTTCCCCGAAGCCTGACACTCACCCGTCCCCTAATTCTAACCCGTACGCTAACACTAACCCGCGCCCTCACACGCACGCTCCCCCTAAAGCGTTGCCGTACCCTCACCTGGACCCTAAACCGTCCCCGTCCCCTAACCCTAACCCTAGCCCGAACCCTAACCCTAACCCTTCCCCGAAGCCTGACACTCACCCGTACCTTAATCTTAACCCGTACGCTAACACTAACCCGCGCCCTCACACGCACGCTGCCCCTAAAGCGTTGCCATACCCTCACTTGTACCCTAAACCGTCCACGTCCCCTAACCCTAACCTTAGCCCGAACCCTAAACCTAACCCTTCCCCGAAGCCTGACCCTCACCCGTCCCCTAATCCTAACCCGTACGCTAACACTAACCCGCGCCCTCACACGTACGCTCCCCCTAAAGCATTGCCGTACACTCACCTGGACCCTAAACCGTCCCCGTCCCCTAACCCTAGCCCGAACCCTAACCCTAACCCTTCCCCGAAGCCTGACCCTCACCCGTCCCCTAATCCTAACCCGTACGCTAACACTAATCCGCGCCCTCACACGCACGCTCCCCTCTAAAGCGTTGCCGTTCCCTCACATGCACCCTAAACCGTCCCCGTCCCCTAACCCTAACCCTAGCCCGAACCCTAACCCTAACCCTTCCCCGAAGCCTGACCCTCGCCCGTCCCATAATCCTAACCCGTACGCTAACACTAACCCGCGCCCTCACATGCACGCTCCCCCTAAATCGTTGCCGTACCCTCACCTGGACCCTAAACTGTCCCCGTCCCCTAACCCTAACCCTAGCCCGAACCCTAACCCTAACCCTTCCCCGAAGCCTGACCCTCACCCGTCCCCTAATCCTAACCCGTACGCTAACACTAACCCGCGCCCTCACACGCACGCTCCCCCTAAAGCGTTGCCGTACCCTCACCTGGACCCTAAACCGTCCCCGTCCCCTAACCCTAACCCTAGCCCGAACCCTAACCCTAACCCTTCCCCGAAGCCTGACCCTCACCGGGCCCCTAATCCTAACCCGTACGCTAACACTAACCTGCGCCCTCACATGCACGCTCCCCCTAAAGCGTTGCCGTACCCTCACCTGGACGCTAAACCGTCGCCCTCCCCTAACCATAACCCTAGCCCGAACCCGAACCCTAACCCTTCCCCGAAGCCTGACCCTCACCCGTCCCCTAATCCTAACCCGTACGCTAACACTAACCCGCGCCCTCACACGCACGCTCCCCCATAGCGTTGCCGTACCCTCACCTGGACCCTAAACCGTCCCCGTCCCATAACCCTAACCCTAGCCCGAACCCTAACCCTAACCCTTCCCCGAAGCCTGACCCTCGCCCGTCCCCTAATCCTAACCCGTACGCTAACACTAACCAGCGCCCTCACACGCACGCTCCCCCTAAAGCGTTGCCGTACCCTCACCTGGACCCTAAACCGTCCCCGTCCCCTAACCCTAACCCTAGCCCGAACCCTAACCCTAACCCTTCCCCGAAGCCTGACCCTCGCCTGTCCCCTAATCCTAACCCGTACGCTAACACTAACCCGCGCCCTCACATGCACGCTCCCCCTAAATCATTGCCGTACCCTCACCTGGACCCTAAACTGTCCCCGTCCCCTAACCCTAACCCTAGCCCGAACCCTAACCCTAACCCTTCCCCGAAGCCTGACCCTCACCCGTCCCCTAATCCTAACCCGTACGCTAACACTAACCCGCGCCCTCACACGCACGCTCCCCCTAAAGCGTTGCCGTACCCTCACCTGGACCCTAAAACGTCCCCGTCCCCTAACCCTAAGCCTAGCCCGAACCCTAACCCTAACCCTTCCCCGAAGCCTGACCCTCACCCGTCCCCTAATCCTAACCCGTACGCTAACACTTACCCGCACCCTCACACGCACGCTACCCCTAAAGCATTGCCGTACCCTCACCTGGACCCTAAACCATCCCCGTCCCCTAACCCTAACCCTAGCCCGAACCATAACCCTAACACTTCCCCGAAGCCTGACCCTCACCGGGCCCCTAATCCTAACCCGTACGCTAACACTAACCTGCGCCCTCACATGCACGCTCCCCCTAAAGCGTTGCCGTACCCTCACCTGTACCCTAAACCGTCGCCCTCCCCTAACCCTAACCCTAGCCCGAACCCGAACCCTAACCCTTCCCCGAAGCCTGACCCTCACCCGTCCCCTAATCCTAACCCGTACGCTAACACTAACCCACGCCCTCACACGCATGCTCCCCCATAGCGTTGCCGTACCCTCACCTGGACCCTAAACCGTCCCCGTACCCTAACTCTAACCCTAGCCCGAACCCTAACCCTAACCCTTCCCCGAAGCCTGACCCTCACCCGTCCCCTAATCCTAACCCGTACGCTAACTCTAACCCGCGCCCTCACACGCACGCTCCCCCTAAAGCGTTGCCGTACCCTCACCTGGACCCTAAACCGTCCATGTCCCCTAACACTAACCCTAGCCCGAACCCTAAACCTAACCCTTCCCCGAAGCCTGGCCCTCACCCGTCCCCTAATCCTAACCCGTACGCTAACACTAACCCGCGCCCTCACACGCACGCTCCCCCATAGCGTTGCCGTACCCTCACCTGGACCCTAAACCGTCCCCGTCACCTAACCCTAACCCTAGCCCGAACCCTAACCCTAACCCTTCCCCGAAGCCTGACCCTCGCCCGTCCCCTAATCCTAACCCGTACGCTAACACTAACCCGCGCCCTCACACGCACGCTCCCCCTAAAGCGTTGCCGTACCCTCACCTGGACCCTAAACCGTCCCCGTCCCCTAACCCTAACCCTAGCCCGAACCCTAACCCTAACCCTTCCCCGAAGCCTGACCCTCGCCCGTCCCCTAATCCTAACCCGTACGCTAACACTAACCCGCGCCCTCACATGCACGCTCCCCCTAAATCATTGCCGTACCCTCACCTGGACCCTAAACTGTCCCCGTCCCCTAACCCTAACCCTAGCCCGAACCCTAACCCTAACCCTTCCCCGAAGCCTGACCCTCACCCGTCCCCTAATCCTAACCCGTACGCTAACACTAACCCGCGCCCTCACACGCACGCTCCCCCTAAAGCGTTGCCGTACCCTCACCTGGACCCTAAACCGTCCCCGTCCCCTAACCCTAAGCCTAGCCCGAACCCTAACCCTAACCCTTCCCCGAAGCCTGACCCTCACCCGTCCCATAATCCTAACCCGTACGCTAACACTTACCCGCACCCTCACACGCACGCTACCCCTAAAGCATTGCCGTACCCTCACCTGGACCCTAAACCATCCCCGTCCCCTAACCCTAACCCTAGCCCGAACCATAACCCTAACACTTCCCCGAAGCCTGACCCTCACCGGGCCCCTAATCCTAACCCGTACGCTAACACTAACCTGCGCCCTCACATGCACGCTCCCCCTAAAGCGTTGCCGTACCCTCACCTGTACCCTAAACCGTCGCCCTCCCCTAACCCTAACCCTAGCCCGAACCCGAACCCTAACCCTTCCCCGAAGCCTGACCCTCACCCGTCCCCTAATCCTAACCTGTACGCTAACACTAACCCACGCCCTCACACGCACGCTCCCCCATAGCGTTGCCGTACCCTCACCTGGACCCTAAACCGTCCCCGTACCCTAACTCTAACCCTAGCCCGAACCCTAACCCTAACCCTTCCCCGAAGCCTGGCCCTCACCCGTCCCCTAATCCTAACCCGTACGCTAACTCTAACCCGCGCCCTCACACGCACGCTCCCCCTAAAGCGTTGCCGTACCCTCACCTGGACCCTAAACCGTCCATGTCCCCTAACACTAACCCTAGCCCGAACCCTAAACCTAACCCTTCCCCGAAGCCTGGCCCTCACCCGTCCCCTAATCCTAACCCGTACGCTAACACTAACCCACGCCCTCACACGCACGCTCCCCCATAGCGTTGCCGTACCCTCACCTGGACCCTAAACCTTCCCCGTCCCCTAACCCTAACCCTAGCCCGAACCATAACCCTTACACTTCCCCGAAGCCTGACACTCACCCGTCCCCTAATTCTAACCCGTACGCTAACACTAACCCGCGCCCTCACACGCACGCTCCCCCTAAAGCGTTGCCGTACCCTCACCTGGACCCTAAACCGTCCCCGTCCCCTAACCCTAACCCTAGCCCGAACCCTAACCCTAACCCTTCCCCGAAGCCTGACACTCACCCGTACCTTAATCTTAACCCGTACGCTAACACTAACCCGCGCCCTCACACGCACGCTGCCCCTAAAGCGTTGCCATACCCTCACTTGTACCCTAAACCGTCCACGTCCCCTAACCCTAACCTTAGCCCGAACCCTAAACCTAACCCTTCCCCAAAGCCTGACCCTCACCCGTCCCCTAATCCTAACCCGTACGCTAACACTAACCCGCGCCCTCACACGTACGCTCCCCCTAAAGCATTGCCGTACCCTCACCTGGACCCTAAACCGTCCCCGTCCCCTAACCCTAGCCCGAACCCTAACCCTAACCCTTCCCCGAAGCCTAACCCTCACCCGTCCCCTAATCCTAACCCGTACGCTAACACTAATCCGCGCCCTCACACGCACGCTCCCCTCTAAAGCGTTGCCGTTCCCTCACATGCACCCTAAACCGTCCCCGTCCCCTAACCCTAACCCTAGCCCGAACCCTAACCCTAACCCTTCCCCGAAGCCTGACCCTCGCCCGTCCCATAATCCTAACCCGTACGCTAACACTAACCCGCGCCCTCACATGCACGCTCCCCCTAAATCGTTGCCGTACCCTCACCTGGACCCTAAACTGTCCCCGTCCCCTAACCCTAACCCTAGCCCGAACCCTAACCCTAACCCTTCCCCGAAGCCTGACCCTCACCCGTCCCCTAATCCTAACCTGTACGCTAACACTAACCCGCGCCCTCACACGCACGCTCCCCCTAAAGCGTTGGCGTACCCTCACCTGGACCCTAAACCGTCCCCGTCCCCTAACCCTAAGCCTAGCCCGAACCCTAACCCTAACCCTTCCCCGAAGCCTGACCCTCACCCGTCCCCTAATCCTAACCCGTACGCTAACATTTACCCGCACCCTCACACGCACGCTACCCCTAAAGCATTGCCGTACCCTCACCTGGACCCTAAACAATCCCCGTCCCCTAACCCTAACCCTAGCCCGAACCATAACCCTAACACTTTCCCGAAGCCTGACACTCACCCGTCCCCTAATTCTAACCCGTACGCTAACACTAACCCGCGCCCTCACATGCACGCTCCCCCTAAAGCGTTGCCGTACCCTCACCTGGACCCTAAACCGTCCCCGTCCCCTAACCCTAACCCTAGCCCGAACCCTAACCCTAACCCTTCCCCGAAGCCTGACCCTCACAGGGCCCCTAATCCTAACCCGTACGCTAACACTAACCTGCGCCCTCACATGCACGCTCCCCCTAAAGCGTTGCCGTACCCTCACCTGGACCCTAAACCGTCGCCCTCCCCTAACCCTAACCCTAGCCCGAACCCGAACCCTAACCCTTCCCCGAAGCCTGACCCTCACCCGTCCACTAATCCTAACCCGTACGCTAACAGTAACCCGCGCCCTCACACGCACGCTCCCCCATAGCGTTGCCATACCCTCACCTGGACCCTAAACCGTCCCCGTACCCTAACTCTAACCCTAGCCCGAACCCTAACCCTAACCCTTCCCCGAAGCCTGATCCTCACCCGTCCCCTAATCCTAACCCGTACGCTAACAGTAACCCGCACCCTCACACGCACGCTCCCCCTAAAGCGTTGCCGTACCCTCACCTGGACCCTAAACCGACCCCGTCCCCTAACCCTAACCCTAGCCCGAACCCTAACCCTAACCCTTCCCCGAAGCCTGACCCTCACCTGTCCCCTAATCCTAACCCGTACGCTAACACTAACCCGCGCCCTCACACGTACGCTCCCCCTAAAGCATTGCCGTACCCTCACCTGGACCCTAAACTGTCCCCGTCCCCTAACCCTAGCCCGAACCCTAACCCTAACCCTTCCCCGAAGCCTGACCCTCACCCGTCCCCTAATCCTAACCCGTACGCTAACACTTACCCGCACCCTCACACGCACGCTACCCCTAAAGCATTGCCGTACCCTCACCTGGACCCTAAACCGTCCCCGTCCCCTAACCCTAACCCTAGCCCGAACCCTAACCCTAACCCTTCCCCGAAGCCTGACCCTCACCCGTCCCCTAATCCTAACCCGTACGCTAACACTAACACGCGCCCTCACACGTACGCTCCCCTTAAAGCATTGTCGTACCCTCACCTGGACCCTAAACCGTCCCCGTCCCCTAACCGAAACCCTAGCCCGAACCCTAACCCTACCCCTTCGCCGAAGCCTGACCCTCACCCGTCCCCTAATCGTAACCCGTACGCTAACACTAACCCGCGCCCTCACACGTACGCTCTCCCTAAAGCGTTGTCGTACCCTCACCTGGACCCTAAACCGTCCCCGTCCCCGTCCCCTAACCCTAGCCTGAACCCTAACCCTAACCCTTCCCCGTATCCTGACCCTCACCCGTCCCCTAATCCTAACCCGTACGATAACACTAACCCGCGCTCTCACACGTACGCACTCCCTAAAGCGTTGTCGTACCCTCACCAGGACCCTAAACCGTCCCCGTCCCCTAACCCTAACCCTAGCCCGAACCCTAACCCTAACACTTCCCCGAAGCCTGACCCTAACCCGGCCCCTAATCCTAACCCGTACGCTAATACTAACCCGCGCCATCACACGTACGCTCCCCCTAAGCGTTGTTGTACACTCACCTGGAACCTAAACCGTCCCCGTCCCCTAACCCTAACCCTAGCCCGAACCCTATCCCTAACACTACCACGAAACCTGACCCTCACCCGTCCCCTAATCCTAACCCGTACGCTACCACTAACGCGCACCCTCACAAGTACGCTCCCCCTAAAGCGTTGTCGTACCCTCACCTGGACCCTAAACCGTCCCTTCCCCTAACCCTAACCCTAGCCCGAACCCTAACCCTAACCCTTACCCGAAGCCTGACCCTCACCCGTCCCCTAATCCTAAACCGTACGCTAACACTAACTCGCAACCTCACACGTAAGCTCCCCCTAAAGCGTTGTCGTACCTTCACCTGGACCCTAAACCGTCACCGTCCCCTAACCCTAACCCTAACCCTTCCCCGAAGCCTGACCCTCACCCGTCCCCTAATCCTAACCCGTACGCTAACACTAACACGCGCCCTCACACGTACGCTCCCCCTAAAGCGTTGTCGTACCCTCACCTGGACCCTAAACGGTCCCCATCCCCTAACCCTAACCCTAGCCCTAACCCTAAACCTAACCCTTCCCCGAAGCCTGACCCTCACCCGTCCCCTAATCCTAACCCGTACGCTAACACTGACCCGCGCCCTCACACGTATGCTCCCCCTAAAGCGTTGTCGTACCCTCACCTGCACCCTAAACCGTCCCCGTCCCCGTCCCCTAACCCTAGCCCGAACCCTAACCCTAACCCTTCCCCGAAGCCTGACCCTCACCCGGCCCCTAATCCTAACCCGTACGCTAACACTAACACGCGCCCTCACACGTAGTCTCCCCATAAAGCGTTGTCGTACCCTCAGCTGGACGCTAAACCGTCCCCGTCCCCTAACCCTAACCCTTGCCCGAACGCTAACCCTAACCCTTCCCCGAAGCCTGACCCTCACCCGGCCCCTAATCCTAACCCGTACGCTAACACTAAGCCGCGCCCTCACACGTACGCTCCCCATAAGCGTTGTCGTACCCTCGCCTGGACCCTAAACCGTCCCCGTCCCCTAACCCTAACCCTAGCCCGAACCCTAACCCTAACCGTTCCCCGAAGCCTGACCCTCACCCGGCCCCTAATCCTAACCCGAACACTAACACTAACACGCGCCCTCACACGTACGCTCCCCCTAAAGCTTTGTCGTACCCTCACCTGGAACCTAAACCGTCCCCGTCCCATAACCCTAACCCTAGCCCGAACCCTAACCCTAACCCTTCCCCGAAGCCTGACCCTCACCCGTCCCCTAATCCTAACCCGTACGCTAACACTAACCCGCTCCCTCACACGTAGGCTCCCCCTAAAGCGTTGTCGTACCCTCACCTGGACGCTAAACCGTCCCCGTCCCCAGCCGTAACACTTCCCCGAAGCCTGACCCTCACCCGGCCCCTAATCCTAACTCGTATGCTAACACTAACCCACGCCCTCACTCGTACGCTCCCCCTAAAGTGTTGTCGTACCCACACCTGGACGCTAAACCGTCCCCGTCCCCTAACCGTAACACTTCCCCGAAGCCTGACCCTCACCCGGCCCCTAATCCTAACTCTTACGCTAACACTAACCCGCGCCCTCACTCGTACGCTCCCCCTAAAGTGTTGTCGTACCCTCACATGGACCCTAAACCGTCCCCGTCCCCTAACCCTAACCCTAGCCCGAACCCTAACCCTAACCCGTCCCCGAAACCTGACCCTCACCCGTCCCCTAATCCTAAACCGTACGCTAACACTAACCCACGCCCTCAGACATACGCTCCCCCTAAAGCGTTGTCGTACCCTCACCTGGACCCTAAACCGTCCCCTTCCCCGTCCCCTAACCCGAGACCGAAACCTAACCCTAACCCTAACCCTAACCCTAGCCCGAACTCTAACCCTAACCCTTCCCCGAAGCCTGACCTTCACCCGTCCCCTAATCCTAACCCGTACGATAACACTAACCCGCGCCCTCACATGTAGGCTCCCCCTAAAGCATTGTCGTACCCTCACCTGAACGCTAAACCGTCCCCGTCCCCTGACCCTAACACTTCCCCGAAGTCTGAACCTCACCCGGCCCCTAATCCTAAGCCGTACGCTAAGACTAACCCGCGCCCTCACACGTTCGCTACTCCTAATGCGTTTTCGTACCCTCACCTGGACCCTAAACCATCCCTGTCCCCTAACCCTAACCCTAGCCCGAACCCTAAACCTAACCCTTCCCCGAAGCCTGACCCTCACCCGTCTCCTAATCCAAACCCGAACGCTAACAATAACCCGCGCCGTCACACGTACGCTTCCCCTAAAGCGTTGTCGTACCCTCACCAGGACCCTAAACCGTCCCCATGTCCTAACCCTAACCCTAGCCCGAACTCTAACCCTAACCCTTCCCCGAAGCCTGACCCTCACCCGTCCCATAATCCTAACCCGTACGCTAACACTAACCCGAGCCCTCACACGTTCGCTCCCCCTAATGCGTTTTCGTACCCTCACCTGGACCCTAAACCGTCCCCGTCCCCTAACCCTAACCCTAGCCCGAACCCTAACCCTAAACCTTCCCCGAAGCCTAACCCTCACCCGTCCCCTAATCCTAACCCGTACGCTAACACTGACCCACGCCCTCACTCGTACGCTCCCTTTAAAGTGTTGTCGTACCCTCACATGGACCCTAAACCGTCCCGTACCCTAACCCTAACCCTAGCCCGAACCCTAACCCTAACCCTTCCCCGAAGCCTCACCCTCAACCGGCCCCTAATCCTAACCCGTACGCTAACACTAACCCGTGCCCTAACACGTACGCTTCCCCTAAAGCGTTGTCGTACCCTCACCTGCACCCTAAACCGTCCCCGTCCCCTAACCCTAGCCCGAACACTACCCCTAACCCTTCCCCGAAACCTGAGCATCAACCGTACCCTAATCCTAACCCGTACGCCAACACTAACCCACGCCCTCACACGTACGCTCCTCGTAAAGCCTTGTCGTACCCTCACCTGGACCCTAAACCATCCCCGTCCCCTAACCCTAACCCTAGCCCGAACCCTAACCCTAACCCTTCCCCGAAGCCTGACCCTCACCCGACCCCTAATCCTACCCCGTTCGCTAAGGCAAACCCGCGCCCTCATACGTACGCTCCCCCTAAAGCGTTGTCGTACACTCAAATAGACCCTAAACCGTCCCCGTCCCCTAACCCCAACCCTAGCCCGAACCGTAACCCTAACACTTCCCCGAAGCCTGACCCTCACCCGTCCCCTAATCCTAACCCATACGCTAACGCTAACCCGCGCCCTCACACGTACGCTCCCCCTAAAGCGTTGTCGTACCCTCACCTGGACCCTAAACCGTCCCCATCCCCTGACCCTAACCCTAGCCCGAACCCTAACCCTAACCCTTCTCCGAAGCCTGACACTCACCCGTCCCCTAATCCTAACCCGTACGCTAACAATAACCCAGGCCCTCACCCGTACGCTCCCCCTAATGCGTTGTCGTACACTCAACTGGACCCTAAACCGTCCCCGTCCTCTAACCCTAACCCTAGCCCGAACCCTAACCTTAACCCTTCCCCGAAGCCTGACCCTCACCCGTCCCCTAATCCTAAGCCGTAAACTAACACTAACCCAAGCCCTCTACCTACGCTCCCCCTAAAGCGTTGTCGAACCCTCACCTGGACCCTAAACCGTCCCCATCCCCTAACACTAACCCTAGCCCGAACCCTAACCCTAACACTTCCCCGAAGCCTGACCCTCACCCGTCCGCTAATCCTAACCCGTACGCTAACACTAATCCACGCCCTCACACGTACACTCCCCTTAAAGCATTGTCGTACCCTCACCTGGACCCTAAACCGTCCACGTCCCCTAACCCTAACCCTAGCCCAAACCCTAACCCTAAACCTTCCCCGAAGCCTGACACTCACCCGTCCCCTAATCCTAACTCGTACGCTAACGCTAACCCGCGCCCTGACAAGTACGCTCCCCCTAAACCGTTGTCGTACGCTCACCTGGAACCTAAACCGTCCCCGTCCCCGTCCCCTAACCCTAGCCCGAACCCTAACCCTAACACTTCCCCGTACCCTGACCCTCACCCTTCCCCTAATCCTAACCCGTAGGCTAACACTAACCCATGCCCTCACACATACGCTCCCGCTAAAGCGTTGTCGTACCCTCACCTGGACCCAAAACCGTCCCCGTCCCCTAACCCTAACCCTAGCCCGAACCCTAACCCTAACACTTCCCCGAAGCCTGACCCTCACCCGTCCCCTAATCCTAACCCGTACGCTAACACTAACCTGCGCCCTCAAACGTATGCTCCCCCTAAAGCGTTGTCGTACCCTCACCTGGACCCTAAACCGTCCCCATACCCTAACCCTAACCCTAAGCCGAACTCTAACCCTAACCCTTCCCCGAAGCCTGACCCTCACCCGTCCCATAATCCTAACCCGTACGCTAACCCTAACCCGTGCCCTGACACGTTCGCTCCCCCTAATGCGTTTTCCTTCCCTCACCTGGACCCTAAACCGTCCCCGTCCCCTAATCCTAACCCTAGCCTGCACCCTAACCCTAACCCTTCCCCGAAGCCTTACACTCAAACGTCCCCTAATCCTAATCCGTACGCTAACACTAACCCGTGCCCTCACACGTACGCTCATCCTAAAGCATATTTGTACCCTCACCTGGACCCTAAACCGTCCCCGTCCCGTAACCCTAACGCTAGCCCGAACCCTAACCCTAACCCTTCCCCGAAGCCTGACCCTCACCCTTCCCCTAATCCTAACACGTGGGCTAACACTAACCGTGCCCTAACACGTATGCTCACCCTAAAGCGTTGTCGTACCCTCACGTGGACCCTAACTGTCCCCGTCCCCTAACCCTATCCCTAACCCGAACCCGAACCCTAAACCTAACTCTTCCGCGAAGCCTTATCCTCACCCGTCCCCTAATGCTAAACCGTACGCTGACACTAGCCCGTGCCCTCACACGTACGCTCAACCTAAAGCGTTGTCGTACCCTCACCTGGACTCTAAAACGTCCCCGTGCCCTAACCCTAACCCTAGCCCGAACCCTAACTCTACACTTACCCGAAGCGTTACCCTAACCCATCCCCTAATCCTAACCCGTACGTTAACACTAACCCGCGCCCTCACACGTACGCTCCCCCTAAAGCGTTGTCGTACCCTCACCTGGCCCCTAAACCGTCCCCGTCCCCTAACCCTTACCCTAGCCAGAACCCTAACCCTAACACTTCCCCGAAGCCTAACACTCAACCGTCCCCTAATCCTAAATTGTACGCTAACACTAACCTGCGCCCTCACACGTACGCTCCCCCGAAAGCGTTGTCGTACCCTCACCTGGACCGTAAACCGTCCCCGTCACCTAACCCTAACCCTAGTCCGAACCCTAACACTAACCCTACCATGAAACCTGACTGTCACCCGTCCCCTAATCCTAAACCGTACGCTAAAACTAACCCGCGCCCTCACACGTAAGCTTCCCCTTAAACGTTGTCGTACCCTCACCAGGACACTAAACCGTCCCCATCTCCTAACCCTAACCCTAGCCCGAACCCTAACCCTAAAACTTCCCCGAAGCCTGACCCTCACCCGTCCCCTAATCCTAACCCATACGCTAACACTAACCCGCGACATTACACGTACTCTCCCCCTAAAGCGTTGTCGTACACTCACCTGGACCCTAAACCGTCCCCGTCCCCTAACCCTAACCCTAGCCCGAACCCTAACCCTAACCCTTCCCTGAAGCCTGACCCTCTCCAGTCCCCTAATCCTAACCCGTACGCTAACACTAACCCACGCCCTCACACGAACGCTCCACCTAAAGCGTTGTCATACCCTCACCTGGACCCTAAACCGTCCCCGTCCCCTAACGCTAATCCTAGCCCGAACCCTAACACTAACCCTTCCCCGAAACCTGACCCTCACCTGTCCCCTAATCCTAACCCGTACGCTAACACTAACCCGCGCCCTCACAACTACACTCCCCCTAAAGCGTGGTCGTACCCTCACCTGGACCCTAAACCGTCCCCGTCCCCTAACCCTATCCCTAGCCCGAACCCTAATCCTCACCGTTCCCCGAGGCATGACCCTCACCGGTCCCCTAATCCTAACCCGTACGCTAACACTAACCAACGACCTCAAACATACGCTCCCCCTAAAGTGTTTTCGTACTCGCACTTGGAACCTAAACCGTCCCCGTCCCCTAACCCTAACCCTAGCCCGAACCCTAACCCTAACCCTTCCCCGAAGCCTGACCCTCACCCGTCCCCTAATCCTTACCCGTGGGCTAACACTAACCTGTGCCCTCACACGTACGCTCACCCTAAAGAGTTGTCGTACCCTCACCTGGCCCCTAAACCGTCCCCGTCCCCAACCCTATCCCTAGCCCCAACCCTAACCCTAACACTTCCCCGAAGCCTGAACCCCACCCGTCCCCTAATCCTAACCCGTACGCTAACACTAACCCGCGCCCTCACATGTACGCTCACCCTAAAGAGTTGTCGTACCCTCACCTGGACCCTAAATCGTCCCCGTCCCCTAACCCTAACCCTAGCCCGAACCCTAACCCTATCTCTTCCCCGAAGACTTACCCTCAGCCATACCCTAATCCTAACCCGTACGCTAACACTAACCCACGCCCTCACACGTACGTTCACCCTAAAGCATTGTCGTACCCTCACCTGGACCCTAAACCGTCCCCGTCCCCTAACCCTAACCCTAGCCCGAACCCTAACCCTAACCCTTCCCTGAAGCCTTACTCTAACCCGTCCCCTATTCCTAACCCGTACGCTAACACTAACCCGTGCCCTCACACGTACGCTCACCCTAAACCGTTGTTGTACCCTAACCTGTCCCCTAAACCGTCCCCATCCTCTAACCCTAACCCTAACCCTTACCCAAAGACTTACCCTAACCCGTCTCCTAATCCTAACCCGTACGCTAACACTAACCCATGCCTTCACACGTACGCTCACCCTCAACCATTGTCGTTCCCTAACCTGTCCCCTAAACCATCCCCGTCCCCTAACCCTAACCTGTCCCCTAAACCGTCCCCGTCCCCTAACCCTAACCCTAAGCCGTCCCCTAACCCGTCCCCTAACCCGTCCCCTAATCCTAACCCGTACGCTAACACTAACCCGTGCCCTCACACGTACGCTCACCCTAAACCATTGTCTTACCCTAACCTGTACCCTAAATCGTCCGTGTCCCCTAACCCTAACCCTAACCCTATCCCTTACCTGAAGCCTTACCCTAACCCGTCCCCTAATCCTAACCCGTATGCTGACACTAACCCGTGCCCTCACACGTACGCTCACACTATACCATTGTCGTACCCTAACCTGTACCCTAAATCGTCCCCTAACCCTAACCCTAACCCTTACCCGAGGCATTACCCTAACCCCTCTCCTAATCCTAACCCGTACGCTAACACTAACCCGTGCCCTCACACGTATGCTCACCCTAAACCGTTGTCGTACCCTAACCTGTACCCTATACCGTCCCCGTCCCTTAACCTTAACCCTAACCTTTACCCGAAGCCTTACTCTAACCCGTCACCTAATCCTAGCCCATACGCTAACACTAACCCGTACCCTAACACGTACGCTCATCCTAAACCATTGTCGCACCCTAACCTGTACCCTAAACTGTCCCTCTCCGCTAACCCTAACCCTAACCCTTACCTGAAGCCTTACCCTCACCCGTCCCCTAATCCTAACCCGTACGCTAACACTAAACCTTACCCTTACATGTACGCTATCCCTAAACTGTTGTCGTACCCTAACCTGTACCCTAAACCGTCCCCGTTCCCTAACCGTAACCCTAACCTGAAGCATTACCCTAACACTTACCCTAATCCTAAACGGTACACTAATACTGACCTGTACCCTTACACTTTCGCTCACCCTAAACCATTGTCGCATCCTAAACCATACCCGTTCCCTAACCCTAACCTTAACCCTAACCCTAAACCCACTTATAGCACTATAGCTCAGGAAAATTAAAATAACAAGAAACAACCACCGCAAAGTTTAGGGCTGCTCTGTTTACAAGAGCCTCGACTAGGGTACAAATTAAATATCCTTGAAAGAGAGAAATGGATAAAGAAGTTTTCGTACTTACGTACAATGGAATATCACTCAACAATGAAATCAGTGTCGTCAGGCCCGTACAAGCATAATGAATGGATTTAGGTACGATGATTCAAAGGAAATAAGTCACACAGAAAAAGAAACTTATCATAAGATATCACTTATAGAGGGAATGTAAACTTGGCTACACATGAACTGAATTACAAAACAGAACAGAGTCTCACATTTAGAAAACAAACTTATGCATTCTTAAGGGGAATGGTGAGTTGGGGTGCTGCGTAAAACCAGAGATTGAAATTAGCACAGATACTATTCCATAAGCCAAATATATAATAGAAAAGATATACTCCTTGCTCAACGAATTAGACTCAACACCACCTATTCACCGCAGAGGAATATATCTGACAATAAGAATATTAAAACATATGTATCTATATGTCTCCATAAGAGAATCAAGTGTGTGTAGAGCAGTATACACAACCGTGAAAAATCAACTAAACCCCATTATTAAAATAAATTTCAAAAACAAAGACAGTGAAGGAGAGAAAGTTCTTAAATAATTCGTTCAGGGCTTGTGATGAAACTTGGATTTACCACATCTACACCCACAGCTGGGTGAGACATAAGGCAGGACATTTGGGGCTGAGAGGATTGGTGAGGTTCGGTGAGCAAATGCAGATCCTTTGAAGTAATACTGTATGCTACCCATTCCCTGGGTCCCAACTCTCCTGGTTTAAGGGATTCTTCCTACAGCTAAAACATGCATGGGAAACCCAGAGGATTGTACACCATGTGATCGGGCAACGTTTCTAAAACCCATCTCATTTTTTGTCCCCTGGTACACGGGTTCGCCATTCCAGACGCTTTACTAAAAATCTCCCCACGTGGAGAGTCAGTGCCTTAAAACTCCTGTTTGGCACAGTTAGCAATTTCTGCGGATGTTGAACGGGAATAGAGAGAACCATGAGAGACTAGCTGTAGGTGTTTGGACGGTCACATTTCACTCTAATTTCCCACCAGGAAGAGGAATTAACAAAAGGCTCAGCGTGCCATGATGAAACAAGATTAGGGCGTGAAGCAATCCTGCAGTTCTGCGGCCAGCCCACAAGAAAGTGAGTTGAAGAAAGGACCTCAGGGGCACTGTAATTCATAAACCTGCAGAGTTATAAATGACAGCTATCGTCCAAAAATATATTGAGGTAAGGCTGCAAAGAGGACTTGAAAGCATGGCACAATTGCAGGAAATATATTTCAGGAGGTAGATGGAAACTGCATTTAAAGCATATGAAAAGCAGCAGAACTTTGACAATGATGCACTTGGCCAAAAAGGGCGTATGCGTTTTTTTCCTGAATACATGCAGGAAAAAACGCATACGCTCTTTTTGTCCAAATAAGCAAGCCTGCAACGGAGATCTGCACTACAATGAAGTCTCAATTCCCACCGGTCAAAAGGGCCATCTGAAAAAAGTGTGAAAACCAGAAAGGCAGGACAGGCCATGGAGAACTGGGAGCCTTGTTATGCTGATGGGCGGGATGTAAATGGCCAACAGCCACTCTGGAGAAGTGTATGGTGTTTCCTGAAACCTCTAAAAAACAAAGCTACAGAGCCTAGGTTGCTTCCACTTATGGTCCTATAGCTTAGGAAAATTAAAATCAACAAGACACAGCCACCCCAAAGTTTAGGGCTGCTGTGTTTACAAGAACCTCAACTACGGTACAATTTAAATATCCCAGAAAGAGGAAAATGGATAAAGAAGTTGTGGTACTTATGTACAATGGAATATCACTCAGCAATGAAATCAATATCATCAGGCCCGTAGGAGCATAATGAGTGGATTTAGGTACGATGATTCTAAGGAAATAAGTCACACAGATAAAGAAACTTATCATAAGATATCACTTATAGAGGGAATGTAAACTTGGCTACACATGAACTGAATTACAAAACAGAACAGAGTCTCACATTTAGAAAACAAACATGTTTGCTTAAGGGGAAAGGTGAGTTGGGGTGCTGCATAAATCCAGAGATTGAAATGAGAACAGATACTGTTCCATAAGCCAAATATGTAATAGACAAGACCTACTCCTTGCTCAGCGAAGTGGACTCAACAACCCCTATTCACCGCAGAGGAATATATCTGACTAGTAAGAATCTTAAAATCTATGTATTTATATGTCTCCGTAAGAGAATCAAGTGTGTGTACAGACGCATAAACACAGCAGTGAAAATTAGCTCAACCCCATTATAAAAATAAACTTCAAAAACAAAACAGAAACACAGTGAAAGAGAGAGAAATTCTTAAATAATTCGTTCAGGCTTGTGATGAAACCTGGATTTACCACATCTACACCCACAGCTGGGTGAGACATAAGGCTGGACACTTGGGGCTGAGAGAATTGGTGAGGTTCGGTGAGCAAATGCAGACCCTTTGAAGTAGTACTGCGTGCTACCCATTCCATGGGTCCCAACTCTCCAGGTTTAAGGGATTCTTCCTACAGCTAAAACATGCGTGGGAAACCCAGAGGATGGTCCACAGTGTGATCGGGCAAGGTTTCTAAAACGCATCTCATTATTCGTCCTCTGGTACTCGGGTTCGCCATTCCAGACGCTTTACTAACGATCTCCCCACTTGGAGAGTCAGTGCTTGTAACCTCCTGTTTGGCACACTCTGCAATTTCTGCGGAGGATGAACGGGAATAGGGAGAACCAATGAGAGACTAGCTGTAGTTGTTTGGACGGGCACATTTCACTCTAATTTCCCACCAAGAAGAAGAATTAACCAAAGACTCAGCGTGCCGTGCCGGAACCAGATTAGGGCCTGAAGCAATCCTGCCGTTTTGCGTCCAGCTCACAAAAAAGCGAGTTGGAAAAAGGAGCTCAGGGTCACTGCAATTCACAAACTTGCAGAGTTATAAAGGACAACTATCGTCCAAAAATATATTGAGGTAAGACTGCGAAGAGGACTTGAAAGCAAGGCACAATTGCAGGAAACAGATTTCAGGAGGTAGATTGGAATTGCATTTAAAGCATATGAAAAGCGGCAGAACTTCGACAACGATGCACTTGGCCAAAAAGGGCGTATGCGTTTTTTCCTGAATATATCCAGGAAAAAGCGCACATGGCCATTTTTGCCAACCAAGGAAGCGTGCAATGGAAATCCGCACTACAATGAAGTCTCACTTCCCACCGGTCAAATGGGCCATCTGAATAAAGTGTAAAATCCAGAAAAGCAGGACAGGCCATGGAGAACTGGGAGCCTTGTTATGCTGATGGGCGAGATGTAAATGGCCAACAGCCACTCTGGAGAAGTGTATGGTGTTTCCTGAAACATCTAAAAAACAAAGCTACAGAGACTCGGGCACTTCCACTTATGGTCCTATAGCTTAGGGAAATTAAAATCAAAAAGACACAGCCACCCCAAAGTTTAGGGCTCCTGTGTTTACAAGAACCTCGGCAACGGAACAACTTAAGTATCCCAGAAAGAGAAAAATGGATAAAGAAGTTGTGGTACTTATGTACAATGGAATATCACTCCGCAATGAAATCAATGTCATCAGGCCCGTAGCAGCATAATGAGTGGATTTAGGTTCGATGATTCTGAGTGAAATAAGTCATGCAGAAAAAGAAACTAGTCATAAGATAACACTTATAGAGGGAATGTAAACTTGGCTACACATGAACTGAATTACAAAACAGAACAGAGTCTCACATTTAGAAAACCAACTTATGCCTGCTTAAGGGGAAAGGTGAGTTGGGGTGCTGCATAAATCCAGAGATTGAAATTAGCAGAGATACCGTTCCATAAGCCAGTAATAGACAAGATATACTCCTTGCTCAACGAAGTGGACTCAACACCCCCTATTCACCGCAGAGGAATATATCTGACTAGTAAGAATCTTAAAACCTATGTATTTATATGTCTCCGTAAGCGAATCAAGTGTGCATCGAGCGGCATAAACACAGCAGTGCAAATCAGCTAAACCCCATTATAAAAATAAATTTCAAAATCAAAACACAAAGACAGTGAAAGAGAGAGAAATTCTTAAATAACTCGTTCAGGCTTGTGATGAAACCTGGATTTACCACATCTACACCCACAGCTGAGTGAGGCATAAGGCTGGACACTTGGGGCTGTGAGGATTGGTGAGGTTCGGTGAGCAAATGCAGACCCTTTGAAGTAGTACTGCGTGCTACCCATTCCATGGGTCCCAACCCTCCAGGTTTAAGGGATTCTTCCTACAGCTAAAACATGCGTGGGAAACCCAGAGGATGGTCCACAGTGTGATCGGGCAAGGTTTCTAAAACGCATCTCATTATTCGTCCTCTGGTACTCAGGTTCGCCATTCCAGACGCTTTACTAACAATCTCCCCACTTGGAGAGTCAGTGCTTGTAACCTCCTGTTTGGCACATCGTTTGGCAGCGATGCACTTGGCCAAAAAGGGCGTATGCGTTTTTTCCTGAGTATATTCAGGATAAAACGCATACACACTTTTTGGCCAACCAAGCAAGCGGGAAATTCAAATCTGCACTACAAAGAAGTCTCATCCTAACACGTACCCTAACCCTATCCCACTACCGTACCCTAACCTGTACCTGAGACCGTACCCGTTCCCTAACCCTAACCCTTACCCTAAGCTGTACACGAACACTAACCCGTACGCTAACATGTACCCTAACAGTAACACATAGCCATACACTAAACTTTATCCTAACCCTACCCCGTATCCTAACCCTTTCCCTAAACCGTACCATAACCCGTATCCTAATCCTAACCCATCCCCTAACACTAACCCATAACCTAACCCGTACCCTAATCCTAACCCATACACTAACACGTACCCTAACCTTAACCCGTTGTCATACCCTAACCTGCAACCTAATCCGTACCCATTCCCTAACCCTAACCCTTACACTATCCCGTACCATAATCCTAACCTGTACACTAACACTAAACCGTACCCTAACCCTTACCCTACTCCTAACCCGTGGTCATACCCTAAACTGTACCCCAAACCATACCCGTCCCCTAACCCTAACCCTAAACCTTACCCTAAACCGTACCCTAATCCTAACCCGTACACTAACACTAAACTGTACCCTAACACGTACCCTAACCCTAACCCTTTGTTGTTCCCTATCCTGTACCCTAAACTGTACCCCTTCCTTAACACTAAACCTAACCCTAACCCATACCTAACACTAACCCATACACTAAACCTAATCATAACCCTGAACGTAAACCGTACCTGAATCCTAACCCATTCCCTAACACTAACCCATACCTTAACCCGTACCCTAACACTAAACCATAGCCATACCCTAAACTGTACCCTAACACTAACCCGTACCATAACCATAACCCTAAACCATACTCTAAGCCATACAATAATCCTAACCCGTACCCTAACCCTAAACCTTACCCTAAACCCTAATCCTTACCCCTAGCTTAATTTTGTTTTTTTGTATTTAAAAAAATATTTTCTTGGGTTAAAACAAACTAGCAGAACAACAAAATAGAGGGCTTCGCTGGTGGTGCGGTGGTTAGAATCTGCCTGCTAATGCAGGGGACACAGGTTCGAGCCCTGGTCTGGGAGGATCCCACATGCCATGGAGCAACTAGGCCCATAAGCCACAACCAGTGAGCCCTCGCATCTGGAGCCTGTGCTCTGCAACAAGAGAGGGCGCAATAGTGAGAGGCCTGCGCACCGAGATCAAGAGTGGCCCCCCACTTGCCACAACTAGAGAAAGCCCTCACACGGAAACTCAGACCCAACACAACAAAAATAAATAAATAAATAATAAACTCCTACCCCCCCCAAAAAAAGAACAACAAAATAAAACAGAAAGTAACCTGAGTGTCCCTCAAAAAGCTAAGTCTGAAATAGTTGGTACTTCTGTTCTATGGACTGTTATGTAGCCTATAAAAAGTGTGAGAGCTAAATCTGTTTTTCTACAGTGAGAAGCATGATATTCCAGATGTATAGAACACCTGGATAAAATGAGAAATCTACACATTATGCTGGTCGGTTCAGTAAATGGGAAAGGATGGCAAGTGGTAAAATATTATCTTTTCCTTTAATTTTTTAAATTTCACTTGTTACAAAGAACTTCAATTATAATTGTACTTTAAAAAAGTAACAATGGAAATTTAAAAGAAAAAATATATATTGTGTGTTCAGTTACGTTTCATAGAATTATGAAATGCTCCACCCTCTGGCCATTACCTGAAAAAGCAGCTTTAAAACCTATGCTAATTGTCACTTCATATGAACAAGTCCTGCAGGGCTGTAAAGGAAACCTGCCTTCATCATGTCTTGCGGGAGGTAAAGGCCAAAGTATTTCAAAATGTGGCACATATTTCAAGAAAACCATTTGAAGAACTAAGCTGTAATAACCGTTTGAAAAATAAAAGGACATGCCTGAAAGCTCAATTTCAAAGGATTATGAGACACGTGCAAATCCAACCACACAGAGGTATCAGCTCACACCATTCAGAATAACCATCAGGAAAGAAACTACAAACGATCAATGCCGAAGAGGTTGTGGAGAAATGTATACCCTTAATTTGAAGTGGGACGTAACCTGGTAAGAGTCACTAATGGGAACAGGGTGGAGGTGCCTTTAAAAGGTAAACATTGAGCTACTATATGATCCAGCAGGCCCACTCCTGGGCCTATAACATAAGAAGACAGAATTGGAAAGACACAGGCAGGCAAATCTACACTGCAGCAGTATTACAATAGCCAAGACATGGAAGCAACCAAAAGTCCATCAACAGATGAGTGGACAAAGAGGAACTGGTACATGTAGAGATGGAATATTAGCTCGGGAAAAAAATGAAACAATGCCATTTGCAGCACCATAGATGAGTCTAGAGGTAACCATGCAACTTGTAGTAAGTGAGAAAGCGAAAGACACCTAACGTATATCACTTATAGGTGTTACCTGAAAATTGATACCAATGAAGATATTTCCACAGAGAAAGGCAATCACAGATTCATTGAACAAACTTATGGTTCCCCAAATCGAAAGGTGTGAGGATTGGATACATTACGATATTGGGGTTAACATAGATATAGAAACACATGTGAAATATATAATCACCAAAGACCTATGGAATACCAAGAGAAGACCACTCAACATTGTGTCATAACCTACCTGGGAAAAGGTTCCGAAGAAGAATAGATATATGTATGTGTGTGAAAGAACCACATCTTGCACACCTAGAACAAAAAAAAAAAACATTGTAATTAAATTTGCTGCGATAAAAAATAAAAATTAAATTAAAAATATGAACAAGAAATAATGAGACATAAACTGAAAGGAATTTTTCCTGGCACATCCCATTCTAATTTTCAACCTAGAACAGGACTTCCATTAAGGCTCTGTTGCCCTGGTAACCAGATTTGGTAAAGGAGAAATGCTGCCGCCTTGTGACTGTTTCACACAACAGCAGCTTTAAACCAAGAGGTAATGGTCACTTAATATTCGAAATATGTGCAGCACTGTAAAGGACACCGGGCCTCAAAAATGTCCTGGGGTCGTAATCGACCAGAAAATTCAAAAGACGTCAACATTTCAAGAAGACAATGTCAAGAGGCATATTTTACGCACATTTTGTCTTTTCTTTTTTTTCTCTTTAAAATAAAAGGGAATTGAAAAATGCGCAACATCAGCAATGAATAAAGCCATGCAAATCCAATTACAGAAATGTTCACCTCACAGCCGTCAGAATGTTCTTCAGCAAAAAGTCTACAAAGAATAAATGCTGAAGGGGTTTCAGAGAACTGTGTACCCTCCAGCTGCTGGGGGGGATGTCAACTGGTAACAGCCAGTAGTGAGAACATAATGGAGGTGCGTTTAAGGGAAAAAATTGAGCTACCATGTGATCTGGTAGGTCCCTTGATGTGCCTATCACCTGAGCAGAGCAGAATGGAAAAGACACAGGCTGGCAATCCTGCACTGCAGGAATATTTAACATAGCCAAGACTTGGAAGAAACCAAAATGTCCATCAACAGAAAAATGCACAAAGAGGAAGTGGTCCATGTAAACAATGGCATATAAGCCATGGAAAACAATGAAACAGTGCCGTTTGCACCACCATATAAGGACCTAGAGATAATCACTCAAATTAAAGAAAGAAAGTGAAAGACAGATATCCTATGACATCACTTCTAGGTGTTACCTAAAAGTTGATACTCATGAACTTATTTCCAAGAGAAGGAAAAGCATGGATTAAGAAAAAAAAAATTATGTTTAACCAATGGAAAAGTGTAAGGAATGTGTGAATTAGGATATGAGGGTTAACAGACATGTACTAATACATATGAAATATATAATCACAAAATACCTATGGAATACCAAGAGAGGTCTAGGCAACACTCTGTAATAACCTACACGGTAAAGAATGCAAAGATAAATGACAGATACATTGATATAATGAACCAGATTCTGTACACCTAGGAGAAACAAAATATTTTTATCAAGTTTGCTCTGATAATTAATAAAAATTAAATTTATAAAACAAACAAGAAGTAAGGAGATATAAGCTCTTGGGGATGTGCTCTGGCACATTCCACTCTAATTTGCAGCCTACTAACACGATTTCCAGGAAGGCTCTGCTGCCCAAAAACCCAGAGTTGGAAATGTAGAAATTCTGCTGCCTTGTGGCCGCTTTCCGCAAGAGCGGCGTTAAGCCCACAGCTAATGTTCTCTTAACATTCACAAGGACTCAGGGCTGCAAAGGACACCTGCCCTAAACAACTGTGCTGAGGTAGGGAATGGACAATAAAATTCAAAACTGGCAAATTTTTCAAGACGATAGTATGAAGAGGTAAGTTTGACTCACTCTCTTGTTTAAAAAAAGGAAAATGGGTGAAAGCTCAACCTCAGGAATTATTAGACTCATGCAAATCTAATGTACAAAAAGGTTTCAACTCACACCAGTCGACTGACCATCAGCAAAAGGTCTACAAACAATAAATTCTGAAGGGGTTTTAGAGAACTGTGTACCCTCTAGCTGCTGGTGAGATGTAACGTGGTAAGAGCCAATAATGAGAACAGAAAGGAGCTACGATTAAAAGTAAAAGTTGAGGTACCATTCGATGCAGCAGTCACACCACTGGGCCTCTCACCTGAGAAGACCAGAATCGAGAAGACGCGGGCTGCAAAAGCTGCACTGCAGCCTTATTCACAATAACCAAGACAGTGAGGCCACCAAAATGTCCATCAACAGATGTATGGATGAAGAAGAAGTGGTCCACGTTCACAATAGAATATTAGCCATGGAAAACAATGAAACACTGCTATTTGAGGCGCCATAGATGAGCTTGGAGATAGTCACAGAATATGAGGTAAGTCAGAAAGCAAAAGACCTATATCCTATGATATCACTTATAGGCGTTATCTAATAACTAACACAAATGAACATATTTCCACAGAGAAAGACACTCACAGACTTAGAAATTAAGTATGCTTATCTAAAAGGAAAGGTGGGCAGAATGGATAAATTAAGATTAACGTTACCATAAGTATACAAATACATATAATAAACATATATCAAAAAGACGGACCATATAGCAAGGGAGGTCTACGGAACACTGTAATATTTTACATGGGAAGAGGATCTGAACATGAATAGACATATATATTGTACAAATGAACCAGATTGTGTACATCTGGACAAACAATATCTAATCATTACCCCGATTAAATAAATTTTAAAAACCAAGATGTAATGAGACATAAACTTATGGGCGTTCCTCCTGGCACATTCCATTCTAACTTAAAACCTAGGACCACGACTTCCAGAAAGGCTCTGCTGCCCTAGTACCCAGATTTGGGAAAGGACAAATGCTGCCTCCTTGTGGCCGTTTCCCACAACAGCAGCTTTAAACCCAGTGCTAATGGCCACTAAATATTCACCAAACTTGCAGTTCTGTAATGACATCTGCCCTCCAAAAAAATCCTGGGGTCGAATATCCACCAAAAATTCAAAAGAGGGCAACCTTCCAAGAAGACAGCTTCAAGAGATAGATTGTACTCACACTTGATTTTTAACAGAAAGGAAAAAGGCGTGGAAAATGATGAATTTTAGGAATTTTTAAAGTCATGCAAACCCAAATTACAAAAACCTATCAGGTCACAGCAGTCAGATTGGCCATTAGCAAAAATGCTGCAAACTATAAATGCTGAAGGGATTGTGGAGAAGTTCGTACCCTCGGCTCTAAGGGAGACATGGTAAGAGCCACTAATGAAAACACAATGGAGGTGCTTTGAAAAGGTAAACATTGAGCTACTAGTCAATCAGTCATACCCACTGCTGGGACTATCACCTGAGAAAATGAGAATCAAAAAGTCACAAGCTGGCAATCTTGCACTCCAGCAATATTTAATATAGCCAACACTTGGAAGCAACGAAAATGTCCCTCAACAGAGCAATGCACCAAGAAGTGGTCCATATACAAAATGGAATATTACTCCGATAAAAATATAAATTAAATTAAAAAAACAAACAAAAGTAAGGAGACATCAGCCTTTGGGGGTTTATCCGGGCACATTCCACTCTAATTTATAACCGAGGAAGACCACCGGCCGGAAGCTCTGTTTCCCTAGTACCAGCATGGGGAACAAAGAAAGGCTGCCTCAATCTGGTCGTTACCTGCAAAAGCAGCGTTAAAGCCTGTGCTAATGGTCACTTCATGTGAACAAGTACTGCAGGGCTGTAAATGAAACCTGCCCTCAAAATGTTTTGAGGGAGGTAATGGCCAATAAATTTCAAAATGTAACACATACTTTAGAAAACACTTTGAAGAGCTAAGCTGTAATCACAGTTTGAAAAATAAAAAGGACATGACTTAAAGCTCTATTTCAAAGGATTATGAGTCATATGCAAATTCAACCACAAAGAGGTATCAGCTCACACCAGTCAGAATATCCATCAGCAAGAAAACTACAAACAATAAATGCTGAAGCCATAAAAAGAAACGAAATTGAGCTATTTGTAATGAGGTGGATAGACCTAGAGTCTGTCATACACAGTGAAGTAAGTCAGAAAGAGAGAGACAAATACCGTATGCTAACACATATACCTGGAATTTAAGGGAAAAAAATGTCATGAAGAACCTAGAGGTAAAACAGGAATAAAGGCAGAGACCTACTAGAGAATGGACTTGAGGATATGGGGAGGGGGAAGGGTAAGCTGTGACAAAGGGAGAGAGAGGCATGGACATATATACACTACCAAACGTAAGGTAGATAGCTAGTGGGAAGCAGCAGCATGGCACAGGGAGATCAGCTCGGTGCTTTGTGACCGCCTGGAGAGGAGGGAGGGTGGGAGGGAGGGAGACGCAAGAGGGAAGTGATATGGGAACATATGTATATGTATAACTGATTCATTTTGTTGTAAAGCACAAGCTAGCACACCATTGTAAAGCAATTATACTTCAATAAAGATGTTAAAAATAAATAAATAAATAAATGCTGAAGGTGTTGTGGAGAAATGCATACCCTCAACTTTAAGTGGGATGTAACCTGGAAAGAGCCACTAATGAGCACAGAATCGTGGTGCATTTAAACGGTAAACCCCGAGATACCATATGATACAGGAGGCCCACTCCTGGGCCTATAACATAAGAAGACAGAATTGGAAAGACACAGGCAGGCAAATGTGCAGTGCAGCAGTATTACAATAGCCAAGACATGGAGGCAACCAAAAGTCCATCAAGAGGTAAGTGGACAAAGAAGAACTGGTACATGTACAGATGGAATATTATCTAGGGAAAAAAATGAAACAATGCCATTTGCAGCACCGTAGATGATTCTAGAGGTAATCAGGCAAATTGTACTAAGTCAGACAGCAAAAGACACATATCCTATAATATCACTTATAGGTGTTAGCTAAAAATTGATACCAATGAAGATATTTCCACAGAGAAAGGCAATCACAGATTCATTAAACAAAGTTAAGGTTCACCAAATGGAAAGGTGTGAGGACTGGATATATTAGGATATTGGGGTTAACATAGATATAGAAACACATGTGAAATATATAATCACCAAAGACCTACGGAATACCAAGAGAAGACTACTCAACATTGTGTCACAAGCTACATGAGAAAACGATCTGAAGAAGTATAGATACATGTATATGTGTAAAAGAACCACATCTTACACACCTAGAACAAACAAAACATTTTAATCAAATTTGCTCTGATAAAAAATAAACATTAAAAAAAGAACAAGAAAAAAAAGAGAGAAAAAAGGAAAAAAAAAGAACGAGAAGTAATGAGACATACACTTAAGGGACTTTTTGCTGGCACATTGCATTCTAGTTTACAACCAGAACACGACTTCCATTAAAGCTCTGTCATCACTAATAAAGCAGCTTTATAAGCAATGTTGAAGGTAGCTTAAAAGAATTCTCACTAATTATTGACAGTAACAAGAAAACAAACAAAAGTAAAACTCTCACGGCAAAAAGTATACATAGAGTAAGGGTAGTAGATCAAACACTTATTAAACTTCTGTAAAGAATAAAAGACAACAGTAGTACTTTTTTTTAAAGAGAGGGCCCAAATAAATCAGAACTGAAAGAGATGATGTTACAAGAGCCACCACAGAAATACAAAGTATCCTAAGATACACACAGGGTAACTCAGGGCTCAGACTGGACAGAGCCCACTCTCCATTCCCCTGTACATGACTTACAGGAGCCTCAGGAACTGAGGAGGGTGTCCTTGAGGAGAGGCACAAGATAGAAGATGTTAGGCATTAACATGACTGCATTCATTTTAAACGTGCCTGAACTACATTCACATGAGATGATTTTGTCCTGTTTGTACATCAGCACCTCTAGTCGGAACTGCAGATCTTTGGTTTCACCACCTCTATGACAGCATTAGCTTCACCTGCTGTGGACCGTCTCCTATAGGATTTCTAGAACCACAAAACATCGAAGCTTCACAGGACCCAGAGTCTGTGCGACTCCACTCAGAGTCTCAACTGCATTCAGAGACTCAGAGTCTCAACAGAGACTCCACTCTTGGAGGACACACACAAAGTAGTGTGCACATCAGGACCCAGGGGAAGGAGCAGTCACCCCGTAGGTGAATGATCATACCTAGCTGCTAGTTTTAGAGGGTCTCCTGCAGAGGTGGGGTGTGGCTGCGGCTCACCATGGGGACAACGACACTGACAGCAGAAGTTCTGGGAAATACTCCTTGGCGTGAACTCTCCCAGAGTCCACCATTAGCCCCACCAAGAGCAAGGTAGGCTCCAGTGCTGGGTCGCCTCAGTCCAAACAACCAACAGGGAGGGAACCCAGCCCCATGCATCAGCAGACAAGCGGATTAAACTTTTTATTAAACTTTTATTTAATCCACAGACAAGCAGATTAAAGCTCTGCCCACCAGAACAACACCCAGCTCTACCCACCACCAGTCCCTCGCATAAGGAAGCTTGCACAAGCCTCTCAGATAGACTCAATCACTGGAGAGCAGACAGCAGAAGCAAGAAGAACTACAATTCTGCAGCCTGTGGAAGGAAAACCACATTCACAGAAAGATAGAGAAAATGAAAAGGCAGAGGACTTTATACCAGATCAAGGAACAAGATAAATCCTCAGAAAAACAACGAAATGAAGTGGGGATAGGTAACCTTCCAGTAAAAGAATTCAGAATAATGATAGTGAAGATGATCCAAGACCTTAGAAAAATAATGGAGGCAAAGATTGAGAAGATGCAAGAAATGCTTAACAAAGACCTAGAAGAATTAAGGAACAAACACCTAGAAGAATTAAAGAACAAACAAACAGAGATGAACAATACAATAACTGAAATGAAAAATACACTAGAAGGAATCAGTAGCAGAATAACTGTGACAGAAGAACGGATAAGTGACCTGGAAGACAGAAAGGTGGAAATCACTGCCATGGAACAGAATAAAGAAAAAGAATGAAAATAAATGAAGACAACCTAAGAGACTTCTGGGACAACATTAAATGCAACAACATTCGCATTATAGGGGTCCCAGATGGAGAACAGAGAGAGAAAGGACTCGAGAAAATATCTGAAGAGATTATAGTTGAAAACTTCCCTAGCATGGGAAAAGAAATAGCCACCGAAGTCCACGAAGCGCAGAGAGTCCCAGGCAGGATAAACCAAAGGAGAAAAATGCTGAGACACAGTAATCAAATTGAAAAAATTAAAGACAAAGAAAAATTATTGAAAGCAACAAGGGAAAAATGACAAATAACATACAACGGAACTCCCATAAGGTTAACAGCTGATTTCTCAGCAGAAAATCTACAAACCAGAAGGGAGTGGCATGATAAATTTAATGTGATGAAAGGGAAGAACCTACCACCAAGAGTACTCCACCCAGCAAGTATCTCATTCAGATTTGATGGAGAAATCAAAAGCTTTACAGACAAGCAAAAGCTAAGAGAATTCAGCACCACCAAACCAGCTCTACAACAAATGCTAAAGGAACTTCTCTAAGTGGGAAACACAAGAGAAGAAAAGGACCCACTAAGACAAACCCATAACAATTAAGAAAATAATAATAGGAACATACATATTGATAATTACCTTAAATGTGAATGGATTAAATGCTCCAACCAAATGACACAGGCTCACTGAATGGATACAAAAACAAGACCCATATATATGCTGTCTACAAGAGACCCATTTCAGACCTAGGGACACATACAGACTGAAAGTGAGGGGATGGAAAAATATATTCCATGCAAATGAAAATCAAAAGAAAGCTGGAGTAGCAATACTCATATCAGATAAAATAGATTTTAAAATAAAGAATATTACAAGAGACAAGGAAGGACACTACATAATGATCAAGGGATCAATCCAAGATATAACAATTATAAATATATATGTACCCAACACAGGAACACCTCAATATATAAGGCAACTGCTAACAGCTATAAAAGAGGAAATCAACAGTAACACAATAATAGCAAGGGACTTTAACACCTCACTTACACCAATGGAGATCATCCAGACAGAAAATTAATAAGGAAACACAAGCTTTAAATGACACAATAGACCAGATAGATTTAATGGATATTTATAGGACATTCCATCCAAAAACAGCAGACTACAAGTTCTTCTCAATGGCACACGGAACATTCTCCGGGACAGATCACATCTTGGGTCACAAATAAAGCCTCAGTAAATTTAAGAAAACTGAAATCATGTCAAGCAGCTGTTCCGACCACAATGCTATGAGATTAGAAATCAATTACAGGGAAAATAATGTAAAAAACAAACACATGGAGGCTAAACAATACGTTTCTAAATAACCAAGAGATCACTGAAGAAATCAAAGAGGAAATCAAAAACTACCTAGAGACAAATGACAACAAAAACACGATGATCCAAAACCTATGGGATGCAGCAAAAACAGTTCTAAGAGGGAAGTTTATAGCAATAAAAGCCTACCTCAAGAAACCAGAAAAATCTCAAATAAACAATCTAACCCTACACCTAAAGGAACTAGAGAACAGAGAACAAAACCCAAAGTTAATAGAAGGAAAGAAATCATAAAGATCAGAGCAGAAATAAATGAAATAAAAACAATAGCAAAGATCAATAAAACTAAAAGCTGGTTCTTTGAGAAGATAAACAAAAATGATAAACCTTTAGCCAGACTCAAGTAAAAGAGGGAGAGGACTCAAATCAATAAAATTAGAAATGAAAAAGGAGAAGTTGTAACAGACACCACAGAAATACAAAGCATCCTAAGAGACCTCTACAAGCAACTCTATGCCAATAAAATGGACAACCTGGAAGAAATGGACAAATTCTTAGAAAGGTATAACCTTCCAAGACTGAACCGGGAAGAAATAGAAAATATGAACAGACCAATCACAAGTAACGAAATTGAAAGTGTGATTAAAAATCTTCCAACAAACAAAAGTCCAGAACTAGATGGCATCAGAGGTGAATTCTATCAAACATTTAGACAAGAGCTAACACCCAATCTTCTCAAACTCTTCAGAACTTTTCAGGGGAAGGAACACTCCCAAACTCACTATATGAGGCCACCATCACCCTGATACCAAAACCAGACAAAGATACTACAGAAAAAGAAAACTAGAGACCAATATCACTGATTAATATAGATGTAAAAATCCTCAACAAAATACTAGGAAACAGAATTGAACAACACATTAAAAGGATCATGCACCATGATCAGGTGGGGTTTATCCCAGGGATGCAAGAATTCTTCAATATACACAAAGCAATCAATGTGATACACCATATTAACAAATTGTAGAATAAAAATATGATCATCCCAATAGATGCAGGAAAAGCTTTCGACAAAATTCAACACCCATTTATGATTAAAAGTCTCCAAAAAGTGGGCATAGAGGGAATCTACCTCAACATAATAAAGGCAGTATATGACAAACCCACAGCAAACATCATTCTCAATAGTGAAAAACTAAAAGCATTTCCTCTAAGATCAGGAACAAGACAAGGATGTCCACTCTCACCACTATTACTCAACATAGTTTTTGGAAGTCCTAGACACAGTAATCAGAGAAGAAAAAGAAATAAAAGGAATACAAATGGGAAAAGAAGAAGTAAAATTGTCACTGTTTGCAAATGACACGATACTACACATAGTGAATCCTAAAGATGCCACCAGAAAACTACTAGAGCTAATCAATGAATTTGGTAAAGTTGCAGGATACAAAATTAATGCACAGAAATCTCTTGCATTCCTATACACTAACAATGAAAGATCAGAAAGAGAAATTAAGGAAACAATCTCATTCACCATTGCAACAAAAAGAATAAAATACGGAGGAATGAACCTACATAAGGAGGTAAAAGACCTGTACTCAGAAAACTATAAGACACTGCTGAAAGAAATCAAAGATGATATAAACATATGGAGGTATAAACCATGTTCTTGGATTAGAAGAATCAATATTGTGAAAATGACAATAGTACCCAAAGCAAGCTACAGATTCAATGCAATCCCTATCAAATACCACTGGCATTTTCTACAGAACTAGAACAAAAAAATCTTAAAATTTGTATGGAGACACAAAAGACCCCGAATAGCCAAAGCAGTCTTGAGGGAAATTAAAAGAGCTGGAGGAATCAGACTTCCTGACTTCAGACTATACTACAAAGCTACATTAATCAAGACTATATGGTACTGGCACAAAAACAGAAATATAGATCAATTGAACAAGATAGAAAGCCCAGAGGTAAACCTACGTACCTATGGCTAACTCATCTATGACAAAGGAGGCAAAGATATACAATGAAGAAAAGACAGTTTCTTCAGTAAGTGGTGCTGGGAAAACTGGACAACTACACGTAAAAGAATGAAATTAGAACACTCCATAACACCATACACAAAAATAAACTCAAAATGGATTAGAGATCTAAATGTTAGACCAGACACTATAAAATCATTAGAGGAAAACAGGCAGAACACTCTATGACATAAATCACAGCAAGATCCTTTTTGACCCACCTCCTAGAGAAGTGGAAATAAAAACAAAAATAAACAAATGGGACCTAATGAAACTTCAAAGCTTTTGCACAGCAAAGGAAAACATAAACAAGACGAAAAGACAACCCTCAGAATGGGAGAAAATGTTTTCAAATGAAGCAAATGACAAAAGATTAATCTCCAAAATTTACAAGCAGCTCGTGTAGCTCAATATCACAAAAACAAACAATCCAAAAATGGGCAGAAGACCTAAATAGACATTTCTCCAAAGAAGATATACAGATTGCCAACAAACACATGAAAGGATGCTGAACATCACTAATCATTAGAGAAATGCAAATCAAAACTACAGTGAGGTATCACCTCCCAGCAGTCAGAGTGGCAATCATCAAAAAATCTACAAACAATAAATGCTGGAGAGGCATTTACTGGAGAAAAGGGAACGCTCTTGCACTGTTGCTGGGAATGTAAATTGCTATAGCCACTAGGGATAACAGTATAGAGGTTCCTTAAAAAACTAAAAATAGAAGTACCATACGACCCAGCAATCCAACTACTGGGCATTTGCCCTGAGAAAACCATAATTCAAAAAGAGTCATATACAACAATGTTCATTGCAGCTCTACTTACAATAGCCAGGACATGGAAGCAACCTAAGTGTCCATCGACAGATGAATGGATAAAGAATATCTGGCACCTATATACAATGGAATATTACTCAGCCATAAAAAGAAACAAAACTGAGTTATTTGTAGTGAGGGGGATGGACTTAGAGTCTGTCCTACACAGTGAAGTAAGTCAGAAAGAGAAAAATAAATACCGTGTGCTAACAGAGATATATGGAATCTAAAGAAAAAAAGTTTATGAAGGACCTAGGGGCAGGACAGGATTAAGGACACAGACGTAGAGAAAGGACTTGAGGACACGGTGAGGGGGAAGGGTAAGCTGGGACGAAGTGAGAGAGTGCCATGGACATATATACACTACCAAATGTAACATCGATAGCTATTGGGAAGCAGCCACATAGCACAGGGAGATCAGCTCGGTGCTTTGCGACCACCTAAAGGGGTGGGATACGGAGGGTGGGAGGGAGATGCAAGAGGGAGGGGATATGGTGATATATGTATATGTATAATTGATTCACTTTGTTATACAGCAGAAACTAACACTCCATTGTAAAGCAATTATACTCCAATAAAGGTGTAAAAGGAAAAAAAAAAGAAAGAAAGAAAGAAAGTCCAGAGATAAACCTATACACCTATGGTCAACTAATCTATGACAAAGTAGGCAAGACTATACAATGGAGAAAAGACAGTGTCTTCAATCAGTGGTGCTGGGAAAAATGGACAGCTACATGTAAAAGAATGAAATTAGAACACCCCTTAACACCATACACAAAAATAAATTCAAAATGGATTAGAGACCTTAATGTAAGACCGGACAGTATAAAACTCTTAGAGGAAAACATAGGAAGAATACTCTAACATAAATCACAGCAAGATCTTTTTTGATCCACCCCCTAGAGTAGTGCCATAAAAAAGAAAACTAAACAAATGAGACCTAATGAAACGTAAAAGCTTTTGCAAAGCAATGGAAACTACAAACAAGACAAAAAGACAACCCTCAGAATGGGAGAATATATTTGCAACTGAATCAATGGACAAAGGATTAATCTCCAATATATATAAACAGCTCATGCAGCTCAATATTAAAAAAACAAACAACCCAATACAAAAATGGGCAGAAGATCTAAATAGACATTTCTTCCAAGAAGACGTAGAGATGGCCAAGGAGCACATGAAAAGCTGCTCTACATCACTAATTATTAGAGAAATGCAAATCAAAACTACAATGAGGTATCGCCTCACACCAGTTAGAATGGGCATCATCAGAAAATCTACAAACAACAAATGCTGGAGAGGGTGTGGAGAAAAGGAACCCTCTTCCACGATTGGTGGGAATGTAAATTGATACAGTCACTATGGAGAACAGTATGGAGGTTCCTTAAAAAACTAAAAATAGAATTACCATATGATCCAGCAACCCACTACTGGGCATATACCCAGAGAAAACCATAAATCAAAAAGACACATTCACCACAATGTTCATTGCAGCACTATTTACAATAGCCAGGTAATGGAAGCAACCTAAATGCCCACAGACAGACGAATGGATAAAGATGTGGTACATATATAAAATGGACTATTAGCCATAAAAAGGAATGAAATTGGGTCATTTGTAGAGACATCGATGGATCTAGAGACTGTCATACAGAGTGAAGTAAGTCAGAAAGAGAAAAACAAATATTGTATATTAATGCATATATGTGGAACCTAGAAAAATGGTACAGATGAACCGGTTTGAAGGGCAGAAATAGAGACACAGATGTAGAGAACAAATGTATGGACACCAAGAGGGGAAAGCCGTGGGGGGGTGGCGGTGGGAGGAGTTGGGAGATTGGGATTGACATGTATACATTTATATGTATAAAATAGATAACCAATAAGAACCTGCTGTATAAAAAATAAATAAAATAAAATGAAAAATAAAATTTTTAAAGAAACGGAAAAAAGTTATTCCCTTCACATATATGTATTTATATGAATGAATTATTTCCATGCTTATATCTATAAGTACAAAAAAGAGGAATAAAACCTACCTTGAACCAAAAAAGAAAAAAAAAAAACAGAACCCACCAGTTATACAGATGAAAACCCTATCAGGGCACTTGCTCCAGTGTTAGACAATTCTGAAGTTGGTCAGAGGTGGGGAATCGTCTCGCATGCAGCCAGCAGCCCCCCCGCAAGGAGTGTCCTCATCGCAAGCCTGGGGGACGGTGCCGAGGCGTCTGTGAGTAAACGTGAGCTGAGCCCCAGGCCAGCTGCTGCTGAACTGTTCCCACCCTTCCCAGGTAAGACACCTGAATATGTACAAGGACTTGAAAGCCTACAGGAAGGGCCGTGGAGCCACACCAGCGACAGCACGCCGTCCGACTTGGTGCCTGCAGGCCAGCCAGGATTGTCCTGGCCCCGGGCGCTCTTCTGGAAGCTTTCCATTTCCCTGCCTGAGATACCCCTCCTGTCCCTGCCCCCACTGCTTTTTTCCTTCCTCACCTCTGCCCAGGGAGAAATTCCAGCGGCAGTTACGGGTGACACATCCTCTTCTTTAGCAGGTAGCAGCTTGGCAACTCCTGCAGAAAGTCCAGCAGAGCCCACTCACACCAGGCCACCCACAAGGCCGTGGCCCCTCACTCCCACCCACCAGCCCAGCCCCGACACTGCTGACGGGGCAGAGAATATGGCGTCAGGCACAGCTGCAGGAGCTCTTGCTCCCTGGAGCGCTGTTTATATTGACCTCAACCCAGGCACACCTGGGGAGGGCTGGCCGGCACGGTAAGGCTGCCCAGGTCAGCCAATCATCACCCCTCAGGGGCTCACAGTTGCAGAAAATGGACCTTGCTGAACCGGCCAGGTCCAAGGAACAGGTGTGGGCTCCTGAGTCAGGATAGACAAGGGGCTGCAGCTCTGGCTTGTTTTCTAATCATTTTATCTGGCCCGTGAGTGGGAGACAACTTCAAGAAGACCCTCTCCTAATGAGAGGAACCCAGGAGTCAGGGAGAGGAGGGGTGGTGGGTGGAGACAGAGGCCTGGTGCCCCGGCTGCAGTGGAAGCCTCTGGAAGACCAGGCGGAAGGAGACCACACAGAGTGAAGCCCAGAGTCACAGACGTGTCCCGGAGCTGCTGTTTCTTAGTTCAGGTCCTGCTCTGAGGTGCTCTGTGTCAGCTCTCACCGACAGGTGGGCTGGGGGTGCTCTGCAATGAGGGCTACGTGCACGGTTCCTGTGTGTCCAGCCCTGCCAGGGTACCTGCCCAGGGGGGCTCCGTATCCTGGGAGGGGCCTGACCACGAGAGCCCCGTGGGCTGCTGGGTTCCTGCCCAGGTAAGCTCCGTACCCTGCGAGGGGCCTGACCACGAGAGCCCCGTGTTCTGGGAGGGGGAGGTGTGTATGAGCGTCCTCTCTGTACAGCCGGCACAGAGTTGCTTAGCAACTTCCCTGTGGGCAGTGCTGGGATGAAATGAGAACCGGGAGATGCCACGGGCCCCCTGAACCCCTGTCCATCTAGAGTGATGAGGTCAGTAGGCAGGTGCTGGCCACTGTGCTGCATGAGGGAGGCCCCACGGGTACCTCTTGTGTCTTCCACCTGACACCACGGAGGCTTCCCCAGGACAGAGCAGACAGCCTGTCTGGGGCAGGTGGGAGCTCCTGGTGATGCTGCAGGGGACATGAGAGGGACAGACCAGGCAGGAGGGGGTGGGATCCCAGGCAGAGCCATGGGGCTCGGGGCCGAGGGGGCCTTTCTGGGTCTGAGCTGGGAGTGGACGTGCAGGTGGTGAGTGTGATCCAGGAAAGCTGCCCTGGTGATGTGAGGCTGATCCTGCTTCAGTGACAAGCCTTCCGGGTGATCCCAGAACAGGACAGTGAGACGGATCCTGTTAGAGAAGGTAAGTGAATCCCCCCAAGAGGAGGCTCTGTGAGCTGGTCCCGGGAGGGGGTGAAGGGAACAGGTGTGGAAGCTGCGGGGAGTGGGCAGTCCCCCTGGACGGGCGGTGGGTGCAGACCCCACTCCGTGGCCCCACATCTGTGCTTCCGGCTGGATTACTTGGGTTCTCGGAGCCTCAGCTTCCCGGTCTGCTCGTGGGGTGATGGTAGCATGGACTGACTAGTAATTTGCTCAGAACAGGGTAGGAAGGGGTCTAGTGGAAATTCCACAGAACACCGTCAGTGTGGGAATCGCAGGCCCTGTTTCCCGCAGGTCTGTCTTCAGGATCGGGAGAGCAAATCTGAGCAGACTTGCAGCAGAGCCTGGGGACGGGCTCCATTTGGTGGGTCCCCCCGTTTCCCGAATCTCGGAAGGAGCACCTCCAGTGGGAAGTGGCAGGTTCATCCCACACCTGGGAGCATCCAGACCTTAAGGCCCAGCAGCCCCCGAGCCCTGTGTCTGGGCCCCCTGGAGGCAGGCGGGACAGGCCGGCATCCTCCTCGGCCCTCTTCCTGCCCAGAACATTCGGGGTCCGGGCCATCATTAGGGGGAAGCAGGGATGGGGGTGTCCCATGCGGGAACAGGACACGCGGCGGCTTGTGCACGTGGACGTCCACACCGGGAATGTGGGTCGGTGGGACGCGGGCACCGGGAGGGGCAGGCGGTGGGCCTGAGGAAGCAGGGTGGGACTGGGGGTCCGGGGGGTGGTGCGAGCTTCGCCTGTGCTGGGCCTCAGACTCCACGGGGCTTCCCTCCCCTGGTCACTGGGGAGGAGGGGCCAAGCAGCGTTGGTGGAGGGATCCCTCACGTCCCCAGGCCCTGCCAGCATCAGCCCTCCAGACTCTGGGTCGGGGAGCCTGAGGGTCGCAGGTCCAGCTGTGCCCACAGGGAGGCCTGAAGGGGTCGGGCGGGAAGCATGGGTGTGGTCTCGCCTGTGCGGAAGTTCCCGAGCCAGTGTCCAGTGGCAGCCCTCACCGCGCACATGGGTTTCAAGTCCACAGCTCAGATCACCTTCTAGCCATTTGGTCTGTTTTCTAGACACAAAGTCCTAATATCTCCTATGTCCCCTGCCCGTGAAAAGGCACGTCTCACCTGGCACCAGGTGCTGCCTCTGGTCCCTCCTGACTGGAGGCCCAGCAGCCAGTGTCACCACGTCACGACTGTCAGGGGTGTCAGGCGTGGGGGGACGAGAGCACAAGGTCCAGGCCCACGAGGGGCCGTGCCGTCCACGGAGCCGGTGCTGTGGCTGTAGGTGTTCCCTCCCCCACCCTGCGGGCAGAGACCACCGTCCCCTTACAGACTGTTACCAGGTGAAGTCATGTGGACCCTGCTCGGGCCCCAGCCTGCGAGGCGCTCTGCCTCAGTGGGGGAGGTTTCCTTTTCCCACGTGGGTTCAAGTAGGCAAATAACAGAACCAAAGCCAAGACCAACACAGCACAGGCTCCATTCAGTGGCCAAAGAGTGGAGAAGCGGGAACTGAGTTCACAGATCGCCTTCTCGCCCTCCTGGAGAGAGAGGTTTAATTTTAAAGAATAAAGACAAAGAGGGCTTCCCTGGTGGCGCAGTGGTTGAGAGTCCGCCTGCCAATGCAGGGCACATGGATTCGTGCCCCGATCCAGGAAGATCCCACATGCCGCGGAGCGGCTGGGCCCATGATCCATGGCCGCTGAGCCTGCGCGTCTGGAGCCTGTGCTCCGCAACGGAAGAGACCACAACACTGAGAGGACCGCGTACCGCAAAAAAAAAAAAAAAAAAAAGAAGAAAGACAAAGGGAGGAGGAGGGAGGCTAGTGATGGGATGAAGAGGCCTTCCGGCGAAGGGGTGGGGCTTCCTCCAAGGGGCTGAGGTACCACCTCCTTTTACCCGTTTCTGGTCCTTCATGTCCAGTCATGGCCGCCGGTGGGTGTGTCACTTAATATGCTGATATAGTAAATTCAACATGTGATGAGACTCGGTTGGGTCACTCGGTTGGGTCGGTTGGAGGTCACACTCATTGCCATCTTGGTCCCAGCTGGGTCCATCTGTTTGTTTGTTTGTAGCATCCTTTCTTATCTCTGGACCCCTTCACTTAAATACTTAGGTGAACTCCTGCTGAAGGTGGGGGTGCAGGACATCCCTGTGAAAGCTGGGTGCACGGGGCTTGAGCAGGGCCTGGAGCAGCTCTGACAACAAGAGGCGGAGGCTGAGACGGGGGGGGCAGTCTGACGCCCGCACTGGGGCCTGTGGTCGGCATGCTGAGGTGGTCAGCCGGGGGCATATGTCAGGGAAGGCTCTCGGTGTTTACACAGAAGATGTGAACGTGGGCCCAGATGCAGAGCTGTCTGCAGACGCTGCTACAAAAACCCCTGATTCTTTCCTGAGAAAATTTCTGGGCAGTCATTCAGGCAACAGGGCAAACTGCTTGCTCTGGAGGCTCTTGTGGGGAAGTGGGTAGATAGCAACAGGGGCTCAGCCTGCATAACCCCAGAAGCCCTCCCAGGACAGCCCCAGAACTGCTTCTGGAATGGCAAGGAGAAGTGGGTCTTCCACCTACAAGACATGGAGGAGAGGGCTGGGGTCTGCAGGGCCACCCTCACCTTCAGGGACTGGCTGGGAGGCTAACAGGACACAACATATGCTTGTGGCTTGTGTCCTCACAGGTGATATGGGTCACAACACGCAGTAGGCCTTACCTCGAGGCAAGTGCTCACACTGGGTGTCCCACTAGCAACACAGCATGGTAGGATGCTGACTTTCTCCTCGAGGAGGTTGACTTCAGGTACGAGGTCTTCATGGAATTCTAAGCAGAGGGTTTTCAATGAGTCAGATTTCCCCGGCATGTTGGACGTTCTAGACCGGTGTTCGTGAACCTCTGGGAATGCTGGGGATTTCAAGCAGTCCCAAGAAGGCATGCACTGTGTTGCCCTACACTCGGCATACACAGAGTGGCTCTGAAGGGCTATGGGCCAGGAAGTTGCTTAGCAGGCCCAGGGGGACGTGGGGGTACTCAGTGTTCCTGCCGGCAATACGATGCCGACGCGAGGCTCCTAGGTGTCCTGAAAAGCATACTGCCGTTAAGAAAATGCACTGCATCGGCTATGGGTTCATGGAAACTGCTGCACGCCTCCGCTTCCGCACGGCAATTCAGGGCCTTACCTTGAGGCAAGTGCTAACGCTAAGTGTACCGTTAGCGAAACATCATGGTAGGATGTTGAATTTCTCCTCGAGAAGAGTGACTTCACATACGAGGTCATCGAAGAATGGTAAGCAGAATGTTTTCCCATGGCAGCTCAGACGATGGCAATGACAAAGAATTCCATGGCACGTCGGACTGGCCAGAAATGTGGTCCTGAGGCCGTTCAAGGGCTCTGGAAATATAGCTCACCTTAAGGAACGTGCAGTGTGTTGCCCCTCACGTGGCATACACAGAGGGCCTCAGAGGGACCAACCTATGGGCCTCGATGTTGCTCAGCAGTCCCTCAGGGGTCTGGAGGTACTCAGTGATCCTGGAGCGAAATAATGCACACCCGAGGGGCCTAGGAGTCCTGAAAAGGGTAGTTCTTTTAAAATACAGCAGTACAGCGACTTAGACCTCATGGAAACAGCCGCATGCCTCCCTTTCTGTCCAGATACTCAGCGCCTTCCCTCGAGGCAAGTAGTCAGGTTGAGTTTCCCTTTAGTTCTAGAGCATGGCAGGCTGAACTCCACCCTGGCCATGGAAGCACCTGGTTTAGAGAGAGGAAAATCATTTTCTTCCCAGAACTAGGCCTGCAGTGGCTAGAGGGCTGTCAACAGCAATGAATTTCACGTAGCTTCAAGGCAGCATGAATGGAGCTTTCAAAATGGGAAAGCAAGTCTAGTTGCATCAGGCCCCCATTTCCATTGGCACACTCAGCATACATCCCTATGGTTTCTAACAAGTCAAAAGAGACGCAGGTTACCCAGTGATTCCTTCCCTGAATAAACTCCTTGAAGCAGGGTGTTCTGCATCTAGCGAAATGCCTCAACCAAGGTACGCCTTAGCTAGGCTTCCAGGCCTGTGGCTCTTCAAAAGCCTGCAGTGTTACACGAAGAACTGGGCTTTAGTGGCAGTCGGGACGCAAGCCAACTTTCTCCTGGAGGCAGGGTGATCAGGGAGGAGGTCCTAGATGGAATGCGAAGCCGAGGGTTTTTGTCAGTGCAGCTCAGACTAGGGCAATAAGTCAGACTTCCCCAGCATTTTGGACGTGCCACAGCGGTGTTCGTGAAACTCTGGGAGTGCTTGGGATTTCAAGCTGTCCCATGAAGGAGGGCAGTGTGTTGCCCTATATTCGGCATACACGGAGTGGCTCCGAAGGGCTACGGGCCTGGAAGTTGCTTTGCAGGGCTAGGGGGGCCTGGGGGTACTCACTGTTCCTTTCGGCAATAGGGTGCTGACACGAGGATCTTAGGTGTCCTGAAAAGCGTACTGCCATTACGATAATGCGGAGCAGTGACTACGGCCTCATGGGAACTGCTGCCCCCCTCTGATTCTGCCCGGCAATTCAGGGCCTTACCTCGAGGCAAGTGCTCACTTTGAGTGTCCCGTGAGCGACAGAGCATGGTAGGATGCTGACTTTCTCCTTGAATAGGGTGACTTCAGTTAGTAGTCTTCGAAGAATTCTAAGCTGAATGTTTTCTCATGGTCGCCTAGACAACGGCCATGACGAAGACTTCCATGGCACGTCGGATTGGCCACAAATGGGGTCCTGAGGCAGTTCGATGGCTCTGGAAATGTAGCTCTCCTTAAGGAACGTGCAGTGTGTTGCCCATCACTTGGCATACACAGAGGGCCTCCGAGGGAGCGACCTACGGGCCTCGTTTTTGCTCAGCAGGCCCACAAGATTTCTGGAGGTACTCAGTGATCCTGGAGGGAAAATGATGCACACCTGAGGGGCTTAGGAGTCCTGAAAAGGGTACTCCCTCTAAAATAAAGGAGAACGCGAATAAGACCTCATGGAAAGAGATGCACGCCTCCATTTCTGCCTGGCTACTCAGGGCCTTACCTCGAGGCAAGTACTCACGTTGAGTTTCCCTTTAGCTCTAGAGCATGGCAGGCTGAGCTCCACCCCGGCCATGGAAGCAACCGGTTTAGCTAGAGAAAACTCATTTTCTTCTCAGAGCCATGCTTACCATGTCTAGAGGCCTGTAAACAGCAGTGAATTTCAGGTAGTTTCAAGGCAGCATGAATGGAGCTTTCAAAATGGGAAAGCAAGGCTAGTTCCATCAGGCCCCCATTTCATGGGCACAGGCAGCATATATCCCTGTTGTTTCTAACAAGTCGAAAGAGACACCGATTACACACTGGTTCCTTCCCTGAATCAACTTCTCCAAGCAAGGTGTTCTGCATCTAGTGAACTACATCAACCAAGGATCACCCTAGGTAGAACTTCGGGCTTGTGGCTCTTCAAAAGCCTGTACTGTTACATGAAGAGCTGTGCTTTCGTTCAGGTAGTAACACATGCCGACCGTATCCTGGAAGCAGGGTGAACTCAGGAAGGAGGTCCTAGATGGAATGGGAAACCGAGTGTTTTTCTATGTCCAGCTCAGTCTAGGGCAATAAGTCAGACTTACATGGCATGTTGGACGTGCTAGAACGGTTTACCTGAACCTGTGGGAGTACTGGGGAAATCAAGCTGTCCCAAAAAAGAGTGCAGTGTGTTGCCCTACACTCAGCATACACACAGTGACTCCGAAGGGCTACGAGCCTGGAAGTTATTTAGCAGGCCCAGGGGGGGCTGGGGGTACTCACTGTTCCTGCCGGAAGAGGGTGCCCCCGCGAGGCTCCTAGGTGTCCTGAAAAGCATACTGCCATTAAGATAATGCAGAGCAGTGGCTACGGCCTCATGGAAACTGCTGCACGCCTCCACTACTGCCTGGCAATTCAGGGCCTTACCTCGAGGCAAGTGCTCTCGTTTAATGTCCCATTAGCGACACAGCATGGTAGGATGCTGACTTCCTACCTGAGTATAGTGACTTCAGGTACGAGGTCTTCGAAAAATTCTAGGCAGAGTGTTTTCTCCTGGCAGCTCAGACGAGAGCCATGATGAAGACTTCCATGGCACCTCGGACTGGCTATAAATGTGGTCCTGATGCTGTTCGAGTGCTCTGGCAATGTAGCTCTCCTTAAGTAACGTGCAATGTGTTGCCCATCACTCGTCATACACAGAGGACCTCCAAGGGACCTATGGGCCTCGATTTTGGTCAGCAGGCCCACAGAAGGTCTGGAGGTTCTCAGTGACCTTGGAGGGAAAAGGATGCACACCCAAGGGGCATAGGAATCCTGAAAAGGGTACTTCTTTAAAATAAGGCAGAACCCCGATGAAGACCTCATGGAAACAGCCGCATGCCTCCCTTTCTGCATGTCTACTCAGGGCCTTACCTTGAGGCAAGTACTCAAGTTGAGTTTCCATTTAGCTCTAGAGCATGGCAGGCTGAGCCCCACCCCAGCCATGGAAGAACCCTGTTTAGCTAGAGGAAACTCACTTTCTTTGCAGAGCCATGCCTACAGTGGCTAGAGTTCTGTCAACAGCAGTGAATTTCAGGTAGCTTCAAGGCAACATGCATGGAGCTTTCAAAATGGGAAAGCACGGCTAGTTCCATCAGGCCCCCATTTCCACGGGCACACGCAGCATACATCCCTGTGGTTTCTAACAAGTCAAAAGAGACACAGATTACAACTAGTTCCTTCCCTGAACCAACTCCTCCAAGCAAGATGTTCTGCATCTAGTGAACTACGTCAACCAAGGAACGCCCTAGGCAGGAATTCGGGCCTGTGCCTCTTCAAAAGCCTGCAGTGTTACTCGAAGAACTGGGCTTCAGTTGCAGTAGGAACGCAAGCCGACTTATTCTTGGAGGCAGGGTGACTTCAGGTAGGAGGTCTTAGATGGAATGCGAAGCCAAGTGTTTCTCTTAGTGCAGCTCAGACTAGGGCAATGAGTCAGACTTACACGGCATGTTGGACATGCTAGAAAGGTGTTTGTGAACATGTGGGAGTATTGGGTAAATCAAGCTGTCCCCAAAACACTGCAGTGTGTTGCACTACACGTGGCCTACACAGAGTGACTCCGAAGGGCTACAAGCCTGGATGTTGCTTAGCAACTAAGACCCTACTGCTGATCCAACAAAGGCCCTGATGCTGCTGCTACATCATGCCCTTACAGTGTCCCCAGCTAAGGGCCTGACGCTAGGCCTCACTCAGGCCCTGTCACTCTCCCTAAGTCAGGCTCTGACGCTGTCCCTACCTGAATCCTTGATACTGGTTCTAATTAAGGCCCTGATACTCTCAGTGACTAAGGTCTTGACACTATCCCTAGGTCATTTCCTGACATGATCCATAAACTTTACCCTAACCCTGTCGCTAGCAACTGTCCTGCCTCTTATGCTAACTGAAGCCCTTACTCTGTGCCTAACACAGACACTGAATTTAGGCCCAAGGCCAGGACACTGTCCCTAACTAAGGCCTAGATGCTCGTCCTAAATCCAGCCCAGGACTGTCCCTCACTAATGCCCTAACACTATTCCTAACTCAGGCCCTGACACGGTACCTAACAGAGGCTCTGATGCTAGTCCTAACGCAGGCCCTGACACTGTCTCTAACTAAGGCCCTGCTGCCCTCAATATCTAATGTCCTAACACTATCCTGAGCTACTATCCTGACCCACGTCTTACCAAGGTCCTGAAACTGTCCCTAAGTAAGCCCTGACGCTGTCCCTAAGTGAGGCCCTGAGGATATCCCTAACAGAGGCCCTGAGAATGGCTTTTACGAAGACCCTAAGGCTGATCCTACAGAGGCCCTTATACTACTCCTACGTCATGCCCTGACACTGTCCCTCACTCAGGCCCTAAAGATAGGCCTCACGGGGCCCTGTCACCATATCTTAATTAGGCTCTGATGCTGTCCCTACATCAAGACCTGACACTGATCCTGATTAAGGCCCTAACACTGTTCCTAACTAAGGCCCTGATGCTCTCAATAACTAAGGTCTTCACGCTATCCCTAGCTCATTTCCTGACACTATCCCTGGCCTGGAAGCTGACTCTATCCCGAGCTAACTTCCTGCCTCTTATCCTCAATGAAGTCCTAATGCTGTCCCTAAATAAGGCCCAGAGTAGTCCTAACTAAGGCCCTGACACTGTCTCTAACTAAGGCCTGGAATCTGTCCCTAATATAGGCCCTGCTACCGGTAATAACTAAAATCCGGACATATCCGGAGCTAATATCCTGACCCATTCCTAACCAAGGGCCTGACACTGTCCCTAAGAAAGTCCTGTCGCTGTCCCTAAGTGAAGGCCTGAGGCTGTGCCTAACTCAGGCCCTGAAGCTATGCCTACCTGAGGCCTTGTGGCTGTGACTACCTCAGGCCCTGATCATGTCTTTAACTAAGACCCTATTGCTGACCCAACAAAGGCCCTGAGTCTGCTCCTACATCATGCCCTGACAGTGTCCCCAGCTAAGGGCCTGATGCTAGGCCTCACTCAGGCCCTGTCACTCTCCCTAAGTCAGGCTCTGACGCTGTCCCTACCTGAAGCCATGATACTGGTTTTAAATAAGGCCCTGATACTCTCAGTGACTAAGGTCTTGACACTATCCCTAGGTCATTTCCTGACACGATCCATAAACTTTACGCTAACCCTGTCCCTAGCAACTGTCCTGCCTCTTACGCTAACTGAAGACCTTATGCTGTGTCTAACTCAGACCCCGAATTTAGTCCCAAGGCCCTGACACTGTCCCTAACTAAGGCCTAGATGCTTGTCCTAAATCCGGCCCTGACACTGTCCCTGAGGCCCTAAAACTATTCCTAACTCAGTCCTTGACACTGTACCTAACAAAGGCTCTGATGCTTGTCCTAAGTCAGGCCCTGGCACTGTCTCTAAGGCCCTGCTGCCGTCAATATCTAAAGTCCTGACATTATCCTGAGCTAATATCCTGACCCATGTCTTACCAAAGTCCTGAAACTGTCCCAAAGTAAGCCCTGACCCAGCCCCTAAGTGAGGCCCTGAGAATATCTTTAACGAAGACCCTAATGCTGATCCTACAGAGGCCCTTATCCTGCTCCTAGGTCATGCCCTGACACTGTCCCTCACTCAGGCCCTGTTGCCATACCTTAGTTAGACTCTGACACTGCCTACATCAAGCCCTGACACTGGTCGTGATTAAGGCCCTGACACTGGCCCCAACTAAGGCCCTGATGCTCTCAATAATTAATGTCTTCACGCTATCCCTAGCTCATTTCCTGACACTATCCCTGGCCTGGAAGCTGACTCTGTCCTGAGCTAATTTCCTGCCTCTTATCCTCACTGAAGCCTTAATGCTCTCCCTAACTAAGGCCCAGACTAGTCCTAACTAAGGCCCTGACACTGTCTCTGACTAAGGCCCGGAATCTGTCCCTAATATAGGCCCTGCTGCCGGCAATAACTAAAATCCGTACAGTATCCTGAGCTAATATCCTGACCCATTCCTAACCAAGGGCCTGACACTGTCCCTAAGAAAGTCCTGTCGCTGTCCCTAAGTGAAGGCCTGAGGCTGTGCCTAACTCATGCCCTGAAGCTGTGCCTACCTGAGGCCTTGTCGCTGTGATTACCTCAGGCCCTGATCATGTCTTTAACTAAGACCCTATTGCTGACCCAACAAAGGCCCTGAATCTGCTCCTACATCATGCCCTGACAGTGTCCCCAGCTAAGGGCCTGATGCTAGGCCTCACTCAGGCCCTGTTGCTCTCCCTAAGTCAGGCTCTGATGCTGTCCCTACCTGAAGCTCTGACACTGCTCCTAAATAAGGCCCTGATACTATCAGTAACTAAGGTCTTGTCACTATCCCTAGGTCATTTCCTGACACGATCCCTAAACTTTACCCTAACCCTGTCCCTAGCAACTGTCCTGCCTCTTAAGCTAACTGAAGCCCTTATGCTGTGAATACCTCAGGCCCTGAATTTAGTCCCAAGGCCATGACACTGTCCCTAACTCAGGCCCTAAACCTAGGCCTCACTTAGGCCCTGTTGCCGTGCCTTAGTTAGACTCTGACGCTATCCCTACATCAAGCCCTGACACTGGTCCCGATTAAGGCCCTGATGCTCTCAGTAACCAATGTCTTCACGCTGTATCGCTAGCTCATTTCCTGACACTATCCGTGGCCTGGAAACTGACTCTGTCCCGAGCTAATTTCCTGCCTCTTATCCTCAGGGAAGCTCTAATGGTCTCCCTAACTAAGGCCCTGACTACTCCTAACTAAGGCCCTGACACTGTCTCTGACTAAGGCCCGGAAGCTGTCCCTAATACAGGCCCTGCTACCAGCAATAACTAAAATCCGGACACTATCCGGAGCTAATATCCTGACCCATTCCTAACCAAGGGCCTGACACTGTCCCTAAGAAAGTCCTGTCGCTGTCCCTAAGTGAAGGCCTGAGGCTGTGCCTAACTCAGGCCCTGAAGCTATGCCTACCTGAGGCCTTGTGGCTGTGACTACCTCAGGCCCTGATCATGTCTTTAACTAAGACCCTATTGCTGATTCAACAAAGGCCCTGAATCTGCTCCTACATCATGCCCTGACAGTGTCCCCAGCTAAGGGCCTGACGCTAGGCCTCACTCAGGCCCTGTCACTCTCCCTAAGTCAGGCTCTGACGCTGTCCCTACCTGAAGCCATGATACTGGTTTTAAATAAGGCCCTGATACTCTCAGTGACTAAGGTCTTGACACTATCCCTAGGTCATTTCCTGACACGATCCATAAACTTTACGCTAACCCTGTCCCTAGCAACTGTCCTGCCTCTTACGCTAACTGAAGACCTTACACTGTGCTTAACACTGACCCTGAATTTAGGCCCAAGGCCCTGACACTGTCCCTAACTAAGGCCTAGATGCTCGTCCTAAATCCGGCCCAGAACTGTCCCTCACTAAAGCCCTAACACTATTCCTAACTCAGGCCCTGACACGGTACCTAACAGAGGCTCTGATGCTAGTCCTAACGCAGGCCCTGACACTGTCTCTAACTAAGGCCCTGCTGCCCTCAATATCTAATGTCCTGACACTATCCTGAACTAATTTCCTGACCAATCTCTTACCAAGGTCCTGAAACTGTCCCTAAGTAAGCCCTGACGCTGTCCCTAAGTGAGGCCCTGAGGCTGTCCCTAACAGAGGCCCTGATAATGGCTTTAGCAAAGCTCCTGAGGCTGATCCCACCGAGGCCCTTATGCTGCTCCTAAGTCATGCCCTGATACTGTCCCTAGCTAAGGCCCTGACGCTAGGCCTCACTCAAGCCCTGTCACTCTTCCTAAGTCCGGCTGTGAGGCTGTCCCTACCTGAAGCCCTGACACTGGTCCTAAATTCGGCCCTGATGCTCTAAGTAACTAAGATCTTGGCACTAACCCTAGGTCATGTCCTGACACTATCCCTAGACCTTAACCTAACCTTGCCTTTAACTAAGGTCGAGTCTCCTATACTAACTATATCCCTGATGCTGTCCCTAACTATGGCCCCGAAATTGGTCCCGAGGCCGTGAACCTGTCCCTAACTGAGGCCTGGAGGCTGGTCCTAACTTAGGCCCTGACACAACACCTAACTCAGTACCTGACACTGTACCTTACAGAGGCTCTGATGCTCGTCCTAAGTCAGGCCCTGACACTGTCTCTAAGGCCCTGCGGCCATCAATATCTAAAGTCCTGACATTATCCTGAGCTAATATCCTGACCCATGTCTTACCAAGGTCCTGAAACTGTCCCAGAGTAAGCCCTGACCCTGTCCCTAAGTGACACCCTGAGGATGTCCCTAACAGACGCCCTGAGAATGTCTTTAACGAAGACCCCAATGCTGATCCTACAGAGGCCCTTATCCTGCTCCTAGGTCTTGCCCTGACACTGTCCCTCACTCAGGCCCTAGAGATAGGCCTCACTTAGGCCCTGTTGCCGTACCATAGTTAGGCTCTGACGCTACCCCTACATCAAGCCCTGACACTGGTCCTAACTAAGGCCCTGATGCTCTCAGTAACTAACATCCTCATGCTACCCCTAGCTCATTTCCTGACACTATCCCTGGCCTGGAAGCTGACTCTGTCCTGAGCTAATTTCCTGCCTCTTATCCTCACTGAAGCCTTAACGCTCTCTTTAACTAAGGCCCAGACTAGTCCTAACTAAGGCCCTGACACTGTCTCAAACTAAGGCCCGGAATCTGTCCCTAATATAGGCCCTGCTACCAGCAATAACTAAAATCCGGACACTATCCTGAGCTAATATCCTGACCCATTTCTAACCAAGGGCCTGACACTGTCCCTAAGAAAGCCCTGTCGCTGTCCCTAAGTGAAGGCCTGAGGCTGTGTCTAACTCAGGCCCTGAAGCTATGCCTACCTGAGGCCTTGTGGCTGTGACTACCTCAGGCCCTGATCATGTCTTTAACTAAGACCCTATTGCTGATCCAACAAAGGCCCTGAGTCTGCTCCTACATCATGCCCTGACAGTGTCTCCAGCTAAGGGCCTGACGCTAGGCCTCACTCAGGCCCTGTCGCTCTCCCTAAGTCAGGCTCTGACGCTGTCCCTACCTAAAGCCCTGACACTGATGTCCTAAATTAGACAATGATGCTCTAAGTAGCTATTGCCTTGACACTATCCCTAGGTCATTTCCTGACGTTATCCCTAGACCTCAACCTAACCTTGTCTTTAGCTAATGTCGAGCCTCTTATGATAACTAAATCCCTGATGCTGTCCCTAACTAAGGCCCTGAGTTTAGTCCCGAGGCTGTGAACCTGTCCCTAACTGAGGCCTGGAGGCTGTCCTTAACAAAGGCCCTCAACTTATCTTTAACTGAGGCCCTTACACTCCCCCTAATTAAGGACTGAGGCTGTCTCTAACTAAGGCCCTGAGTCTGTCTTTAACTAGTGGCCTCACTCTTTCCCTAACAAAGGTCCTGACACAGTCCCTAACCAAGACCCTGATACGGTCCCTATAACTTGAGCTGTCCCTCATTAATGCCCTGATGCGGCCCGTAAATGATGTACTGAAGACGGCACTAAGGTCCAGACAATGTCACTAATGACCCAAAATGTCTCTTACTAAGGCCCTCAAATTACCTCTAACTGAGGCCCTAATGATGTCCATAACTAAGTCCCTGACACTATCTCTAACTAAGACCCTCAAGTTATCTTTAACTGAGGCCATGACAGTGTCCCTAATGAAGAACCTGTCACTGTCTCTAACTAAGGCCCTGAGTCTGTCTTTACCTAATGGCCTCACTCTTTCCCCAACTACTCCATGACGCTGCCCCTACCCAAGGCCCTGACGGTGTGCCTAATTGCCTGAGCTGTCTTTCAGTAATACCCTGACCCTGTCCATAACTAACGCCCTGATGATGTCCCTAATGAACAGCCTGAAGTGTCTCTTACTAAGGCCCTCAAGTTTTTCTCTGAGTCCCTGACACTCTCCCTAATTAAGGCCTTGACACTGTCTTTAAGAAACGGCCTGATACAGCTCCTACCTGAGATGCTGATGCCCTAAGACCTTGAAGTCTCTATCTGAGAAGCTGACACTGTCCGTAACTAATTTCCTGACTTTTTCCTTAACTAACATCCTAATTTTGTCCCTAAATAACGCCCTGACACTGTTCCTAACTACGGCCATGACGCTGACCGTATCTGACGATGTCCCTAATAGACTTAGATGTCCCTCACTGGGGTCCTGATCCTGTCCATTACTAAGGCCCTGAATATGTGCCTGAGGACGTCTCTGACCCTGTCCTAAGGCCCTGACCCTCTTCCTAACTAAGGGCCTTGATGCTGTCTCTACAGAAGGCCCTGACACTGCCCCTAAATAATGGCCTGACACTGGTCCCAAGTATGGACCTGATCCTGTCCATAACTAAGGCCCTGAAGATGTCCCTCATTAAGTCTCTGACACTGCCCTTAATAAGCCCCTGACACTGTCCCTAGCTAATGGCCTAAGCTGTAACTTACAAAGTCTCTAACACTATCCCCAAGACGCTGACACCCTCCCTAACTTAGGCTTTGATGCTGTCCCTTAGTGCCTAAGCGGTCACAAAATAACACCCTGATTCTCTTCCTAAGGCCCTGAATATACCCCTAAGAAAGTCTCTGTAGTGTCCCTAACTAACGGCCTATGCTGTCTCTTACGATGGCCCTCAAGTGATCGCTGAGGGCCTGACAACACTGTCCCTAACTAAGGCCCTGTTGCTGGCCCTAACTAACGTCCTGATGCTGAACCTAACTGAGGCTCTGATGCTCTTCCTAACTAAGGCCTTGATGCCGATTCTACCTGAGGCCCTAAAACTGTCTGTAACTAATGACCTGACTCTTACCCTAACTAACACCCTAATTCTGTCCTTCATTAATGCCCTGACACTGGTCGACACTACAGCCCTGATGTTGGCCCAATCTAAGGCCTTGACGATGTCCCTAATAGCCTTAGATGTCCCTCACTGTTGGCCTGACCCTGTCCCTCCCCAAGGCCCTGACCCTCTTCCTAACAAAGGCTGTGATGATGTCTCTACCTGAGGCACTGTCACTGTCTATAATAACGGCCGACTCTTTCCCTAACACCCTGATGCTGTCCCTAATTGAAGCCCTGAAGATGTCCTTAATACCCTTAGGTGTTCCTCTGTATCACCCTGATCCTGTCCATAACTAAGGCCCTGAATATGTCCCTAGGTAAGTCTCTGATGCTGTCCCTAACTAAGGCCCTGATGCTGTCTCTACCTCAGAATCTGAAATTCTAATGTCCTGACTCTCCCTAACTAACATCCTGACACTGCCCCTAAGTGAGGCCTCACACCTTAACTAAGGACTTGCCGCTGTCCCTACCTAAAACCCTGACACTGTAACTAATGACCTCTTTCCCTAACTAACACCCTAGTTTTGGCCCTAACTAACGCCCTGACACTGGTTCTAATTATGGCCATGATGCTGGCTCTAAGGCCCTGAAGATATCCCTAAGTAACAGCCTGAACTGTGTCTAACTAAGGCTCTCACGTTATCTCTAAGTGAAGCACTGACACTGTCCCTAACTTAGGCCCTGATGCTGTCCCTTATAGTCTAAGCTGTCACTAAATAATGCCCTGATCCTGTCCATAACTAAGGCCCTGAATATGTCCCTAAGTGCATCTCTGACGATGTCCTTAACAGCCTGAACTCTCTTCAAGTTATCTCTGACACTGGCCCTTCCTAAGGCCTCACCCCAGGGCTGTCCCAGGCTGCTGGGCAGTTTTCTCTTGTCCGCATCTCTAGCCAGCTGCCTGCCATCAGCTACTCTAAGATTCTGCGATGCAGTGGTCCCACGTGGGATGTGCCTGTGTGGGCTCACCTGCGGGAGGAGAGTCATGGCCACTCCGCCCTCCAGGGGACTGCGGCTCACGGTAGGAGCCTCTCAGCCAGTGTCTGGACACAGGGTTCTGTGTCCTTGTTTGTTGTAAATCCCTTGGAGTTACCTCTAACATTTTTTAAATGGATATCCCCCTCAGCATATTTATAATTTAAATTATTTACCACATTAAAATCCAGGAATGACATTATTAGAATGAGCAGGAGAACACTGGATGTCCACCCCCCACAATGATCTATTACTTGGAGGATTTAAAATTCTAATGAGAAAACACTGACTCTCCTCACCCTCTTGGGCGTCAGCACAAGGCGGGAATCAGCTGCATCCTTTATTTATTCCTCTGATTTTCCAGAACCTTTCCTTCCAGGAGAAATCTCTGGGCTCTGCGGGAGCTGTGAGTGGTGGCCGTCAGATAAACCTGAGACTGAAAAGCAAGAGGAAGGGAGACAGAGGAAGAGATGAGAATAGGTGATGGGGAGAAGCAGGGGCACCCACGTTCAATCGCAGGCTGAGAGTCTGGGTTAGTCTCCAGCGAAGCTAAGGACCACCAGGGTCTGGCCCCACTGGCCTTGTCACCTGGTGTGGGGACTGGGGACAGCCAAACCACCATGGCCACTCTCAGAGAAATCGGGGAGGTGGGAGGGCACCCCTGAGAGCCAGATTGAAAATGGTCATGCTGTGAAATAATAAGATGCCCTTTCCGAAAAGTGAAGACGGTTCTCTTGGTTCTCAAACACTTGCAAATACTGTGTCCTTCTGGAGGCATGATGAAGCCTTCAGCATTTGAGGGCAGTAATGGGAGTGCATCTGGGCTCAAAACCATCCAGCACTCACTCCCTGAGGGTGCTGAGGATGACCCGTGTCCACCCCTCGGGTGCTGTGGGGCCTGAAATCCCCTGATCACCGAGGACGGGAGGGGCCGCACAGACACTCCCCTGGACCACCGGGGGCTTGGCTGCTGGGCTAGTCCTTTATCAGATACATGGTTTGCAAACATCTTGGGCCATTTTGGATGGTGGATTATCTTATTCCTTGCTCCTTTTATACACAACTGTTTTTCACTTTGAGGAAATCCAATTCATCTATTTTGTCTTTTGTTGCTTGTGCTTTTGGTAGATCTAAGAAATCATGACCAAATCCAAGGTCATGAAGATTTACTCTCATGTTTTCTTCTAAGAGTTTTATAATTTTGGTGCTTGCATCTAGGCCTTTGGTCCATTTTGCATTGATTTTGTATATGGGGTGGGGGGAGGTAAGGGTCCAACTTTATTCTTCTGCATGTGGGTATCCTGTTGTTCCAGAACTTGTGCTCACTGTTTGGGTGAAAATACCTGCAAATGACGCGACCAACAAGGGCTTAATTCTAAAATATACAAAGAGCTCATACAACTCAAAAAAGAAAAAACATTAAAAAATAGGCAGAAGGTCTAAATAGACATTTCTCCAAAGACATACAGATGGCCAAGAGGCACCTGAAAAGACGCTCCACATCGCTAATCATTAGAGAATGCAAATCAAAGCTACAGTGAGTTATCACCTCGTAGTGGTCAGAATGGCCATAATTAAAATGTCTAGAAATAAATGCTGGAAGGGGTGTGGAGAAAAGGGGACCCTCCTACACTATTGGTGGGAATGTAAATTGATGCAGCCACTATGGAAAACAGTATGGAGGTTCCTCAAAAACTAAAAACAGAACTACCATATGAACCAGCAATCCCACTCCTGGGCACATATCCAGAAAAAACTATAATTTGAAAAGATACATGCACCCCAGCATTCACAGCAGCAGTATTCACAATAGCCAAGACATGGAAGCAACCTGAATGTCCCTCAGTAGATGAATGGATATAGAAGATGTGGTACATATATACAATGGAATATTATTCAGCCATAAACAGAATGAAATAATGCCATTTGCAGCTACATGGATGGACCTAGAGATTATCATACAAAGTGAAGTAAGTCAGACAGAGAACAACAAATACCATATGATATCACTTATATGTGGATTATAAAATGAGGCCCAAATGAACCTATCTACAGAACAAAAACAGACTCACAAATATAGAAAACAGACTTGCGGTTGTCAAGGGGAAGACAGGGGAGAGGGATGGATTGGGAGTATGGGATTAGTAGATGCAAATTATTATATATAGGATGGATAGACAAGGTCTTACTGTACAGCACAGGGAAGTGTATTCAATACCCTGTAATAAACCATAATGGAAAATAATATGAAAAATATGTATATATGAATCACTTTGCTGTACAGTAGAAATTAACACAACTTTGTAGGTCAACTATACTTCAGTATCAATTAGTTTGAAGGCACTTTTATAAATTAGGCCTTATTTCTCTTGTCCTTTCATCCTGGGACAAATGTATAACAGAAACTAACCTGGATTACTCCGGGATGAACTCATATCACACAGAACTTTGTTGAACAAACCATGAATACCAGTTACACGATGGGATGTCCTGATCCAATATGAAGTTTGTAAACCTTGCATCAAGCCTGCAGAATCCACTAAATTTGGAAATTCAAACTGAAATGGAGCCACCTGTCGCATGACTTCTCCACAACTAGTTATACAACATCAATTGGAAACCATATACAATCAAATGGATGTAGACAGAAACAACTATAGCCTTTCTTTTTTTTCCTTTTAGATGAAGACGGTATTTAAGGTGATGTCTTGGGCCATTTCAGGGTGTTACTCAATTTCCTGGGTATCTGCCATGCACACAGGAGGTACACATGTTAGTTAACTTGTTTGTGCAACTATATGAAGGTAGTTAATACCACAAAACTGTATACGTAAAGTGAATTAAATGCTAAAGTCGTGTTTTGTATTTTTAATGAAAATGAAAAAAAAGTGTAGCGCTGATATTTGTTACAAAAATAAACATTAAAAACATTCTTAGTGAACAAAGCCATACAGAAAAGGCCACCTAGATCCCATATTCATCTTGTCTGCTTCAAATCCATCACGGTTGTCCAAATGAGGGGGAAACTCAGTAATGGGTCCAGAAAAAGAAAACTGGATCAGGATGGAAAAAGACATTTTCATACAGTTGGGAGAGTAGGTGAAAGTTGAAGTGGGGCTGAGTATTAAATTATAATGTGGACATCAGGATTTCTTCATTTAGCGGTTATGTGCTGGTTCCGTGGACAAAACACACTGAGCATTTTGTGTGAAGTGGCAAATGTGAGTACTTTTTGCCATTATTGCAATTTTTCTGTACATTTTAAATTACTGGAAAGTAAATTACTTTTCTAGACAACCATGTCAGTATCATGCCAGAAAATCAGATAAGACAGACATCAAATTTTGTTATAGAGGCCAAGACTTACCCAGACCAAGTTCAACCAAAGTTGTGATACTTATTTCCCTTGTAGGAGTCTGCATGGTATTAAGAGGCACCGTGGGAAGAGTATATTAGTAGCTACCATGTCTTGGGTCCTGGGGATTACCTGAGGTACAGTAGAAACTGTGAGATTTTGGTATTGCAATTTTTCACATTACTTCAAAAAATATGTTAAAAGATAAATTCAGGGCTTCCGTGGTGGTGCAGTAGTTGAGAGTCCGCCTGCCGATGCAGGGGACACGGGTTCGTGCCCCAGTCCGGGAAGATCCCACATGCCACGGAGTGGCTGGGCCCGTGAGCCATGGCCGCTGAGCCTGCGCCTCCGGAGCCTGTGCTCCGCAATGGGAGAGGCCACAACAGTGAGAGGTCCAAGTACCGAAATAAATAAATAAAATAAATTCAGTAAAGTTGCAAAATATGGAATCAATATACACAAATCAGCTTTGTTTGTATACACTAATAATGAACCACCAGCAAGAAAAATTAAGAAAACAATCCCATTTACAATTCCATCAAAAAGAACGAACTATTTAGGAATAAATTTAACCAAGGACATGAAAGACCTATACTCAGAAAACTATAAAGCATTGATAAAGAAACTGAAGACACAATGGAAAAGAATAAACTCAAGATGCTGGTGGATGCACGTACAACCAACTTCGGAAAACAGCTTGGCAGTTTTTTCCAAATCAAGAAGTCTCACCTTAGGATCCAGGAAGTGTACCTCTTGTATTTAGGCAACTGCTTTGAAAAACTGTGTTCAAACCAAAACTAGCATCAAGTAATGCACAGCAGCTCTATTCATAATCGCTAAAAACTTAGATATCAGGATGTCCTTCTGTAGGTGAATTCATAAGCAAATTAGGGCATATACATGTCAAGGGGAGCAGAATACACCACCCCAAAATATGCTGCCCATTTGAAAACAGGATTATTTTGGACTGATTAATTTGAGAAACAGCAGACCCAGGAGAATCTTTCAAAACCAAGTGGAAAATGTTCTTTTAGGAGAAAAATTTACATTTATTAAGGATATCTCCATTTGTAAGGGTATGTCCCTCTCTGGACCAGGAATTGAATGATGACTAAATATCAAGAAAAGCTTGTTGGGACTTCCCTGCTGGTCCTGTGGTTAAGACTCCATGCTCCCAATGCAGGGGACCAGGGTTCAATCCCTGGTCAGGGAACTAGATCCCGCATGCTGCAATTAAGAGCCCGCATGCCGCAACTAAAGATTCCACAGGCTGCAACTAAGACCCGGCGCAGCCAAATAAATAAATGTTTAAAAAAAACAAAAAAGCTTGTCAATGAAATAGGCCTGGATGTAAATCTTTGTAACAACCAAACCCTTGTTTACTGGGCTTTGCCTAATAATATCCCTTAAATGGCTGCCTCCATTCCCTAACATCTTTCTTTTCTTCTCAGCAGAAGATAGCATTTAAGGTAGCAGCTTAGGCCATTTCAGTGACTCAGTTTTCCTGGGTATCTTTCAAGTATACAGGAGGTACACATAGTATATATTAAACTTCTGATTGTTTTCTCCAGTTCGTCTCTTTTTCATTACAAAGGAGATCTCAATAAAGAACATAGAAGTGTAGAGGGAAAATTATTTTTCCTCTCATATACATGCAGTGCAATAGTATTCAGAGATATAAAGGAATGGACCATCAACCCGTGCAAAAAAAAAACAATAGATGCATCTAACACATTGCTAAGTGAAAGAATCCAGTCTGAAGAGCTACACACTGTATGACCTCCTTTATATGACATTCTAGAAAAGGCAAAACTGACACGGTAAACAGTTTACGGAATATGTGGTTGAAATAGTCCATATGATACTTCAGTGGTGAATACCTGTCACTGCATCTGGCTACACCCACAGATTTTTACAACCCAACAAGTAATTTACAATCTATCCAAACTTAGCTACCTAGGATATGGGAATGTCAAGGACTGGAATACGGAATGTAACAAAGGATCTAACTGATTCAGAAGTGTATGAAAAAACTCGCTGTTGGTAGTGGGACAAATGGGCTGACCTAAGTTAACTTTGGAAAGATACAGAATCTGTAGGCCAAAGACAAAATGTGCCATACACACACAGTGGACTCTATGTTCTTTCCCGTGAGGGACAGCAGCTAACAGTACTGAAACTACGATATCAGTCGTCAGATGGAACAAGCACTGAATGTAATAAATGACAAATGGTGGAAGCCAGGTTTCTTACCACTGGAGTTGGATGCTACAGTCAAACAAAGGGAGAAGGTTACAATATCCATGTCATAACAGATCCGGTTGGAGATATCAGTATAAACTCTCTTTAGCCTGCACATAGTTCCACATGGAAATCTTTATAATTATGTGTATATGCATAGGCTGGGATACATGCACATATTTCTATGCACTGTCAGCTGAGCATATTTAGCTCCCACATGTAAGTTTTTAATACCATTCGCTAATAAAAGGAACAAGGGCTCTTTGAAGAAAGGGCTGATGGTAGGACTGAGACAGTAAATATATGAAGCAGGATAATCTTAAAATATCAGAAAGTAAAGAAGTACCAAAAATTTTTAAAACCCACAAAAGGAAAATTATGTAAAATGAAAACAAGAGCAAATGGAGAAAGCTCTCAACAGCCAAAGCAAGAATGAACTAAGCAGTCTAATAATGTAGTGCTGGATTATAACCAAAAGTTTACAATAATTATTCACGTGTCCAAACTGGTAAAAGTAAATTACATAGTTTTTGAAGAATGGTGTTAAATAGAAATCTCCTATGCAGAAAGCTTCTAAACAATGTATATAGCCACTCAGCTGTCCATCAAGGATGTGAAGCTAACCCTTCTCTCCTCAAGTGTGGCTTCTGCATTATGACTTCCTCCTACATAAGACACACAGGATGGACATGGGAAAAAATTAACCTCACTGTGGTAAAACCTGACAAACGTTACCTCAGCTGGGTGACCAAAATTAAGAATATAAGGGAGAAGTTCCCTTAAGAGCCCGTCCTCTTGATATATAGTGAAGAGGAAGCACTTCACCTCTGTGCCCTGCTTTTTCAAAGCCAAGTCTAACCACGACAAAGCCACCAAGCAAATCCCAGCGCCCAGCAGTCTATACGATACCTGAGCAGCACTCCTCCATGCTGTCAAGGTCATGGAAACAAGGAGAGTCTGAGCAACTGTCAGAGCCCAGAAGAGACTAAACAGACATGATGACCCCATGTCCTCTGAGATCCTGGAACAAGGAAAGGTATAACAAAGGGAACGTGAATAAGGACTTCAGTTAATAGTAAACTATGAGTATTTGTTCATTATTTGTCATGGTTCTGTAGAAAATTAGACAGGAAAAATTAAACGTCAAATAAGAGAAACCTACTGTAACAAACTGGAAATCTAGAGGAAAAGGGGGATTTCTTTGTAAAAACACATTACCCAAATGGACCCTAAATGAAGGAAAACACAAAAAGGCCAATTAACCACTGAGGAACCTCTTCCCTACTGGCTATCCTATCACTGTTCCAGGCTTTCCCTCTCCCGGGACAGGGAAGGAGCAGGGACAGAGCTGTTTGCCAGCTCCCCTAGTATATGACCCCACCCAGGGTCTTCACCTCCCACAGCCACACCTACCCAGTGAGGACACCTGAGGAAGGGTCAGGGATTATTGACTCAGATGTATCAACCAGGACTTTTTCTTTTCCCGGCGACTGGACACACTTATGAAAGCAAAATAAATTAGTATTTATTGTAAGGGTAGAAATACATTAATACTTGCAAGTGGCAAGTTGAAGAATGGGTTTGGACCTGGCAGGTCCAGTGGCTCACACTCTCTCAGAGTGACCTTGCTTCTCTCCAAACCTTTGTCCCGCTCAGTGCCTTTGGGGGACCCCATTCACAGGCACAGGCTCTCTCACTGCACTTGGGCCAATAGCAGTTCTAGGCTGACAACCACTCACCATCCATTTTCCGAGAAAGAGTTTCTCCTTTTCTTAGATTCCAAGGAAGTCATGGTTTTAAATGCCTTTGGTCTGGCTTGGGTTGCCTTCTCATCCTTGACCCATCACCAGAAGATGGAAAATGGGACTGGCTAGATGTGGGTTGTAAACCCATCTTCGAGCTGGGTGGAACATGGGGTCATCCTTCTGCAACTGTTTGGACTGGAAGCAGGTGAGATGTAATTCCCAAAGGAAAACTGAGGCACTTGGGCCTGAGAACAGATGCTGGCCGGGAGGAAGCAACAGATTCTATGTCAATGACAGCTCACTGCACAGCACAGAATCTGACACAAAAGAAAGAAAGAGGTTCATTTAGGGTCAGGGGCTGCAGCGACTCATCCAGTGCTCTTACTGTCCCTCCCAAGACTGCAAGAAGTTCTTTCGCTTGCTGAAAAGTCAGGATCATTGGTGGTGGTAAACTCAAGTCTCTTTCCTTGGGCATCAGGTCCTCACATCTCAGAGGCTGGCCCAGAACAGCCCATGTGCCCTCAGAAGACACACACACCTCATTCCTGCCCCTGAGAGGTGGGAGCCCTGAGTTATGCCGTCTCCCTGGCCATATTAATTGCCCATCCCTGAAAAACAGTACTGCTCCTTTTCCAGTTTCTTCTCTCTCCTTTACTAAGAGGAAGAAACCAAATGCTAGGGTGGTAAGGAAACTCTTGTGCAATGAAGTAACGGGAGGCTCGAGAATTCTTTCATGCCATGGAACCCATAGTTGGCAGGCTTTCCAGAGGCCACATGGATGCATATGGCTCTCCAAGACAATGGCAGTGGCAGTGTAAACCTCACCTTGGGAGGTCCAGTTGCTCCCATATCTTTGATTCTTAATGAATATGCATGTCAAAAGTTAGTAACGACTGAAAGGACAGAGGATTGCAGGGCCATGGTCTGCTGCATGGGTGTTGTGTCAGGGCCACACTCCAATGTCTAGAGGATTACTACCTCTCTTGGCAGCCTATGAGGCCGTGAGCGGGAGGCCTTCTTCTCAGCCACATGCATGTTGGTAGTTGAAACTTCTCAAAGGAATGTCTACACTGCCCAGGTAGCTCTTGAATTGCCCAGCATCATGGTCAGCTCCGTAGCTGTACATGAGGGCCTGACAATGCCCAGGCTGGACTGAGCTAGAGGACCACAGATGCCTGCCTGGATAGTCAGAGGTCGAGGGCTGTCCTGCCTGAGACTTGATCATCTATTCATGCCCACTCAGATGGGACAAAGGATGCCTCCAGTGCCAGGAGGGCCCCACCAGCCCTCAAGAAGGCAGCATCCGGGGGCTGGCAGGTCACTGCACCCAGTTCTGTATAAATCCACACATGTCCACTGAGTGCCCTCCTGTCTGGGCTGTGCTGGAACCTGGGGCTGCCCAGGCAGAGTAGGGCCAGCATCACCCTTCCCAGGTGGGAGGTCAGAAGGAAACCATGCATGACTTCTGACACCCTCCCCAATCCTTGACAGAGGTTGAGCTGGATAAGAAACAGTCCGAGACAAAACAGACATTTCATTCTTCTCTCAGAGCCCAGGACTGTGGGTAGGAAGGCCAGAAAACCAGTTATTGACCTCAGCTCCCTGACTCCTGTTTGACCCAGGGCAAGTCCTATCCATTCTGGAGGCTTCAGAGAGAAGAAGAGGGGAGGGCAATGAGGGCCAATTGTGCTTAAACCTAACTCTAACCTTTACCCTAAGAACCCTAACCTCTAACCGTAACCCCCTAACAACCCTAGCCTCAGACTCCTAGACCCTCGCCCCTGACCCCCAAACTCTAATCCCTGACCATGACCTTTAACCACAACCCTCTACAATGACTCTCCAACAATGACCCATAACCCTAAACCGTGACCCCTGAACCCTCACACTGATTCAACCCCAGGCCTAAAGCCTGACCTAGTGGGTACCGAGAAAGGATCTATGAACTCTCAAATAAACCAAGGAATTAAATCTTCCCGACCACGAATTTAGCAATGGTTTCTTAGATTTGACAGTAAAGCATAAGAAATGAAAGAAAAAAATAGATAAATTGGATTTCCTCAAAATTACAAACCATTGTGCATTAAAAGAGGCTATCCAGAAAGTAAAAAGGCCACAGAACTGAAAAAAATATTGGCACATGATATATCTGATAAGACTCTTTATCTAGAATATACCCAGGACTCTTACAACTCATCAACAAAAAGACAAACAATACAATTTTTGAAACGGACAAATGACTTGCATGGACTGTCCTCCAGGCAAGACATACAAATGGTCAACAAGGACACGAAAAGATATTAAACATCAGTGGTGCAGTGGTTGAGAGTCCGTCTGCCGATGCAGGGGACAAGGGTTCGTGCCCCGGTCCAGGAAGATCCCAAATGCAATGGAGCGGCTGGGCCCGTGAGCCATGGCCGCTGAGCCTGCACGTCCAGAGCCTGTGCTCCGCAACGGGAGAGGCCACAAAAGTGAGAGGCCCGCGTACCGCCAAAAAAAAAAAAAAAAAAAAAAGAGTAGTAGCCCCCGCTCGCCGCAAGTAGAGAGCCCGCGCACAGCAATGAAGACCCAACACAGCCAAAAAATTAAAAATAAAATAAATTTTATTTAAAAAATGGTTTAAATGGTAAATGTTATGTGTTTTTAATCCCAATGGAAAAAATGAATGAAATAATGATCAATGTTACAATGCGGATAAACAATGAAAACATCCCAAGTGAAAGAAGCCATACAGAAAACCACCCAGATCATGGTCATCTTGTACACTTTCAATCCAGCAAGGTTTTTAAAGTGAGGACAAGCCCCAGTGATGGTTCCAAGAAGAGAAAACTGGATTCGAATAGAAAAATACATTTCCACAACGCTAGGGCAGCTGGTGAAAGTTGAAGCAGGTGTGTGGATAGGATTATAATGTGGAAATCATAATTATTCCTAATTTTGGGATTATGTGCTGGTTCTCTGGGAGAGTGGCCCTCACACTCTCACAGGGTAAAACAAACTGGAGTATTCTGTGAATGTGGAAAACTTTATACTGCTATTTAAAGTTTTTTATACACTTAAAATTTACTAGAAAATAAAGTACTTATCAAACCAACCATGTCATACCATGCCAGAAATACAGACATCAAACTCTGTTATAGAGGCCAAGCCCTACCCAGACCCAGTTCGCCCACAGTGGGGATGCTAATCACCCTTGTAGGAGTCCACACACTACAAGAGGCACCATGGGAAGATTATATTCGGAGCCACGATGTCTTGGGTGCTGTGGATGACCTGGATGTAGATGAAACAGTGGGATTTCTGAATTCTAGTTTTCCACATTCAACCACCAAATAACTGTTACAACTAAAAAATGAATTCCGTAAAGCTGCAGGATACAAAAAATAAAAAACAATGCACAAAAATCATTTGTGATTCTATACACTGATAATGAACCATCAGAAAGGGAAATATTTTTTTAATCCCACTTACAATTGCATCCAAAAAGATAACTAGGAGTAAATTTAATCAAGGACGTGAAGGACCTGCACACTGAAAACTGGAAGACACTGATAAAGAAAACTGAACAGACAAAAATAAATGGAAATATACCCCATGTTCATGGGTAAAAAGAATATTGTGAAAATATGCATTCTAAGGTGGGACTTCCCTAGCCATCCAGGGGTTGGGACTCTGCGCTCCCACTGCAGGGGGCGCAGGTTCCATCCCTGGTTGGGGAACTAAGATCCCACATCCTGCATGCCACATGGTGTGGCCCCAAATTTTTTTTAATTAAAAAAATATATGCATTCTAGCCAAATTAATGTACACATTCAACGCAATCCCTACCAAAAGTCCAATGACATTTTCCATAGAAACAGAACCAACAATCTTAAGACGTGTGTGGAGCCACAAAGGACCCAGAAGAGCCAAAGCGACCCTGAGGAAGGAGAACGGGCTGGAGGCATCTCGCTCCCTGACTTCACACTTCATCACGAAGCTACAGTCCCAAAGAAGTGTGGAACTGGCACAAAGACAGGCACGCGGACCAGAGGAACAGAGCAGAGAGCCCAGGAATCAACCTACAGGTATGTGGTCAGTTAATTCACAAGGAAGGAGCCAAGAACATACACCAGGGAAAGGACAGTCCCCTCAATAAACGGTGCTGGGAAAACCAGACGCCACACGCCAAAGAACAACACTGCGCTCTGTCTACACCACACACCAAAGGGGCCAAAACCCAGTTTCCCACATCAAGCCCTTCCTCTCCTGGGTCCTCTGAAGACAGACACCCGCAGCGGTCAGCCACGCACAGGAACCTTCTGCCCACTTTTCCTCACCTTCTCCCTCAGCGGCATCACCTCCCGGCAGGTCCTGAGGCGACCAGGCTCCTGTCTGCATGAACTGGACCCCACAGTGTCCCAAAGCTGAAGCCCCAGCGGGTCCTGAGGAGACCCGGCTTCTGTTAGTGTGGACTCGACCCTGGGCTGTCCCGAAGCCCGGCCATCAGCGTGGACTCGGCCCCGCGTGTCCCAGAAGCCAAAGCCCCAGCGGGTCCTGAGGTGGCAGGGCTCCCATCATTTGCGCATGGCGCCGAGTCCGCAGGCAGAACGGGCCTTCCCGCGGAGGGCCAGGGAGGCGGGCTCACGTTCCCTGCCAGCCAATGGGAACGTGCAGACCAAGCCACCTCCCAGTTCAGTGGAGGCCCCGCTCCCTGCAGGCACTTCCGCTGCATCCACTAAACTGTGGAAATGCAAACTGAAATACAGTCAAGTATCCCATGACTTCTCCAAAATAGTTAAGAAACAACTGGAAACTGTATGAAATGAAATGACTAGACACAAACTTTAAAACTTACGCCAAACTCACTCAAATTTATTAACAGACATGTAAAATGTGAAACTATCAAAATTACAGAGATAAACACAGAAATACATGACCTTGGGTTTAGTCTCTCGATCATGAGCTTTGAGTTTTAACACACAACACAAAAAGCCAATCCACAAAAGAAAAAAGTAATATTATGGACTTTATCAAATTAAAGATTTCTACTCTCAAAGACGTTATTCAGAAAATCAAAAGACAAGACACAAACTGGGAGAAAAAGATTTGCAAAACTTGTATCTGATAAAGGATCTGGACTCAGAATAGACAAAGACCTCTAAAACAACCCCATAAAAAAAAAATGGGTGAGGATCTGATCTGGACACCCAGCCAAAAAAGATATACAGATAGTAAAAATCATACAAAAACAAGCTCAACATCATATACCATTAGGGAATTACAAATTAAAATCATGAGATATCACAGCACACCTATTAGCACTGCTAAACTCCAAAAATATGACAATACCAATTGCTAGAGGGTGAGGAACTCTCCCTCATTGCTGGTGGGATGCATGTACAGCCACTTTGTAAGACAATTTGGCAGTTTTTTCCAAAGCTAAATAAGTCTTACCTTGGGATCCAACAATTGTGCTTCCAGTATTTAGGCAACTGCTTTGAAAATCTATGTCCAAATGCGAACAAGGATGCAATTAGGCACAGCAGCACTATTCATAATGGCTAAAAACTTGAAGAAATCAGGATATCCTTCAAAAGATGAATGCATACATCCATGTCAAGGCAAGCAGAATATGCCACCCCAAAATATCTCCCTCTGGCACGAGGATTATTTCAGTCTGATTTTTTAAAAAAAAAGAAAAAAAGGAATCTCAGAAAACTGAGTAGAGATTGCCCTTTTGTGAAGGACATTTACAATACAGAAATCCTCATTTATAAGAGTATGTCCCGCTTTGCACCAGAAATAGAAGGATAATGAAAGCTCAAGTAACACTTATCAATGGAGATGTCCTGACTTAAATGTGCAAACAATCATACCCTTCTTTACTGTGCTTTGCACGATAACCTGCCATAATTGGCCTTCCCCCTGTTCCCCAACATCTTTCTTCTGTTTTTAGCTGAAGATGGTATTTAAGGGGATCATTTCAGGGAGTGACTCAGTTTTCCATGGTATCCCCCCTGTACTCAGAAGGTATACATGTCATTAAATTTGTTTTTCTCCTGGTAATCTTTTATTACAGGGGCAGGGGGGGTCTCAACCAAGAACCTAGAAAAATAGAGGGAAAATTGTTTTTCCTCCCATACACGTGCAGTGGAATACTACTCAGCAGAAAGGAATGCACCATCAACCTATGGAAAGACATGGATAAATCCTCAGTATGTGTTGCTAAGTGAAAGAATCCAGTCTGAGGAGGCTGCACACAGTATGACCCCATTTACGACATTCTGGGAAAGGCGAAGCTACATAGATGATAAGCAGATCATGGGGTGGGGGGGTTGAAGTATACCATGTGATACTCTAGGATGGATACCTGTCACTATGCATTTGTCTAAGCCCATAGATGTGTGTAGCCCAAGGGGTCAATCATAATCTATTCAAATTTAGTTATTTAGAATGTAGGCATGTTGCAGGATGGAATACATAATGTGACAGAGTCTAAATGTATTAGAAATATATGGAAACAACTCACTGTAGGGGATGGGGTAAAAGGTGCTGACCTAAGTCACCTTTGGAAATGAATGGAATCTGTAGACTAAAGGCAAAATGGACCATATATAAACAGTGGGCTTTATTTTATGAAGTTATTTCCAGGGTGTAGTAGCTAACAATTCTGAAACCTCTGCACATGTAACCTGGAAAGCAGCAATGCACAGATAAATGGCAGATGGTGGGAGCCAGGCTCCTTGCTGTGGGCGTGGGAAGTTACAGATAAGCAAGGGGAGAGCCTCTGCCCTCGTAATCCTGGATCTGGGCTTCCTGGGAGGATGCTCACTGGCCGGGGGAAACACACAGATCTTCATGCTGGGAAGACCCTGCAGACACAGGAACTTCACACCCCATCTTTCCACCCATATCTGCTGGAAACACCCAGTCTTTTGTAATCAGTCACTTGCAGCTTTTAAGACATTCTCATCCCTAAGCAGATAAAGGAGCATGAGGGTCTTGCTTACCCCTAAGCTGTCCCAGAATCCAGGCCCTGGGGGTGGAGCCAGGTTGGGGGTTCCTGGGCCTCTGAATCCAGGCCCTGGGGGTGGAGCCAGGTTGGGGGTTCCTGGGCCTCTGACCAGCAGGTGAGAGGAGGGAGGAAGACCGGTCCTGAGAACAGAGGTTCCCTCAAGTCTGTGAGCCCAGGAGCCCCGATGGGATTCATTCCCAGTGCGGACATGGGCGGGGCCTTCAGTGGTTCTCTGTTCCCCCTGGGCACATTGATGAAGCCATGGCAGTAGTGGGCCCAGACGTCTCCTGACGGTGTCTCAAACTCTGACACAGCGGTTTTACAAAGGGACAGGAGAATGGAGCTGAGCCCCTGATGGCCACTCCTTTGTGGCTCTGAGTTGCTTCCACCAGGACCGCAGTCACCTGCACATAGTCTGCTGTGACCTACCTGCCCCCATTGGCCTTTCCTCTCCCTCCCTGTGATGATTCCCATGACATTTCCAGTCTGGACCCCTCTCCCAGGCCAGATGCCTCTGTCCAACCACTGCACCCCCATCTCACCTTGGGGGCTAACAGGCCCCTCCGAGGACTGGGCCCACAGCTCCCCACACCCAGGAGCAGCCCCACCTTCCCAGGTTGCCAAGCCCAGGCACCGGGTGTACCCAAGCAGGGCCCTACGGGGTCTTCCCAGGACAGACCCCTCCCCCACATGCTCTGCTGTAGCTCCTCTCTGAAGTACCTGGATAACAGTATCTGATACATGCTTCCTGAGTTGTTTTACAGATGCTAAAACCACCACCAAGCGGAAGAACTTAACTACTTGATGATCATGAACATGTAGCCCCGGAGCTTCTGGCGCCTAAGAATTTATAATGTTAACCGCCTGTTACCTCACCATCAACCAGAGAATTGTGCACCAGCTGATCACATACCCTGAGACGCCCCTCCTTCACCTGGCCTTTAATACTGCTTTACTGAAATCCTTCAGGGAGCTTGGGGTTTTAGAGCACAAGCCAGCTGGCCTCCTGGTATTGGCACTTTTACAATTAAAGCTGCACTTTCCTTCACCACACCCGGTGTCAGTAGACTGGCTTTACTGCACTCGGGCAAGCCGACCCACGTTTTGTTTGGTAACACTGGGGCCTCCCAGGCTCCCACCCTCCTTGTGCCCCAGTGACTGTCATCTTCTCCTCCAGTCTTGTTGCAGCAAAAGTAGAAATGAAGTTTTCCTTCCCCTGAGAACAAAGAAAACAAAGGGAACAGCGAACAGGCTAGAGAAGAAACATAACCTGGCCTGAAAGTGTTCATCACTCCTTGTTTTACTTTGTCACTAACCTGTAATAACTAGATCTGTACTTTACAAAGCTAACCTCACTCCCTGACACTATGTAATTTACATTTGGCACCCATCACCCCTGACTCTGTGAGTTACATCCCCTGCCTCTCACTCCCTAACCTTATTATGTCCAGCACTTACATTCTATACGCCCCTCATAACAAATCACCCCCTATAGCTTTTGCATTTCAGAAACGAGGTCACCGCCGATAAACCAGAGGCAAACGTATGCAATTACCAGACTGCTGGACCCCAATTACCACGCGGCCTGATGCCAGCTATGACTGTTTTGAAATAATGCAAAGGAAAGGAAGAATGCAAGACCTTCACTACTTTTATCCTCATCCTATACCCCGGACTGCGAGAGGCCCACACATAAAATTTTCCCTGATTCTCAAGGAGCCGGGGGTGCCTAGTTCTTGAGGCACTAGCCAGCTGTGTCTTCCCTTCTGCCTGGCAGAAACATAAAGCCATCTCTCTCTTCCTCCAAAAGCCCTGTCTCTGTATTTCTGTTTGGCCTCAGTGCACAGGGAAGCCGAGATTTCGACAACAGTCTGTGGCCAGTTCCCACACTAATTCCCCTCTACGCCCACAGCCCTGGCCCAAGCCCGATCTGGTGCCTGGTTCCTCCATCAGGCCTGACAAAGCTCCCTGCCCGCACGGTGCGTCTCACATCCAACCCTAACCTGGTCTTTCTGAAGCATAAACGAGACTGACTCTCTCCCACCTGTAATCCCCCAAATGTTTCCCCACTTTCGCTAGGGTATCTGCCGGGAGAGACATCTGCCAAGGCCCTGAGAGTCCCCGGCATCCCCACTAGGCTGCTGGCTCCTGAATGCCCTGACAATGAGCACCTCAGCAGGCTGGGCGACACGGCAGGAAACCCCAGAACTGCTCACCTCAGGACTGGGCCGGCACTGCCACGGCCTGATCAGAGAGAGCAGAGAAGGGCTCCCCAGCTGGGACACAAACTCTGCACGAGTGGCCTCTCCTTGAGCCATTACATCAACTCGTGTGACTTGCGGGAAGGAAGGACAGAAGCACACTTGGTTCCTAAGGAGGATGGTATAGGCTCAGTCATGTCCCCCCAAATTCACATGCTGAATCCCTAACCTCCAGGACCCCAGGATGTGGCTGTATTTGGAGATGGGATTTTTAAAGAGGTGATCAAGGTAAAAATGAGGTCACTAGGGTGGATCCTAATCCAATAAGATTGATGTCTTACAAGAAGAGATTAGGACACAGATAGGCACAGGGGGAGACCATGTGAGGACCTGGGGAGAAGATGGCTGCCTGAGCACCAAGGAGAGAGGCCTCAGGAGAAGCCAGCATGCACACACCTTGATCTCCGACAGCATCCAGGACTGGGAGATAGGTCTGTTATCCAAGCTGCCCTGTCTGTGCTATTTGTTACGGCGGTCCTGAGCAGACTCACACGCAGGGTTAACTCAGGGCTCAGACTGGACAGAGCCCACTCTCCATCCCCCTGTACGTGGGTTACAGGAACCCCAGGAACTGAGGAGGGGGTCCCTGAGGGGAGGCACAAGATAGAAGATGCTAGGCATTAACATGGCTGCATTCATGTTAAACGTGCCTGAAGTCCAATCCCACGAGACGGTTTTGTCCTGTATGTACATCGGCACCTTCAGTCTCAACTGCAGATCTTGGGCTTCACCAGCTCCACTGAGAGCATTAGCTTCACCTGCTGTGGACCGTCTCCTATAGGATTTCCAGAACCACAAAGCACTGAAGCTTCACAGGACCCAGTGTCTGTGCGCTACCGTCCAGGTGACTGTCACAACAGGGCCGCACAGCTGGCCATCAGAACCCATTTCCCTTTTTCCTGTTCACAGCTACCCTGCATCTCCCAGCTTTCCCACCCCTTCCAGCTGGGACATAGTGTCTCGTGTTACCAAGGGAAACAGGTGGAGGTGGTGAGGGCCTTGGCCAGCCTGCCTCCTACGACAGAGTGCATGAAGCCCAGCTTTTCACCGCACCCTGTTGGTTGGAGACCTCACCTGGAAGCAGGGAGGAGAAACAAGGGGGCCAGAGCCTGGGACCTGACACTCACCTACCCTGGACTCTCACAAGAAGGGGACAGACACCTCTTGTGCTCCAGCCCAGATTTGGGAGACACTTTGTTCCAGCAACAAACTTTGCTTTAAAAGCCAAGGTGTTTTACAAACCCCTCCCCAGCTGTCACAGAAAGTCAGGCTTCATTTCATTATAGTTTTCTCCAAACCTAGCTCATGCTGAGAACACCTCTCAGGGAATGGTGCATCAGAGAAGCCCCTTTAAAAGATCCCTGGAGTTCAGCTCTCCCAGCCCTGCCTTCAGTTTAAGGGAGAAGTTTCCTTGACAAACCTTCTCAGTTTCCTGGACAACCAAGCTTCACAATCTCCCAAACTCTTCTCCTTCAAACATTCCTATTTTAGGCTGGACAAGCCTAAAGAGACAGTGCTGTCATCAGGTACCAGAAACCGATTCCCCCAATCCTGTAGTTATTGGTTACATGATACTATTGATAATGAAATCCCAGAAGAGCCAGCTTTACAATATAACCATTTCTGGACTCTGCGCTGGGTCCCTTTCCACGGACAGAGCGGAGTGGCTGTTTCCACGTGCCCCGTGGTGGAAGAGCTCAACTAATGCAGCCAGGACAGGACCATATCTGGGAAAAGGGTCTTTGTATATGTACTTAAGGATCTCGAGGTGAGGTCATCTTGGGTTAGGGTGGCCCTCAATCCAATTGAGAAAGTCCTTATGAGACACAAAAGAGGAGAAACACAGACACAGAGGAGAAGCCACGTGAAGACAGAGGCAGAGATGGGAGGGATGCAGCCACAAGCCTGGGAATGCCTGGAGCCCCCAAAAGCTGGAAAAGGCAGGAAGAACCCTATCCTGGAGCCTTTGGAGAGACTTCTGTCCTGCAACACCTTGATCTCAGATGTCTGGTCTCCAGGACTGGGGGAGGATGAATTCCTGTTGTTTTCAACCACCCAGCTCTTGGTCATTTCTTTTTTTTTTTTTTTTTTTTTTTTTTTTTATTAACATCTTTATTGGGGTATAATTACTTTACAATGGTGTGTTAGTTTCTGCTTTATAACAAAGTGAATCAGTTATACATATACATATGTTCCCATATCTCTTCCCTCTTGCGTCTCCCTCCCTCCCACCCTCCCTATCCCACCCCTCCAGGCTGTCACAGAGCACCGAGCCAATATCCCCGTGCCATGCGGCTGCTTCCCTCTAGCTATCTACCTTACTACGTTTGTTAGTGTGTATATGTCCATGACTCTCTCTCGCCCCGTCACAGCTCACCCTTCCCCCTCCCCATAACCTCAAGTCCGTTCTCTAGGAGGTCTGCGTCTTTATTCCTGCCTTACCCCTAGGTTCTTCATGACATTTTTTTTTTTCTTAAATTCCATATATATGTGTTAGCATACTGTATTTGTCTTTTTCGTTCTGACTTACTTCACTGTGTATGACAGACTCTAGGTCTATCCACCTCATTACAAATAGCTCAATTTCGTTTCTTTTTATGGCTGAGTAATATTCCATTGTATATATGTGCCACATCTTCTTTATCCATTCATCTGATGATGGACACTTAGGTTGTTTCCATCTCCGGGCTATTGTAAATAGAGCTGCGATGAACATTTTGGTACATGACTCTTTTTGAATTTCAGTTTTCTCAGGGTATATGCCCAGTAGTGGGATTGCTGGGTCATATGGTAGTTCTATTTGTAGTTTTTTAAGGAACCTCCATACTGTTCTCCATAGTGGCTGAACCAATTCACATTCCCACCAGCAGTGCAAGAGGGTTCCCTTTTCTCCACACCCTCTCCAGCATTTATTGTTTCTAGATTTATTGATGATGGCCATTCTGACTGGTGTGAGATGATATCTCATTGTAGTTTTGATTTGCATTTCTCTAATGATTAATGATGTTGAGCATTCTTTCATGTGTTTGTTGGCAGTCTGTATATCTTCTTTGGAGAAATGTCTATTTAGGTCTTCTGCCCATTTTTGGATTGGGTTGTTTGTTTTTTTGTTGTTGAGCTGCATGAGCTGCTTGTAAATTTTGGAGATTAATCCTTTGTCAGTTGCTTCATTTGCAAATATTTTCTCCCATTCTGAGGGTTGTCTTTTGGTCTTGTTTATGGTTTCCTTTGCTGTGCAAAAGCTTTGAAGTTTCATTAGGTCCCATTTGTTTATTTTTGTTTTTATTTCCATTACTCTAGGGGGTGGGTCAGAAAGAATCTTGCTGTGATTTATGTCATAGAGTGTTCTGCCTATGTTTTCCTCTAATAGTTTGATAGTTTCTGGCCTTATATTTAGGTCTTTAATCCATTTTGAGCTTATTTTTGTGTATGGTGTTAGGGAGTGTTCTAATTTCATTCTTTTACATGTACCTGTCCAGTTTTCCCAGCACCATTTATTGAAGAGGCTGTCCTTTTTCCACTGTACATTCCTGCCACCTTTATCAAAGATAAGGTGTCCATATGTGCATGGGTTTATCTCTGGGCTTTCTATCCTGTTCCATTGATCTATCTTTCTGTTTTTGTGCCAGTACCATACTGTCTTGATAACTGTAGCTTTGTAGTATAGTCTGAAGTCAGGGAGCCTGATTCCTCCAGTTCCTTTTTTTGTTCTCAAGATTGCTTTGGCTATTCGGGGTCTTTTGTGTTTCCATACAAATTGCGAAATTTTTTGTTCTAGTTCTGTGAAAAATGCCAGTGGTAGTTTGATAGGGATTGCATTGAATCTATAGATTGCTTTGGGTAGTAGAGTCATTTTCACAATGTTGATTCTTCCAATCCAAGAACATGGTATATGTCTCCATCTATTTGTATCATCTTTAATTTCTTTCATCAGTGTCTTATAGTTTTCTGCATACAGGTCTTTTGTCTCCTTAGGTAGGTTTATTCCTAGATATTTTATTCTTTTTGTTGCAATGGTAAATGGGAGTGTTTTCTTGATTTCACTTTCAGATTTTTCATCATTAGTATATAGGAATGCCAGAGATTTCTGTGCATTAATTTTGTATCCTGCTACTTTACCAAATTCATTGATTAGCTCTAGTAGTTTTCTGGTAGCATCTTTAGGCTTCTCTATGTATAGGATCATGTCATCTGCAAACAGTGACAGCTTTACTTCTTCTTTTCCGATTTGTATTCCTTTTATTTCCTTCTCTTCTCTGATTGCTGTGGCTAAAACTTCCAAAACTATGTTGAATAAGAGTGGTGAGAGTGGGCACCCTTGTCTTGTTCCTGATCTTAGTGGAAATGCTTTCAGTTTTTCACCATTGAGGATGATGTTTGCTGTGGGCTTGTCGTATATGGCCTTTATTATGTTGAGGAAAGTTCCCTCTATGCCTACTTTCTGCAGGGTTTTTATCATAAATGGGTGTTGAATTTTGTCAAAAGCTTTCTCTGCATCTATTGAGATGATCATATGGTTTTTCTCCTTCAGTTTGTTAATATGGTTTATCACATTGATAGATTTGCGTATATTGAAGAATCCTTGCATTCCTGGAACAAACCCCACCTGATCATGGTGTATGATCCTTTTAATGTGCTGTTGGATTCTGTTTGCTAGTATTTTGTTGAGGATTTTTGCATCTATGTTCATCAGTGATATTGGTCTGTAGTTTTCTTTCTTTGTGACATCCTTGCCTGGTTTTGGTATCAAGGTGATGGTGGCCTCGTAGAATGAGTTTGGGAGTGTTCCTCCCTCTGCTATATTTTGGAAGAGTTTGAGAAGGATAGGTGTTAGCTCTTCTCTAAATGTTTGATAGAATTCGCCTGTGAAGCCATCTGGTCCTGGGCTTTTCTTTGTTGGAAGATTTTTAATCACAGTTTCAATCTTGGTCATTTCTTACAGAAGCCACAGAATGGTCACACAGACCCTGCTCTGTAGGATCCTGGAGTGCGGGTCTCATTAAAGGCCCACAGAGGCTGGATTACACAACCCTTAGTGTCAGCATTGGGCCTCAGAAATACTAAAGCAGTGGCTGGACACCAGAATGTTGAGGGGTCAGTCAGAAGCTCATCCCTAAGGGTGCCGGCTGCACATGGCCTCCCCTGGTTTTTACACCTGTACCTGTTGGGGATAAGTATTTCCATCCTGATTCAGGACTTCTGATGTCACCCTGAGCTGAGCCCCAGGCCAGCTGCTGCTGAACTGTTCCCACCCTTCCCAGGTAAAACACCTGAATGTGTGCAAGGACTTGAAAGCCTAGAGGAAAGGGCTTGGAGTCACACCAGCCACAGCACGCAGGCCCAGTTGGTGCCTGCAGGCCAGCCAGGATGGTCCTGGCCCCAGGCGCTCTTCTGGAAGCTTTCCATTTCCCTGCCTGAGGTACCCCTCCTGTCCCGGCCCCCACTGTGTTTTTCCTTCCTCACCTCTGCCCGGGGAGAAATTCCAGCAGAAGGTATGGGTGACACATTCTCTCCTTTAGCAGGTGGCAGACGGCAACTCCTGCAGAAAGTCCAGCAGAGCCCCATTCACACTGGGCCACCCACAGAGCCGTGGCCCCCCACTCCCTCCCAGCAGTCCGGCCCCGAGACTACTGACAGGGCAGAGAATATGGCGTCAGGCCCAGCTGCAGGGGCTCTTGCTGTCTGGAGCGGTGTTTATACTGACCTCAACGCAGGCACACCTGGGGAGGGCTGGCCGGCAGGGTCAGGCTGCCCAGGTCAGCCAATCCTCACCCCTCAGGGTCTCACAGTTGCATTCTAGCCAAATTCTAGCTCTCACATTCCTGCCCCAGTGCACCTGGGGTCGGGGGCAGCAGACCCAGGCTCTGTTCCGGCAGAAGCTCCCTTTCTGTGAACAGGTCTTCCCCCACTCCCATTATCCTCACTGGAGACTCAGGAGGCCACAGCATCGGGGCACCTCCAGCACCAGGACCCCACCCTAGGGAATCTCTCAAGAGCAGGGACCAGGCCTGCAGGTGGAGGGGAGGAGGGAGCCGGCCTCTTCAGGATCCCCGGGGCTAGGAAGCCTCCTACGCAGGAGGGCCTTGGACTCAGCTTAACTGCCACCCAGGGTCTCCTATCCCACCCCTGGTAGGGGGGTCCTTCAGATTCCGGGGCCCCAAGATCCTCCTCACCGACTTCTGACCCCAACTGCAGAGTCGGGGACCCCCTCTGCGGCTTCTTTTTTCTAGCTCCCAGAATTCCCTGAATCTGTTATACCCAGGGTTTATTATGGCGAAGGATGCAAGTTAAAATCAGCGAGGACAGGGGGATGAGGAGGTTCCAGCTTCCTCGGCTGTGGTAGCCCAGGGAATCCCACCTGAGTCCTGTAGTGCAGGGTTTATTGGGGTCTGTCACGTCAATGTGGGGACCACCATGTGCCTGACCTTGGCCTCCAGCCCCCGGGGGACTCAGGAAGTCCCACCATGTATCACGCCGTCAGCACAGACCAGCCTGGAGCGAGGCCCATGGAACAGCTCTGAAAGGAGGAAGATGGGGCAAGGACAGCTCGCTGGCTGCAGGGAAGGTGCTTATGACTGGCTGTGGCCCCCAGCCAGGCTGATAGCAGGCCTGAGAGCCTCAACGAAGGGAAAGAAAAGAGAGAGAGGATGGAGGAGAACAGTGGGGGAGGGGTCAATTCACCTCCAGGTGGCAAAACACAAGTGTCACAGCAGAGACTGGGGAGGAGAGGGGGTCCGGTGGGAGGAGCCGGTGAAGAAATACCTGGAGGACGCTTCCTCCCCTCCCCACTCGAGACAGGGCGCACGGAGTGGGCGACAGTGTTTGCATCCACTCCCCTCACTAAGAATGTGCGCTTCAAGCTGGTCTTGAGAACACACCTCAACACACCTGACTGCAGGTTGGGTCTTCTCTGCCCACCTCCCCCTCACATTTCACTTGGCCCTGAAGTCGTCATTTTTTCAGGCAAACAGTCTGGCTCAGTGGGCAGAGCTGAGCACCTTGGAGGCAAATCCTGAGTCGCAGGTGTAATATATATTCATATTAATAGTTTATTTATATTTATTTATTTATTTTATTATAATAAAATAATACTATATAAATATATATACATATAATGTAAATAAAATGTTAAATATGATATACTAATATTATTTTAATATAATAATATTTATTAATATATCAACACTATATGTTCATATTAATCGTACATAGGCTGATTTAGTTAGTGACATCCTTGGCAAGAAGAAAAGTGAAGCCTATAGAAAGCAGAAGATCTGAGAACTTTGAAGATCTTTGAGAGAACTCCATGCCCACGATGTAAATGGAGAGAAGTATGTGAAGGGCGCCTGGCCAGGGCTGCTCACACAGCTTTTCTAGGCACCCTGTTTACTGGGTCAAGAGTGAATAAGGGAGCCCCAGATGTCTGGATAAAAGCAGGAGCCTAGGGTCCAGGGACCAGCCCCCCTGGACAATGCCTGTCCTTCTTTCACCATATTGCAGTGGCCCAGCCCGACCGCGCATCACCTCCTCACTTACACTCCTGCGAACAAACATTACCACTTCTCCTACACAATGAAGTGTGCGTGTTGCAGAAGAATTGGCACCTTCAAAATAGTGACAAACATCTTAAAACTATAGAGAGAGGGAGAAGGAGAGATAGATGGACAAATAGGTAAGCATGCCACAGTTGTAGACTATAATTTAAAATTTATGAAAGAAGAAAGAAATGTTAAAACTCTGTGGCTCTCAGGCTTCCCTGGTGGCGCAGTGGTTGAGAGTCTGCCTACCGATGCAGGGGATATGGGTTCGTGCCCCGGTCCGGGAAGATCCCACATGCCGCAGAGCGGCTGGGCCCGTGAGCCATGGCCCTGAGCCTGCGCGTCCGGAGCCTGTGCTCCACAACGGGAGAGGCCACAACAGTGAGAGGCCCGCGTACCGCAAAAAAAAAAAAAAAAGAACTCTTTAGCTCTCAGCTTTTATTTTTACCAATGCCTTCATTAAACAATTTATCAGTCATCTAAGTACAGTAGATTCTAAATCATAAAATAGGATTTTAATTTTGAAGTACTTTTGTTTTCTACATTACCAGAATGTACCTTCAAATCATCCAATGTCTTCTTAACCAAAGCAGACATTTGTTGCATATTCAAAGACCCTGTCAGAATGTTCCCAGGAGGGTAGGGAGGAGTTTCCTGGAACATCGTCTGCCCTTCCCCTGTTGCCAGAAGTAAGAGTGTTTATTAGTTTTGAAAGAGTTTGGTGAACTGGTTCAGTTCCTACACATGCAGAAATTGTTTGTTGACCAACATTCTCCACTAGGTTCAGCCTCCACTTGAATGTGCCCTAAATCCCGAGCCACTAAGCAGGCCAAGAACCTCGCTGTCCCATTAACCCCTCTGCTTCCACCCACCAGAGTCATGGGCCCACAGGATGCAGAATAGACTGGACTCTCTAGGCCGCTCGTCTCCTCCTACCCTTCCCCACTCACAGGCCCAGAGAAACCAAGCTTCTTGCCCTGATTTCAGGAGGAAGGAGATCCAGCAACAGTGCCAGAAGAGGCACATGGGAGGGGCCCTTGCACTCCCAGAGAGCCTGGACTCGTCATGTAGGTTTGGGTGGAACATGGTAGCTGGAAGAGACTCAGGACCTGACACCTATGGGACTTCACCTGCTGTACAGACTCAGAAACCGTCTGTGGGCTGTGCGAGCTGAGGAACGGTGGGGGCACTTGGATGGACTGGAGGTAGAGGGGAGGGTTTTCCCTGTTGCAAAGCACAGGCTGTGGTCTTTCTGGGCTGGAAATATTGACAGCTCAGCACCTAATGGAGGGTGTTGGTTGGAGGTGTCCTGGTAGTAGAGTTTCTTAGGGAGGTGAGAGGAGATTCTGGGAGGATGCAAAACACCTCTGAGAGCCTTGGACCACACACCCAGCCTTCTGACCCCAGCGGTAGAAGGTAGCAATTTCTTATATTTAAAGCTGTCCCAGGTCAGGACAGCCGATTTCCCAGGGCCTGAACAGTGAGGAATACAGGTGGGTGTTGCTAATGATGAGCAGTGTCCCTGAGCAGAGGACAGACAAGGGTTCCCGAGCAGCCAGAACAAAGGCTATTGAGTCAGCAAGACAGTCATGAAGGGGGTGAGGCAGACACCATGCTGGAACTCACAGCAATCTTTGCCATTGAATAAGCCCCCACAGGGGAGTGAAGTGTTGGAAGAGGGAAGGGAAGATGGGGGACTGTGCGGGGCAGCCACACAGGTGAGCGTGCATGGAACACATAGAACATCTTAGTTCCTTGGAGGGTTTTTATTGAGAAAATAAGGACAGGTCCATGAGGCAGCCCTGAAATATGGATGGTCTAGAAAGTCATTTACTTTTTTCTTGTCAAGCTTTACCTCTTCCGGGTGGAAAGAGAAAAAGAGAAAGAAAGGAAGGAAGGAAGAAAAGAATGACAAGAAATGTCCCTAAGTGTTCACTGGTTCTCCTCCATAGGGGCCTGGCCGTGACCTCAGCAGAATATGCCCTCAGGAGACCAGCACTGTACCTCATGTGACCCCAGGGTGACTGCAGGTCCCAGGGCACTGCTTCCTTGTCCCAAGCACAACAACTTGCCTGGTGGCAGCTACCCTCTTCACTAGAGTCTCTCAGTGTCCGGAGTTCTTTTTGCTACAATGAGGGACACTAATAGTGGGGTCATGATCATGAGGGATGATGTTGGGGATTCCAAGGAAGGGCAGCATGGCTGGGCTTGTGTCCTCTGGGCCTACTGGCAGCTCCAGGTGAGTGAGGTAAGTTGGGGCCAGGCAGGGAAGCAGTACTCAATGTTAGTCAACTGTAGACTTTAAATGGTTAAAATGGAAAATATATGTTTTACAATTAAAAAAAACCCTCCAAAAACCCTGGTGGCATGTGAATGTACATAAAACCTTATGGCTTAAAAAGAAAAATTCTTAGGCCAAACGAAGGAGTACATTACTGATACATTCTAAAGCATGAGCCTCAAAAGCATGATATTCAGTATAAGAAGCCAGACATAAAGGGCACATATTGTATGATTCCAGTCACATGAAATATTGAGAATAGGCATATCCGTGGAGACAGAAAGCACATTTGTGGTGGCCGTGGCCTGAGCATAGGTGGAATAGAAGAGACTAATGGGGATGAGGTTTCTTTTTGAGGTGATTAAATGTTCTGGTATTAGTGCCGATGGTTGCACAACTTTGTGACTAGATTATCAATCACTAAATTCTACACTTTTCAAAGGGTGAATTTTATGGTATGTGAATTATGTCTCAACTTAAAAAATGGTGATTGATAAATGTGATTTTTAAAATAACATGGGGAACATTATCATGAGTTTTATTTGTTTCCTGCCATCCTAAGCTCTGTAGATATGAAAAAAGACACACACACACCCCAAATGAGAACAAGCACAATTTACTGAGAACTTGTCTATAGAGCACGGGAGTCAGCCACCACCACTCACATCAGGCTGAGACTCAGGGCACACATAAGAGTGGGGACACTTTCTGATGGCAAAAAAAGGAAGGCATGTGCTCCCCAGAGCTTGTGATGTGAGGAGGCTGGAGACAAGTTGATAGGAAGAGGGTCGTCCTAAGTGATTACTTAAGGGAATATATTTGGCTTTCCCCGCATTTGGTTCTACATGGAAAGGACTGAAAATGACGAAGCTGTGAGTCATTCACCAAATCCTGACCCTTCGGGTCTATTGCTGCAGAGGTTGGAGTCTGGTTTTCCAGATTGGTTTCTGCAGGGTGTGGGGCAGGGCCTTGTGGCTGGAGGGAGAGGTTCCCAGGCTTCCAGGTGGATTTAGAAAATTCTGCATCCCAAAACCCTTCTTCATCATCTTCAAGCAATCAGAGACTCTGTGGGTAGAGAAACTTGAATCAATGTCTTTAAAATTAACTGCAAACAGAATTGAAAATGACTAATGTACAATATAATGACATACTAAAAGGCAAATATCAATAGAAGAATCAAACAGAATTTTATAAATTCCTTCCAAGCAATGAATATGCTCAATGAAAATCACACACTCATGAACTTCAGTATTTGGTAGTACATATCTGTGTGAAAAGAATTTTCAAATATGAAATGTATAAACAATGCAAAATCTCCTTATAAGTCAGCATTAACAGCTGAAATTTTGATGATAGGAACATGTAATAAGCTAAATGGCATCCCCCTTGCAAAACAATTCCATTTTTCTCATTAGCAGAATTGTATCACAAAAAAATGTACTAAATATATTTTAAATTTCATAGATAAACATTTTGTGAAAAGAACTGCAAACTATAGTAATTATTACAGTAATGTCAACTTACTGTAAATCTTAGGATTTCTTATTTCACTAATGTTCACATTGTAGTGAATCTCATGACAAAAAGAGTTCATTAAATTTTCTTCTTGACCGAATACCGAAATCTGGCCTTCTGGTCGACCTTGCCGCTGCAGACGCCAAGTGACATGCAACTGGTGTGAACCTCAACAGGAAGTATCCAGATTGCACACGGGCGAAGGCGCAACGCCACGCTCCTGACAACCGGCCTCGACTCAGGCCACCATCGGTCCCCTTTCTCGCCCTGGGGTGTCCTCCCCTGCGCCTGCGCGTCTGTAGGCCGTTCACTGTCTGCAGAGCTTCTTCAGAGAAGCTACCGACAACCGCGCCCACCCAGGGCCTCGGCCAGGCTCGTGTCTCCTCCCGACCATCACGGATGCTCCGGGCGGTCCCTGTTTCCCAAAGAGAAACGACAACGACTTACGACCACCGTAGTCTAGGAGGAACTGCCGCCCCTCCAGGAGCGCCCTACACGCTTGCCCTCGAAAGTCCGAGGTGAGGGGACCTGAACAGTTTCGAAACGCAAGCGCCACGCTGACGAGGCCACCAAGGTGGGGACGAGAGCTCCCCGCATAGACGTCGGTTCAATCTGCCGGGTGGCTCCTGTCTGTTGACCCGCATCCTGTGCCCCTGCCTCAGGGCAAGATCCGCCCCCGTGACCGCCTCGAGTGGAATCCGGAGAAACTGAAGTGGAACCCGTTAAGCAGCCCCACCGCCAGGACTGCACCATGATGGACCCGGGCCCCCAGCCGGCGAGGAGGCACCGACGGATCGTGACACACGGTGTACGACGCTGGTCACGGACATCCTCTCGTGGTCGCGCGTAACAGGACGTGAGGTCTCCGCGGGCGCCAAGGGGCACAAGAGACTGCTGGTCGACAGGCGCAGACCTCCCCAGAAACCTGCGAGGGAGCTCAGCGCCAGCCCCACAACACACGTCTCTCCACATTCAATCTCTGGTGAGAGCAGGAGGCGCCCATCACTCCGCACCACCGGGATGGTCGCCGCCAGCGTCGCCGGCCTCAAGGAAATCTGGCCCGCGCCTGGGGGACGAGTCACATCCCTCGCGAAGGTCGCCAGAGCTCAGAAGGGAAGGGATAATATAAAATTGGCCGCCAGGTGGCTCCCGACAACGGGTTCGAACGTCAGCGGGATGGATTCTGATCGCTGGTCGGCGAGGGATCAGCTCCGACCGCCCAAACGCTCGAGTTCGTCTCGGGCCGTCCACCTAGGAGCTACCGGCCCCCAGCAGCGGACGGGGCTGGGAAGATTTGTGCAGGAGGCTGCCGCGAAGGAGATGCGCTCCTCACGCTAATGTGGAGAATTCTGCAGTCAGAACCCTGACTCTGGACACTTGGGTTCCCTTAGTGCCCAGCCTATTACCTCCTTATCAGGAGACCTTAGCAATTCACTTGGTTGCTCCAATTATCTCTGCCCACCCTACACCTGTGCAGCTCTTCTCTCCATGAGCCTAGAGCTGTTTTCCCAAGGAAGACAACCCCATGCCATTGCAGGTAGGAGCCAAGGAGAAAACTGAACATTTGCATCTGGACCTATGAGAGAAATTTTATGTATCCAACACAGGAAGATACAAGACTGAGAGGGTCTTATAACTTTAGCACCACATGAGCATAGCTTTCATGCAACAGTGACGCACACTCGGCAAGTCCAGGGGTGTCAGGGAGAAGAAACACACACACACACGCACACACACAAGCACACACACACACACATCTCCAGGTCTAATAAGAACACTTACCAGGGCTGGCAATGGTGGGAGCAGAAAGCCCATTGTTCCCACCTCTGGGGTTCCCTGGGCTAGAATCCCAGCTCATTCAGGCAGATCCTGGTTGTTTTACTGATGGATCTGTGTGGGAGTGAGGTCTTGGAGCTCCCCAGACTGTCATTTGCTGTCCAGTGCTCTACACTTTGTTCTATGTACTATGCCCCTTCTCCTCCATACACAGTCACAATTAAGAAAATAAGAATCTGTAGACATTGCATTCAACTTTCTAATTTGAATGAAGGTTAAGAACACAAAGGAACAGAGTTATGTGAATAATTTTGCTAAGGAACTTACTTTTATTTTTTTGAAGCTATCAGAATGCTTATGAGTAGTCTGTAAAAGGTTAATCTTTTTTAAAATTAGGAAAAATAAATGATTCTTTAGTGCTATCTCTCACCAAACCCCAAATCACCCCAGCACTTATAACACAGGACTCAACTGATGAAACGTCTGCTCCCCACTGGCCTAGAGATTTCTGTTCTGAGTTATTCTCTATCCCCTGTGTTCACTGCATTCCTAAGTCCACTGCAGCCAGTAACATGATGAAGGAGGCCACTGAGCCCAAGGGATGACCTTTCAAAAAAGAGAAGGAAAAAACCTCTCCCGTCTCCTGTGAGGTCACAGCCTTAATGGAGGCTGGAGCAAGTGAAAGTAAATGTTGGGAAAGAGAGTGTTTCTACATTGGTCCCTGACCTGCCATATCCCTAAAAGGGTGGTGAACATAACTGGCGTTAATATTTCCTGGGTGCACTTAGAAGATCCAGACCCAAAGTACAAACCTAACCATTTGGCAAAAGATGGATCACTACAGGAACAAAAGTAAGCCTTTTTTCTCACCTGTTGTTTCATTATCAGGAACTCTGGCACTACCTGACCTCCTCTGCATCCTTATGCAGGGACAATCTGAAAGTCAAGCAGATAAATCTGAGGAAAGAGAAAGCAGCCATGAGAACCCAGCCTTTCAAAGTATTGTTAGATACATCAGGCATCAATCCCCAACCACTCAGCTGGGAGTGACTCCTCCCACCTTACCCACAGACATGCTCAGACAGAAGGAACTCTTTTCCTTCCCATGGTCAAGAACAAGGCTGCATTGCTTACTCGGCTTGTGTAGAGGATGTAATATCCCCATTTTGCAGAAAACAATGCAAATTATGGGGTGTTATACTTTGATTCGACTTACTGTTCAGTTATTATTTTATTAATATTCAGTTCCTAGGATTAACACTAATTCCCAGATAACCCTTACCATGGTCTTTTGGCGAGTCCTGTCTCCACAGCAAGGACACCTCTTGAAAAGTTCTCATTTAATAATTCTTGGTGAAAGGCACCTTCATGTGTTCTCCAACACCCATTCCAGGACTTTAGCACCCCACCTTCCCTGTTGCGCCCCCTGCCACATTGGATGCCCTTGCCCTCAGTCACTTGGTTCCTCTCCATGTGGAAATCAGCAACATCAGAGCCTCAACCCTAGCTCTGCCCTCCATGTCCTTGGACATGTGGCCAGGAGATTTTCTATCAATTTAATGAAGGATGGAACAATCTGAGGACCCATGTCTTTTGACATCACATGTCAAACACTAACCTGGGCTTCAATGAAAAGGTAACTGATTAAACATAGCTCATGAATATAGCGTTTGAAACATAAAGAAGACCTAAAACTTAATCAGAAAGCTATGACCAGTGAGGGTTTACCAGATAGAAAATCTGTGAATTCAGCAAAGTAACATTACCTGTGAATGTAAATAACATGGGAAGATTTTCAATGAAGACCATTACTGAGGAAGCCGTCTAGAAATCACATGAAGAGAAGTGACTGAATGAGTATTATGTGAGTAATTTTTAACAGCCTCTCTTTCCTTGTCAATAGCAGGGATTTCGTGCTGAAGAAGAGCCCACTGAATGCAATGAATATGAGGACATGTCATATACAACAACCTTAACTCCACGTGTGTTACACTTTCAGCCCGAATGGGAGAGACTTCAGCCGTTATTCATCACTGAATTAACATAAGCAAATTATACTAGAGGGAAACCATGCAGATCTCAGAATGTGGAAGGTTTTTAGTCACCCTCCAACCTTAGACAACATGAGAGAGTGCACCCTGGAGTGACTCTTGCAAATGTCCTGAACGTGGGAAATAATTCAGCTGAAGCCTCGCATTTATACACCAACAGCTCACACTGGAGAAGACGAACCTTATAAAGGTAATGTAGCGAGAGAGCTGACTTTTATTCACACCAATAAACTCACACGGAAGAGAAGCCCTATATTTGGAATGACTGTGGAAGAGCTTACAGTGACCATCCAACACTTTAATATCATGAGCACATTCACACAAGAGAGAAACCACAATTAATATCATTTATGTGAGAAAACACTTAGTCAAAGCCATAACCTTAGTCATGGGGGAGAATTCACACTGATGAGAAACTCTACAAATGCAATGAATGTGGAAAAGCATTTAAACGCAGCTCTCATGCTTATACGCACTAGAAAACTCGAAGGAGAGACACCCTATGTCTGGAATCCATGTGGTGTAGCCTTTACCCAGAGCTCCCACTTTTATCAACACCAGCGAATTCATACTGAGTAGAAACCCTGTGTCTGTAATCAAGGATATTGAGTCTTCAGCCAGAAATTATCCCTTTTAAACCACCAGGAAAGTCATGTGGAGAGAAACCCTGACCCTGTAATAATGGTGGAAGAGCCTTCAGTTGGAGCTCCAGCCTCAGAATACACAGAGAACTCAGAGTGGGCTGCATCCCTGACACAGTAGAGAAGACATCCCAAGGTTTACTACGAGGAGAACCCTCTTGGTGTAAGCCATCTAATCACTGCTGTAGAAGAAATCTGATGAAATGAATGCTAGCGTTCCATTAGTCATGGAGTCATTAGACGTGAGAGGGTTCACACTGAAAAAATAGTCTCAGTGTAATGAAGGAAGAACATTCTTCAGTGATTCATTATTCCTGACTGAACAAGAAAATGCTCACACTGAGGAGATGCCAATTTTAAAGACAATGTGGAAAATCTTTTACTTGCTATTCACATCAGAAAACTCATACTGGGAAAATAGTCTATAAAGAATGTGTTAGCATGCAATTGAGTCAATAATTCAGTCCTTCAGCAATTGTCTTATTATTAAATATACAATATAAAGATGTAGATGGTGAAGGGGTTTGAGAAGTGCTGCAAGCAATATTCAGTATCAAGTAAGAAGAAACGAGGCAAACCTGCTTCAGTAGATCATTCAAATGTGTCATTCAAAATCATGAAATATTGTGATACGTAAGAATGGGCCCATTTTCTGTTAATACTCTGTCACTGTTGATCAGTTAGACACTTTCTGTCTTTATAAAATTATCATCCTAATTACAAAGACTGGGATCAGTCAGGAAACAACGATGAATGTTAACTGAAAATGTAAAGCATAGTATGATGTGTGTTAACTCTTACATTAGCGTCCAAATATGTGTATACACATTCAGGATGAATGGCTTCAAGGATAATTACACACATACTTTGTGATTAACCTCTGCTGCTTCAATTAATTCTATTACTTAACTTGCATTTACTATTTCCCGTATGACTTAAAAAATTATACATTAATTATATTTAAAGAAAGGTGAATAATTGTGGGTACCTGGACAGGAAGAACTCAAGAATTCAGAGTCGGACGGTGGTTTAATCCTTACTTAGCATTTTGTAGCCAAGGGTTTCTTTGTTTGTTTTGTCCAAGAAGAACAGATAAATATCTTCAGGACTGAGAAGGTAAAAGATCTTTGCAGACATAAAAAGAGTTCTACTTAAAGAATGTATTAGAACATTGAGGGGTGCATATACTAAATCACGTAAACACAATGGAGATCCCTCAGAGAGCCATTGGTAAGTCTACCTTTAAAGCTTTACTCTTTGATGTAGAAAAATGGGACTAAAAAAAGTTCCTGGAGAAAGTTCACCATAGAGACAATGTCTATTTTGTCAATTAAACCTTCAAGAAGGCTAGTTAGGGAGAGTGTACAGGCTGCATGATGAGTTCTGGCCCTTTTTCAGTTCAATTTTTTTTCTTTGTTGGCCAAAACATTCGTTATAGCCCTGAGGTCCATTGGAGTCTAATGGGTTGAGAAATGGTATTCTAGGACCTATAAAGCCCATCATGGGGACTTTCCTAGCATTCCAGAGGTTAAGACTTCAACTTCCAATGCAGGGAGTGTGGGTTCGATCCCTGGTTGGGGAGCTAAGATCTCACATGGCTCACAGGCAAAAAACCAAAACAGAAAACAGTAAATTGTAACAAATTCAATAAAAAAAACTTCTAAAATGGTCCACATCAAAAAAAAATCTTTAAAAAAAATTTTTTTAAAAACCCATGATGTTACCTGCAACATTACTGTGTGTACATGCATCTGAGTGCACACACAGACACCCATTCAAGGGAGGGACAGTGTAACAACTATCTGATCATAAAGGGAAAATGCGATTCAGGAATTATTAGCATAAAGGATTCATGCAGGAGAAAAATAAGATAAATCATTGTTTATTCATTTATAAATTTTCATTCATTTGTAAACTGTTCATTTATTTATAAACTTTTCAATTATTAAATATTTAATGAGAACTTCCAATATTTCAGAACCTGGATTGTTATGATGATTAAACATAAATAGCAGAACGCCTTTCTCTTCATAGAACTCTATATTCTAACGCAGGCAATAAGAATAAATTGCAAAACAAAATTTCTGACATTAAAAAAAAGACATGTTCATACATTGTATAGTCACAAAATATCACTACTGGTCTACAATAAAAAGTTGGCACTTCATAAAATAAAATTGACATTTAAAACAGTCTCAATTCTGGAACTTTGAAAAGTTATATATTTTTAGAAAGACTGGTTAGTAAAAATAGTTTACAAAATTCTCAATTTTGGAAAAGCTTGTCTTCATGAATTGGGGAGAGCAAAGCTAGATTTCCTGTCTTAAGATCCAGGTTTGCTCTTCTCTATATTCCAAAATAAAAATTTTAAATTGTTAGAATTCAAAACTACATGTTTGAAAATCAGTAACGATTTTTATAAGGATAAAAATTCTGCTGCATGTGCCTCTTAAAATTCCTTTCATTATCCATTTTATTCAAAATTCAACCGGTTACCATTTTAAAGGATAACAGACAAGAGGATTGCTATCTTGCTCTGTATATTGGGCTCTTAATTCCTTTCTAATTTTTTTGATAGCCCAAAGCAATCCAAAATAACACATTATTATCATAAAATCCAGAATTTCCCAGTGTGTTCTGTAGTGTATATAGTCCCAATGCGATTATATACACTTGTGGTAAATTTGAAGTTATATGTATTCCTAAATGCAAAATAAAAATCTAAAAATGCATTTACCTATATGTTTCATTATGCAATAATGCCCTTTTAAGAAAGAAATGGCTTACCAGATGCAAGAATACCTGGAAGTTGCATAATATGTTTTTATATTTAATAACAGAAAATAAGGTAAGAAGTGATTTTTTTGTTGTTATATATTTTTATATTCTTTTGTAAATTACATATTCATTGCTTCATCAATGTGATTTTTTTCTGGTTTATTTTACTCTAGTGTGAATTATAGTGCATTAACTCTTGATAGTTTTCTATTAGAAAATGATTCTTGATGAAATTCTCCATGATCAATTCAGTTTGATAAACACTGCCACAGGCAAGACATGTCACCAAACCAAAATTTAAAGTAAATACTTTTATGGCTTACAATGTCCTATTTTGAGGTTCAGAAATATGTAGCAGTTTTTGCAGTTGATGCTAATTTGTGTGGGTGCTAGGTTTTAGTTACACTAATTTGTGATTATTTCTGAGATGAAAATAAAAATATCTGCAGGTGGATTCCCTTCCTCAGTGCAGGAATAATTGTGAATTAGTGTTTATTCTAACTGAGATTACTGAGAGTAATGTAACATAGTTACTTCTACCTAAAGTTTGTTTCCAGGGAGAAAATTCGCTAAATGTTTAACTGTTTTAAAAGTATAAATCCCAGCATATGAGTTTCAAAATTTTTTTTCCCCACTTTTCTGGAGCAAGGGTTGGCAAACTTGTGTAAAGGACCAGAGAGTAAATATTTTAGATTCGCCATATGATGTCTGTTATTTCTACTCAGCTCAGTCATTGTAGCCAAAAAGCAGCTACAGTAAAATGTAAATAAAGCAGTATAACTGTGTTTCAATAAAAACATTATTTATAGACAGGAAATTTGAATGCTATATAATTTTCGTGTGTTGCAAATAATCTTTTTATGAATTATTTTCAGCCATTTAAAAATATAAAAACCACTCTTAGCTTGCAGTTCCTACCAGCACAAGCTGGGTGTGGAATTTGGCCGATGGGATGTAGGATGCAAGGGCCTGTTCTCTCGAGTTACAGTACAAACATCCCTCATTAGAGACCAGCATTTCAAAACGAATTGATTGTACTAGCCCTGCGCCAGAAAATATGAAAACTACAATCAAAACAAAAAACAAGTTACCGAAATCTGCCCAAGATGTGAGGGGATTTACTCCTCCCCCAGGATGCCCCCCTCTGCTCATGTATGGTCCCCTCCTGTTGGCGTCCCCAGCCACCAGCAGTGAGTGAGACTGTCCTTTCCCTCTGCTCCCTGTCCGACCGCATGCAGGGGCCCAAAGAGTTCTCAGCAATAGTTATTTACGGGGCACAGATCCTCATCCATCAATTCACTACTAACTTCTGTGGCTCCCAGAGGGACAGAAAGCCACCTTTCCAGCCCCACGCCTGGCTTGGAGTCCAGCCGCTAAGAGTCCAGCCTCTCTGAGGGTTAATGGCCAGCGGAGTCTGGCAGCTGTTGTGGGTTCTCTGCACCCAAATGGGGTTGGGGCCATGACCTGTTCTTCAGTCTCACGGCCAACACCAGCGGATGACTCTGACAGTTCAAGTCACCAAACGTCTTGTTTTGGCAGGGGCCAGAACACCTTCTACAAAACAGTTATAAAGAACATTTCTTTCGTCCAGGATGGGAAATCTGGGCCCTTTCACACCAGAGACAAGGATCAAAGAAGTAGCACGCGGGGTGCAGTAAGTAGTTGACCCCCGCGTTGTTGTTCCAGTGCCGGCCCTGCCCGCAGCCTGCAGCCAGCGAAGCGGCCCGGCGCTGCGTCCATCGGCTCTTAGGCTACAGACCGGGAAGCACGTGGAGCCAGAAGTGGAAGCGGCCCGGTGTCGCCGGACCGGCTAGGAGAACCCCGACGGCGCCTCTGGCGTCAGTGTCTCCACGGCTCCGCCTGCAGCTCGCCCGGCAGGTCCGGAAGGAGTGACCGCGGGGCGGGCGGAGCACACGGCAGGGCTCCGGGCTGGGGCGGCGATCGCTGCTGGGCCCATCCCCGCCCGAGCTACTGCCTCCGTCGCTGACGTCGCAGGTGCTGGATGCATGGCGGGAGACCTGGAGGCGGCGAGGAGAGGAGCGGGGCGGCCTACAGGCCCAGGAGATGGTCCCGCTCCTCCGCGCTCACGGGAAGCGGCAGTCATGGGAGCACCCCGGCTGGTACAGCGGATCCTCGGCCCGGCAGAGGGCTTCCCGCCGGCCGGGCTCAGCCCCGCGGGGCAGGAACCGCACCCGCTTCTCTCCCTCGGCGCACAGACCAGCCCGGTGTCTCTGCCGCCACCACGGGAAATTGGGGTCGGAGGACAGAGAGAAGGGGCGCGATCCCAGCATATCCTCTGGCACCTGGAGGCTGCCTCATCCTCCGCAGACAGGGGCATGTCCCTGAACTTGGCGGCGGGGCCCAGGGCCTCAGAAGCGCCGGTGCCCTGGCCCCTCCCCAAGCAGAGGACATGGTGCTCATTTTGAAATGTATAGAAATTCCAAATTACTCTGTTGTGTAACAAGAAGTAACATAGTGTTGTAGATCAGTTATATTTCAACAGTCAACCAACAAGCAAACAAACTCATCCAATAACAGTCCGATTTGTGGTCCACAGAGGCAGGGCGTGGGAAGGGGTGGGACTGGATGAAGGTGACCCAAACTGCAAGCATCCACTAGTAAGAGATACCAGGGATGCAAGGTAGCACATGATAAAGATAATTAACACTTGTGTCTCCTATACATAGAAGTGGTTCAGAGAATTAATTATAAAGGTTCCCATCACAAGAAAAACACATTTTTCTATTTCGCTAATTTTGTATCTATATGAGATGATGAATGTTCACTAAATTTAGTGTGATAATCATTTCATAACATATGTAAGTCAAATCATTATACACTGTAAAGTTGCTCTGTGCTCTATGTCAGTTATAACTCAGTAAAACTGGAAGAAGATAAATGAATAAATAAAATGGTGCCCCATTGAATCTCGATTAAAATGGATACTAAATGGAATTTTAGTGGGCATGTGCAGCAGTTTTTGTATTCTCATAAAAACCATTATTGATTTTCAAAAGTGTATTTTGTAATTGAACAGTTAATTTAAAAATACTTATTTCATAATATTTTGAACAATTATCTTGGCTGTTAGAAAGGGAAATCTATCTTTATTCTTCCCAAATCTTGCAGAATAGCTTTTCAAAGGTTCAGAATTTTGTAAAATATTTTTTAAAAACCCAGTCTTTTTGACAATTTTTGGCCTTCCAAAGTTCTATAATGATACTGTTATAAATCTCAATTTTGTTTTATAAAGTGGCAACTTTTCTTTGTAAATTAGGAGCAAACATTTTGTAGTTACACAATTTGTAAACCCTTATGTATGTTTGATTTTTAATATCAGAAATTTTATATTGCAGTGTATTTGAATTGACTGCGTTAGAATGTAGAGTTCTACGAAGATAGGAACATTGTATTATTTACATTTTACTCCTCATAACAAGCCAAGTTCTGAAATCCTGGAAGCTTTCAGTAAATATTCATTAATAATTGAAAATTTGATAAATTAATGACTAAGGTAACTTAGATGCTCTCTCTCCTGATGACACATTTATACCATTGATTCCAGACTCACATTTTCTTTTTAGGTTCAGATGGAGGCTATATGCTCTCTCCCTTGCTTGCACGTTTGTGTGTGTGCGTGTGCATGTACACAGACAGGAGCACAGACACACAAATGTTGCAGGCAACATCCCATGCTTTATAGCCCCCTACAATACCATGTTTTCACCCATTAGACATCCGTGGACTTTAGGGTTATAATGAATGTTTTTAGGCCAACAGAGGAAAAGCAATTTATCTGAAGAGGAGCAAGACCTTATCAGGCAGGCCCTACCCTCTCCAAATCTGAAAATGGAACTCTCCATGTCTGCAATGATTTTTTTTTATCTTACCTTATTTTATTTATTGGGGCTATAGTTGTTTTACAATGTTGTGTTTCTGGAATGATCTTCCACTTTCTTCATTCTGACATATCTATCTGTTCTTTGTGGGGGAAAAAACATTTTGGCTAAGAAATTCTGTTGCAGGAATAAACCCCTGCAAAATTTCTTGGAATTTTCATGGCCGGGTCCACAAATTCTCCAGGACTAGGAATCTTGTGAAAAAATTAAGTTTATTTGTAATTCAATTTTAAGTCTTAAGAGGCACATTGAGTGAAAATATAAAAGGAATAGAATAATTGAAGCACCAGATTTTACAGTGTTTTGAGACAGAGGGCTTCTCACCTTGTGAATTCATCAGTGTGAATAGAAGTTAAGGCTCTGCTGAAGTGTGTCCCACATTTATCACATTAAGGGTTCTCTTCAGTGTGAGTTTTTGGTGTATTTAAATATGAGGCTCCAGCTAAACTATCCTCCATTTTTATAACATATATAGGGGTTCACTTCAGGGTGAGTTTTCTCATGACATCTAAGGTTACAGCATTGTCTACAAGCCTTCCTACATTGATGAGACCTGCAGGGTTTCACTCCAGTATAAATTATCTTATGTTAATTCAATGATGAATAAAGGCTGAAGGCTCTTCCAAATTGATTGCAAGCATAGGGTTTCTGTCCTGTGAGAGGTCACTCATGTGGCGTGATAGTTGAATTCTATGTGAAATCTCCTCATATTTGTTACATTCAGTGGGCTCTTCTCCAGTGTGAAGTCTCTGCTATTGATAAGGAAAGGAAAGACTGTTAAAAGTTTGCTCACATAAAATTCATTTCTTTAGTTCTCTACACATGAATTCTAGGCTGCTCCCTCAGTGATGGTCTCCACTAACTACCCACCCCACCATGTTACTTATATTCACATAGAGTCTCACTTTGCTGAATTCATATAGATTTTTCTAACTTGTAGCCTCTCACTGCCATCGTTTTCTGATTAAGTTTTCGGCCTTCTTTATTTTTCAAACACTATATACATGAACTACATTTAAGCAACTGCCCTTTTGAAACTCAAGGTACAGTTTGTTTTTGGGGAAAAATGGTTCCAAATGAAAACTATTCAAAAGCCTCTGCCGGGCCAGCGTTTAAGTCCCCTTTCAGTCAGATGGTTGGGCTGAATTCCTCTTACCCTAAGATCATATCTCTTATGTGGACAGCGGGGTTTATTCCCGTAAACTTACTATTGACCTTCAGATAAATGGCTTCTTCCTGAAGCTACTGTCTGTGAACATGTTTAAAATTGATCTTTAACACAGGGAAAAGGTATGAAATGGAGCAATATATAACAAATTGGAAACATATTATAGGATATTGACAATTAGAATATATCTTGAAGGGTAAAACAAACGAAAAATAAAATGGCTGGGATGTTGGTGAGATAAGGATGAGGAAAAGCACCGGAAGGGAGAGACTGAAACAATGGGTGCTGCGTTGACGTTTAGCACCAGTCGCCACAGAGCCATACTTTCCTCTAAGGCCAAGGAATATACGGAAGGTTAGATTAATAAGATTGATACGTTCACAGAATTGTGACACTATTGGAGGGATTTTTCTACATTGACTTCAACAAGATTTCAGAGACATTTCACTCAAAGAAACCTGCAATTGACATTACCCCAGGTCTGGATGAAGTTCACAATCACATGTCTTCAAAGTCACTGATTCCTAAAAACATGCAGGACATTCTGGTTCAGGCTGCCCCATTTACCCAAATGTCCAGAGGTGATGGTCGAGGGTGACAGTAATGAGAAAAGGCAGTTGTGTGTATCAAAAGCCCAAACCTGTTTGACGTCAAGTCCAATGTTCCTCTGGGCTGACTTGGCGTATGCCTTTCAGGTGCATCACAGAGATGGGCACACTCTGAATACAGAGTGACTTTCATGGTAAAGGAGCATCACATGAGGGGTGGTGTGAAATAACCTGCACAGTCCACAACAGAATGTTAATGGTGAGCTGACTGGCAATTAAAAAATGTGTACTTGGGAATTCATAAATATCCCTGCTCCCCACTACTTTCAGTTAAATCTACAGACTTAGCACAAGACAGGCAATATACATGTTCCGCCACTTATCAGCAGTGACTACAGGCAAAGTATTCCCCAATACAAACCTCACTGTTCTCATGTGGGAAATACCTTAATAATCTCTCAAGAGAGTTGAGTGATTAAATGAGCTGACATGACATGTTTGAACATAACAAAACTCAATAAATAAAAGCTACAGGTGAATTAGTCATTAAAAAGTCAGAGAGCCTTGATGCCATGTCCACCATTTTGTGTGAGTGAACAGACTGTGTATACAACTTGGGGTCCGCAGTTGCTGCCTACCTAACCTCGACACAGACCATGCATTCATCACCAGATAGGAGGACAGACGGGCTCAGCTTCACAAGCCAGCGGTCCCGGGGCTGCCAAACTGTAAGATGATCCCCAACTGACCTTTCCTGTGGGTTGAGGTCCCTCTTTCCCTCCTCGTTTCCTGGGACCTCATCGCTTTGACTATCATTGTCTCTCCTGTAGATTCCTCCTGTCTTCCCTGCTCAGAGACTAATCGGAGACTCTCGATGGTCCAGGGCTCTCCAGGGCTTCACATATCGTCACGATTTCCTAAGTGTTCCTCTACCTACTATATCCTACTCAATGCACCAATTAAGGAAAAAATGCTTTCTGTAAAGTGATTCCAGTTTCTGAACAAAGGTTACCTAAACAGGGGGAAAATGGCTGGTTTGGAACAAGAATGAATGGAAGTATTTTGTTGTGACTTTTTAGAGTTTTCAAAATAGTCAATTGTATTCTGAGAAAACAGATTAAAAATTGGAGAAACAAAGGAAAAAAAAAAGCAAATTGGCCCCACCCTCCCCTCTGGGCCAGTCCTGCTGAAGGGCTTCTTCTCTTTCTCCTACCCCGTCAGCTCTGCACAGCCCTCTAGCCAACATCTCTGACCCTGGACGTATTGAACTCACCCGTCCACACACTTCCTCCCCTGCCAGACGTTGAACTTCTGTTCTTGCTCAACCCTCCACTTGTGCCCATCACAGGACAGAGTTCACTGCACCGCAGACTCGCTTATGGAGTGAGTCACACCCCCGTCAAGCCCATGGCTGAGGGGAGAGAAATACAACCTCTCATGTGTCCTCTTTACCATCACAGCCTTCATGGAGTCTGGAGCATCTCGGTGTAAATGTTGGAAAAGAGACGGTTGCTGTATTAGCTCTTGCCCTACTCCACGATACTCACAGAGTTGCCAGACGACAGGACTTGTGCTCAGAGCCTTCACTTCCACCAGGATACACTTAGAGCACTCAGTCCAAGTGGTGACACCTTTCTATCCACTGGAAACGAAGTTACCATACCAGGAGAAAGAGCAAGTCCCCACTCACCTGGGGACACATTGCCAAGAACTCAGCTGCTAGTATTCTCTCTCAGAGACACTGTTTACTCTGAGCAGGCAAATCCAAGGAAAGGGAAGAAAGCCATGAGACTTGAACCCTATCTAGAGTTTTCAGACCTAAGAGTCATGAACCCATAAATCTTTACCTGGCAGTGAACAACCACCCCACCTGCAAATGTGAACTGGCCTATGAGAAAAGAGGAGTAATCTTGTTTCCCACGGTCAAACTCAGAAGGTTTTGGCTACTGTTTCTCATAAGGGAAATATTAGTTTCCTAAATTTATTTATTAGGAAATAAAAATCAAAGAGTTTTTAAAGGTAATTAACCCATGATATTCCAAGTTATTAGTCAGTTTCCTCCCTCGCTCCAAATGCTAGGAGAACCTCCAGTGCACTGACCCCAGTCTCCTAACATGTGTGCCAACCGTCTTCATTTTTATTCCAAATTAATCAAATCAAGTAATTTCAACATATAGTTATGAAGACCAACAATTTCCATATTCCTCTTTCCATATTCCTTCCAAATTCATCACATTTGCTGGTCAAGATTCCAATCTTGGAGGGCTCCAAGTACCTGCTTCTTCCATGACTGAATCTAACTAGGATATTAAATCTGGTAGGGTTCACAAATCTCCCAACATCTTTCAAATATCCCTGGACATTGTACTATATCTAGATGATTCAGTCTTATTCTATGCCTCACAAATATTTCAGACCTTCTCCATATCTTTTGATTTTTAATCATTCTCAGTATTTTCGCCACTTTCCACAAAAGGGACCACCTTCTACTAGACAGATTAATCAGATAATTTGAGGAAATTCTTCAGCTCACTGTCACAAAATCTACAAATATTCCTCACGGTTTATTCCCAAGCCCATAGTAAGAATTGAAGAATCATCTCTTCCTTGGCCAAACCCAATTTCTCCAATTGTATTCTTTTCTCTCCTGCCTCCCTGGAAACTTCATGTAATTGATTATAATTTAATTATTATTTACCTTGGTATTAAAATACAGATGCTATAAACCCTAAAAATATCTTCCTTGAATGTTTCATAAAATCAAACAACACCAGTCCTTATATAAAGCCACACAAAACCCACAGCCTGATGGGCTGTTTGTAGGTTAAACATATTTATATAAAGACTAATCCTCCAGCTGCAATTCTCTTCCCAGAACTGGCCACAATTCACAAAACAGTGAGACCTCCGGCCAAGGCATCAAGACTGCTTTTGGAGGTTTTTAGAATATTAGCAAATTAAAGGAATCTCTTATACTTTCCTTACATGTATCTAAGAGGTTAACGTGTTGAGAAGGAAACGTTTGTGTTAAGGAAGTTGTTCCTTGATTAGATTTATCCTGATTGGCATCCAGATTAAAGGATTTCTTTCTTTATGATTATACAATATATGAGGTTATCAGATCTATTAACAGGAGCCCACAGACAATTCTATGCCTGATTCTATAGAAAAAGACTAAAACTTTGAACTCTGGAGTGTGGTAGCTGCATACTTAAGTAAAGACACAAACACAGTTTTTCCACACATTTTGTTTCTGGTGATTACTAAATAAAATTTTCCCCAGGAGGAATCAAAGTCAGTTATTATTCAAAGAATTATTAACTTAAAGATAGTTATTTAATTTGATTAAAGAACATTGGTCACAGGCCATCTGAGAGTAGATTAGGTTACTGTGTACATGGAATCTCTGTGCATTTACAATCCTTATGTAATAGTCAAGAGAAACTTGCTTTATGACTCTACGGTTTACTTTGCTGCAATTTGTCCAGAGAGGAAAACAGGAAAAAAAGAAAAGAAAAAAAAAAATGATGAGTAGAGATATCGAGAAATATTACGGGTGTTGCCTGTAGGTTCTATTCAAGACAACAGAGAGAGGAGAGTTACTCAGCTAGTAATTTAAAGAAGGAATCTCTGAGGCACTGACATTTAACCTGAAAGTGAAGTGGTATAAGTGTAGCTGGAACTATGTATGTGTATATCAGGGAGGAGATGAACAGAGACGAGAGCGCTCATTGTAGAGATAAAATCGATGCTTGGTTCTGTTTGTGTGGTTCTGGGACGTTATGTCAATGACTGAGCCCCAAATAATTAGTGGAGCCACTATCTGAAACTGCAGACGAGAGGAGTAGTAGTTTTTATTTGGGGAGGAAGTTCCTGGCTTCTGTCTGATATACATTTCATTGTAGGTGTCCGCTTCCCATGCAATTATGGATGAGACGTCAGAAATGAAATCTAGCATTCGTTTTTACGCATTATTATCATAGTGGTAACAGCCATAGACTGAATAATTATAACAGTTTTCGAAGATGGTGTATATAGTAAAAAGAGAGAAGAGGGCTACAATGGAGTCTTGAGATGTTGAAATAGTATTGTTTGAGGAGAACCGTGCACAGTACACTGGCAGGAACTGACTAGTTTAAAGGCAGTGGGGAGTTTGTGATGTCAGAGGACCTTGGAAATATAAATTTCCTGACGGAGGTCATAGTCCAATTCTGCTTGGGTTCAAGTAAAATACTGAGAAACATTCATTGGATTTAATCACGGAGAGATAACTATAATGTTATAAAGGTTTATGTATACGCAAGTCAACAGTAACAGGGAGATCAACCCTAGTAAATCAAACTGTGGGAGGGGCGCCCAGAGATTGTCACTAATCCTGCACTGCTCTTTCAGTTTACTTTGGAAAGAGGAAATTCATTGGGCAGGAACTAGAGAAAAATTGGTTCAGAGATTTTGTTTCAAGAATGAAGAAACTGAAAAAGATGAAAGGGAATGGACTGGGAAGAGAGGGCTGTTCGCTGGTAGAAGAGCTTCAGTTTACAATTAATAATAAAACAACCTCCAGAGAACAGGAGGGAAGGGGATTAATTTGAGAAAAATGGGCTTATCCAGGCGTAGAAATGACTTTCAGTTTAAACAGGAGCGGCATCGCCAATGGGTGAAGATTCAGGAATACGTGTTGACTTCATGACAGTGAGCTGACACATTTCTTCGAATATTCTACTTCATCTGCATTGTAGGAGGTGAACACACTGTTGAAAGTGAGGGAAGGTGAGAATTTCAGGGATTCAAAGAAACAAGGGGAACATTCAAAGTGTGTGCAAAGCATGGGAGAATGGTTTATGATCATGTCCTGGTAGGATGCAGATATTTATAAAACTCATTGGGAGATACGTATGATAGATGCAGCCATAGGAAGAGGAGTTTTTTGTCATCTCTCATTGGGGTCTTGATCATCAGCTGTGCTGAGAGGTCAGAGGGACCTGAGAATTGTTCCATAAAACTCAGGAGACATGGGAATGATCGGGAGGCTGGGTCAATGCACTGGAGGATTCCTGTGTTGGGAGAACCTAAGCACGGTAGTCATTGTGTGAACAGACTGGAGGGGAAGTGTTATGATAACAGGGAGGATTCCAGCCACTGATTTGATAGGCGACATATCCAGGTGAAATTTGAATCTGGGATCCACACCTCAACACCAGTATATTTAGGAATTTGAGATTCAGAAACAGCCTGAGCTACGTTTGAATTCTAGCTCTGTCATTTTCTAGCTGCATGATCTTCTCACATAAGCAAAATTTCAGAACCTAGCTTATGTTACTTGTTAAAAGGTAACTAATCTATAAGTAACAGGGTTGTACGAAAGATAAATGAGCAAACGTAGGTAAATCTCAATCACAGGGTCTCAAAAGGAATGTTTCCTCTTTTCAGAATCTCAGGATCAAAGGGCTGTGATCCACCCCTCTTCCTGACACATTATCAGTATTTGTCTATGCAGTAGTTAATGATTAACATTGACTTGGGTAGCACTTGACAGTTGACACATACTTTCCTATAGAAATATTATGAAGTGAAGAATGTTTCTCCCCATGACATTTAGTAGGACAGAACTCCACCTACTCTTTCGCTAATGTATCTGAAGGTGTCGACTAAATTTCACCCCAAATTAAACTTCACTCTATATTTGATGAGCGTGTCTGCTCTGTGTGGATTGTGGTACCCAACAGTGGGCTTATGATGTGCGTACTCCTGCTGCTTTCCTGTGCAAGGGGTTTTTAGCCCTGATTTGTGTGACAAGACCTTCCAACAAGACATGAGTCCCTGGATTGTTTTCCCCACCATGAAGTAGATCCAAAGTGGCCTGGCCACATGGTCCAAGGCCATGGAGGGCAGCAATAGGGTTGAGGCCCTCATGTTGCTTGATTCCCACATGGGGAGGAACCAAGGTGTGAGGGCAAGGGCATCCGGGGTGTGGGGAGAGGGCACAGCAGGGAGGGTGGGGCCTCTGAAGAACTGGTGCGGGTGTTGGAGAAAAACTCCTGGTGCGTTTGATCAAGAATTATTTCATGAAACATTTGAGAGTGGTGTTCTTTCTGTGGAGTCAACATTCCCCAACTGATCATTGTGCGGGTTTCCTGCAGTTTGGTGTAACTCCTAGGAACTGAACATTAATGAAATAACTCTGAAAAAGTAGCTCTAATAAAAGTACAACACCCAAGGATTTTCATGTTTTATGTGTAAATGAAAATATTACTGTCTTGATTATGTGCAGTAGCCTACACTGCCTTATTGTTGACGCTGGAGAGAGGGGGCTTCACCATATCTACACATGCCTGGGGGTTAGGTGGTAGAGCTCATTCCCAGGTGAATGGCTAAGGATTCATGCCTGGAATGCCTAACAATGCTTTAAATGCCAGGATTCTCTTGGTTGCTTTCCCTTTCCTCATCTTTACCTGCTCAGTTTTTCATCTGACCCTGCATAAGTATGCAGAGGCGGATAAGTGTTGGCTGAGTTCCTTACAATGAAACAACATGTGAGAAGAGACTTATTTTTATTCTTGAATTGGTCCGTCTTTTGCCAAATGGTCAGGTTTCTCCTTTTGGCTTGGATCTTCTAAGTACACGCATGAAATACTAATGCCAGTTATGTTCACCACCCTGTTAGGGAGACTGATGTGGAAATAATCTCCTTCCGTCATTCACACCCACTTGTTCCAGACCCCATTAATGCTGTGACTTCACAGAACACATGGGAGAGATTTTCACTAAAAACAATAAATACAGCCCTTAGCCTCAGTAAAGAAAAATTCCCTAATTACCATGTGAATGACTACAACAGCCTTAGGTGTGTGGTGAACACAGGTGATAGTAATGAGAGAAACAAGTTTGCAGACCCAGGGTGGGGCTGGGGGGGTGGGGGGTGGAGCAGATGTGAAAGGTGCTGGGGTGGAGGTGGATGCTGGACAATAAAGAGTAATGAGGAATTGTTTACTATTTCTAATTTTTAAAATATTGAACTTTTTATAGACTATATTTGAACATTTTTAAGTCTACAAAAGAAGATAAATAAAATTTCCTTCCTTCACAATAACTCAATTATCCTATGTGTACTTTTCTTTTTAAAGAGTTTCCTATTTATTTATTTATTTTTGGCTGTGTTGGGTCTTTGTTGCTGAGCACGGGCTTTCTCTACTTGCAGTGAGTGGGGGCTACTCTTCGTTGAGGGGCATGGATTCCTCATTGCCATGTCTCCTCTTATTGCTGATCACGGGCTCCAGGCGCGCATGCTCAGTAGTTGTGGCTCACGGGCTTGGCCGTTCCGCGGCACGTGGGATCCTCCCAGAACAGAGATCAAACCCATGTTTCCTGCATTGGCAGGTGGACTCTCAACCACTGCGCCACCAGGGAGGTCCCTCTCTATGTGTTCTTCACCTTTGTTCAAACTTGAAAATTGAATGTAACATATGCAGATTATTATTTTCTTAATTGTAACTGTGTATTGAGGAGAAAGTGTATGATAGACAGAATGAAATGTAGGGCACTGGACAGGAAATGACACATCAGGGAGCTCGAAGCCCTCACTCCCCGCCAGTGACATCAATACAAAAACCAGGGTTTGTCAGCACAGGGGACCCAAGAAGTGGCAACAATGATCTCTTTTCTGCTCCCACCACTCTCAGACCTGGCAGGAGTACGGATTACCTGCCGATATGTGTGTGTGCGTGTGTGTTTCTTTTTTCTTCGTGCCACAGCTGGACTTGCTGATTGAGCCTGCGTGTTTTAAGAAAGGAATGGCCATGTTGCGCTAACAATACAGTGGACCCTCCGTCGCTCTTGTGTCTTTGGGAGTTGAGTGCACACAAAATTTGTATGATGGATCCAGGCGCGAACTTCCAGTTGTCCTCTTGGCTCATACCTGCTATGCCAGGGGAATATTCTTCCCTTGGGAAATCAGCTTAAAGGTTTTGGAGAGAAAGGCTGCACAGGTGTAGGTTGGGGCCAGCAACACTTGGCATGGACGACTGGGCAAACCAAGTGAATTGCTAAGGGTTCCTGATATGAGGAAACAGGCTGAGGACATAGGAAGGCCAGGCCTGCAGAGTGAAAGTTCTTCTTGCCTGTAGGTAGCTCTGGGTGTGGGTGGAGGAGAGACATTGAGGGGCTGAGATGCCAGCCGCCTGTCCCAGGACTGCGGAAGGAGGGGGCAGAAAAGCAGGAAGTGTGGCTCATGTTTGTTTCTGACACACTCATCCTTCTGGTTCTTGACTCCAGGCTGTAAGGAGGAATTTACTCTTGTTTTGCAAAGTTGCTTTACCTATTCCAATCCTCTACTTTTCCATTTACTCTTTTCAAAAGATATATATAAACTTGCTATTTTCATTAAACAGCTTGTCATCAACATTTTTTCCAGTCAATAGCTATACATCTAGCTCATTAAAAAAATATATCAATAAACCAAACCACAAAGTGATATTACTGTATTGTCTGAATGTACTTGAAATTTACTTACCTGGTCCCTCTCAATGGCTGTTTTCTAAATGTTCTGTTCTTAAGTAATACTGATATCAATATTCTTAGTACACATGTATTTGCACAAATATTCCCACCTACCCACTTCTTGTCATTTGACTTTTCTTGTGGAATATGTAAAGATCAATTAGGTGGTCAAGTTATCAATCGTTTCCTCTATGGCTTCTGGGCTCTGGTTTTTATGTTTTAGTAACATCTCCACTCTGCAATTACAGAATAAAATGTCGTCCGTGTTTTCTATTGGTACGTTCATGGTTTCAGCTTACAGTTCACGCAGTCCATCCCCCTGCAGAATTTTACTTGTTTACAGCGGCCGGCGGCCCAGGAATAGCGTGAAGAGTGCGTCTCCTTCGCGGCAGCCTCCCGGCACCATCCTCCCAGCTCCTCGTCCCCCGTCTGCTGCTGGGGTCGCGCCGTGTCGTGCCGAGCCGGGCGCTAGCTCCGAGGCGGACTCCCCGAGACGAGCTCGGGCGTTTGGGCGGCCGGCACTGCACCCTCGCCGTTCGGCGATCGGGATCCGGCCCGGGGACGTTCGAGCCGGTGGTCGGGCGCCACCTGGCGGCCGCTTTTATATCGTCCCTTGTCTCCGGAGCTTCGGCGATCTTCGCGAGGGCTGACATTCGGACGCCGGGCGCGAGGCAGCGTTCCGGGACGCCGGCTATCCGTGTGGCGATTGTCCCGGTGGCCGCGGGGCATGGGCTCCTCCTGCGGTCGCTGGAGATTGGGTGTGTAGGTTTACGCGGCTGTGTCGTTGCCGCGCTCCTTAGTGAGTGTGAGGGTTGCCTGGCTTGGTCGACCAGCAACCGCCCGTGCCCCTCCAGCCACGGGAACTGAGCGGACTCGACCCTACCTGGGCCGCCCGCCGCGTTCTGTAGGGAGGGGTTCTTGCGAGCCCTCCGGAGCGCTTGAGGCTTGATGGTCCGTCCTTCTGAGTCACTTTAGGTGCGTTCATTTTCTACCACTTCTGTCCACCAGCGTCCCACTCCGGACGTGGGGAACGCACCAGGCACGGACGTTGAGGCCGTTGGAGGGCCCGATGTGCTTGTTGACTGGCGCGCTTGGGTCCCTGTCTCTGGGGCATGGGCGCTTGCTGTTCTCGCGGGATTTGGACGGGCAGACATGTGTAGTGTGAGGCCGGCGCTGCGCTCCCTAGAAGTCGTTGAGTGGTGGGTCTGCTCGGTTCGACTACCACTCCCTTGTGTCCCTTGCGCGTGAAACGCCCACTTTGAAGCACGTGGTCAAGAGAGGGTATCCATCCCCGGAGTCGTCCGTGTGGCCCGGTGGTCGTACTTCCGCTTTACAAGTGTCGCCTGGGAGTGGTTCAAAGTCTCCTACGGACGTGGACGCCGACAAGTTTCCGCCGGCCTTCTCTCTTGATCCCGTTTGCCCTTATTCCCAAATATGTTTTTCTCCGCAGTGGGTAGGGCCCGAATGGCATAACGAGGAGGCACTGGAAGTGGGACCACGGCCTTCACGTCCTCCACGTTCTCCTTCCCACGGGACCGCCACGCCCCGTCCAATAGGATGCCCGGTGCTGCTTCTTGGCCGCCTTGGGAAAACGGTGCGTCCCGGTCCCGTCGCCGTGGTGGAGCTCCTCCCCTGCGTCTACTTTCTCCGAAATCCGCGAGAAGCGGTCATGGGGCTGCGCAGACGGTATTCCCCTGCAGGCCGAGCTGCGTCTACGGGGGAGTGACCGGCGTCCCACTTCTGTTCGCCGCGTCGGCGAAGCGCTTGAGTGGACCAGGTCCTCTCACCACAGGTGAGAGCAAGGAAAGTCGCGGGCGAGAGGTAGGGCGCCCCAGGCGCAGCCACGGTTCCGCCTGTGGCTTGGTGGTCGGAGAAGCCTAACAAATGGGAAATGGGGAGCTGGTGATGGTCATGTGGAGGCGTCTGGTGATGGTCATGTGGAGGCATGAGGCGATGCGCAGTCCTGGGTGGGCGCGGTTGTCAGAAGCTCCTCGTGAGAATCTCGTACTGGAATGGCCTCTGAACGCGCGTGTGGATGAGGAGACAACCCGGAGAGAGAAATGGGACCTATGGTGGGCCAGAGGGGATGAGTTCGGAGGAGTGGAGGTGCACCTTCTCTTCCGTGCCATCCAGATCTATACCGGTGGTTTTTCCTCCATTTGGTTGTTACCTGGCGTCCGCTGCTGCAAGGAAGACTAGACCATACAGCGTCGTCCTGGCAAGAAACAATTCAGTGACGAGAATTTGTTTGGAGATCCATTCGTGTAGACACTGGTGAAGTGAGAAATTCTGAGATCTACAGAACTGAAAATTACTATTGTGGTCGTTACTCAACAGCATTGTAATTACCATGGTTTGTAATTAGTGATAAAACTGAGTAAAGTTGAGTCACACAGTAGCTGATTAATTGGAGATGATCAAAGAGGGGTTTTCAGTATTTCTAAATGCTGCTAAATGGGCAGAGGTCAAGGTGGAGACAGCAGGTATGTGCCAGGTAAGGCTGTGACGTGTGTGAGAATAAAGAGAGGTGCTGAGAAGATTATGGAGGGTTTCTGAATGGTACAAGAGGCTGGAAAGCATTCTTAAAGATATGCGGGGGGACAGATCTGGTAAGTTGCAGTTTACAGAAAGAGAAAGGCTCATTGCTAGTCTCCACAGAAGGATTCAGCAGCAGAGTATCTTATCAAATGCTGTTAAAAACATTCCAGGGGGCTTCCCTCGTGGCGCAGTGGTTGAGAGTCCGCCTGCCGATGCAGGGGATGTGGGTTCGTGCCCTGGTCTGGGAAGATCCCACATGCTGCGGAGCGGCTGGGCCCGTGAGCCATGGCCGCTGAGCCTGCGCGTCCGGAGCCTGTGCTCTGCAACGGGAGAGGCCACAACAGTGAGAGGCCTGCATACTGCGAAAAAAAAAAAACTCCAGGTTATAAATCCTTTAGAAACATACCCTACACATTTGCTAGCAGCAGAATTATGCATTGCTGCATTGTTTGTAATATAAACAGATTATTGAATATCAGCGTTCATCTCAACATGGATTGGCAAAGTGCATTATAGTACATCATCCATTCAGTGCACTGTCGTGCAGGAAACGATGTCTTGATAGAGGATAATTTGCAAAGTACTGTCGAATAAAAGCAAGCTATAACAGCACAGTGCCTAGTGTTCTATTTGTGTTTTTAATTAGGGTGCCAAGGAGAAATGTATATGCATATTTGCCTGTATGCACATAAAGACACTCTGGAAGTTTGCCGTGGGAAACCAGATACATGGCTACCTGTGGAGGGCAGGGACTCCTGGGCAAAGAGGGGGAGGCGGTGCGGGGCACAATGTAATGCAATTTTCAGGACCTTCAACCATGTACATGGATTACAACCTCTCTAGAAATCCAAGAAATTGAATTTTTTAAACCTCCAAGGATTAAAATGCATTTACTATTTCTACCGAGTACATGTGAAGTTTGTTTTACCATGGAGCTATGCCTTCTCTAAAATGTCTACTCAAGCCTTCCATGGTGATTTTGACTATTTTCCCTTACTTTGGTAGCAGACAAAGAAAACCAGGGGAATCAATGGATCTGTAGTTCATCAGCCCCTGCAGTGGCTCCCCTGCATTTTTCTTTCAAATAGTTTATACACTTTGTTTTTTGGTGCTATTTTCATAAGTTTTATTTGCAAGAAAGAGGATAGAGGAGAAATAAAACTGTATTAGGGTTTTCCTAGGGTTGCCAGAAAAAGTGCAGACTGGGAGGCTTAATTTTCTCACAGCTCTGGAGGCTTTGAGTTCAAGATCAAGGTGTCTACAGGTTCAGTTTCTTCTGAGGCCTCTCTCCCTTGCTCGCAGGTGGCTGCATTCTTACTGCATCCTCAGATGGACTTAACTCTATGAGCTGAGTGTGCATGGCTGTGTCCTAATCTTCTCATAGGGGCACAGCTCTGGATTAGGGCTCACCCATATGACCCATTTTAACTTCATCATCTCTCCTAAGGCCCTATTCCCAAATACAGTCACATTCTGAGGTACAAGGGTCTGGACTTCAATATGTGAACTTATAGGGTTTCAGTTCAGACCTGAAGGGAAGCCGCTCCCTGTTGGTTGAAGCAGAAATCTCAGAGGAGAGAGGAGTCTTCCCACATGGCCTAGAACTTCTTGACACAGCCAAGTCATGACCCATAAGCCTGATTCCGTGGTTTTGCATGTCTCTGTGACAGAGTGGAGGTCAGGGAATGACTAAGGAATTATGTCCTCAGTACATTGTCACTAAATATTTCTGCCTTTTGGAGGCCAGGTGTTCACAAAAGTGAAGAAGTTATGTTTTGCTCAGCAAGTTCTCGGCCTTGGAAGGTACACAATGCACTGAGGAGTCAACCTAAGTGTCTCCCATATCCTGATCAGGCCATGGACACAGGAACAGGAGACAGCCATTAGAGGCCACAGCCTTGCTGGGAAGCAAGTGCATCACCAGTTTAGCTCAATCAGATCTGTGTTCTAGGTACTGAGCTTGAGGAGGACGTCAGTCCTGGGACACTGTGGACATGATGCACAAAAATTACCTTAAACGCTGAGTCATATTTAAATAGAAAAACTGAGATATTAATTCTTATTGCCTCCACTGAGCTATAAACTTGGTGAAGGTGGTTATGTTATACGTTTCACCTCTTAGTCTCCTGAAAATTCCACATGCTGGATCCCTTGAGACTCTCAAAAAATATTTGTTACTTTAGTGAGTGGTGTGGGAGAGAGCTACCTGATTTTTCTTGAAGACTCTTGTCCTATGATAATTTACAAAATCCAGAACACTTGGGAGATATGTTCTCCCTTAAGTATCTGATGGATACTGTGGACCCTCCACCTAGTAATGCACATGCACAGACACAAACACATTGCTGCAGTCGGCCTCAAGTGTTCTATTTCCCTCTTTTCAAGCTCATAGACCAACCCTTTAGCATTCTATGTGTATGGGCTTTATACTCCTTTTGTGTGTGTGGCTGTGTGTGTGTGCATCAAGAAAGAAAAAGTTAATGGATTTGAAGGGAGAGAACACATCATGTAGCTCCTGCCCTCTCTCAAGCCAATCCGACAGCAGATAAACTTAGGACATAGGCATTCTCCACGGGGACCATCTCTTTTCCCCAGGTCTTTATTTTTCTTTATTTTTAACTTTATTGGAGTATAATTGCTTTACACTGGTGTGTTAATTTCTGCTTTTATAACAAAGTGAATCAGCTCTATAGCCTGGTCCTTATTGATTAGCACCATTCTCATTGGAGGAAGAATGGAACTCGGGAGGGGGACCAAGTCCCTCTGACTTCCCTGGCTGAGGGTGGGAGGGGTGCCCCAGCCCCTACCCCTGCCCCCTGCCTCTGGTTACTCCCTGAAATGTAGGGGCCACAGGCTCAGCTGCAGAAGCAGAAAAGCCACTCCTCTTCTCTGTGCTTAGTGTTCTCATGCAATATCTCTTCCAATATTTTCACTTTCAGCATATGAGTGTCCTTACTTCGAAGTGAGGCTCTTGTAGACAACATATAGTTGGACCCTTTTTATGTCTATCTTGTCCATTTTTGTTTTTTTAATGTTATTAAATACTCACCTATATTTTAGTATGAAACATAATTTTATTTCTTTATATTTAAATCTATAAGACCTACATAATTTATCTTAGTATCCAAATTGGTTTAAAAACAGCCACCCCTGACGCTGTATATTAAATAATTCAACAATTTTACACTTAACTTAAAACGACATCCCTATCACATATTACAATTTTTTTTCCTTTTCCTCCTATGTCATAAGAATGTCCACAGGAACTGAATTTAGTTGACTTCTTTAACTGTATAGAATACCTAGTCGTATTATATGAGAAGGCCATGGCAGGAGAGAAATATAATTCTACACACTAGTATGTATTCTAGACTGAATAGTCTCTTTCACTGACCATCAGACTATTTCTACTTGGCTTTGTATTTCCAGTGAAGTTACACTTTCATATCCGCATGGATAGCATGGCTTAAAATGCCCTGTACATCCTCAATATACCTGTGAATTCATTTATCGACATCATTTGGTGCCTACTGTGTACCATGCACCAAGCTAAGGAGTGAACCAGACAAATACAACTCTTCCCACAATGTGGCATGAATATTTTCTGGTAGAAGACAATCCTTAAATATTCACACCAATAATCCATCACAGCTGTGTTTGGTGCTACAAAGTATACCCTTTGCAGCTGAGAAGTCTCGTTTCCAGATCTGTTCACTTCTGCATACTTTGAGTGCACAGCCGATTTCCAATTCCCAATGAAAAATACCAGAAGGAACTTGGAGAATTATCTTCAGAGTATTTACAAGATGTTATAAGCTAATGAGAGGAGTAGGAAAAAATAATTAAAACAAACCCCTAAAATATTAGGCAACAAAGTCTCATGAGCTCAATGCACTTGGAGACAGTCCTTTAAATTCTCAGGTCTATATCCTGAGCAAAGCCAGGCCCATGACAGGTGAGGTCCCAAACAAGTTAAATAAGATCAAGAATGTGGCAGAAAGGCAACTCCAATGCAGGATCATTTTGCCTTTTGAAAGGGAAAACCTGTTACTACCTCTTTATGTACTGTGCTCTATTTTCCTGGGGTGTCCCTATTCTCTACAATTAATAGGTTTCAAAACTGTGGGCAACTGGAAGGGATAATTTTAATAACTGAAACAAAAAATTCCTTTATGAGAAAAAGAAAAAAGAAAACCAAAAAAAACCACAATATTTTCCAACAAGCAAATTTTACATGCATTGAGAGGCTACAGAGTCACTGACAGTGATTAAACCACAGAGCACCAGTTTTCCAGCTCAAACTGGAAAGGATTTGGTTTCTTTTAATTAAAGTAGATATGTCTGAGGGCATCTAAATATAAGTAATTCTTTTCTTGTAAAAAATTTCTCCCTCGGGGTGGGATAGGGAGGGTGGAAGGGAGACGCAAGAGGGAGGGGACATGGGCACACATGTGTACATATAGCTGATTCACTCTGTTACAGACCAGAAACCAACATAACATTGTGAAGAAAATATACTCCAATAAAGATGTTAAAAAAAAAAGTTCTCCCTCAATGAACCCATTTTGATGGTAATAAATAAATATGACTTCATAATAACCTAAAAAAAAAACCCCAACTTAAGTTTTTGTTTCTTTTGTTTTTTCAGTACGCAGGCCTCTCACTGCTGTGGCCTCTCCCGTTGCGGATCACAGGCTCCGGATGCGCAGGCTCAATGGCCATGGCTCACGGGCCCAGCCGCTCCATGCATATGGGATCCTCCTGGACCGGAGCATGAACCTGTGTCCCCTGCATTGGCAGGCGGACTCTCAACCACTGCACCACCAGGGAAGCCCCAAGAGGCCAATTTAAAACAAAAACAAATGGGTAACTTGTATTTTTACTTTAAAATAAGTTTGAGATTTCTGAAGTCTGTGCTGATGAAAGAGGATGTCAACAAATTCACTCATCACCATACATAAAGTTAAGCTTTCTAAACTAAATCTCTTTAGCATGAGATCAAAAACAGTCTGCTCTTAGAAGATTCCCCAAATGCTATCTCTTCCAATTCTTTAAAAGCTAGCTTCTGTTTCTTCAAGAAGCAAAATACATTCATTTTTTCAAACACCATAGGTATCTGAAATGCAAAACAACCAGCAAGCCACATTCTTTTCCACAGAATTAGCGGGAACTATCACCTGTTTCTCAGATTGTTTATGTCCCTGTTTTCTTTTTTTCACTGGCAGGACGGTCCAGAACCTCTATTTTGCCTTTTCCATCTTCTGAATGAGGAAGCTTAATTGTATCAATGGTGACTTCATCTTCAGAAGAGGTGCTATCATCTTCATCCTCAAATTCTGAACTGTCCTCTGAACTGTCTTGTGAATTCTCTTGTGAACTGTCATCTTCTTTGAATCAGACTGATTCATCTCAAACAAGGTCATATCCATTTGCATAACTTTTCCGAGAGTGTCAATATTTTCAATATTGAAATGACCAGGTGGTGCAGTTGATATTCCTTTCCTTAGCTTTACGTTTGCCTGAGCCATCTGTGGGAGAAAGCTCTGTACCTGGTCCAATAGGGGACTCCTCTCTATCCTGTTTGAAGAGTGCAATTTTTTCTGGAATTACGCTTGGAGTTGATGAGCAACCTGTCCCATATACCTCCGCGGCCGCCCCTGCCCTCCATCAGCAGCTCTCTGGACACCAAGACCCTGGAGCTGACCCGGGAAAATGACGAACAGCTCGCATCGGGCTGGGATTTGCCATGGGCCTCCCTGCTGCTCGCCCGTCTTCAGAGCAGCCCCTCCAGGCCCAGATGCCGGAAAAAGGCTGGGGACATCTTTGTTTTTTAACTGATGAGTTTAAGCCATATATATATATATATATAAATTACTGATATGGAATGACATTTAATTACCAATTTGTTTTCTGTAATGTCATATAGCTTTTCTGTCCCACATTTTCTCACATACTGACATCCTCACCAGACAAGTGCTGCCACCCTGATCTTGGACTCCCCAACCTCCAGAACTGTGAGAAATAAATCTTTGTGTCAAAACCACACAGTCTGTGGTATATTTGTTACAGCAGCCCAAACTAAGACAAACCCTATTAAAAATGGTTGTGTAATTATATGTGCTAAATGGTTAAATATTCACCCACAACAAATATGGCACTTTAACTTGAAAAGGGCCTGCAGTTTGCTGGTTAATCTGGGTGGTAGAAGGGTTGCAGCTTGTGGGTGATTGTGAAGCAGTGAGAGAAGGGTGATTTGAAATCCCATAAAAAGCTGTAACGTCTGATGTGAGTGGGGTAGCTGTTGGAGGTGTGTGCAAGTGTGTGTTTTGTGTTTTTCCACCTGGCTAGGTTCCTCTGGGTGCAGCTGTGCATTCATTCACCAACTGTTTCTCTGGACAAAATTACATGTGAACACAAGCGAGATTCAGAATATGTTCAAATAGTTCCCTGTAAGTTAGGCATGTTAGAGCAATACTTATTGCAACTCTGACAATGTATTAATATCTTTCTCCTGATGGCTATGAAACAGCATATATGACCTTTAATCTGGGGCTCCCTAAGGATCACGAACTGCAGGTTGAAGGAATTGAAGAAACGGGATTTAAACAATTATTTTTAAATAATTAATGTAATACATTATGGAAAAAAGGAGTACTAAGGTTTAAAGCTTACCTTGGCTTCCATGTTCCGTTGAGTCATTTTCTCTTAATGAATTCAGTTCTCAGATTATGCAACCAAAAATCTTTAGGCTTTTGTATAGTTAAATATAGAATATTAGAATATAATGCTAATGTAGTATGAGCTTCAATAGGTGTGGAGAACAACATTTTGAAATATGAAAATCCATAAAGCAGGGTTAGTATTTCCATAGGCACCATAGTCTGTGCTGTCTAACTTTAGATTTAGAAAAATAATGACCCTGACTATCTGAGATGGTTAAAGCCAGTTTTTCAACTTTTCTTGTGGTGGGGCCCCACACTGTCTTAACATCTTCAACTTACATTGATTAAACAACTCTAAACTAAATGCACGTCAAGAAATATCAATAAATCTTTACCTAATTAAAAATAATAACCCAGAAATTTTCATCTATATTTTGGATGCTTCAGCGTTTTAAATTGGTTTTTACCCTGATTATGTGAGTAATGTGTGGTCAAAATTTATAAAGTACCAAGAAAATAAGAATTATGCACATCTCTATCGCAAAGAAAGAGCTAGTAAGAGTTTTATATATTTACACTCCTCATAAACTCACATGTAAATATTGTTGATTTCCCCCTCTCTCCATATTTGCATAATGTAATGTAATATATAATTTTTGGAGCAATGCATTGAAAGAATGCAAGATGGGGCATCTGATTTGCAGACGACACAACCCATCTTCCAGGCCTGCTCTAAGGATTTAAATTAGATTCCCAAAGTTACGGGTTCAACATATGTAACACATAATGTAAATAGTAGCTGCTGTGATACATTTATTGACCTGTATTTAAGTATCTTCATAGACATTATGATAATGCCTGAATAATGTTACGTCAGGAACCTGGGCAATATAGTTTAACCATTTCCTTGCTAGTTAGAGTCTAGATTTAGGGCTCTTCACAATTTTTCCATCTTAACAGTAAACTATTTGAATACCTTTTCTATGTACAAACACGTTGCCATATCATTTTTCCCCCGTTAGTAGTAGAATTCTAAGGATGGAATTACAAGAGGTTTATTATCACCTCTTTAAAAACTGCTTTCTAGAAATGTACCAATTTATGTATGTGGCTGTTCACCACTTTTGATTTAATTGTGCCATGTTTTGAAAGTTTCCCTAAAGGTAGAAAAGATTGTATTATTTTTCACTTGTGAGATCAACGTTTTATGTTGGTATTTTTATTTAATCAAAGGAATTTTCTGTGCACACCATTCGTGTGTGTGTTTTAGATCTGCTTTATTCTTTCGGTTTAACTCAATTTGCATTAATGTTTTAATATTTTAAAACTAATAGTTTATTTTTAAAAAATAGTTTAAAAATATTAACTTATACAAATATTAACCTCTTGAAGTTTCCCATTTTTATGTAATTTTTCTTCTATCCTTTATATGTTTGAGATTTTCCCATCTAGAAACCATATACATCTGTATATTTTTTTTAAAATAAAACCCTGTTTGAATGTATATCAAATTTATTTTTTATGTTTTGAGTGAAAATGTAAATACTTTTTAAAGAAAACTAACTACCCAGTTTTTCATCACCACTTATTGTATGCTCCATAATGGCTTCTATTGACTGTAATACCTTTATCATATAGGCTCTCATCCTAGAATCTACATTTAGGGTAACGCTAGTCTCAACTACGAATTGGCACTCGTCATCTACCTCCTCAAGGGTTAAATCATGTGCTGGTGCAGCTGCTGCAGCCGCTGACCTTCAACACTCCCTGAAAGGAGTTCCGGGTGGAGAGCAGAAATGAGGCACTCTGTGCTCGGGGGAAACTGGCAGGACAACTCTTCAGAGAGTTAGATACTTTCAGGAGAAGATTTTATGAGCCCAATTCTTGTATCCCCTCATATCTAGAAAAACACTAAGATCTTTCATGGTGAGGTCTGCTCTCAAGACTAGCAGCAACCTTCGCGAGACTAACAGAAACATTCTGCAAAAAATATATGTTCTCGATTGCATATACTCCCCATTCACCAAAATCACATATATACTGATCTCCCCCTGCCTCTTTGGAGTAGTTTCTCAGAGCTCTCTGAAATGCAGTCTCCTGGGCTGTACTCCTCATTTTGCCCCAAATAAATCTGAACTTGCAACTCTCACGTTGTTCATTTTTTTAAAAGTCGACAGTAGTTTACCATTTTCTGTATTAGAACCACAGTCTTAATTTAGCTTTATATATATATAATTAGTAAGGCACATTTCACTCATTCTCTTCAAAAAAAATTCTAGCTTGACTTTTAACTAAGCCTTAATCACTTTCTTAACAACATACTAGGATTTTGATTGGAAGTTTATTAGAATTAAAATCGAGAATGGTAGATCTCTCTATAATATTTGGTACTCTACAGAATCATGGTATTTTCTCTTTTTTTTTTTTTTTTGGTCTTTTTAAATGGTATTTTGTAAATTTGATTTTTTCTACTTATTCATTCTCTATATTCCTTTAAAATACGTTTATTTTAAATTTTAGTTGCTTTTTTATGAAAGAGATTTATACATATGTTTTCTATATCTTAAAAGTAGAAAGTCAGCCGTTTTGTGCACTCTTTATGATTCTTGTCCATTGAACTGTTATATTTTTAAGGATTTTTAGTGCCGTTTCATTAACTATTGGGAAATCTCATAATTTCTGAAAATGTCCTTTAGCATTCAACAATTCATATATTATTAATTAGTATTTTAATAAGATAGGACTTTAAAAATTGGGGTATAGTTGCTTTACAATGTTTTGTTAGTTTCTGCTGCACTGCAAAGTGAATCAGCTATATGTATGCATATATCCCCTCTTTTTTGGATTTCCTTTTCATTTAGGTCTCCACAGTGCATTGAGTAGAGTTCCCTGTGCTATACAGCAGGTTCCCATTAGTTATCTATTTTATACATAGTAGTGTATATATGTCAATCCCAATCTCCCAATTCATCCCACCTCCCTTTTCCCCCCTTCGTGTCCATACATCTGTTCTCTATGTCTGTGTCTCTACTTCTGCTTTGGAAATAGGTTCATCTGTACCATTTTTATAGATTCCACATATATCCGTTAATATACGATATTTGTTTTTCTCTTTCTAACTTACTTCACTCTGTATGACAGTCTCTAGGTACATCCACGTCTCTACAAATGACCCAATTTCATTCCTTTTACTGGCTGAATAATATTCCATTTATATATGTACTACATCTTCTTTATCCATTCATCTGTTGATGGAGACTTAGGTTGCTCCCATGCCCTTTCTATAGTAAATAGTGCTGCAATGAACATTGGGGTGCATGTGTCTTTTTGAATTATGGTTTTCTCAGGGTGTACGCCCAGTAGTGGGATTTCTGGGTCATATGATAGTTCTATTTTTAGATTTTTAAGGAATGGCCATACTGTTTCTCATAGTGCCTGTATCAATGTACATTCCCACCAACACATAAAATTGGTGTGTGGTTTTGTTTTGCACCATTTATGTCTGATATCAGGGTTAAATTATTTTCACAAAATACAGATTTCCTCTCTTCATCTATTCTTGATTCTCTGAAACTATTTGTTACTTTTGTAGTCAGCTGTTTTTTTTTTTTACTTGTATAACCCATACATGATTTTCAGAAGTAATTGTTGAAAAACTTTATTTTATGTGCTTTCTAGCTTATTTTTCTTTTGTTTTAGTTGTTTTAAATATTGCTGTTGAGAATTCATATTTTTCCATAAAGTAGTCAATTTGTTGAATATTCTAATGTAGTTACAGTATATATATATATATATATATATATAATATATATATATATGTGTGTGTGTGTGTGTGTGTCTGTGTGTCTGTGTGTGTGTGTATGTGTGTATCTGACCTGGGGTCTCACACAATACCCCTAAATCCCTTGGAGTTCCCTGGGTGATAGAAGTGAGGCATTTTTCTATGTTTTTTAAAGTGTTAATTTAAATTTTTTTTTCTGGTAGGAAAGGATTACTTGCATATCACTTAGACCCTTTAAAGTCTCATTTTTAAGGTTTGTTAGTGCAGTTCTAGAGTATCCTAGAGTATCCTTTATTCTAGGGCTTGTGATTAGTTCCACTTCTAATATGCACAATTTCTGGTGTCTTAATTGAATGCCCCATGTATTCAAGGAGGTTTCTTCACTCTGGCTGGTGAGGATTCTCAGCCATACATGAACTTTGGAAATTATTTAATGTACAGTTCTCCAGTAATTGTTCTTTCTGCAGCAATTGTTCCTTCCCAGCCTTGTGAAATTTCACCTGTGTGTGCTCAGATTAGTACTCGACAGAGACTCAGAGGGATAATCAGGCAGTGGTGGAGTCCTCTCTCTGGGTAGCTCCTTCCTTTTGGATGCCCTGCCCCACAAATTATCACCCCCTGGACCTCCCAACTCACTGTGTTCTCTCCCTTGCTCTTCCCTTGTGGTCCCTTCCTCTCAGTTCACCTGTAATTTCTGGGCCACTGAAAGTACTTGCATCTAACTCTGTCTTCTCCTGCTCCTATGTAAAGTCTCAGTAGCACCTTCCCCTGAATGATGACCATGGATGAAACCTAAATCCTCTTCTCCTTCCCCAGCTACTTTAAACTCCCCTCTGGATGTCTCCTCTCATCCAGGCTCAGTGAGTCAGAATCATCCATGATCCATTTTTTCATACTCAACAAGATGTCTGGCCATGTTGAGTGTTTCTCCAGTGGAGTGGGTTGAGCAATGATGGACAAAGAGAGATGAGCAGACAGCAGTTAGAGACCATGTCAGGCTGTGGTGGGCATGAGAATGAATGACACTGCTAAGAAGAGGAACAGATTATAGAGAAGTCACAAGGGTAGAAGAGGTTGGAAAATGTTTTCAAACACAGATCAGGGAGAAATCTGGTAGAGGAGAGGTTGAATTTATAATAAAATACAGAGAAATGACCACTTCTAGGTTCCTCAGAAAAACTCAGTACCTGCTCTCTTACTGGTAACATCTTATCAAATGTTATTTCAGTTAGAAATACTTTAGGCTACAAATCCTTTAGAAACTATCCTATACAGATTTTAGCAGTAGAATAACACAGGTCAACGTTATGCATTGCAGCATTGTTTGTAATGTCAAAAGATGGTTAACTATTAGTGTTTATCCCAATATGGACTGGCAACATGCATTATAGTACATCATCCACTCAGTGGACTGCTTTGTAGGAAACAACATCCTGATAGAAGGTTTTTTCCCCAGATATTTTTCAACTGAATATAAGGAAGATGTAATGAAACATTATACAACTACTTATGTATTAAAATGTAGAGTGAAGGAAAATATATATTCACATTTTCTTGTATACCCATAAAAAGACACTCTGGAATGATACCTGGAAAATCAACCACAGTGGCTGACTTTGAAGACAGGGGTCCTGGGCAAGGGCGGGTGGCAGAATACAACATAAAGTATTTAATATTTATAGGTTCTTGAACCTTCTACACATATTATCAACTTCTCATAAATGTGGACATTAAATTCTTTTTAAATCTCTAAAGATTAAAAGTTATAGCACGATTTCTACCAACTGAATGAAAGTCCAATTTGTTTTTCCAGAAAGATTATCCGGCTTCCCTAAAATGTCTACTCATGAGAATTTTCTGGTGGCTTTTGCTTCTTTTCTTTCACTTTGGAAGCAGTTTTCTGATTCATAATCCTTTGTGTTCTTCCTTTCAAAGAACATCTACCGCTGCTAATTTTATGAGTTAAGCTTGATCTAATTTTCTTACCTTTTTCCCCATTTTTCCCTATGAAAAGGCTCTGTACATTCATTATCAGTTGAGACAATACTTAGATAATTCATAAGGCTAGGAGGACAATTATTTGCCTTAATACTTGAATTCTTTCTCTGCATCTGACATATTAATAATGCCAGTAAGATATTGTATAAAACCGTTGACTTTATTATAATAAGAAACATTAGTCAGGAGACCATACCTTAAGACTGATTGTAAAACCAGCAGCCATGTTAACAGTGAGGAGAGGTGAGGGGATATTTCATGTGGAAGAGAGGAGAGCTCTCTTCAGAGGTTTAAAGGGTGTTTAAAAGCATGTAGAGCTAGGCCCAGTGGATGGACCCTTTGGGAGTCACTCCCCAGGGATACATAGGAGAGAGTCCTGAGCATCTTGAGTGCTGCACAATGCGGTGGTCTGGAGTGGTGGCTGTGGACCCCTCTGTAGATCAGTAGAGAAGAAAGTTGCAGCCTTGTGTCTGTACAAGTCTGTACAAGGCGATCTGGCCTTCAGAAAAAGAAATTTGACTAAATCGCATATGGTCTCAGCTCTAATAATAAGATCTTTTCTTGAATCCATTTCTTTTTCCTCTCAAATTCTCAAACCCGAGTAGTTATTCTGCATGAGACAATTCTCTTTTAATTCCATTCTTCAGTCTCAAATTTTGTAGCTTATCTTCAGTAAGTACCTGTCCATCTTTATTCTTTAGACAAGATAAGCAAGAGGATCATTTTCTTATCAGACTTTAAAGGAAAACAAATACCTTTACAAGTAGACTGTCTAACGTTCTAAATTTATTTCATGTTCCCACAGTAATATCTTCAATCCTGAGTTTGTGGCATTTTTACCTACTTCAGACATGACTCTGGGGAGTGAATTGGTGGTGGGACCTGACAGACCACTGGGATTTTGAACTCTTGGCAGTTAGATCTCCGTTTATAGAAGTGTTAACAACCAATGGAACAATCAGCATAGAGTCCAGGGTTACAGGGGTGACAGCCGCGAGAAGGCGACCTATGGATGACAGAAGAGATCGGCCTTCTGACAAGCAGTTGCATTTCACTGCGAGGCAAAGAGAAAGTGTCTGCAGATACAGAGATGCCATCAGCAGGGAGCAGGGAAACTTCACCCAGATCTGTTATCAACAAAACCGTCAGAAGTCAGTCATTCCCTGGGCTTATTTGTGCTTCCTGTTTCTCCACTCCCTTGTGCTTCGAGACTGCTCTGCTGAGTTGATGTTCTCCTCTATGCTTTTTCTAAATCTCCTTCTGGGCCAGGAGGATGTAGGAAGCAGAGGTGCTCTGTGGCGGATCTGCTTCGTATAACACGTCTGACCGCCTTGCAGCTGGGACAGTACGTGTGCTGAGTGTCGACCTGCCTTCCCACGGGTGTGGCTGGGGTGGGACCAGAGGTCTGAATGGGGAAGGTGGTAGGGGTGCATTTGTTTTCTTTCACTCCCAGGTCAGGAGATCTTAACCTGAGGGGCTTAGGGAGCCCAGGGAGCCTGTGGCCTCCCTGAAGTCATGTATAAAATGTGTTTGTGCACAGGTTTTTATTCAAATAAAATTAAATGCCCTGGATTTACCCTTTCCGAATATTTTAGCACTGTTCCTAGTCTGTAGAGATCCTTGTGCACTGGAGTAGAACATAGCTGCAGTGATTTCAACACATTTCCAGTGTGAACAGTACCTAGTAAAGTAAGCTTTCTGAGTCAAGAGCGAGTGGTGGCTGAAAAGGTTTAAAAACATTCTATGAAGTGTCTAGAATCGGGAGTGTTTGATCTGCACTCTACTGGAACATTTTAAGGTCTAATACTTTGTTTTCCACTTGTGAGCAGCTAGGTCAAGTTTTTTTGTTCCCCCAGACAAGAAAACCTAAATATATAAAGTCTATGTGTCTGGCCAGGGTCAAAGGACAAACTAGTTTAGGGATGGTCACAGGCAGACTTTTCTCATTACCAGAAATTAAAGTGGCAAAGAGTATTTATGACACAAACCCTAAACGCATTTAATTATTGGATAATCTCGATCTACAGAGAGGCAAAGTCTCTTCCTGTGGTTATTTGTAAATACTTCATACAGATCTACTTAAATGGCTTTGTGCTCTTCTAGGATTATTCTCCCGTGACAATGGCCAGGACTTAATGCACTTATGCACAAAACTATTTAGGTTCCTGCTCGGGTGTGGTAAACTGGTTAACAACAAACCAAACCAGTGAACTGTGTTTTAAACTGGCTGATGGTGCCACCTACTGTCCAGTCTGTAGAAATGAGCTGGGACTGGAACCTGAGCCTTATCTACTGAGAGCCACAGAAACTAGGATATGAAGGGGAATTAGACTCAAGTCTAATTATACTTTCTAATTATACTCTATTTAGAATGAGTTACATAAATAGTTATATTTATACCCTCTCCCCAACATTCCCAATCTCAGGTTACAGAAAATAAAACATTAGAAAATTATTTTAAATTGTGGCAGATGTAGGAAACAGTATCAGGCTATCATGTGCTTTCTGTAGATGTAGATTATCCAGTACCAAAATGCCTTTAGGGTTCTGCATCAAACACACTCTTTGCCATTTCAACTCCTAGTGATGTCCGAAGCCCCGAGCCCCCTGAGTACCGGCCCCTGCTGTGGACTCGACTGTATTTACTTTACACTGTGTTGAACAGATGACAGAAAATAAAAAGCTCTAAAAAGGAGGAAGATTTCAGGTAAGCAAAAATAGTATTTTAAAATATTGATTTGGGTGTTTTGTTTTTAATGGACCAATCCATGATAGAACAGGCCCAGAGGAGTTTTGAAAATAAAATGTATATTTTCTTCCCTGGAGAGATACTGGCAGCCAAGTTAATTAAAACATATGTTTTCTAGGAACCGGGCATAAATTCTCACTTAGTTTAGACAAATAACTGATTTCCAAGCTGGCTTAAACCCAGCGAGTGCTCAAGGAATGTTCTAGTGACTACTGTGCAGTGAGGGTTTTATTATTTGTGCTTCGAGTGTGTTCTGTCTCTAATCCTTAAATAAAAACCCATTCTCTTCCACGTAACTTACTATTTGACTTGACTCTAGGCTGTATGACAAGACATTTCTGTTATCACATGTAAAATTGTGCATGTGTGCGCGTGTTTTTAAATACAAACAGTGTATAACTCTTGTTCAAGTTCATCCTGAGTTCCAAGTACACACAAAAAAAACCCTGAATACTTCAGAGTAAAAGTACAATTTCTCGTTCACACGTATCAAGGTATCCATGGTTCATTTGTATATATTCTGACAACTTAAAAAAAGTTTTTTCAAATATACTTTTATTTACTCACAGATAATAAAGTTTCATTTTTACTTGTCTTAAATACTGTGTGTTGACTTGCAGCTTGCTTTTGTCAGGTAACAGCATGACTTTGATGTGTCACGATTTCCTGCTTTGGGGTTTTCCACTGCTATTTGAGAACACTGCAGAAAGCTTTCCACAGAACCACATAACACTGCTATAAGCATATCTAGGTTCATATTTCATTTCTATCTCTCACCTTCATGCTAATAACAATATGCATAATTAAACGTTTCTAAGTTTTTAGAGATAATTTTCTTTAAAGTGAATATAAAGCCCAGTCACCAAGCAGTTTCTGTGGTGTCTTGTCTTATTCTAGTTTCGTCTTGAATTCCTTAAAATTTTGAGGCGAAAACTTCGTTGTAAACTTTAGGTTAAACTGTAGGTTATCTCTAGCGCAGCTAATTCCATTACTGACATCGGTGGTAATAACCCGTTTTCAGATTAATGCTACTAAAAATATCTAGTACATTAATGACAAAAACAAAGTTATTGCAAGTCAGTTCTTAGCATGAGGCTTTGGAAGTCCGCAAGAGCCGGGAGCTGCCTGTCCATGTGTAGGGGCTGAGGCGTCTCATCGTCTCCCTTCTCCACCATGAAGGGCTGAGACGGCTCTGACTCCGCAGGGATGTCGAGAGGAAAACCCTCCAGCCAGTTCAGTGCCCCTACACTTGACTCTTCCATGCTCGGTCCTGTCCAGACGCTCCCATGAGGGCATCTCAGGTGACACACTGAGAATTCAGTCCCATTTGTCTTCTCGCAGTCCCACCAGCACACTGGCTGGGTCATGAAGCTCTTTTGGGAGAGTTATAGCCTGATGGCCAGGAGAGGACACAGGGGCAGCTGGTGTGCACTCTTTCCGAGCAAGGCGGCAACAGTTGTTTATTTGTTGGGTTCTCTTTTCTGCATGTGTAGAATTTATTCAGCATAATCACAGGGGCGTTGTAGTCATGCTGTCACACACACACACAAACACAGATATTGCACCACATCCATGTGGAGCCCAAGTGCATTCCATCTGAGACTTACTTATATGCTTTTACGTGCCACAGCCCACTTTTTATATAATACATGTTTCAATGCCAGTTGCTGTGTTGACTTTCTCAGCATCATCTGCAGACATCTTCACGACTGCAGCACCCAGAGCAAGCTGTTTTACTTCTGCCTCGATTGCAACAATCCTATCTGCTGCAGCGGAGCAAAGATTAGCTCCTCGAGAAGCTAAGCGTAGACACGTGATATCAACTCCTTTGAGTACAAATTTGATGGCTCCTTTATCCACCTGTTGGTGTGGAAAAGGGGTCTTTTTTTATCTCTTTCTTTTTCTCCCCCCCCACGCCCCCCACCCCCCCCCCTTTATCTCTTTCTGTGTGGAATAACCTTGGGGTTGGATAAAAAGACCCTCTCTTTTTCTAAATAGAATAACTCTCCAGTCACTGTAAAGATTTCTTTCTGTTCATAGCATACCACTCTTTTAACTGGTTCCTTCTTAGGCACGATTGGATGAAGCCATGGTTCAATGCCTGGGAATGGTTCTACTTGTTCTTAATACCCGTAATAGCAGGCTTTCCACTGGATGTAGCTGAACACATTTTCTTTTTAATCAAGTTTCTTGAACATGTTTCAAGGTGAAGGGGTGATGATAGGGAAGGGCCGGGAATGACGAAAAATAGACTTAGCAAGGATCCCGCAGACCCCCTACACCTGGAAGGCAAAAGGGATGGTGGCAGCTGGGGTCGTTACTCACAGGTGACGCATTGGGACGCAATTTTCCAGCTCTGGTGAAATCTCACTCCTTCTGCTCCTTCAACTACTTCCTCCGACTATTCATATGAGCACTGAGGCAATTTGGGGTGTTCTTTGGGGTTACCACTTTCTCCCTAGGGCTGGTAGCTGAAAGGGTGGAAGTTGAGCAGTAAGAAGGGACCAAGCACTCATTCTCATTGCAAGAACAGGATGGACGGGCAGCACCTGGTCTACACAGGGACGGTTGGCCATTTCTGCAGGCTCACAGGGATCAGAAGAGTGTGGACTTCAACGCTCAGGGGCATCCTCCTGAATTCCACTACCAAGTTAGGGTCCCTGTCACGGCGCTAACGTCCCACGGGCTAGCAGACCTCTGGTGAGTGGCTGACTAACCTCGTCTGGGACTTGGAGCCTGGCTACTTTAACTAATAAATTGTTGATGAAAATAATCAATAAACAATCTATAATAGGAATAGAAAAGCATCTGATTTGAGCCAAACTGTGGACTATAGCCTGGAAGACAACCCCTAAGATAGCTCTGATGACCTGTCTCAGGTAAGCATGGTTTTCAGCAAAGTTTTATATATTGTCAGAACAAAGAACATTAAACAAGTCAGGGATACTTTCCTTTAAGGTTTCAGGGAAAAAACAAAAACAAAACAAACAAACAAAAAACAGATCAGCTCATACACAGAGAGTCAGCATGGCCTTGGCACCTGGGAAATGAGGCTTATTATTGAAGGAGCTTCAGCATTGGCATCCCAGGAAGGGAGGCATTTCATCTTTATTTTTAACATGGACATTCTTTACTTCTGGTCAATGCACTCTTTTCTTTAATAATTAAAGCAGAAGCACAATGTATGTTTGATAGGCCACATGCAGGCTATTCTAGTATGCATAACACTCAAGTTAACACCTGTATAAGCCAGACGACGTCCCCATACCTCAATATGTGAAAATATCTTTGTCAAAATCCTGGGTCTGGGTGGGGGGGTTCAGCTTTTTCTGTTTTCTTTCTACCCGGAAGCTCCTCTTCTTGTTTCGATGGTGACTAACAATTACTACCCTGTCACCTGTGAGAGTTTGCACACCTGACCATCGCCTATTCCAGACACTATGGGTGCCCCACCTAGCCCGTGGAGGGGTCCTTGCTACTTCCAACTGTGGAGCAGTCTAGCTCCCAATTCCTCCTCATCACTGCTTTCCCCCCGTCACAAGTCAGTTTCTCTGGAAGGGAATGTTAACATGGATTTTGGCAAGCAGAGTGCAACTTAGGTGTCAACCTCTGTGACAGGGCAGAGAGGGAGCAGGATTGGCCAGATGGCATAGTTGAGCAGGTGTCCGGCCCCGAGGAAGCCTTGACTCAGCCAATGGGGGCTCTGAAGCATATGTGGCCATCACAGGTGTTGTAAGTGCCCCTCTGCACTTGACCATTGGGTGTGGCAGCCCTGAGAGGGACCCATGCATGGGTGAAGCTGCCTGAGGGGATCTTGGCTGGAAGTTGCCTGTTGATGGCACTCCAGCAGCTGGGCAGTGAGTGTTTTCTGGGCCAGAAGTGTGGGTGGCACATCCATGTGCACCCTGAGTGGTGCCCCATATATTAGAGATGAGTAAGTGGGGAACACGTTAGAGATATTTGTCTTGTCATCTTCACCCTGCTGCACCACCTAACATGCTACACTACCTGATTCTGGTGGTAAACAGTCATGATGATTAAATTTCTTTAACTTCATTTTGAATTATTACTTTAAAATAGATTGTTTCCTAATATTTACTACATATTCTGGTAGCAAAGTCTCACTATTATCAGTAAAATTAGTTTAGCTTCCTTGTGCGTTGTTACCCTGGAGGCTATTGAAATAATGAGGATTCTATTTTCTCACATTGTCTAATCTAAGTAGATACACGCTGTTGATGCAGGCACACAGAGGGGCACATCTGGGGGAATATATTAAACAAACGTGACATTAAACACACTTTAGGTAAAGGCATCTTGGGGCCTTGGGCCAAATACCACTAAGGGATGGAGGACTTCGAGTCAGCTCTGCACAGAAGTATCCAAAAATAGCCTGAAGATACTACACAAGGAAAGCCTATTCTTTAGTTTGTCATAATTCCATCACTGGGAAGTCTTGGTGAGTCATTTGTTGTTGTTGTTTTTGTTGTTGTCGTTTTGGTTCTCCTTGCAATCTACTGGTGCCACTTGAGAAAAAAATTTTCAGCTGGAGGAATATTTCCTCAATCCCCTATCCCCAGAGGACTAGTGGATGTAACCGGAGACATTCTGGGTTGTCACGCCTGAGGAGATGCTAGTGGGTAGAGGCCAGGGCTGCTGCTCAACATCACAGAACTCACGGGACAGCTCCCACAGCGAAAAGTTATCCAGCTCAGAATCTCGTTAATCCCCAGGTTGAGAAATCTTGCCCTAAAGCAAGAGCAAAGGGCTTAAATATCACAAAATGTGCCTTCTGAACTTTTTGAGCAGAGTATTGGACTAAAACCTCTATACAAAAAGTGAATAGACTTGTTGAGGTTAGTGCCACTGTGACTACTCTTGTTGAAAGTCACCCCCACGTGATACTGTACCTCTCATGAGCTTTCAGTGTAGTTGAGCTTTAAAAGCCTGACACAAGACTGGAACAACTTTGGTCTTTCTCACTTGGTCTATGCAAAACTCTAGGAGGAGAAGCTAAAAGGATCATATTATCAGGGGGAAAGCAACATGCAGATGAAACAAGCTGTGAGAACTTTAACCCCCACCACAGGCCGTGAGGTCTCTGGAGCTCAGCTGCAGTCACAAGCTATGTGAAGCAGCTTAGGAGTAGATGCTTGTGCAGTTTAGCCTCCTTGACCCCAATAAATATTCATTCAATGCCTGCTACATGCCAGACACGGAAATGTCACAGCCCAGTCTCAAGCAGCACCGCTGTAAGCCTGGACACTCAGGACGTGTTATAGGTTCTGTGATAGACACCAGAAGCAGCCTCAGTTGAGGAGAGTACAGAACACAGACTAGCCACTGCAGAGGATCTAATTTGTAAACCTTGCAGCTACAAGGGTCCTGCTCACGTGTGAAGCCAAAGAAGTGCCTGATGAATGGCTGATATCCTTACACTGAGTTTACCAAGAAAATCTGCCCGTCTGGGGGGCTGAGAGAGCAGCACCGTGAAGGACGTGGTAGAGCTGCCGCCACAGCTGCCTGGTCCCACCGCCCACACTGGGCCAGCTTCCTCACCTCACCTCTCACTTCGTTCATCTTTTTGGCTGAATGAATACATGTCTCTATTTGACTTTTCTCTGGCATTTCTCATTTGTCTGGATGGTTAATCAATAACATTTTAAAAGTATTCGGACACTTTTGACCATATTAGGTATTTTGCAGGTGTTTCTACCTTTAGTCCCTGTGTACTCTGCCATCTGGAATACAATGACAGCTAATAAATTTCCCAGTGGCCAATCTTTGCAAATCTGAGTAGAAATTAGAAACCTCTAAAGCTGTAGTAAATTGAGTGTATGAGAATAGGCTCAATGAAGTTCTGAATATATTTAGTCACGCCAACTTTATCAGGGGAGTTTTTTTCTTATTGTATTTTTGGGCTATATCTTAAAACAACGCACAGCCTGTGCTTAGGTGGCTAGCCTTAGCAAACTACAATAGGTGCTACCATGCACACCCGGGGAAAGTCAGAGTCGCCTTTAGTTGTCCTCACATCCAACCACCTCGCGAGGGGAGAATAACAGCAGGGAAAGTCTCCAGTGACAGCAGGTACCCAGTTATCACAGCTCTAAAAGGAGGAAGATGGAGCAAGGCCAGCTCACTGGCTGCAGGGAAGGTGCTTACGACTGGCTGTGGCCCCCAGCCAACCTGATAGCAGGTCTGAGAGCCTCAATGAAGGGAAAGAAAAGAGAGACAGGAGGGAGGAGAACAGTGGGGGAGGGTTAAATTCACCTCCAGGTGTCAAAAAACAAGTGTCACAGCAGACACTGGGGAGGAGAGGGGGTCCGGTGGGAGGAGCCGGTGAAGAAATACCTGGAGGACGCTTCCTCCCCTCTCCACTCCAGATGGGGCGCACGGGGTGGGCGACAGTGTTTGCATCCACTCCCCTCACTAAGAATGTGCGCTTCAAGCTGGTCTTGAGAACACACCTCATTCTTCACTGTGACTGCAGGTTGGGTCTTCTCTGCCCACCTCCCCCTCACATTTCACTTTGCCCTGAAGTCTTCATTTTTTCAGGCAAACAGCCTGGCTCAGTGGGAAGAGCTGAGCACCCAGGTGGCAAATCCTGAGTCGCAGGTGTAACATATATTCATATTAATAGCTTATTTATATTTATTAATTTAATTTATTATAATAAAATAATACTATATAAATAAATGTACATATAATGTAAATAAAATGTTAAATATGATATACTAATATTATTTTAATATATCAACACTATATGTTCATATTAATCGTACATAGGCTAATTTAGTTAGTGACATCCTTGGCAAGAAGAAAAGCGAAGACTATAGAAATCAGAAGAACTGAGAACTTTGAAGATCTTTGAGAGAACTCCATGCCCACGATGTAAATGGAGAGAAGTATGTGAAGGGCTCCTGGCCAGGGCTGCTCACAGAGATATTCTAGGCTCCTTGTTTACTGGGTCAAGAGTGAATCAGGGCGCCCCAGATGTCTGGATAAAAGCAGGAGCCTAGGGTCCATGTGCCATCCCCCGTGGACAATGCCTGTCCTTCTTTCACCACATTGCAGTGGCCCAGCCCGCCCGCGCATCACCTCCTCACTTACACTCCTGTGAACAAACGTTACCACTTCTCCTACACAATGAAGTGTGCGTGTTGCAGAAGAATTGACACCTACCAAATAGTGACGAACATCTTAACACTACGGAGAGAGGAAGAAGGAGAGATAGATGGACAAATAGGTAAGCATGCCACAGTTTTAGACTATAATGTAAAATTTATGAAAATAGAAAGTAATGTTACAACTCTTTAGCTCTCATGCTTCCCTGGGGACGCAGTGGTTGCGAGTCTGCCTGCCGATGCAGGGGATACGGGTTTGTGCTCCGGTCCGGAAGATCCCACATGCCGCAGAGTGGCTGGGCCCGTGAGCCATGGCCGCTGAGCCTGCACCTCCGGAGCCTGTGCTCTGCAACCAGAGAGGCCCCAAAAGTGAGAGGCCCAGGTAATGCAAAAAAAAAACAAAAACAAAACCAAAAAAACCTCTGTAGCTCTCAGTTTTTATTTTTACCATGTCTTCATTAAACAATTTATCAATCATCTAAGTACAGTAGATTCTAAATCATAAAATAGGATTTTAATTTTGAAGTACTGTAGTTTTCTACATTACCAGAATGTACCTTCAAATCATCCAATGTCTTCTTAACCAAAGCAGACATTTGTTGCATATTCAAAGACCCTGTCAGAATGTTCCCAGGAGGTTAAAGAGGAGTTTCCTGGAACGTCATCTGCCCTTCCCCTGTTGCCAGAAGTAAGAGTGTTTATTAGTTTTGAGAGAGCTTGGTGAACTGGTTCAGCTCCTACACATGCAGAAATTGCTTGTTGACCAACATGCTCCACTAGGTTCAGCCTCCAATTGAATGTGCCCTAAATCCCGAGCCACTAAGCAGCCCAAGAGCCTCGCTGTCCCATTACTCCCTCTGCTTGCACCCACCAGAGTCATGGGCCCACAAAATGCAGAATAGGCTGGACTCTAGGCCGCTCGTCTCCTCCTACACTTCCCCACTCACAGGCCGAGAGAAACCAAGCTCTTTCCCCTGACCTAAGGAGGAAGGAGATCCAGCAACAGTGCCAGAAGAGGCACATGGGAGGGGCCCCTGCACTCCCAGAGGACCGTGGACTTGTCATGTAAGTTTGAGTGGAACATGGTAGCTGGAAGAGACTCAGGACCTGACACCGATGAGACTTCATCTGCTGTACAGACTCAGAAACCGTCTGTGGGCTGTGCGAGCTGAGGAACGGTGGGGGCACTTGGATGGACTGGAAGTAGAGGGGAGGGTTTTCCCTGTTGCAAAGCACAGGCTGTGGTCTTTCTGGGCTGGAAATATTGACAGCTCAGCACCTTATGGAGGGTGTTGGTTGGAGGTGTCCTGGTAGTAGAGTTTCTTAGGGTGGTGAGAGGAGATTCTGGGAGGATACAAAACACCTCCGAGAGCCTTGGGCCACACACCCAGCCTTCTGACACCAGAGGTGGAAGGTAGCAATTTCTTATATTTAAAGCTGTCCCAGGTCAGGACAGCCGATTTCCCAGGGCCTGAACAATGGGGAATACAGTTGGGTGTTGCTAACGATGAGCAGTGTCCCTGAGCAGAGGACAGACAAGTGTTCCCGAGCAGCCAGAACAAAGGCTGTTGGTTCAGCAAGACAGTCATGAAGGGGGTGAGGCAGACACTATGCTGGAACTCACAGCAATCTTTGCCCTTGTATAAGCCCCCACAGGGGAGTGAAGTGTTGGAAGAGGGAAGGGAAGACGGGGGACTGTGCGGGGCAGACACACAGGTGAGCGTGCATGGAACATGTAGCACATCTTAGTTCCTTAAAGGGTTTTTATTGAGAAAATAAGGACAGGTCCATGAGGCAGCCCTGATATATGGATGGTCTAGAAAGTCATTTACTTTTTTCTTGTCAAGCTTTACCTCTTCCGGGTGGAAAGAGAAAAAGAGAAAGAAAGGAAGGAAGGAAGAAAAGAATGACAAGAGATGTCCCTAAGTGTTCACTGGTTCTCCTCCATAGGGGCCTGGCCGTGACCTCAGCAGAATATGCCCTCAGGAGACCAGCACTGTACCTCATGTGACCCCAGGGTGACTGCAGGTCCCAGGGCACTGCTTCCTTGTCCCAAGCACAACAACTTGCCTGGGGGCAGCTGTTCTCTTCACTAGAGTCTATCCATGTCCGGGGTTGTTTTTGCTACAATGAGGGGCACTAATAGTGGGATCATGGTCATGATGGATGACGTTGGGGTTTCCAAGGAAGGGCAGCATGGCTGGGCTTGTGTCCTCTGGGCCTACTGGAAGCTCCAGGTGAGTGGGGGTATGTTGGGGCCAGGCAGGGAAGCAGTACTTAATGTTAGTCAACTGTAGACTTTAAATGGTTAAAATTGAAAATATATATTTTACAAAAAAAAAAAAAAAAACCTCCAAAAACCTGGAGGCATGTGAATGTACGTAAAATCTTATGGCTTAAAAAGAAAAATTCTTAGGCCAAACGAAGGAGTACATTACTGATACATTCTAAAGCATGAGCCTCAAAAGCATGATATTCAGTATAAGAAGCCAGACATAAAGGGCACATATTGTATGATTCCAGTCACATGAAATACTGAGAATAGGCATATCCGTGGAGACAGAAAGCACATTTGTGGTGGCCGTGGCCTGAGTATAGGTGGAATAGAAGAGACTAATGGGGATGGGGTTTCTTTTTGAGGTGATTAAATGTTCTGTTATTAGTGCCAATGGTTGCACAACTTTGTGAGTAGATTATCAATCACTAAATTCTACACTTTTCAAAGAGTGAATTTTATAGTATGTGAATTATGTCTCAACTTAAAAAATGGTGATTAATAAATGTGATTTTTAAAAGAACATGGGAAACATTAACATGAGTTTTATTTGCTTCCTGCCATCCTAAGCTCTGTAGATATGAAAAAAGACCCCCCAACACACACACCAAATGAGAACAAGCACTATTTACTCAGAACTTGTCTATAGAGCACAGAAGTCAGCCACCACCACTCACATCAGGCTGAGACTCAGGGCACATAAGAGTGGGGACACTTTCTGGTGACAAAGAAAAGGAAGGCATGTGCTCCCCAGAGCTTGTGATGTGAGGAGGCTGGAGACAAGTTGATAGGAAGAGGGACGTCCTAAGTGATTACTTAAGGGAACATATTTGGCTTTCCCCGCATTTGATTCTACATGGAAAGGAATGAAAATGGCGAAGCTGTGAGTCACTGTCCAAGTCCTGACCCTTGGGGCCTATTGTTGCGGTGGTTGGAGTGTGATTTTCCACATTGGCTTCTGCAGGGTGTGGGGCAGGGCCTTGTGGCTGGAGGGAGAGGTTCCCAGCCTTCCAGGTGGTTTTAGAAAATTCTGCATCCCAAAACCCTCCTTCATCATCTTCAAGCAATCAGATACTCTGTGGATAGAGAAACTTGAATCAATGTTTTTAAAATTAACTGCAGACAGAATTGTCAATGACTAATGGACAATATAATGACATACTAAAAGGCAAATATCAATAGAAGAATCAAACAGAATTTTATAAATTCCTTCCAAACAATGAATATGGTCAGTTAAAATCACACACTCATGAACTGCAGTATTTGGTAGTACATATCTGTGTGAAAAGAATTTTCAAATATGAAATACATAAACCATGCAAAATCTCCTTATAAGTCAGCATTAACAATTGAAATTTTGATGATAGGAATCTGTAATAAGTTAAATGGCATCCCCCTTGCCAAAGAATTCCATTTTTCTCATTAGCAGACTTGTATCGCAAAAAAATGTACTAAATATATTTTAAATTTCATAAACACTTTGTGAAAAAAGCTGCAAACGATAGTAATTATTACAGTAATGTGGGTTTACTGTAAATCTTAGGATTTCTTATTTCACTAATGTTCACATTGTAATGAATCTCACAACAAAAAGAATTTCAATTCACTAGTTTCTTCTTGCCCCAATACCGAAATCTGGCCATCTGGTCGACCTTGCCGCTGCAGACGTCAAGTGACGTGCAACTGCTGTGAACTTCAACAGGAAGTATCCAGATCGCACACGGGCGAAGGCGCACCACCACGACCCTGACACCCGTCCTCGACCCAGGCCACCATCGGTCTCATTTCTCGCCCTGGGGGGTCCTCCCCTGCGCCCGCTCGTCTATAGGTCGTTTACGGTCTGCAGAGCTTCTTCAGAGAAGCTACCGACAACCGCGCCGACCCAGGACCGCGGCCTGGCTCGTATTTCCTCCCGACCATCACGGATGCCCCGGGCGGGCCCTGTTTCACAAAGAGAAACGGCTACGACCAACGACCACGGAAGCCTAGGAAGAACTGCCGGCCCTCCATGAGCGCCCTACACACTTGCCCTCGACAGTCCGCGGTGAGGGGACCTGAACAGGTTGGAAACGCAAGCGCCACGCTGACGAGGCGACCAAAGAGTGGGGAAGGGAGCTCCCCGCGTAGACGTTGGTTCAATCTGCCGGGTGGATCCCGTCTGTTGACAAGCATCCCATGCCCCTGCCTCAGGGCGATACTCGCCCCCGTGACCGCATCGCGCGGAACCCGGAGAAACTGAAGTGGCCCCTGTTGAGCAGCCCCAACGCCAAGGCTGCAACAGTAGGGACCTGGGCCCCCAAGTCGGCGAGGAGGCACCGACGAATCGTGACACACGGTGTACGACGTTGTTCACAGACAACCTCTCCTGGTCACACGTAACAGGACGTGAGGTCTCCGCGGGCCAAGGGGCACCAGGGAATGCTGGTCGACCGGCGCAGACCTCATCCACAACCTGCAAGAGAGCTCAGCCTCGGCCCCACAACATACATCTCTCCACATTCAATCTCTGGTGAGAACAGAAGGCGCCCACCACTCCGCAGCACCGGCATGGTCGCCGCCAGCGTCGCCGGCCTCCCGGAGCTCTGGCCCGCGCCTGGAGGGCGAGTCACATCCCTCGCGAAGGTCGCCAAAGCTCAGGAGGGAAGGGACAATATAAAAGCGGCCGCCAGATGGCTCCCGACAACGGGCTTGAACGTCAGCGCGATGGATTTTGATCGCTGGACGGCGACGGATCAGCTCCGACCGCCCAAACGCTCGAGTTCGTCTCGGCCCGTCCGCCTAGGAGCTCCCGGCCCCCAGCAGCGGACGGGGCTGGGAAGATTTGGGCAGGAGGATGCCGCGAAGGAGATGCGCTCCTCACGCTAATGTGGAGAATTCTGCAGTCAGAACTCTGACTCTGAAGACTTGCGTTCCCTTAGTGCCCAGCCTCTTACCTCCTTATCAGGAGACCTTAGCAATTCACTTGGTTGCTCCAATTATCTCTGCCCACCCTACACCTGTGCAGCTCTTCTCTCCATGAGCCTAGAGCTGCTTTCCCAAGGAAGACAGCCCCATGCCATTGCAGGTAGGAGCCAAGGAGACAACTGAACATTTGCATCTGGACCTATGAGAGAAATTTTATGTATCCAACGCAGGAAGATACAAGACTGAGAGGGTCTTATAACTTTAGCACCACATGAGCATAGCTTTCATGAAACAGTGATGCACACTCGGCAAGTCCAGGGGTGTCCTGAAGAAGAAACACACACACACACGCACACACACAAGCACACACACACACACACACATCCTCGGGTCTAATAGGAAAACTTACCAGGGCTGGCAATGGTGGGATCAGAAAGCCCATTGTTCCCACTTCTGGGGTTCCCTGGGCTAGAATCCCAGATCATTCAGGCAGATCCTGGTTGTTTTACTGATGGATCTGTGTGGGAGTGAGGTCTTGGAGCTCCACAGACTGTCATTTGCTGTCCAGTGCTCTACACTTCGTTTTGTGTACTATGCCCCTTCTCGTCCATACACAGTCATAATTAAGAAAATAAGAATCTGCAGGCATTGAATTCAACTTTCTAATTTGAATGAAGGTTAAGAACACAAAGGAACAGAGTTATGTGAATAATTTTGCTAAGGAACTTACCTTTATCTTTTTGAAGCTATCAAAATGTTAATGAGTAGTCTGTAAAAGGTTAATCTTTTTAAAATTAGAAAAAATAAATGATCCTTTATTGCTGTCTCTCACCAAACCCCACTCACCCCAGCACCTATAACATAGGACTCACCTGATGAAACGTCTGCTCCCCACTGGCCTAGAGATTTCTGTTCTGAGTCATTCTCTATCCCCTGTGTTCACCGCATTCCTAAGTCCACTGCAGCCAGTAACATGATGAAGGAGGCCACTGAACCCAAGGGATGACCTTTCAAAAAAGAGAAGGAAAAAACCTCTCCTGTCTTCTGTGTGGTCACAGCCTTAATGGAGGCTGGAGCAAGTGAAAGTAAATGTTCGGAAAGAGAGTGTTTCTACATTGGTCCCTGACCTGCCATATCCCTAACAGGGTGGTGAACATAACTGGCCTTAATATTTCCTGGGTGCACTTAGAAGACCCGGACCCAAAGTAGAAACCTGACCATTTGGCAAAAGATGGATAAATACAGGAATCAAAGTAAGTTTTCTACTCACCTGTTGTTTCATTATCAGGAACTCTGCCACCATCTGCCCTCCTCTGCATCCTTATGCAGGGACAATCCGGAAATCAAGCAGATAAATCTGAGGAAAGAGAAAGCAGCCATGAGAACCCAGCCTTTCAGAGTATTGTTAGATATATCAGGCATCAATCCCCAACCACTCAGTTGGGAGTGACCCCTCCCACCTTACCCTCAGGCATGCGCAGACAGAAGGAACGCTTTTTCCTCCCATGGTCAAGAACAGGGCTGCATTGGCTACTCGGCATGTGGAGAGGATATAATATCCCCATTTTGCAGAAAACAATGCAAATTATGGGGTGTTATACTTTGATTCCACTTACTGTTCAGTTATTATTTTATTAATATTCAGTTCCTAGGATTAACACTTATTCCCAGGTAACCCTTACATGATCTCCTGGAGAGTCCTGTCTCCACATCAAGGACACCTCTTGCAAAGTTCTCATTTAATAATTCTTGGTGAAAGGCACCGTCATTTGTTCTCCAAAACCCATTCCAGGACTTTAGCGCCCCACCTTCCCTGTTGCGCCCCCCCGCCACATTGGATACCCTTGCCCTCAGTCACCTTGGTTCCTCCCCATGTGGAAATCAGCAACATCAGAGACTCAACCCTAGCTCTGCCCTCCATGTCCTTGGACATGTGGCCAGGAGATTTTCTATCAATTTAATGGAGGATGGAACAATCTGAGGACCCATGTCTTTTGACATTACATGTCAAACACTAACCTGGGCTTCAATGAAAAGGTAATTGATTAAACATACCTCATTGATATAGTGTTTGAAACATAAAGAAGACCTAAATCTTAATCAGAAAGCTATGACAAGTGAGGGTTTACCAGATAGAAAATCTGTGTGAATTCAGCAAAGTAACATTACCTGTGAATGTAACTAACATGGGGAGATTTTCAATGAAGACCATCACTGTGGAAGCCGCCTAGAAGTCACATGTAGAGAAATGACTGAATGATTATTATGTGAGTAATTTTTAACAGCCTCTCTTTCCTTGTCAATAGCAGGGATTTCATGCTGGAGAAGAGCCCACTGAATGCAATGAATATGAGGACATATCACATACAAAAACCTTAACTCCACGTGTGTTACACTTTCAGCCCGAATGGGAGAGACTTCAGCCTTTATTCATCACTGAATTAACATAAGCTAATTATACTAGAAAACCATGCAGATATCAGAATATGGAAGGTTTTTAGTCACCCTCCAACCTTAGACAACATGAGAGAGTGCACTCTGGAGTGACTCTTGCAAATGTGCTGAACGTGGGAAATAATTCAGCTGAAGCCTCGCATTTATACACCAACAGCTCACACTGGAGAAGACGAACCTTATCAAGGTAATGCAGAGACAGAGCTGACTTTTATTCACACCAATAAACCCACACGGGAGAGAAGCCCTATATTTGGAATGACTGTGGAAGAGCTTTCAGTGACCATCCAACGCTTCAATAACATGAGCACATTCACACAGGAGAGAAACCACAAGGAATATCATTTATGTGAGAAAACACTTAGTCATAGCCATAACCTTAGTCATGGGGTAGAATTCACACTAAAGAGAAAGCCTACAAATGCAATGAATGTGGAAAAGCCTTTAAACGCAGCTCTCACGCTTATACACACTAGAAAACTCACAGGAGAGCCACCCTATGTCTGGAATCCATGTGGTGTAGCCTTTACCCAGAGCTCCCACTTTTATAAACACCAGAGAATTCATACCGAGTAGACACCCTGTGTTTGTAATCAGTGATATTGAGCCTTCAGCCAGAAATTATCCCTTTTAAACCACAGGAAAGTCATGTGGAGAGAAACCCTGACCCTGTAATCATGGTGGAAGAGCCTTCAGTTGGAGCTCCAGCCTCAGAATACACAGAGAACTCAGAGTGGGCTGCATCCCTGACACAGTAGAGAAGACATCCCAAGGTTTACTACGAGGAGAGCCCTCTTGGGGTAAACCATCTAATCACTGCTGTAGAAGAAATCCGATTAAATGAATGCTAGAGTTCCATTAGTCATGGAGTCTTTAGACATGAGAGGGTTCACACTGAAAAAATAGTCTCAGTGTAATGAAGGAAGGACATTATTCAGTGATTCCTTATTCCTGACTGAACAAGAAAGTGCTCACACTGAGGAGATACCAATTCTAAAGACAATGTGGAAAATCTTTCACTTGCTATTCATCAGAAAACTCATACTGGGAAAATAGTCTATAAAGAATGTGTTAGCATGCAATTGAGCCAATAATTCAGTCCTTCAGCAATTGTCTTATTATTAAATATACAATATAAATATATAGATGGTGAAAGGTCTTGAGAAGTGCTGCAAGCAATATTCAGTATCAAGTAAGAAGAAACGAAGCAAACCTGCTTCAGTAGATCAGGATTTGCAAAACATAAACACTACTGAGTGGGTATGTGTCATTCAAAATCATGAAATATTGTGATAAGTAAGAATGAACGCATTTTCTGTTAATACTCTGTCACTGTTGATCAGTTAGACACTTTCTGACTTTATAAAATTATAATCATAATTACAAAGACTGGGATCAATCAGGAAACAACGATGAATCTTAACTGAAAATGTAAAACATGGTATGATGTGTGTTAACTCGTACATTAGGGTCCAAATATCTGTATACACATTCCGGACGAATGGCTTCTAGAATAAATACACACATACTTTGTGATTAACCTCTGCTGCTTCAATTAATTCTATTACTTAACGTTCACTTACTATTTCTCGTATGACTTTAAAAAATGTATACATTAATTATATTTAAAGAAAGGTGAATAACTGTGGGTACATGGACAGGAAGAACTCAAGAATTCAGAGTCAGATGGTGGTTTAATCCCTACATAGCATTTTGTAGCCAAGGGTTTCTTTGTTTGTTTTGTCCAAGAAGAACAGATAGATATCTTCAGGAGTGAGAAAGATCTGTGAAAGATCTTTGCAGACATGAAAAGAGTTCTACTTTAAAAATGTATTAGAACAATGAGTGGTGCATATACTAAATCATGTAAACACAAAGGAGATCCCTCACAGAGCCATTGGTAAGTCTACCTTTAAAGCTTTACTCTTTGATGTAGAAAAATGGTATTAAAAAAAGTTCCGGGAGAAAGATCACCATAGAGACAATGTCTATTTTGTCAATTAAACCTTCAAGAAGGCTAGCTAGAGAGAGCGTAGAGGCTGCATGATGAGTTCTGGACCTTTTTCCGTTCAATTTCTTTTTCTTTATTGGCCAAAACATTCGTTATAGCCCTGAGGTCCATTGAAGTCTAATGGGTTGAGAAATGGTATTCTAGGGCCTATAAAGCCCATCATGGGGACTTTCCTAGCATTCCAGAGGTTAAGACTTCACCTTCCAATGCAGGGAGTGTGGGTTCGATCCCTGGTCGGGGAGTTAAGATCTCACATGCCTTGCAGCCAAAAAAACCAAAACATAAAACAGTAACAATATTGTAAAAAATTGAATAAAAATCTTTTAAAATGGTCTTTAAATAAAAATAAAAATCTTTTAAAATGAAAAAAATACTTAAAAACATTCCTTTAAAAAACCCATCATGTTACCTGCAACATTACTGTGTGTACGTGCATCTGAGTGCACACACACACACACCCATGCAAGGAAGTGACACTGTAACAACCATCTGATCAAAAGGGAAAATGCCATTTAGGAATTATTAGCATAAAGGATTCATGCAGGAGAAAAATAAGCTAAATCACCCTGTTCGTTCATTTATAAACTTTTCAATTATTAAATATTTAAAGAGAACTTCCAACATTTCAGAACCTGGATTCTTATGATGATTAAACTGTAAATAGCAGAACGCCTTTCTCTTCATAGAACTTTATATTCTAATGCAGGTAATAAGAATCATTTGCCAAATGAAATTTCTGACGTTAAAAAAAAGACATGTTCATACATTGTATAGTCACAAAATATCACTACTGGTCTACAATAAAAAGTTGGCACTTCATAAAATAAAATTGACATTTAAAACAGTCTCAATTCTGGAACTTTGAAAAGTTATATATTTTTAGAAAGACTGGTCAGTAAAAATATTTTACAAAATTCTCAATTTTGGAAAACCTTCTCTACGTGAATTGAGGAGAGCAAAGCTAGATTTCCTGTCTTAAGATCCAGGTTTGCTCTTCTCTATATTCCAAAATAAGTATTTTTTAAATTGTTACAATTCAAAACTATACGTTTGAAAATCAGTAACGATTTTTATAAGGATAAAAATTCCCTGTACGTGCCTGTTAAAATTCCTTTCATTATCCATTTTATTCAAAATTCAACCGGATACCATTTTAAAGGATAACAGACAAGAGGATTTCTATCTTGCTCTTTATATTGGACTCTTAATTTCTTTCTAATTTTTTTGAAAACCCAAAGCAATCCAAAATAACACATTATTATCATAAAATCTAGAATTTCCCAGTGTGTTCTGTAGTGTATATAGTCCCAATGCGATTATATACACTATTGGTAAATTTGAAGTTAAATGTATTCCTAAATACAAAATAAAAATCTAAAAATGCATTTACCTATATGTTTCATTATGCAATAATGCCCTTTTAAGAAAGAAATGGCTTACCAGATGCAAGAATACCTGGAAGTTGCATAATATGTTTTTATATTTAATAACAGAAAATAAGGTAAGAAGTGATTTTTTTGTTGTTATACATTTTTATATTCTTATGTAAATTACATATTCATTGTTTCATCAATGTGATTGTTTTCTGGTTTATTTTACTCTAGTGTGAATTATAGTGCATTTACTCTTGATAGTTTTCTATTAGAAAATGATTCTTGATGAAATTCTCCGTGATCAATTAACTTTGGTAAACACTGCCACAGGCAAGAGATGTCACCAGACCAAAATTTAAAGTAAATACTTTTATGGCTTACAATGTTCTATTTTGAGGCTCAGAAATATCTAGCAGTTTATGCAGTTGATGTTAATTTGTGTGGAGCTAGGTTTTAGTTATACTAATTTGTGATTATTTCTGAGATGAAAATAAAATTATCTGCAGGTGGATTCCTTTCCTCAGTGCAGGAATAATTGTGAATTAGTGTTTATTCTAACTGAGATTACTGAGAGTAATTTAACATATTTACATCTACCTAAAGTTTGTTTCCAGGGAGAAAATTCGCTAAAAGTTTAACTGTTTTAAAAGTATAAATCCCAGCATATGAGTTTCAAAAAACATTTTTTTCCCGCTTTTCTGGAGCAGGGGTTGGCAAACTTGTGTAAAGGACCAGAGAGTAAATATTTTAGATTCGTCATAGGATGTCTGTTATTTCCACTCAGCTCAGTCATTGTAGCCAAAAAGCAGCTATAGTAAAATGTAAATAAAGGAGTATAACTGTGTTTCAATAAAACATTATTTATTGACAAGGAAATTTGAATGCTATATAATTTTCGAGGGTTGCAAATAATCTTTTTATGAATTATTTTCAGATATTTAAATATATAAAAAACACTCTTAGATTGCAGTTCTTACCAGCACAAGCTGGGTGTGGAATTCGGCCGATGGGATGTAGGATGCAATGGCCTGTTCTCTAGAATTACAGTGCAAACATCCCTCCTTGGAGACCAGCATTTCAAAACGAATTGATTGTACTAGCCCTCCGCCAGAAAATATGAAAACTACAATGAAAACAAAAAACAAGTTACCAAAATCTGCCCAAGATGGGAGGGGACTTATTCCTCCCCCAGGGTGGCCCCCCTACTCATGTATGGTCCCCTCCTCTTGGCGTCCCCAGCCACCAGCAGTGAGTGAGACTGTCCTGACCCTGTGCTCTCTGTCTGGCCGCATGCATGGAACCAAAGAGTTCCGAGCAATAGTTATTTGCTGGGCACAGATCCTCATTCATCAATTCACCGCTAACTTCTGTGGCTCCCAGAGGGACAGAAAGCCGCCTTTCCAGCCCCACCCCTGGCTTGGAGTCCAGCCGCTACGGGTCCACCTTCTCTGAGGGCTAATGGCCAGAGTCTGACAGCTGTTGTGTGTTCTGTGCACCCAAAAGTGGTTGCGGCAGTGACCTGCTTTTCAACCTCACGGCCAACACCAGCGGATGACTCTGACAGTTCAAGCCACCAAATATATTATTTTGGTAGGGGACAGAATATCTTCTACAAAACATTTATAAAGAACATTTCTGTTGCCCAGGATGGGAAATCTGGGCCCTTCCACACCAGAGAAAAAGATCAAACAAGTAGCACGCGGGGTGCACTGTGTAGTTGACCCCCGCGCTGTTGTTCCAATGCTGACCCTGCGCGCAACGTGCAGCCAGAGAAGCGACCCGGCGCTGCGTCCTTCGGCTCTTAAGCTACAGACCGGGAAGCACGTGGAGCCAGAAGTAGAAGCGGCCCGGTGTCCCGGGACGGGCCAGGAAAACCCGACGGCGCCTCTGGCGTCAGTGTCAGCTCGGCCTGCAGGTCCGAGAAGGAGCGATCGCGGGTCGGGCAGAGCACACGACAGAGCTCCGGGCTGGGGCGGCGATTGCGGCTGGGTCCATCCCCGCACGAGCTCTCGCCCCCCTCGCTGACGTCGCAGGTGCTGGATGCGTGGCGGGAGACCTGGAGGCGGCGAGGAGAGGAACGTAACGGCCTGCAGGCCCAGGAGATTGTCCCGCTCCTCTGCGCTCAGGGGAAGCGGCAGGCATGGGAGCACCACGGGCGGTAGAGCGGGTCCTCGGCCCGGCAGAGGGCTTCTCACCGGCCGAGATCAGCCCCCCGTGGCCGGAACCGCACCTGCTTCCCTCCCTAGGCGCACATCCCAGCCCGCTGTCTCTCCCGTCGCCGAGGGAACTTGGGGTCGGAGGACGGAGAGAAGGGGCGCGATCCCAGCATATCCTCTGGCACCCGGAGGCTGCCTTGTCCTCCGCAGACAGGGGCCTGTCCCTGAGCTTGGCGGCGGGGCCCAGGGCCTCAGACGCGCCGGTGCCCTGGCCCTTCCCCAAGCAGAGGACCCGGTGCTCATTTTGAAATGTATAGTCATTCCAAATTACTCTGTTGTGTAACAAGAAGTAACATAGTGTTGTAGATCAGTTATATTTCAACAGCCAACCAACAAGCAAACAAACTCATCCAATAACAGTCCAATTTGTGGTCCACAGAGGCAGGGCGTGGGAAAGGGTGGGACTGGATGAAGGTGGCCCAAACTGCAAGCGTCCAGCCGAAAGAGAGATGAAGTACCAGGGATGCAATATAGCACATGATAAAGATAATAAATACTTCTGTCTCCTACACATAAAACTGGTTAAGAGAATAAATTATAACTGTTCCCATCACAAGAAAAACACATTTTTCTATTTCTCTAATTTTGTGTCTATATGAGATGATGAATGTTCACTAAATTTAGTGTGATAATCATTTCGTAACATATGTAAGTCAAATCATTATACTCTGTAAAGTTACACGGTGCTCTATGTCAGTAATATCTCAGTAAAACTGGGAGAAGATAAATGAATAAATAAAATGATGCCGCATTGAATCTCGATTAAAATGGATGCTAAATGGAATTTTAGTGGACATGTGCAGCAGTTTTTTTATTCTAATAAATACCATTATTGATTTTCAAAAGTGTATTTTGTAATTGAACAGTTAATTTAAAATACTTATTTCATAATATTTTGAACAATTATCTTGGCTGTTAGAAATGGAAATCTATCTTTAATCTTCCCAAATCTTGCAGAATAGCTTTTCAAAGGTTCAGAATTTTGTAAAATATTTTTTTAAAGCCCAGTCTTTTTGACAATGTTTGGCCTTCCAAAGTTCTATCATGACACCGTTATAAATCTCAATTTTATTTTATAAAGTGGCAACTTTTCTTTGTAAATTAGGAGCAAACATTTTTTCGTTACACAATTTGTAAACCCTTATGTATGTTTGATTTTCAATATCAGAAATTTTATATTGCAGTGTATTTGAATTGACTGCGTTAGAATGTAGAGCTCTACGAAGATAGGAACATTGTATTATTTACAATTTAGTCCTCATAACAAGCCAAGTTCTGAAATCCTGGAAGCTTTCAGTAAATATTTGTTAATAATTGAAAATTTGATAAATTAATGACTAAGGTATCTTGGATGCTCTCTCTCCTGATGACACATTTATACCATTGATTCCAGACTCACATTTTCTCTTTAGGTTCCAATGGATGCTATATGCTCTCTCCCTTGCTTGCACGTTTGTGTGTGTGCGTGTGCATGTACACAGACAGGAGCACAGACACACAAATGTTGCAGGCAACAACCCATGCTTTATAGACCCCTACAATACCATGCTTTCACCCATTAGACATCCGTGGACTTTAGGGTTATAATGAATGTTTTTAGGCCAACAAAGTAAAAGCAATGTATCTGAAGAGGAGCCCGACCTTATCAGGAAGCCCCTACCCTCTCCAAATCTGAAAATGGAACTCTCCATGTCTGCAATGATTTATCTTATTTTATCTTACCTTATTTTATTTACTGGGGGTATAGTTGCTTTACAATATTGTGTTTCTGGAATGATCTTCCACCTTCTTGATTCTGACATATCTATCTGTTCTAGGTGGGGGAAAAACATTTTGGATAAAAAATTCTGTTGCAGGAATAAATCCCTGCCTGACTGAATTCTTGGAATTTTCATGGCCGGGTCCAAAAATTCTCTAGGACTAGGACTCTTGTGAAAAATTTAGTGTATTTGTAATTCAATTTTAAGTCATAAGAGGCACATTAATAGAAAAAATAAATAGAATAGAATAATTGAGGCACCAGATTTTACAGTGTTTTGAGACAGAGGCCTTCACCTTGTGAGTTCATAAGTGTGAATAAAAGTTAAGATTCTGCTGAAGTCTGTCCCACATTTATCACATTAAGCGTTCTCTCCAGTGTGAGTTTTTGGTGTATTTAAATATGAGGCTCCAGCTAAACTATCCGCCACGTTTATAACATATATAGGGGTTCACTACAGGGTGAGTTTTCTCATGTCATCTAAGGTTACAGCATTGTCTACAAGCCTTCCCACATTGATGAGACCTGCATGGTTTCACTCCAGTATAAATTATCTTATGTTAGTTCAATGATGAATAAAGGCTGAAGGCGCTTCCAAATTGATTGCAAGCATAGGGTTTCTGTCCTGTGAGAGGTCACTCATGTGGCGTGATAGTTGAGTTCTTTGTGAAATCTCCTCATATTTGTTACATTCAGTGGGCTCTTCTCCAGTGTGAAGTCTCTGCTATTGATAAGGAAAGGAAAGACTGTTAAAAGTTTGCTCACATAAAATTCATTTCTTTAGTTCTCTACACATGAATTCTAGGCTGCTCCCTCAGTGATGGTCTCCACTAACTACCCACCCCACCATGTTACTTATATTCACATAGAGTCTCACTTTGCTGGATTCACATAAATTTTTCTATTTTGTAGCCTCTTACTGCCATCGTTTTCTGATTAAGTTTTTGGTCTTCTTTATTTTTCAAACACTATATACACGAGCTACATTTAAGCAACTGACCTTTTGAAACTCAAGGTACAGTTTTTTTTTTGGGGGGGGAATGGTTCCATATACAAACTATTCAAAAGCCTCTGCCGGGCCAGCGTTAAAGTCCACTTTCAGTCAGATGGTTGGGCTGAATTCCTCTTACCCTTATATCATGTCTCTAATGTGGACAGTGGGGTTTATCCCCATAAACTTACTATTGACCTTCAGATAAATGGCTTCTTCCTGAAGCTACTGTCTGTGAACATTTTTATAATGTTGATCTTTAACACAGAGAAAAAGTATGAAATGGAGCAATATATAAGAAATTGGAAACATATTATAGGATATTGACAATTAGAATATATCTTGAAGGGTAAAACAAATGAAAAATAAAATGGGTGGGATGTTGGTGAGATAAAGATGGGAAAAGCACCGAAAGGGAGGGACTGAAACAATGGGTGCTGCGTTGACGTTTAGCACCAGTAGCCACAGAACCATCCTTTCCTCTAAGGCCAAGGAATATGCAGAAGGTTAGATTAATAAGATTGATACGTTCACAGAATTGTGACACCATCGGAGGGAGTTTTCCACATTGACTTCAACAAGATTCCAGAGACATTTCACTCAAAGAAACCTGCAATTGACATTACCCCAGTTCTGGATGAAGTTCACAGTCACATGTCTTGAAAGTCACTGATTCCTAAAAACATGCAGGACATTCTGGTTCAGGCTGCCCACTTTCCCCAAATGTTCAGAGGTGATGGTCGAGGGTGACAGTACTGAGAAAAGGCAGCTGTGTGTATCAAAAGCTCAAACCTGTTTGACATCAAATCCAATGTTCTTCTGGGCTGACTTGGCATATGCCTTTCAGGTGCATCACAGAGATGGGCACACTCTGAATACAGAGTGACTTTCATGGTAAAGGAGCATCACATGAGGGGTGGTATGAAATAACCTGCACAGTCCACAAAAGAATGTTAATTGTGAGCTGACTGGCAATTAAAAAATGTGTACTTGGGAATTCATAAATATCCCTGCTCCCCACTACTTTCAGTTAAATCTACAGACTTAGCACAAGACAGGCAATTTACATGTTCCGCCACTTATCAGCAGTGACTACAGGCAAAGTATTCCCCAATACAAACCTCACTGTTCTCATGTGGGAAATACTTTAATAACCTTTCAAGAGAGTTGAGTGATTAAATGAGCTGACATGACATGTTTGAACATAACAAAACCCAATAAATAAAAGCTACAGGTGAATGAGTCATTAAAAAGTCAGAGAGCCTTGATGCAATGTCCACAATTTTGTGTGAGTGAACAGACTGTATATACAACTTGGGGTCCGCAGTTGCTGCCTACTTAACCTCGACACAGACCATGCATTCATCACCAGATATGAGGACAGACGGGCTCAACTTTACAAGCCAGCGGTCCCGGGGTTGCCAAACTGTAAGATGATCCCCAACTGACCTTTCCTGTGGGTTGAGGTCCCTCTTTCCCTCCTCGTTTCCTGGGACCTCACCACTTTGACTATCATGGTCTCTCCTGTAGCTTCCTCCTGTCTTCCCTGCTCAGAGACTAATCGGAGACTCTCGATGGTTCAGGCCCCTCCAGGGCTTCATATATCGCCACAGTTTTCTAAGTGTTCCTCTACCTACTATATCCTACTCAATGCACCAATTAAGGAAAAAATGCTTTCTGTATAGTGCTTCCAGCTTCTGAACAAAGGTTCCTAAACAGGGGGGAAATGGCTGGTTTGGAACAAGAATGAAAGGGCATATTTTGTTGTGACTTTTTAGAGTTTTCAAAATAGTCAATTGTATTCTCAGAAAACAGATTAAAAATTGGAAAAACAAAGAAAAAAAGCAAACTTGGCTCCACTGTCCTCTCTGGGCCAGTCCTACTGAAGGGCTTCTTCTCTTTCTCCTGCCCCCTCAGCCCAGAACAGCCCTCTAGCTACCATCTCTGACCCTGGATGTATAGATCTCACCTGTCCACACACCTCCTCCCCTTCCAGACCTTGAACTTCTGCTCTTGCTCATCCTTCCACTTGTGTCCATCACATGACAGAGCTCACTGCATCGCAGACTCGCTTATGGAGTGAGTCACACCCCCGTCAAACCCATGGCTGAGCAGAGAGAAATACAACCTCTCATGTGCCCACTTTACCATCACAGCCTTCATGGAGTCTGGAGCACGTCGGTATAAATGTTGGAAAGGAGATGGTTGCTGTATTAGCCCTTGCCCTACTCCACAATACTCACAGAGATGCCAGATGACAGGACTAGTGCTCAGAGCCTTGACTCGCACCAGGATACACTTAGAGAACTCAGTCCAAGTGGTGACACCTTTTTATCCACCAGAAAGAGAGTTACCAAAGCAGGAGAAAGAGCAAGTCCCCACTCACCTGGAGACACATTGCCAAGAACTCAGCTGCTAGTATTCTCTCTCAGAGACACTGTTTACTCTAAGCAGGAAAATCCAAGGAAAGAGAAGAAAGCCATGAGACTTGAATCCTATCTAGAGTTTTCAGACCTAAGACTCATGAACCCATAAATCTTTACCTGGCAGTGAACAACCACCCCACCTACAAATGTGAACTGGCCTATGAGAAAAGAGGAGTAATCTTGTTTCCCACGGTCAAACTCAGAAGGCTTTGGCTACTGCTTCTCATAAGGGAAATATTAGTTCCCCAAATTTATTTATTAGGAAATAAAAATCAAAGAGTTTTTAAAGGTAATTAACCCATGATATTCCAAGTTATTAGTCAGTTTCCTCCCTCGCCCCACATGCTAGGAGAACCTCCAGTGCACTGACCCCACTCTCCTAACATGTGTGCCAACCGTCTTCATTTTTATTCCAAATTAATCAAATCAAGTAATTTCAACATATAGTTATGAAGACCAACAATTTCCATATTCCTCTTTCCATATTCCTTCCAAATTCATCACATTTGCTGGTCAAGATTCCAATCTTGGAGGGCTCCAAGTACCTGCTTCTTCCATGACTGAATCTAACTAGGATATTAAATCTGGTAGGGTTCACAAATCTCCCAACATCTTTCAAATATCCCTGGCCATTGTACTATATCTAGATGATTAAGTCTTATTCTATGCCTCACAAATATTTCAGACATTCTCCATATCTTTTGACTTTTAATCGTTCTCAGTACTTTCGCCACTTTCCACAAAAGGGACCACCTTCTACTAGACACATTAATCAGATAATTTGAGGAAATTCTTCAGCTCACTGTCACAAAATCTACAAATATTCCTCACGGTTTATTCCCAAGCCCATAGTAAAAATTGAAGAATCATCTCTTCCTTGGCCAAGCTCAATTTCTCCAATTGTATTTTTTTCTCTCCTGCCTCCCTGGAAACTTCATGTAATTGATTATAATTTAATTATTATTTACCTTGGTATTAAAATACAAATGCTATAAAACCCTAAAAATATCTTCCTTGAATGTTTGATATCATCAAACAACACCAGTCCTTATATAAAGCCACACAAAACCCACAGCCTGATGGGCTGTTTGTAGGTTAAACATATTTATATAAAGACTAATCCTCCAGCTGCAATTCTCTTCCCAGAACTGGCCACAATTCACAAAACAGTGAGACCTCCGGCCAAGGCATCAAGACTGCTTTTGGAGGTTTTTAGAATATTAGCAAATTAAAGGAATCTCTTATACTTTCCTTACATGTATCTAAGTGGTTAACGTGTCGAGAAGGAAAAGTTTGTGTTAGGGAAGTTGTTCCTTGATTAGATTTATCCTGATTGGCGTCCAGATTAAAGAGTTCTTTATGATTATAAAATATATGAGGTTATCAGATCTATTAACAGGAGCCCACAGACAATTCTATGCCTGATTCTATAGAAAGAGACTAAAACTTTGAACTCAGGAGTGTGGTTGTTGCATACTTAAGTAAAGACACAAACACAGTTTTCCCACACATTTTGTTCCTGGTGATTACTAAATAAAATTTTCTCCAGGAGGAATCAAAGTCATTTATTATTCAAAGAATTATTAATTTAAAGATAGTTATTTAATTTGATTAAAGAACATTGGTCACAGGCCATCTGAGAGTAGATTAGGTTACTGTGTACATGGAATTTCTGTGCATTTACAATCCTTATGTAATAGTCAAGAGAAACTTGCTTTATGACTCTACGGTTTACTTTTCTGCAATTGGTGCAGAGAGGAAAACAGGAAAAAAAGAAAAGAAAAAATAAAGATGAGTAGAGATATCGCGAAATATTACGTGTGTTGCCTGTAGGTTCTATTCAAGACAACAGAGAGAGGAGAGTTACTTAGCTAGTAATTTAAAGAAGGAATCTCTGAGACACTGCCATTTAACCTGAAAGTGAAGCAGTATAAGTGTAGCTGGAACTATATATGTGTATATCAGGGAGGAGATGAACAGAGACGAGAGCGCTCATTGTAGAGATAAAATCGATGCTTGGTTCTGTTTGTGTGGTTCTGAGACGTTGTGTCAATGACTGAGCCCCAAATAATTAGTGGAGCCGCTATCTGAAACTGCAGAAGAGAGGAGTAATAGTTTCTACTTAGGGAGGAAGTTCCTGGCTTCTGTGTGATATACATTTCATTGTAGGTGTCTGCTTCCCATGCAATTATGGATGAGACCTCATAAATGAAATCTAGCATTCGTTTTTACGCATTATTATCATAGTGGTAACAGCCATAGACTGAATAATTATAACAGTTTTCGAAGATGGTGTATATAGTAAAAAGAGAGAAGAGGGCTACAATGCAGTCTTGAGATGTTGAAATAGTATTGTTTGAGGAGAACCGTGCACAGTACACTGGCAGGAACTGACTAGTTTAAAGGCAGTGGGGAGTTTGTGATGTCAGAGGACCTTGGAAATATAAATTTCCTGACGGAGGTCATAGTCCAATTCTGCTTGGGTTCAAGTAAAATACTGAGAAACATTCATTGGATTTAATCACGGAGAGATAACTATAATGTTATAAAGGTTTATGTATACGCAAGTCAACAGTAACAGGGAGATCAACCCTAGTAAATCAAACTGTGGGAGGGGCGCCCAGAGATTGTCACTAATCCTGTACTGCTCTTTCAGTTTACTTTGGAAAGAGGAAATTCATTGGGCAGGAAGTAGAGATAAATTGGTTCAGAGATTTTGTTTCAAGAATGAAGAAACTGAGGGGCTTCGCTGGTGGCTCAGTGGTTGAGAGTCCGCTGCTGATGCAGGGGACACATGTTCGTGCCCCGGTCCGGGAAGATCCCACATGCCGCGGAGCGGCTGGACCCGTGAGCCATGGCCGCTGAGCCTGCGCATCCGGAGCCTGTGCTCCGCAACGGGAGAGGCCACAGCAGTTAGAGGCCCGCGTACCGCAAAAAAAAAAAAAAAAAAAAAAAAAAAAAAGAATGAAGAAACTGAAAAAGATGAAAGGGAATGGACTGGGAAGAGATGGGTGTTAGCTGGTAGAAGAGCTTCAGTTTACAATTAATAATAAAATATCCTCCAGAGAGCAGGAGGGAAGGGGATACATTTGAGAAAAATGGGCTTATCCAGGAGTAGAAATGACTTTCAGTTTAAACAGGAGCGGCATCGCCAATGGGTGAAGATTCAGGAATAGGTGTTGACTTCATGACAGTGAGCTGACACATTTCTTCGATATTCTACTTCATCTGCATGGTAGGAGGTGAGCACACTGTTGAAAGTGAGGGAAGGTGAGAATTTCAGGGATTCAAAAAAACAAGGGGAACATTCGAAGTGCGTGCAAAGCATGGGAGAATGCTTTATGATCACGTCCTGGTAGGATGCAGATATTTATAAAACTCATTGGGAGATACGTCTGATAGATGCAGCCATAGGAAGCGGAGTCTTTTTGTCATCTCTGATTGGGGTCTTGATCATCAGCTGTGCTGAGAGGTCAGAGGGACCTGAGAATTGTTCCATAAAACTCAGGAGACATGGGAATGATCGGGAGGCTGGGTCAATGCACTGGAGGATTCCTGTGTTGGGAGAACCTAAGCACGGTAGTCATTGTGTGAACAGACTGGAGGGGAAGTGTTATGATAACAGGGAGGATTCCAGCCACTGATTTGATAGGCGACATATCCAGGTGAAATTTGAATCTGGGATCCACACCTCAACACCAGTATATTTAGGAATTTGAGATTCAGAAACAGCCTGAGCTACGTTTGAATTCTAGCTCCGTCATTTTCTAGCTGCATGATCTTCTCACATAAGCAAAATTTCAGAACCTAGCTTATGTTACTTGTTAAAAGGTAACTAATCTATAAGTAACAGGGTTGTACGAAAGATAAATGAGCAAACGTAGGTAAATCTCAATCACAGGGTCTCAAAAGGAATGTTTTCTCTTTTCAGAATCTCAGGATCAAAGGGCTGTGATCCACCCCTCTTCCTGACACATTATCAGTATTTGTCTATGCAGTAGTTAATGATTAACATTGACTTGGGTAGCACTTGACAGTTGACCCATACTTTCCTGTAGAAATATTATGAAGTGAAGAATGTTTTTCCCCATGACATTTAGTAGGACAGAACTCCACCTACTCTTTCACTAAGGTATCTGAAGGTGTCGACTAAATTTCACCCCAAATTAAACTTCACTCTATATTTGATGAGCGTGTCTGCCCTGTGTGGATTGTGGTACCCAACAGTGGGCTTATGATGTGCGTACTCCTGCTGCTTTCCTGTGCAAGGGGTTTTTAGTCCTGATTTGTGTGACAAGACCTTCCAACAAGACATGAGTCCCTGGATTGTTTTCCCCACCATGAAGTAGATCCAAAGTGGCCTGGCCACATGGTCCAAGGCCATGGAGGGCAGCAATAGTGTTGAGGCTCTCATGTTGCCTGATTCCCACATGGGGAGGAACCAAGGTGACTAAGGGCAAGGGCATCCGGGATGTGGGGAGAGGGCACAGCAGGGAGGGTGGGGCCTCTGTAGCACTGGGGCGGGTGTTGGAGAAAAAATCCTGGTGCGTTTGATCAAGAATTATTTCATGAAACATTTGAGAGTGGTGTTCTTTCTGTGGAGTCAACATTCCCCAACTGATCATTTTCCGGGTTTCCTGCAGTTTGGTGTAACTCCTAGGAACTGAACATTAATGAAATAACTTTGAAAAAGTAGCTCTAATAAAAGTACAACACCCAAGAATTTTCATGTTTTATGTGTAAATGAAAATATTACTGTCTTGATTATGTGCAGTAGCCTACACTGCCTTATTGTTGACCCTGGAGAGAGGGAGGTTCACCATATCTACACATGCCTGGGGGTTAGGTGGTAGAGCTCATTCCCAGGTGAGTGGCTGGGGATTCATGCCTGGAATGCCTAACAATGCTTTAAATGCCTGGATTCTCTTGGTTGCTTTCCCTTTCCTCATCTTTACCTGCTCAGTTTTTCATCTGACCCTGCATAAGTATGCAGAGGCGGACAAGTGTTGGCTGAGTTCCTTACAATGAAACAACAGGTGAGAAGAGACTTATTTTTATTCTTGAATTGGTCCGTCTTTTGCCAAATGGTCAGGTTTCTCCTTTTGGCCTGGATCTTCTAAGTACACCCATGAAATACTAATGCCAGTTATGTTCACCACCCTGTTAGGGAGACTGATGTGGAAATAATTTCCTTCCGTCATTCACACCCACTTGTTCCAGACTCCATTAATGCTGTGACTTCACAGAACACATGGGAGAGATTTTCACTAAAAACAATAAATACAGCCCTTAGCCTCAGTAAAGAAAAATTCCCTAATTACCATGTGAATGACAACAGCCTTAGGTGTGTGGTGAACACAGGTGATAGTAATGAGAGAAACAAGTTTGCAGACCCAGGGTGGAGGTGGGGGAGTGGGGGGTGGAGCAGATATGAAAGGTGCTGGGGTGGAGGTGGATGCTGGACAATAAAGAGTAATGAGGAATTGTTTACTATTTCTAATTTTTTAAATATTAAGCTTTTTATAGACTATATTTGAACATTTTTAAGTCTACGAAAGAAGATAAATAAAATTTCCTTCCTTCACAATAACTCAATTATCCTATGTGTACTTTTCTTTTTAAAGAGTTTCCTATTTATTTATTTATTATTTATTTTTGGCTGTGTTGGGTCTTTGTTGCTGAGCACGGGCTTTCTCTACTTGCAGTGAGTGGGGGCTACTCTTCTTTGAGGGGCACAGATTCCTCATTGCCGTGTCTTCTCTTATTGCTGAGCACGGGCTCCAGGCGCGCATGCTCAGTAGTTGTGGCTCACGGGCTTGGCCGTTCCGCGGCACGTGGGATCCTCCCAGACCAGAGATCAAACCCATGTTTCCTGCATTGGCAGGTGGACTCTCAACCACTGTGCCACCAGGGAGGTCACTCCCTATGTGTTCTTCACCTTTGCTCAAACTTGAAAATTGAATGTAACATATGCAGATTATTTTCTTAATTGTAAGTGTGTATTGAGGAGAAAGTGTATGATAGAATGAAATGTAGGGCACTGGACAGCAAATGACAGATTAGGGAGCTCGAAGCCCTCACTCCCCGTCAGTAACATCAATACAGCCACCAGGGTTTGTCAGCACAGGGGACCCAAGAAGTGGCAACAATGATTTCTTTTCTGCTCCCACCACTCTCTGACCTGGCAGGAGTACAGATTACCTGCCGATATGTGTGTGTGCGTGTGTGTTTCTTTTTTCTTCGTGCCACAGCTGGACTTGCTGATTGAGCCTGCGTGTTTTAAGAAAGCAATGGCCATGTTGCGCTAACAATACAGTGGACCCTCTGTCGCTCTTGTGTCTTTGGGAGTTGAGTGCACACAAAATTTGTATGATGGATCCAGGCGCGAACTTCCAGTTGTCCTCTTGGCTCATACCTGCTATGTCAGGGGAATGTCCTTCCCTTGGGAAATCAGCTCAAAGCTTTTGGAGAGAAAGGCTGCACAGGTGTAGGTTGGGACCAGCAACCCTTGGCATGGACGACTGGGCAAACCAAGTGAATTACTAAGAGTTCCTGATATGAGGAAAGAGACTGAGGACATAGGGAGGCCAGGCCTGCAGAGTGAAAGTTCTTCTTGCCTGTAGGTAGCTCTGGGTGTGGGTGGAGGAGAGACATTGAGGGGCTGAGATGCCAGCTGCCTGTCCCAGGACTGCAGAAGGAGGGGGCAGAAAAGCAGGAAGTGTGGCTCATGTTTGTTTCTGACACACTCATCCTTCTGGTTCTTGACTCCAGGCTGTAAGGAGGAATTTACTCTTGTTTTGCAAAGTTGCTTTACCTATTCCAATCCTCTACTTTTCCATTTACTCTTTTCAAAAGATATATATAAACTCGCTATTTTCATTAAACAGCTTGTCATCAACATTTTTTCCAAGTCAATACCTATACATCTAGCTCATTTTAAAAAATATATCAATAAACCAAAGCACAAAGTGATATTACTGTATTGTCTGAATATACTTGAAATTTACTTACCTGGTCCCGCTCATTGGCTGTTTTCTAAATGTTCTGTTCTTAAGTAATACTGATATCAATATTCTTAGTACACATGTATTTGCACAAATGTTCCCACCTACCCACTTCTTGTCATTTGACTGTGCTTGTGGAATATGTAAAGATCAATTAGGTGGTCAAGTTATCAATCGTTTCCTTTATGGTTTCTGGGCCCTGGTTTTTATGTTTTAGTAACATCTCCACTCTGCAATTACAGAATAAAATGTCCGTGTTTTCTATTGGTACGTTCATGGTTTCAGCTTACAGTTCACGCAGTCCATCCCCCTGCAGAATTTTACTTGTTTACAGCGGCCGGCGGCCCAGGAATAGCGTGAGGAGCGCGTCTCCTTCGCGGCAGCCTCCCGGCACCATCCTCCCAGCTCCTCGTCCCCCGTCTGCTGCCGGGGTCGCGCCGTGTCGTGCCGAGCCGGGCGCTAGCTCCGAGGCGGACTCCCGGAGACGAGTTCGGGCGTTTGGGCGGCCGGCACTGCACCCTCGCCGTTCGGCGATCGGGATCCGGCCCGGGGATGTTCGAGCCGGTGGTCGGGCGCCACCTGGCGGCCGCTTTTATATCGTCCCTTGTCTCCGGAGCTTCGGCGATCTTCGCGAGGGCTGACATTCGGACGCCGGGCGCGAGGCAGCGTTCCGGGAGCCCGGCTATGCGTGTGGCGACTGTCCCGGTGGTCCCGGGGCATGGGCTCCTCCTGCGTTCGCTGGAGATTGGGTGTGTAGGTATATGAGGGTGTGATCGTTGTCTCGCTCCCTAGGAGCCTGTGAGGGTTGCCTAGCTTGGTCGACCAGCAACCGCCCGTGCCCCTCCAGCCAGGAGAATTAAGCGGACTCGACTCTACCTGGGCCGCCCGCCGCGTTGTGTAGGGAGAGGTCTTGCGAGCCCTCCGGAGCGCCTGAGTCTTGATGGTCCGTCCTTCTCAGTCACTTTAGGGGCGTTCATTTTCTACCACTTCGGTCCACCAACGTCCCACTCCGGACGTGGTGAACGCACCGGGCACGGGCGCTGAGGCTGCTGGAGGGCCCGATGAGCATGTTGGATGGCGCGCTTGGGTCCCGGTCTCCGGGGCAAGGGCGCTTGCTGCTCTCGCGGGATTTGGACGGGCAGACATGCATAATGTGAGGCCGGCGCTGCGCTCCCTAGAAGTCGTTGAATGGTGGGTCTGCTCGGTTCGACTGGCACTCCCTTGTGTCTCTTGCGCGTGAAACGCCCACATTGAAGCATGTGGTCAAGAGAGAGTATCTATCCCCGGTGTCGTCCGTGTGGCCCGGTGGTCGTATTTCCGCTTTCCAAGTGTCGCCTGAGAGTGGTTCAAAGTCTCCTACGGACGTGGACGCCAAGTTTCCGCCGTCCTTGTTTCTTGATCCTGTTCGCCCTTATTCCCAAATATGTTTTTCTCCGCAGTGTGTAGGGCCCGAATGGCGTAAGGAGGAGGCACTGGAAGTGCGACCTCGGCCTTCACGTCCTCCTTCACACGGGACCGCCACGCCCCGTCCAATAGGACGCCCGGTGCTGCTTCTTGGCCGCCTTGAAAAACGGTGTGCCCCGGTGCCGTCTCCGTGGTGGAGCTCCTCCCGTGCGGCCACTTTCTCCGAAAACCGCAAGAAGCGGTCATGGGGCACTGCAGACGGTATTCCCCTGCAAGCCGAACTGCGTCTACGGGGGAGCGCCTGGCGTCCCCACTTCTGTTGGCCTCGTCGGCGAAGCGCTTGTGTGCATCAGGTGCTCTCACCACAGGTGAAAGCAAAGACAGTCGCGGCGAGAGGGGAGGGCGCTCCAGGCGCAGCCACGGTTCCGCCTGTGGCTTCGTGGTTGGAGAAGCCTAACAAATGGGGAAATGGGAAGGTGCCTGGGGCGTCTGGTGATGGTCGTGAGGAGGCATGAGGCGATGCGCGGTCCTGCGTGGGCGCGGTTGTCAGAGGCTCCTCGTGAGAATCTCGTACCGGAATTGCCTCTGAACGCGCGTGTGGACGAGGAGACAACCCGGGGAGAGAAATGGGACCTGTGGTGGGCCAGAGGGGATGAGTTCGGACGGGTGGAGGCGCATCTTCTCTTCCGTGCCATCCAGATTTATCCCGGTGGTTTTTCCTCCATTTGGTTGTTACCTGGCGTCTGCTGCTGCAAGGACGACTAGATGACCATACAGCGTTGTCGTGGCAAGAAACAATTTCAGTGACTTGAGAATTTGTTTTGAGATCCACTAGTTGTAGACACTGGTGAAGTGAGAAATTCCGAGATCTACAGAACTGAAAATTACTATTGTTACTCAACAGCATTGTAATTACCATTGTTTGTAATTAGTGATAAAACAGTTGAGTCACACAGAAGCTGTCTAATTGGGGATGATCAAAGAGGGGTTTTCAGTATTTCTAAATCCTGCTAAATGGGCAGAGAGCAAGGTGGAGACAGCAGGTATGTGCCAGCTAAGGCTGTGCCAGGTAAGGTTGTAACGTGTGTGAGAATAAAGAGAGGTGCTGAGCAGATTATGGAGGGTTTCTGAATGGTACAAGAGGCTGGAAAGCATTCTTAAAGATATGTGGGGGGATAGATCTGGTAAGTTGCAGTTTACAGAAAGAGAAAGGCTCATTGCTAGTCTCCACAGAAGGATTCAGCAACAGAGTATCTTATCAAATGCTCTGTTAAAAACACTGCAGTTTATAAATCCTTTAGAAACATACCCTGCACATTTGCTAGCAGCAGAATTATGCATTGCTGCATTGTTTGTAATATAAACAGATTATTGAATATCAGCGTGCATCCCAACGTGGATTGGCAAAGTGCATTATAGTACGTCATTCAGTGCACTGTCGTGCAGGAAACGATGTCTTGATAGAGGATAATTTGCAAGATACTGTCAAATGAATAAAAGCAAGCTATAACAACACCGTACCTAGTGTTCTATTTGTCTTTTTAATTAGGGTGCCAAGGAGAAATGTATATTCATATTTGCTTGTATGCACATAAAGACACTCTGGAAGTTTGCCGTGGGAAACCAGATGCATGGCTACCTGTGGAGGGCAGGGGCTCCTGGGCAAAGAGGGGGAGGCGGTGCAGGGCACAATGTAATGCAATTTTCAGGACCTTCAACCATGTACATGTATTACAACCTCTCTAGAAAGCCAAGAAATTGAATTTTTTAAACCTCCAAGGATTAAAATGCATTTACTATTTCTACCAACTGAGTACATGTGAAGTTTGTTTCACCATGGAGCTATGCCTTCTCTAAAGTGTCTACTTAAGCCTTCCATGGTGATTTTGACTATTTTCCCTTACTTTGGAAGCAAAGAAAACCAGGGGAATCAACGGATGTGTAGTTCATCAGCCCGTGCAGTGGCTCCCCTGCGTTTTTCTTTCAAATAGTTTATACACTGTGTTTTTTGGTGCTATTTTCATAAGTTTTATTTGCAAGATAGAGGAGAAATAAAGCTGTATTAGGGTTTTGCTAGGGTTGCCAGAACAAGATAGTGCAGACTGGGAGGCTTAATTTTCTCACAGCTCTGGAGGCTTTGAGTTCAAGATCAAGGTGTCTACAGGTTCAGTTTCTTCTGAGGCCTCTCTCCCTTGCTAGCAGATGGCTGCATTCTTGCTGCATCCTCAGATGGACTTAACTCTATGAGCTGAGTGTGCATGGCTGTGTCTTAATCTTCTCATAGGGGCACAGCTCTGGGTTAGGGCTCACCCTTGTGACCCATTTTAACTTCATCTCTCCTAAGGCCCTATTCCCAAATGCAGTCACATTCTGAGATACAAGAGTCTGGACTTCAATATGTGAACTTATAGGGTTTCATTTCAGACCTTAAGGGAAGCTGCTCCCCGTTGGTTGAAGCAGAAATCTCAGAGGAGAGAGGAGTCTTCCCACATGGCCTAGAACTTCTTGACACAGCCAAGTCATGACCCATAAGCCTGATTCCGTGGTTTTGCATGTCTCTGTGACAGAGAGTGGAGGTCAGGGAATGAATAAGGAATTATGTCCTCAGTACATTGTCACTAAATATTTCTGCCTTTTGGAGGCCAGATGTTCACAAAAGTAAAGAAGTTATGTTCTGCTCAGCAAATTTCGGCCTTGGAAGTACACAACACACTGAGGAATCAGCCTAAGTGTCTCCCATATCCTGATCAGGCCACGGACACAGGAGCAGGAGACAGCCATTAGAGGCCACAGCCTTGCTGCGAAGCAGGTGCATCACCAGTTTAGCTCAATCAGATCTGTGTTCTAGGTGCTGAGCTTGAGGAAGGTGTCAGTCCTGGGACACAGTGGACACGATGCAGAAAAATTACCTTAAACCCTGAGTCCTACTTAAATAGAAAAACTGTGAGATATTAATTCTTATTGCCTCCACTGAGCTATAAACTTGGTGAAGGTGGTTATGTTATACGTTTCACCTCTTAGTCTCCAGAAAATTCCACATGCTGGAATCCTGGAGACTCTCAATAAATATTTGTTACTTTAATGAGTGGTGTGTGAGAGAGCTACCTGATTTTTCTTGAAGACTCTTGTCCTATGATAATTTACAAAATCCAGAACACTTGGGAGATATGTTCTCCCTTAAGTATCTGATGGATACTGTGGCCCCTCCACCTAGTAATGCACATGCACAGACACAAACACATTGCTGCAGTCGGCCTCAAGTGTTCTATTTCCCTCTTTTCAAGCTCATAGACCAACCCTTTAGCATTCTATACATATGGGCTTTATACTCGTTTTGTGTGTGTGGGTGTGTGCGTACATCAAGAAAGAAAAAGTTAATGGATTTGAAGGGAGAGAACACATCATGTAACTCCTGCCCTCTCTCAAGCCAATCCGACAGCAGATAAACTTAGGACATAGGCATTCTCCACGGGGACCATCTCTTTTCCCCAGGTCTTTATTTTTATTTTTAACATCTTTATTGGAGTATTATTGTTTTACACTGGTGTGTTAATTTCTGCTTTTATAACAAAGTGAATCAGCTCTATAGCCTGTTCCTTATTGATCAGCACGATTCTCATTGGAGGAAGAATGGAACTCGGGAGGGGGCCAAGTCCCTCTGACTTCCCTGGCTCAGGGTGCAGAGGGTGGGAGGGGTGCCCCAGCCCCTGCCCCTGCTCCCTGCCTCTGGTTACTCCCTGAAATGTAGGGGCCACATCCTCAGCTGCAGAAGCAGAAAAGCCACTCCTCTTTTTGCTTAGTGTTCTCATGCAATATCTCTTCCAATATTTTCACTTTCAGCATATGAATGTCCTTACTTCTGAGTGAGGCTCTTGTAGACAACATATAGTTGGACCCTTTTTATGTCTATCTTGTCCATTTTTGTTTTTTAATGTTATTAAATATTCACCTATATTTTAGTATGAAACTTATAATTTTATTTCTTTATATTTAAATCTTTAAGACCTACATAATTTATCTTGGTATCCAAATTGGTTTAAAAACAGCCACCCCTGACTCTGTATATTAAATAATTCAACCATTTTACACTTAAAACGACATCCCTATCACATATTAAATTTTTGTTTTTCCTTTTCCTCCTATGTCATAAGAATGTCCAGAGGAACTGAATTTAGTTGACTTCTTTAACTGTATAGACTACCTAAGCGTATTATATGAGAAGGCCATAGCAGGAGAGATATATAATTCTACACACTAGTATGTATTCTACACTGACTAGTCTCTTTCACTGACCATCAGACTATTTCTACTTGGCTTTGTATTTCCAGTGAAGTTACACTTTCATATCTGCATGGATACCATGGCTTAAAATGCCCTGTACATCCTCAATATACCTGTAAATTCATTTATCGACATCATTCAGTGCCTACTGTGTACCATGCACCAAGCTAAGGAGTGAACCAGACAAATACAACTCTTCCCACAATGGGGCATGAATATTATCTGGTAGAAGACAATCCTTAAATATTCACACCAGTAATCCATCACAGCTGTGTTTGGTGCTACAAAGTATACCCTTTGCAGCTGAGAAGTCTTGTTTCCAGATCTGTTCACTTCTGCATACTTTGAGTGCACAGCCGATTTCCAATTCCCAATGAAAAATACCAGAAGGAACTTGGAGAATTATCTTCAGCGTATTTACAAGATGTTATAAGCTAATGAGAGGAGTAGGAAAAAATAATTAAAACAAACCCCTAAAATATTAGGCAACAAAGTCTCATGAGCTCAATGCACTTGGAGACAGTCCTTTAAATTCTCAGGTCTATATCCTGAGCAAAGCCAGGCCCATGGCAGATGAGGTCCCAAACAAGTTAAAGAAGATCAAGAATGTGGCAGAAAGGCAACTCCAATGCAGGATCATTTTGCCTTTTGAAAGGGAAAACCTGTTACTACCTCTTTATGTACTGTGCCCTATTTTCCTGGGGTGTTCCTATTCTCTACAATTAATAGGTTTCAAAATTGTGGGCAACTGGAAGGAATAATTTTATTAGCTGAAACAAAAAATTCCTTTATGAGAAAAAGAAAAAAACCCAAAAAAACCACAAAATTTTCCAACCAGCAAATTTTACATGCATTGAGAGGCTACAGAGTCACTGACAGTGATTAAACCACAGAACACCAGTTTTCCAGCTCAAACTGGAAAGGATTTGTTTTTTTTAATTAAAGTAGATATGTCTGAGGGCATCTAAATATAATTCTTTTCTTTGTAAAAAAGTTTTTCCTCGGGGTGGGATAGGGAGGGTGGAAGGGAGACGCAAGAGGGAGGGGACATGGGCACACATGTATACATATAGCTGATTCACTCTGTTACAGACCAGAAACCAACACAACATTGTGAAGAAACTATACTCCAATAAAGATGTTTAAAAAAAAAAAGTTCTCCCTCAATGAACCCATTTTGATGGTAAAAAATAAATATGACTTTATAATAACCTAAAAAGAAACCCAACCTAAGTTTTTGTTTTGTTTTGTTTTTTCAGTATGCGGACCTCTCACTGCTGTGGCCTCTCCCGTTGCGGATCACAGGCTCCGGATGCGCAGGCTCAGCGGCCATGGCTCACGGGCCCAGCCGCTCCGTGCATATGGGATCCTCCTGGACCGGAGCATGAACCTGTGTCCCCTGCATTGGCAGGCGGACTCTCAACCACTGCACCACCAGGGAAGCCCCAAGAGGCCAATTTAAAACAAAAACAAATGGGTAACTTGTATTTTTACTTTAAAATAAGTTTGAGATTTCTGAAGTCTATGCTGATGAAAGAGGATGCCAACAAATTCACTCATCACCATACATAAAGTTAAGCTTTCTAAACTAAACCTCTTTAGCATGAGATCAAAAACAGTCTGCTCTTAGAAGAGTCCCCAAATGCTATCTCTTCCAACTCTTTAAAAGCTAGCTTCTGTTTCTCCAAGAAGCAAAATACATTCATTTTTGCAAACAAACACCATAGGTATCCGAAATGCAAAATAACCAGCAAGCCACATTCTTTTCCACAGAATTAGCGGGAACTATCACCTGTTTCTCAGATTATGTCCCTGTTTTCTTTTTTTCACTGGCAGGACGGTCCAGAACCTCTATTTTGCCTTTTCCATCTTCTGAATGAGGAAGCTTAATTCTATCGATGGTGACTTCACTTTCAGAAGAGGTGCTATCATCTTCATCCTCAAATTCTGAACTGTCCTCTGAACTGTCTTGTGAATTCTCTTGTGAACTGTCATCTTCTTTTGAATCAGACTGATTCATCTCAAACAAGATCATATCCATTTGCATAACTTTTCCGAGAGTGTCAATATTTTCAATATTGAAATGACCAGGTGGTGCAGTTGATATTCCTTTCCTTAGCTTTTTGTTTGCCTGAGCCATCTGTGGGAGAAAGCTCTGTACCTGGTCCAATAGGGGACTCCTCTCTATCCGAACTGTTTGAAGAGTGGAATTCTTTCTGGAATTACGCCTGGAGTTGATGAGAAACCTGTCCCATATACCTCCGCGGCCGCCCCTGCCCTCCATCAGCAGCTCTCTAGACACCAAGACCCTGGAGCTGTCCCGGGAAAATGACGAACAGCTCGCATCAGGCTGGGATTTGCCGTGGGCCTCCCTGCTGCTCGCCTGTCTTCAGAGCAGCCCCTCCAGGCCCAGATGCCAGAAAAAGGCTGGGGACATCTTTGTTTTTTAACGGATGAGTTTAAGACATATATATATATATATATATATATATATATATATAAATTACTGATATGGAATGACATTTAATTGCCAATTTGTTTTCTGTAATGTCATATAGCTTTTCTGTCCCACATTTTCTCACATACTGAGGTCCTTTGTTCTTACTTTTTGTACTCATTTTCAAAATTAATTTCTTTGGCTGTGCCACGTCTTAGTTGTGGCATGGGGGACCTTTGATCTTCTTTGCAGCATGCAAACTCTTAGTTGTGGCATGTGGGATCTAGTTCCCTGACCAGGGATTGAGCCCAGGCCCTCTGCATTGACAGCGCGGAGTCTTCGCCACTGGACCACCAGGGTAGTCCACTGACTTGACTTACTTTTAATTTCCTTCTGTGTATATTCTATAGATAATCAATTTATGGATACCATGGAGGTTACATATAAAATCCTATCAAACTAGCTTAAACTGATATCAACATAATTTTAATCACACGCAAAATCTCTATTACATCTCCAATTACATTACACATTAATTACATGTTATTAATGTCACAAGTCACATATGTATACATTGTTTTCTGTTAATGTAGATGTACGAATTCGTTATTTGGGGATGCTATAACAAAATGCCACAGCTTGGGTAGCTTATAAACAGAAGTTTATTTCTCACGGTTCTGGAGGCTGAAGTGTGAGATCAAGGTGGTTAGGTAAAGGTCTTTTTCTGAGTCATAGACTTTTCATTATATCATCACCTGGAGGAAGGGGCTAGAGAGCTCTCTGAGGTCTCTTTTAAAAGCACACAAGAGACTTCCCTGATAGGCCAGTGGTTAAGAATCCATCTTCCAATGCAGCGGACCTGAGTTCGAACTTTGGTCAGAGAACTAAGATCACACATGCCAATGGGCAACTAAGCCCATGCACCACAACTATTGAGCCTGTATGCTGGCTCTACAGCCTGTCTGCCACAGCTAGAGAGCCTGTGTGCTGCAACTACCGAGCCCCCATATCACAGCTAGATATGAAGCCTGTGCGTCACAACAAAGATCCCACATGCTGCAACTAAGAGCGAATGTAGCCAAATAAGTAAATAAATACATATTTTAAAATAAAAGCACACACATTATATTCATGGTGGCTCTGCCCTCATAACCTAAGCACCCCCCTACATCCTAATACCAACACATTTGGAGGTTGTATTTTTAACATATGAATTTTTGGGGAAACAATCATGCGATAGCAATAAATTTATAATTATTTTAATATTTTGGTTTAAAAAATATCCTAGAATAATAAAAAGTATAGCCAAAAGTCAAAATTATAGTGTTTTCTCTATTTGTCCATTTATTTACCTTTATCACAGACATATATATTTTCATATGGCCTCAAGTTACTGGTGTCCTTTCATTTGAACTTGAAGTACTCCCTTTAGCATTTCTTGAAAGATCGGTATTATGGTACTGAACTCCTTCAGCTTTTGTCTGAGACTGTCTCTCATTTTCCTCATTTTTGAAGAATAATATTGTAAGATATAGAATTGTTGGTAGGTAGTTTCTGCCATGCTTTAAGCATATCATTTCACTCTCTTCTGGCCTGCAAAATTTCTGATGAGAAAGCAACTGATAATCTTACTGACAATCACAATTAAGTGGATCATAATAATTGTCACATATAACTTTGTTTATATATATTTCTTAATGCTAACCTATTTACAAAAGTACTTATTGTTACAAAATTTTGTATTTATCATTCTAAGATTACTTAACAAATCTATATTTTTATCCTACTTATTTATAAAATAAGAGGTTATTAGCCAAAATTATGAATTTATAGCTGAAATGTGTGGTAAAACATTCTTGATAAGCATTTTTCCATGTCTGAGAATTTTGATATGAACTCAGGTTTTCAGTTTGATTTTAGCATTGATAGATCCAGTGTGAGAATTCAATGCTGACTAAGGAATTAAAAATCCCTCAGGGCTCTCCTTCATTCATTACAGTAAAAGTGTGTTCTATGCTGTGAAAACTCATGTGTATGTAAGTCTATTCAATGATATTCTCCAGTTAAAATGATCTCCATGTCGGTTACATACACATAGTATGTAAATCTTCTGCAATGGACATCCCCCCTTTGTAGCATTTCTACTAGCTATCATCAAAATTCAGTCTAATTTAGTCCATAAAGTGAACACTTTATGCTGGTCTGGTGTTTACACTGCACTGTAACTGAGTTCTATGAGTCTGCTGAATTCCTAACTTACCTCATTCCCAGGTTTCACATGTGGATGACCAGGGTTCACACCTGAAGAAATTTACTATTTTCTTACAGCTACATTGTTCCACCAGGAAAATAACTTGCCTGGATATCATTTCTTGCTTTTCATGGTCACAGTTTTTGCTTGAAATAAGACAAAAATAATAATTAAATTAAATAAATTAATAAGAAATGACACATGTGACATTTGGGGATTAAATTGTTGAAAAGTACATTACATGGGGAAAGAACATGAATTTGAGGAATACACCAGTGAATAGAAACATGGTTTAGAAAAATGTTAATAGATGTTCAGTGTTTAGGTAAAAGAAAAATAAAATAAATTCAGATGCTACAGGGAATATGAGAGGAAAAATTATTAAAGAGACCGTGGCAAAGAGAAAAACATGAAATTTTAACTCCCACGTGGACAGGAATTTTGCTTCTCTGAGGTGAAAAGTACAGGGGGAAACGTGAAGAGAAATTGATGTGTGATGCATAATGACAGAATCTGGATAATTTGACTCAATGGCTTCACATACATTTCTAAAAATATCCTTTAGTCGAGCCAACCTCCAGTTGACATTCCAAGTGTCCTGCTCCCTCCCCACACAGAGCACATGTGTCTGGAGCTGACTTGGACTCCAGCCTGGGGAAACCCTCCTCTTCCCTCCACACCTACTCTTCTTGCTCCAACTGGGAAATTATATCTGTTTTGCAGAGCGGATGCCCTGGTACGTGTGGGAAATGCTAGATGGATTTAAAGTTCTGTGCTGAGAACAGTGCATGCAATGCAAGCGCAGGACAACATGCCAAGGCTCAAGTGTGGGGGCATCAATGGCAGCCCAGGTTCGAGCACCCTGAAGGGGGGAAACACTGAAGGTTGTCACCCGACACTTCACTCAAAGACAGTAAAAGTCTCTGGTTGCTGCTGTTCTTCCCAAGAAGAAAGACAGGCTGCAGGCTGCCTAGATGTCTCAGCCAGGAAGGAAGCAACGTTTTCATAATATGGTTAACACTGTTTTCTAACAGAATCCAATAAACATAAAACCCATGAGATTATTACTTGGAGTTCATGTAGAAAGGGGGATACAAGCTGTTATGTGTTTTTTGCTGTGTTCAAACCTCATAGTAGTCCCCCGAGCAGAAGAATTACTTAGCAACATAAAGTCACTTGTCTGTTAGATAAAATAGCCCATATCTGTGTCCAGCATTATTCTGCGTGTTGGTGGCAGACTAGTAAGGAGTACGTGCGATTGTGGTAATGGAGACTGTATCTCCATGAAGGGGCACATGTGCTGTGATTAGTAAAGGAACACATTCGTTCCAGGTTGCTCTAAGTGCTACAGAAGCATGAGTCAGGGGCAAGAGTGCAGCAGCATATGTGGAAGCTGCAGCGCCTATCTCAATAAGACATGCATAAAGAAGTAAATAAATATTGAGAGACGCACCCAGAAGATGAAACAACGGGCGTCCTCCAGGATCACATCTGTGTACATCTTTGTCTGCAATATGTCCAGCAGGTCCTACTCTTTATGAGTGAGTTCTACAAACACGTCCTCAAACGTCACTGATCTCTAAAGCCCCGTCAATGGCTTCTCTGGGCTGATATGACATGTGCCTTTCATACATATTCAGAAATATATATACTGTGAACAAATGTTACTAAAGGAAACGTATGAGGTGTTGTGTAAAATAACCTATCAATTTCCCAAGATAGTGGTAATCCAACTTCCAGATAGGTTATTATAAAAATTTTACATGCAAATTCATAAGTAATATTCTCCTCCCAATTCCAAGTAAGTCTGTAGGTTCATCAAAAGGCAATCAATAGCCCTGATCTGCCACTTTGTCAACTGACAGGCAGTGGGAGTAGAGATAGAGCTGAAGCTCCATGTACATTTTACCTGTTTTTTTCACGTATTGAACGTGTACCTGGAGTCCTGCTTTTCTTTCCCGGGTTAGAGCTGCAGATACCAGTCGTCAGAACTCATGAGATTTGCTGGCTCCATGTGTTGGGAAAGCCCAGGATCATCTTTTCTCTTCTACATAGTTCTCTCCTCTGGGCTTGGAATATGAGACTTAAGTCAGCCCACGCCCTCCCATGGATTTCTTTTACCTGCTGCTGTTTAGTTTTGCTCTATTTATACCTTCACTATGCAAACCTACAACTTTGGCTGCTAACCTAGGACTCTGACTCCAAAATACCCCAGGAAACTTGTCATTCAATTAGGGAAGTCTATAATCCTTCAGCCCTTAAGTTTATTAGTATTATGATTGGTAGTAGTACAATTAATATCTTTATGATTGTAATCACTATTGATATTATTATTTATCACTATTGTTGTTATTGCATTTCTTAAGTTTCTCTGCTCATGAATATATCTAATTTACTGAAGAGTATTGTGGAGGGTTTTCAACAGACTTACATACACATGGTGCTTCCTGGTTCCTGCTGTACTTATGGGTACTTGTGGGTCAGAGAGCCTCCTGACATATTCAGACATACCCAGTGGAGGAAGAGACAGCTGTTACTGGTAAGTGAACCCCAGGGAGGACACTCTTGACTTTATTGAGCCTCTAGAACAATGTTTAAGTCCTCTTAAGTGACCAGAAAGTGGTGCCAGTGCAAGAGCCCTGGAAGACACCCTTGTCCTGCCAGACTCAGCACAGGATTTTCCACCTCAACTCTGTGCCAGGAACGACTATCATGTCTCCTAGGAAGGCTGGAGAGGGTGTCGCTCCTGGAGTCCAGTCCTCCAAATTAGAAAAGTCAGCAAAGGGGCTGACATTGTGACAAGTGAGGAGTAAGGAGAGTATCTTTGGCATGCCTGAACCTGGGGACATATTCTAAATTCACTCAGGTGTCCAGGAAAAGCTGGTGCAGCACTGGCAGACATAGAGATGGTGACGTGGCTGCTCAAGTAACCATTTCTTTTTCTAAGTCCCCCAGGGAGCCCCTGCACTGTTTGTGCCAATATATCATCCTCCCTGCTGACCCAGGATCACCTGCTTGTTTTCTCCTCTCAGAACAAATTTCTTTGTGCAAACCTAGCATTCTGACTCTAAAATATCCCAGAGGACATCTGATATAGGTACCCTGAAATTTACTTAGAGGAGTCTGTACGCAAATCTGCTATCTTTCTATGTTTACTTTTCTCTTTAACAGTAGTAATGGTAATATCATCATAATTCTCACTATTATTGTTTTTAGTCCATTTTATTACCTTTATTAATATGCATTATCTTGTGGTTGTTTCTACATAACATTGAGTAGACCTGCTCTATGCTAAAGATTGTCTGATTTACTGCAGATCACTATGGAGGGTTTCCCAACATACAAAATACATACACCTAGTTACTCCTGAGCTCCCAGAGCACTTAGCTGGGTGCCCTCGACACAAGGTCTCTATGAAGCTGAGGCTGAGGTCTCAGCTGTCGCTCTACAGGGGAGGATTTGCTCCCAGACTCACTGAGATGGGTACTGGCAGGATGCAGTCTGAGCTGAGAGCCTAGTGCCTCTGTCTGGAGGCCTGGGACTTCCCTGTGTTCTCTCCTATGTGGGCCTCTCCATATGGCACCTAGTAACACCCATGCAGGTTTCCCCAGGTCCAGGGAGAAGAGAGAGAGACAGAAACAGAGAGAGAACACAGGATGCAGCAAGTGAGATGTAAGTGACAGAGGTTCTGTCAATGAATCTTTACACTGACCTCCCCTGATTTGCTATATTCTGTTGGTCAGAAGCCAGTCACTAGCTACTTAGTACTTGCACAAAGAGTGGAGTTTCCTTGCTGCATTGGATCACAGTCTGTGGCTGGGAACACCCAGGAAGGCATGTTCAGTGGTCTCCCCCAGAACTGGGAAAAGTGGCTGCATTCTGGAAATAACTGAAAGTGATGAAAGTCCAGCCTCACTCATCAGAAGAGAAGTGAAAAGAAGACAATGGGTTACGTGTCATTTCTCATCCACTAAAGCAGCAAAACAAAAGCTCCCCAAACTCCTGAAGCTTGAACACTTGGTGTGAATGAGACACAGAACCACTCAATCCTCAGTGGTAGGAGGGGCACCGACTCTTCCTGGAGGATGATGGCTGCCTCATCCCCAGATGCCACCCACTTGATTAAGGAGGTTACTTCTAGAAAGCAAAGGTGCAGTGGTCAGTGGTGTGTATGAAGAGTCCACGTAGGTGGTGTTGTCTGTCTTATTTCTAAGAGCCCTGCATGGACACCTGCTTCCAGAGGGGAGCTGGTTCCACTGACAGTGAGAACAGGCTGCAGCTGTTTAAAATGACAGTGTCCATACTACCCAAAGCAGTCTACAGGTTTAATGTGATCACTATCAAATTACACATGACATTTTTTCACAGAACTAGAACAAATAAACCTAAAATGTATATGGAACCATAAAAGACCCAGAATTGCCAAAGCAATCCTGAGGAAAAAGCACAAAGCAGGAGGCATAACCTTCCCAGACTTCAGACAATGCTACAATGCTAATCAAAACAGCCTGGTATTGGAACAAAAACAGACATATGGGTCAATGGAACAGAATAGAGAGCCCAGAAATAAACCCACAGACCCGTGGTCAATTCATCTCTGATGAAGAATAGACAATGGGGGAAAAGACAGTCTCTTCAGCAAGAGGTGTTGGAAAAGTTGGTTCATGCAAATCAATAAAGTTAGAACACTCTCCCACCATACACAAAAATAAACTCAAAATGGCTTAAAGGCTTAAATATAACACATAACACCATAAAACTCCTAAAAGGGAACATAGGCAAAACATTCTCTGACATAAGTTGTACCAGTGCTTTCTTAGGTCACTCTCCCAAGGCAATAGAAATAAAAGCAAAAATAAACAAATGGGACCCACTCAAACTTATAAGTTTTCTTACAGCAAAAGAAACCATAAACAAAATGAAAAGACAACATACCAACTAGGAGAAAATATTTCCAAATGATGCGACCAAAAAGGGCTTAATTTCCAAAATATACAAACAGCTCATACAACTCAATAACAAAAAACCGAACAAACCAATCAAAAAATGGGCAGAAGGCTGAAACAGACATTTCTCCCAAGAAGACATACAGATGGCCAATAGGCACACGAAAGGTTGCCCATCATCACTAATTATTAGAGAAATGCAAATTAAAACTACAATGAGGTACCACCTCACACCAGTCAGAATGGCCATCATCAAAACTCTGCAAATAACAAACGCAGGAGGGGGTGTGGAGAAAAGGGAACCCTCCTACACTGTTGGTGGGAATATAAAATGACACAGCCACTATGGAGAACAGTATGGAGGTTCCTAAAAATAGAGTTGCCATATGATCCTGCAATCCCACTCCTGGGCATATATCCAGAGAGAACCATAATTCGAAAAGATACATGCACCCCAATGTTCATAGAAACACTGTTTCTAATAGCTAAGACATGGAAGCAACTTAAATGTCCATCAACAGATGAATGGATACAGAAGATGTGGTACATATATACAATGGAATATTACTCAGCCATAAAAGAATGAAATAATGACATTTGCAGCAACATGGATGCAAATAGAGATTAGCATACTAAGTGAAGTAAGCCATAAAGAGAAAGACAAATGCTATATGGTATTACTTATATGTGAAATTTAAAATATGACACAAATGAACCTATCTAAGAAACAAAACAAGACTCACAGACATAGAGAACAGACTTGTGGTTACCAAGTGGGAGGGGGTTGGGGAAGGATGCACTGAGAGTTTGGGGATAGTAGCTGCAAACTATTGCATATAGAATGGATAAAAGTCAATGTCCTACTGTATAGCACAGGGAACAGGATATTCAATATCCTGAGATCAACCATAATGGAAAAGAATATAAAACAGATGTATATATGTGTATAACTGAGACACTTTGCTATACAGCAAAAATTAATACAACATTGTAACTCAACTATATTTCAATTAAACAAAAAAAAATCAATTCATGTGAACAACACTAAAGGCCAATTATAAGAGTCATATACAGAGCATTCTATCCAACATAGGCTGAATACACAGTCTTCTCAAGTGCAGAAAAAATATTTTCTAGAAAAGATCACATGATCGACCACATATCAAATCTTAGTAAACTCAGGAAGACTTAAATTATACCAAGTATGTTGTCTGAGCATATTATTAAACTAGAAATCAATAACAGGATGAAAACTGGAACACTAATGAATACAAAAAAATTGATCAACACTCTCCTGACCAACTAATTTATCAAAGAATAAATTTAAGAAGAAATAAGACAGTATTTTGAGACAAACTGAAATAGAAACACAGTATACTAAAAGCTATGGGATGCAGCTAAAGGAGCGTTAAGAGAGAGGTTTATTGCAACAAATGCCTACCTTACGAATTAAGAAATATCTCGAATCAAAAACCTAACTCTTCTGTTCAAGGACCTGGACAAAGAACAAACTGAGCCCAAAATTAGCGAAGCAAGAAAATTATAAAGATTACAGCAGAAATCAATGTCATAGAGAAGAGGAAAACAACAGAAAAGATAAGTGATACTAAGAGTTGGTTCATTAAAAGATAAAATTTTGAACCTTTTGCTAGACTAACCAAGGAAAAGGAGAGAAGACCCAAATCAACAAAATTTTAAATAAAAGAGAAGACATTACAACTCTACTACAGCGATAAGAAGGATAACATGTTACTTTGAACAACTACATGCTAACAAACTGGGAAACCTAGATAAATGGGAAAAAATCTTAAAAACATACAACCTACCAAAAGTGAATTAGGAAGAAAGAGAAAATCTAAATGAAGCAATTAGTAGTATGGAAATTAAATCAGTAATGAAAACTCTTCAAATGAAGAAAAACTCAAGATCAAATGGCTTCACTGGTAAATTTTACCAAATATTTAATGCATTAATGCCAATCCTAAAAGTCTTCAAAAAAGAAAGAAAAAAAATGGATGAGGAGGGAAATCTCCCAAACTCATTTTACGAGGCCAACATTACTTTGATATAATAATCTGAAATGGACACTGCCAATTACAGGCCAATAACACTGATGAATATAGGTTTAAAAATTCTGAATAAATACTAGCAAATCAAATAAATGGGATGCATCATATTAATAGAACAAAGGGAAAATATAATATCAATAGGCACAGAAAAAGCATTTGTTAAGTTAGGTATAAAATGAATGTAACTCAACATAATAAAGGCTAAATATCGGGACTTCCCTGGTGGTGCAGTGGTTAAGAATCTGCCAGGAAATGCAGGGGACATGGGTTCAATCCCTGGTCCGGGAAGATCCCACATGCCTAGGAGCAACTAAGCCCATGCACCACAACTACTAAGCCTGTGCTCTAGAGCCCGTGAGCCACAACTACTGAGGCTGTTTGCCACAACTACTGAAGCCCATATGCCTAGAGCGCATGCTCTGCAACAAGAGAAGCCACTGCAATGAGAAACCCACGCACCACAACGAAGAGTAGCCACCACCTACTGCAACTAGAGAAAGCCCGCATGCAGCAACAAAGACCCAATGCAGCCAAAAGTAAATAATTTTTTTAAAAGGCCAAATATGACAAGGTCACAGTTCAAAGCACACTCAAGAGTGAAAATGTGAAACTTTTTCTCTAATATCAGAAACGAGACAAGGGAGTCCACTCTCACCACTCATTCAGCATAGAAATGGAAGTCCTAGCCAGGGCAATCAGTCAAGGAAGAGAAATAAAAGGCATCAAAATTGGAAATTAAGAGGTAAAAATGTGTCTATATTAAGATAACATGATTTTATATATAGAAACTCTGAAAAACTTCACCAAAAACCTGTTAAAACTGATCAACATAATCAGTAAAGTTGCAGAATAAAAACTTAAAATGCAAAAATCAGTCATATTTCTATATACTAACAATGATCGGAAAAAAGAAAACCATTCTATTTATAAGAGCATCCAAACTAATAAAACAATAAGGAATAAATTTATCTAAGGAGATGAAAGATATCTACAATACAAGCTACAATACACTGATGAAAAAAATTGGAAAAGACAGAAATAAACGTAAAGTTATCCCTTGTTCAGGATTGGAAGAATTAATATTTTTAAAATGTCCACACCACCCAAAGCCATCTATGGATATAATGCAATTCCTATCAAAATCCAATGGCATTTTTTAAAGTAGAAAAAAACAACAGAGAAATGTATGAGGAATCACAAAAGAACTTGTATATGCAATGTGACTATGAGAAAGAACAGCAAACCTGGAGGTATCACATTCCGTGATATCAAACTGTATTATAAAGCTATAGTAATGTAAGTAGTATGGTACTGTCATGTAGAAAGGCATACACAACAATGGAATAGAACTGAGAATCCAGATATAAACCCATGCGTATAAGGTCAACTAATATTTGATAAGACAGTCAGGAACATTCGGTGGAGAGATAATCACTTCATTAAACAGTGCTTGGAAAACTGCATAGTTATATGCAAAAGAATAAAACTAGACTCCTGTCTAACACCACTCATGACAATTAAATAGAAATAAGATAAGGTAAAGACAACTGTAAGACGGGAGGCTTTTCTTCCTGGAGGAAAACAGTAAAAATCTTTTTAACACAGGTCTTTAATATTATTTTTGATGATACCTTAAGCACAAGCAACAATTAAAAAAAACTAACACGTGGAACAATATCAAACTAAAAATCTGCTACACAACAGGATAAAATAAATAAATAACGAAAAGAGCCTATGTAATCAAAAATAATATTTGCAAACCTTACACCAAATAAGGGGTTGATATCCAAAATACATCATAGAACTCAGTAACACAAAATAAATTAAGCCAATTAAAACCTGTTGCAAAGACTCCAACGGACATTTTTTCAAAGAAGATATGTGAATGTACAACAAATACATGAAAATGTGTTCAACGTCATTACACATCAGGGAAATTAAATCTAAACCACAATGAGATATCACCTCAGGATTGTTAGAATGGAATTCATCAAAGAGACAAGATATCTGCTAACAAATGCTAGCAAAGATGTGGAGAAAAAGGATGATTTTTGTGCTTTTGCTTGTCTTATGAATTGGTTCAGCCTCTATGGAAAACACTAGAGGAGGCCCTCAAAATTTAATATGACTACCATATGGTCCAGCATTTTCATCTATAGAAATATATTGAAAGAATTAAAAACACTATGTTGAAGAGATATCTGCACTTCCATGTTCATAGCAAAAGTGTTTACAATAGCCAAGACATGGAAAAAAACGTGTGTCTATCAACAGATGAGTGGATATAAACCTTGTGGTATATTTAGAAAATGGAGTAACATTCAGCCATAAGAAGGAAATCTTGCCATTGGTGACAATATGGATGGACCTTGAGGGCGTTACACTAAGTGAGAGAAGTCAGACCAAGCTTATATGTGAAAAACACACACACACACACACAAACACAACTCATAGAAAAAGGTCAGATTTTTGGTTACCAGAGGAGGGAGGTGAGAAGAGGCAGAATTTGATGAAGTCCAAAAGTACCAACTTGCAGCTACAGGATAAATAAGTATTGAGAATATTATATACAACATGATGAATAGAGTTAACACTGCCATATGGTATATTTGAAAGCTGTTAAGCAAGTAGATCTTAAGAGTTCTCATCACAGGAAAATATATTTTCCTTATTTTTCTTTTCTTGCATCTATATAAGACGATGTATGTTAACTAATCTTACTGCAATAACAATTTCACAATATATGGAAGTCAAATCATTATAATGTGCATTTTCAACTTAAATAGTACTGTGTTCAATTATATCTCAATAAAACTGGGGGAAAAATTACAACACCTTTACAATAATGTCTTTGAAATTTAAAAACAATCTTAAAAGGAAATTGAAACACAACTTGCTAAAACTTATGGGCTGCAAGAAAAACAGTAATAAGAGAGTTTATTGAAACAAATGCATACAATAAGAAAAAAGAAAGATCACAAGTAAACAATCTTACTTCTCACGGGACTAGCAAACAAAGGAAAAACCACTAAGCTCACAAGTAGCAGAGCAATGAAATAAGAGATAAGAGAACAGAAATAAAACAGAGACCATGCAAACAATAGAAAACATCAATGCAAGAGGTGGTTTTTGAAATGAAAACAAAATTAACCTTTTAGCTATACTAATGAAGAATAAAAGAGAATACTCAAATAAAATCAGAAATGAAAAAGGAGACATTACAACTGATGCAACAAAAATACCACAGCTCATGAGAGGTGACCATCAACACATATATACCATCAAGTTTGATACCCTAGAGGAAAAGAATTCCTAGCAACATAAAAACTACCAAAACTGAATCATGAGGAAATAGACAAACCAAACAGACCAATGATGAGTGAAAAGATTGTATCAGTAATAAAAGATTTACAAAAAACAAACAAACAAACAAAAAACAACAGGCTAGGACCAGATGGAAATTTTCCAATTTCCATTGGGAAATTCAACCAAATATTTAAATAGAATAAAAAACACCTCCATGTCAAACTTTTCTAAAAAGCTTTGAGGTACATTCCCAAACTCATTTGATGAGTCCAGCATTATCCTGATACCAAAGCTAGATAAGAACATTACAAGAAAAAAAAAAAAAAACAAACAACTGTCAAGTATTACTAATATAGATGCAAAAATTCTCAGTGAAATACTAGCAAACAAAATTCAACAGTATATTGAAAGGATCATACACCATGATCAACTGGAATTTATCCCTAGAATGCAAGGGTAATTCAACCTATGTAATTCAAACATGTGATGCACCACATTAAGAGAATGAAATATGAAAATCATATGGTTATCTCAATAGATACAGAAAGAGAATGTGAAATAATTAAAGAACTTTCCATGATAAAAAATACTTAACAAATTGCTATACGTAGAATGTACCTCAACACAATAAAAGTCATATTGAACAAATTCACAGCAGACATTAAAATCAATGGTGAAAGCTTGAAAGGTTTTCTGCTAAAAATATAAACAAAATAAGTTTTGTGCACTCTCACCACTCCTTTTCAGCATAATACTGGAAGTCATAGCCAGAGCGGTTAGGCAAGAAAACTAAATAAAAGAATTACAAATTGAAAAGGATGAAGTAAAGCTATTTCTGTTTGCATTTAATATAATCTTATATGGAGAAAATCCCAAAGATTCCAAAAAAATGTATTACTAATTATAGACAAATTCAGTCAAGTTGCAAGATACAAAATCAACATGTGAAGAGCAATTGTACTTCTATATACTAACAACAATTTGAAAAAGAAATGTAAAAAGCAATCATATTTAAAATGGCATCAGAAATAAATAAAACATTTAGGAATAAATTAAACCAAGTAGGTAAAATATCCATACACTGAAAATGACAAAACACTGATGAAAAAACTGAAGATACAAATAAATGAAGAACATTTCCATGGTTATGAAACAGAAGAATATTGTAAAAATATCTATACTACCCAAAGCTGTCTATACATTCAGTGCAATCTCTATCAATATTCCAATGATTTTTTCACAGAAAGAGAAAACAACCCTAAAATTTGTATGGAACCACAAAACACCACTAATAGCCAAATCAACATGGTCAAAGAAGCACAAATCTAATGGCATCACAATTCCTAACTTCAAACTTTATTACAAAGCTATAGTAATCAAAACAATAGATTCTGGGAAAAAATAGAGACTTAATCCAATGAAACAGAATCAAGAGCACTGAAATAAAACCAGTCATTTACTGTTAACAAATATTTGACAAGGGAGCCAAGGAGCTGCAGTAGGGGAAATACAGTCTCTTCGATAAATGGTGCTGAAAAAAAACTGGATAACAACCTACAGAAGAATACAATTGGACCCCTTTCTTGTACCACTCACAAAAATTAACTCAAAGTGGACTGAAGGCTTAAATATAAGACCTAAAGCTGTAAAACTATTTGAAGAAAGCATAAAGAACAAGTTCCTCAATATAGTTTTGGCAAATATTTTTCGGATATAATACCAAATGTGGGAGCCACAAAAGCAAAAAAAAAAAAAAAAAAAAAAAAAAAAGTGGAACAGCAAACAAACAAACGAAAAACTTTGCATAGCAAAATGAACAATCAGCAAACTAAAAAGCATCTACAGAACTGGAGAACATATGTGCAAACCATTTTTTTGATAAGGGGCTAATATTCAAAATATATAAGAAGTAACATAAAATAATAGCAGCCAAAAATTAAATAAAAAATGGGCTAAAGGACTTGAAAAGACATTTTTCCCCAAAAAAGACATACAGATGGCCAACAGGTACATGAACAGATGCTCAACATCAATAATCATCAAAACCACAATGATACATCAGCTCTCACCTGTTAGAATGGCTATTCTAAAAATGAGAAGAAAAAACAAATGTTTGTGAGAATGTGAAGAAAAGGCAACTTGTGTGTATATTTGGTGGAAATGTAAACTGGTACAGTCTAATGAATGTAAAAGAATTCAATTGGACCCCTATCTCACACTACTCACAAAAATTAACTCAAAAGAGATTAAAGACAAACATGTATGACTTGAAACCATAAAACACCTAAAAAATTCCTGGGGGAAAATCTCCTTGACCTTGGTCTTGGGAATAGTGATTTTCTGGTTATGACCCCAAAGGACAGGCAATAAAGCAAAAGCAAAAATAAAATAGGACTAAGAAAACCTAAAACACCTTCTGTTCAGAAAAAAATAAAACCACACACAAAAGCAAAACAAAACAAAAAACAACTGGTTAAAAATGGAGAAAGGATCTGAATAGATATATTTTCCAAAGAAGACATACAAATGTCCAACAGATATATGAAAAAGTGTTCAATGTCTTTAATCATCAGGGAAATGAAAATCAAAATCACGAGATCATCTCACTCCTTTTAGAATGGCTACAGCCAAAACACAAGAGATTACAAGTGTTTGAAAGAACATGGAGAAAAGAAAATCCTTGTGCATTGTTGGTAGAGATGTAAATTAATACAGCCACTATGAAAAACAGTATGGAGGTTCCCCCCAAAATTATAAGTAGTATCCAGTTGTTCCAGTACCATTTGTTGAAGAGACTATCCTGCCCAGTGGGTGTGCTTTATTCCCATCTCAAATATTAGTAACTTATACACTGGGGTTTACTTCTGGGCTCTCTATTCTGTTCCTTTAGTCTATGTGTGTATTTTAGTGCCAATATCATAGTGTCGTGTAACTACAGGATTTTAATATTGTTTCTTTTTGTTTAAAATAAATTTACTTATTTATTCACTTATTTTTGGTTGTGCTGGGTCTTTGCTGTTGCGCGCGGGCTTTCTCTAGTTTCAGCGAGTGGGGACTACTCTTCAGTGTGGTGTATGGGCTTCTCATTGTGGTGACTTCTCTTGTTGCAGAGCATGGGGTCTAGGCACGCGGGCTTCAGTAGTTGTGGCACATGGGTTAAGTAGTTGTGGTTCATGGTGTCTAGAGCACAGTCTCAGTAATTGTGGTGCACTGGCTTAGTTGCTCCGTGGTATGTGGGATCCTCCCAGACCGGGTCTTGAAATTGTGTCCCCTGTATTGGCAGGCGGATTCCTAACCACTGCAGCACCAGGGAAGCCCCTGTAATATAATTTTAAATCAGGAAGTGTGATGACTCCCAATTTTTTCTTTCTCAGGATTGCTCTGGTTATTTGCGGTCTCCTGTGGTCACGTACAAAATTTTAAAATTGATTTCTCTATATCTGTAAACGATGCTGTTGGAATTCTGATAGAGATTGCATTGAACCTATAGATGTCTTTGGGTAGTATGGACATTTTAACAACAATAATTCTTCTGATCACAGAACACAGTACTGTATATCTTCCCACTTGTTTTGTCTTTTTCAATTTTTTTTGATCAAAGTCTTGTAGTTTTCAAAGGACAAATTTTTCATTTCCTTTGTTAAGTTTATTTCTAAATATTTATTCGTTTTAATGCAATTTTGAATGGGGAAAGGATAGTGTCTTCACCAAATTCTGTTGGGAAAACTGGAAAACCACATACAGAAAAATGAAACTGGACACCTATCTTATACCACTCACAAATATTAATTTGAAGACTGAAACATAAGACCAGATACTATAAAACTCCAAAAGAAAACATAAAGAAGAATCTACTTAACACTGGTTTGGGCATATGATCCCAAAAGCATAAGCCAGAAAAGTAAAAACCAGCAGATGGGATTATATCAAACTAAAAAGCTTTATATATATATATATATATATATATATATATATATATATAAAGTCTACATACAGATTAGGAGAGAATATCTGCAAATCATACGTTGCATCAAAGAGTATAAACTTCCACTTTTAAGGTGAGTAAGTTCTGGGAACTTTAACATACATTATGGTGGCCATAGCTAACAACGCTGTATTATATATTTGAAAGTTGCTAAGGGAGTAGATCTCAAAAATTTTACCACACAAAAAAGTTAATGATGTGAGTTTATGGAAGAATCCTTATTGCGGTAATCATTTCACATTATATATATGTATCAAATCACCACAATGTACATCTTAAACTTACACAGTGCTGTATATCAATTATGTCTCAATAAGTCTAGAGGAGAAAAAAAAAATAAGAATTTCAAGATGGACACAAGAGCATGAAACAAAGCACGGGCGTTTCTGAGTGAAGAACCTTGTGTCATATCCATGTGGCTGGCCCCAGTTGTACCTGCAAAACCACAACGAATATCTGACAACTGGTCTCCATCACCAGGGCTAACAACGTGCCTGAGCTCCCACCTTGGTTACTACAGCAGTCTCCTAATTGGCGCCCCAATTCTGCTTTTGCCCCTTCAGTCAGTTGGTAGGACAGCAGCCAGAGGAAGTCAGATGATAGCCCTCCTCTGCTTACAACCATTCACTGGTCCTTTATTTCACACAGAGTAAAAGCCAATGTCCTTTAAATGGCCGACAATCTGTTGACAACACCAAGGGCTCTATCCCTTGCTCACTTAACTTCAACCACCCAGCATTCCCAACTTTCCTCAAACAAGCCAGCCATGTTCCTTCTTTACAGCATTTTACCTTGCTCTCCCCTCTGCCTGGAATCTGCTTTTGCCACCTATGCACACTATGTATGCCCTCCCTCATATCTTTTAAGTCTTATTCACAGGTATTTACTGAGCAAGACTATGTGCTGGACAGTATTCAAGGCACAGATGTTTGGACCCAGCATCTCTCTGATCCTTCTGAGATGGAGCATCATTTCATAAACTTACTGGCTATTATTTCTGGAAAAAACAGATACATAAATATGGGAGTGTAGGAATCGCTCAGGCAAAATCCCAAATAATAGAGATAGATGTTTAACTATCAGAAAGGTGGAGCATAACTTCCCAACTCCCTAATTGTGTCCTGCACGCAGTGACATCCTTCCAAACGGTACACACTGAATGGAAGGGAGAAAAGTTTGATGTTACAGTGAGGAACTTGACAAACTCCACCTCAGCCGGGTGATCAAGGGCAACATCAACAGTAGTAAGTCATCTGCAGAGCATATGCCCTTGATACGAAGTGAAACACATAACCCCAGGCTAATCACGAGGGAAACAACAGGTAAATCCCAATTCGAGACTGTCAAGGTCATCAAAAACAAGAAATGTCTCAGAAACTATAACAACTAACAGTGTCCTAAAGAGAAATAGCAGCTAAATGGAATGAGGGTGAGATATCCTGAATGCAATCCTAGAAGAGAAAAAGGTAAGTCTACGAAAATTTGAAAAAAGTGTGGGTTATAGTTAATAATCAGGTGTCAACACTAGTTCATTAACTGTAAAAATGTACCCTAATGACATGAAACTGTAATAAGAGAGGAAACTGAGTCTGGGCTAGTTGTGAAATCCTGCACTATTCTTGCAAATTTTCTATAAATCTGAAACAATTTTAAAATGAAAATGTATTAAACAAATTTTTATTTTTTTCTAACACATATTATTTTTAAACTGTCCTACCAGTAATTACTATTAATTTCCCCTGTCACCTAGTTGTACTGTTTCATCTTGTTAAATAGAATTTATAACAGAGAGAAGTAAATTACCCATGATAGTAGAAAATATCCAATAACACCAATTTTACATATTTTATGTTAAATTAAGAATGCACATGTGTATAATCATTTATTATATATTATGTTATTTGGGAGTTTTTGTTTTTTTTCTTTTGGCTGCAGTCATTTTACTGGTATGGCTGTATCCTGAGTCACTTTCTAAGAAGTCACTCACCAGAGATGTCTGTCAGGACTCAGAAGTGAGTCTACATGTCATTTCATGGCTGAACATATTCAAACAGCCCATTTATAAAATAAAAATAAAATAACTAATAATTCATTGTGACTGGTTCATTTATTCCAAGAATGCTTTTAAAAAATTTTGTTTCCATGCTTACATTTCATACTAATGGAACAAAATCAAATTATGTGCCAACTCAAATATTACATTAGAATAATGAGAACTGAGTTGTGACCACAAAAATTCAGTGTTTCATCCTGATATTTTCTAATCAGAAGTGTTTTTTAAAATATTCAGGGCTTCCCTTGTGGCGCAGTGATTGGGAGTCTGCCTGCTGGTGCAGGGGACACGTGTTCGTGCCCCGGTCCGCGAGGATCCTACATGCCACGGAGCGGCTGGACCCGAGAGCCATGGCCGCTGAGCATGCTCTTCCGGAGGCTGTGCTCCGCAACGGGAGAGGCCACAGCAGTGGGAGGCCCGCGTACCGCAAAAAGAAAAAAAAAATTCAAACTCCGTTCCTAGGGGATAGCTGAAAGTGACAATATCAGAAAGCCCAAATGGCACACAAACTTGCAAGTGATTGTAGATGTTGCCATATAATGTGCCAGAAATAAATTGCCTCTTAGAAGATTACATAAAATTACTTGAAGCTCAAACCCTGGAATGCTTCCCAATTTTGTCAGACTTACATGTTATTGTAATGTCTATATCCATTTAGCTCATGAGGTAGGTAAAGATAAAAAGTGATCTGTTCTTATGTGTCTAATACAGTTTAAAAAAGTACCTAATGCTCCTAAGAAATCAGGTTAGATCTGGAATACAGATGAAAATATGAAATGAAAGTACTTTGCTTTGTACAAGAGCAGTAGCCCACCATGTACAAATATGTCAGATGACAATGTACCTTCATGTTAAAAAAGAAAAAGTGCCATCACTGCAAAAGAAAGCTTTATTGATTGTACTGAAGTAAAAGGAAAAACTAGATATGATATACCTCAGCTAATTATGAGTATATTGGGAAAAGATAATGTTGACATAAAAATGCTCATGCTCACAGATATTATACAGGTGTAACTGTGGCACATGTACGAAGACGTAGAAGCCATGTTCCTCCACTGAGCGTGACGATGCCAAAATTGTGACCTGATCATTTCTTAACCTTAATGGACAAAATTTCTGCTCCCACAATTTAAAATATGACCTTTAAAATGCTGTATAACGAGACGATGTGATATTTTAATGTCTGTTCTAAGTAGTACTTTAAACACACATAAGTCTATCCAACTGTCAGTCAGAAAGATCAGATACAATCAGCTATCATTCTATGCAAATGAATGGCATGTAGCAAATATTCATATATGTGTGTACCTATATAAAACATGTTAGCATATATGAATAAAATCAACTATGTTATATTAATATTTAATGTAAAATCATATTAACAAATGCACTGTGGTGAAATAAGAAGCATCTAGGTATAAATAGATTACAAATTTTTATGCAGTTTTCACAATGGGATAATATTGTGAGCAAAGTGGAAATTGTAAAGAAAGTCGTCCAAGAAAAACATCTTGACTATAGGAAAAATCGCATGCTTATTATAAGGCCTCTCCCCTTGTTTACAACCAATGTCAGAAAGTAACCTTGAACTAGGTTAGGAGAATAAAAACTTTAACAAGACATAGGAATACTCTTTCTGTTGTAGAAAATAAACCAAAATAAAAAGTAAATGAATAAGCTACGAAGATTCTACAGATAGAAATATCAATTCTTATGGGAAAGAGGCTGAAAATAAATAAGATTATAGATATCCTAATTTCACCTTTTGAATGGAGCTATACAACATTAAGCTAAAAACCTTCATATTCTCTATTAGCAGAAAATTTATTTGCTATGAATGTATTTAATTTACAAAAAGCAGCCCCTGTCTTAGCTTTTAAGTATTCTGTTGAAGTTTTAAGTTTTAATATATTTCATCTTAAATGGTCTTATGAAGTATGCAATGGTTGGTATTTTAAAAATCGTCACTGTGCCTGGAACTTCTAAAAGTGATTCACGATTTTTTAAATTACATTCTTATAAAAATTTGGTATTGACATGAATATTATGATTTTTAATAATACTAGTCACATTGGAATACTGCAGAAGATTTTTCAATGAGCTTATGTGTATAAATATTTAAGACTGTCACTGTATTATGAGAAAATTTCAAACACAGCAATATTTTGACTTGAAAATGAGAAAAAAGCTAAGAACTACATCTTAAATATTGCTCATTGTGGGGCTTCCCTGGTGGTGCAGTGGTTAAGAATCCACCCCCCAATGCAGAGGACACAGGTTTGAGCCCGGGTCCGGGTAGATCACACATACACGGGAACAACTATGCCTGTGAGCCACAACTACTGAGCCTGCGCTCTAGAGCCTTCAAGCCACAACTATTGAAGCCCACGCACCTAGAGTCCGTGCTCTGCAACAAGAGAAGCCACCGCAATGAGAAGCCGTGCGCCACAACAGAGTAGCCCCCGCTTGCCACAACTAGAGAAAGCCCATGCAACAACGAAGACCCAATGCAGTCAAAAATAAAATAAATTAAATAAATTTAAAAAAGAATTATTTGTAAAAATAAATAAATAATAAATATTGGTGACGTAAAGAAAATAGCAAAACATGAAAGTTGTGAGTTAAGTTTTATTGGGGGCAAAATAAAGACTATATCCTGGGAGACAGAATCTCAGATGGCTCCAAGAAACTGTTCCAAAGAGGCAGGGGGAAGGCCAGTATATATGTAATTTTGGTGAAGGGGGAGTACACGCAATCGAGCACATATAATTTTTGCAGAAGGTTTCTGCTCGTCTCATGCAGGCTCCGGCTAGTGACGTCACCATGAAGGATTTCAGTGCTTCTCTAGACAAGAGGAGATACAAGAACTGGGCTCATAAAATCAGCTCCTGAAAGTATCTAACTCTCTGAAGAGCTGTCCTGCCAGCTTTCCCCGAGCACAGAGCACATTATTTCCGCTCTCCACCCTGAACTCCTTTCAGGGGGTGTTGAAGGTCAGCGGCTGCAGCAACTGCACCAGCACCTGATTTAATCCTTGTCGAGGTAGAAGGCAAGTGCCGATCCATAGCTGACAATACGCTCCAAATAATTTTATTCCTTTAAGATGGAAAAGTAAAATACAATAAATTCTGATTCTGACATGTTTAAAGTATAAAACTTAACATAGTGTGTTTTACTACACTGTTTTTTTTACTCTTTTTTTAATTTTTATTTTGCGGTACGCGGGCCTTTCACTGTTGTGGCCTCTCCCGTTGCGGAGCACAGGTTCCGGACGCGCAGGCTCAGGGCCATGGCTCACGGGCCCAGGCGCTCCGCGGCATGTGGGATCTTCCCGGACCGGGGCACGAACCCGTGGCCCCTGCGTCGGCAGGCGGACTCTCAACCACCGCGCCACCAGGGAAGCCCTGTTTTTTTACTCTTTCAATACGTTTTAAACTAGATCCACGTTACCTGCACATCATCCGTGTACAGTCTGTTAGTTAAGGTCTTTGAACAAAGGAATAAGTGGATAAGTCCGTGCGGTTGAGGACAAGGGGCGGAAACATTTCTCTTGGCCGCTAAAAAAAGGGGACATTTTTACAACCTTCCGGGGGCGTCTGAGGAAACGCAGCAGAGTCAGTCCGCGACGGTGAACTCTCCCTGTCGCCCGCGCCCCAGCTCCTTCCCCGCGGCCCGAGGGTCCGGGGCCCAGCCGCGCCGCCCACGAGGGCACGCGCTTCCCGCGCTCCGCCTTGGGCGGAGCTTCTCCCGCCAACCGCCCCGCGTCCGGAATAGACGCCTCGCCGGGAACAGCCTCCACGCCGCCGGCCCCTCGGAGACCGGATCCGAGGGACAACAAGCGACATCGAACGTTACCTGAGAAGGTGGGGATACACCGCGCGGGGCGGCCGGAAAGGAAGACGCGGAGCGTCGAGGAACGGGCACAGCCCCTTTGCACCGGCCGGGGCGCGGGTGGGGAACATCGTCCTCCCGCAGACCAGCCAGCCCCACACGCGGGCCCGCAACAGCCATGGCGCCTCCACTCCGTCCTCAGGGAAGACCGCCCATCGAGTGCGGGTGCAGTTGCGCATGCGCCCCATCGCCTGTGACATAGTGGCTTCGTGCCCCCCCTGCAGGCCCTTGGGGGAAGTGTAGGATGCTCGAACTCACTGGAGAACATGTGCCCCCTCCCAGCCAGGATGCTAAGTTACTCAAAATCTCAGTGCCTCAGACTCTCTGCTGATGGCACTGGTGATGCTCTGTTCAAGCCATGCCGGCTCTCTTGCCTGGGATGTGCCCCACTCTTTGGAGCCATGTTATCTGGGTTTTAGGTCATCCCCCCAAAAATGATAATAACCTCTATTCTATGCTACAATGACAGCATCAATTTCAGGTCCCTAGAAAAGAGCAACCAATTTCCATCATCAGATTCTCCACTGGATCTTCAACCTGTTAGACACAGAGGACAGCTCCTCTGCTTGGAATAAAATTCTCTATAGTAATATACAGAGTTGATCACAAACACAAATAACTGAAACAGAAGATGGGAGTAGAAAATCTATGGACTTTTCCTCATTTGAGAATAGGAGTCCACAGTTAATTCCAAGAAACCGTTAGCTATCTGAGGCAGTGGAATACAGCTGGCATACCTTGGAGCTTGTCAGGGAGGGACTCAAACTGTGTTTTCCCTCATTTAGCAAATCCTCTCAAAAATTAAGGAAACAAGAAAAAACATTCTGCTTATGACCACCTTTATTCAATTATATTTTATGCACAAGAAAGTAATGTAAAATACGTTAAATATAAAATATCAGAAAACAAAATGATAATGTATTTAAGATACACATTTCTAATATCCAAAATTATTTACAAAATTCAAAATCAGTTCCTTAAATAAACAAACTCATGAATTACATTTTAAAACTTATCCTTTCAGAACTTCATGTGGGATTTTCTGTTTTCAGACTTTGGAAAGTAATTTTTCTTGAAAAAATTTCTTCAGAACATACTTTTGTTACAGACTTTAAAATTAGCTGCTTAACAGATATACATGAAAATATCAGTTGTTTGAACCTTTCATAAACTTACACTCACATCATATAACAGCTCAACAAAGGCTTTGAAATAGCAAATGATTCTGCTTGTTGATTTTCTTCCAATAAGAGATTCAGGGACCCAGCAACCTTCGATTTGTGGATTGTCCAACAACAACATGTGCTTTCAACTACGGGTATGTTCCTTGGGTTTATTCCACTCAGTTGTAAAGGGGAAATGTATGGCAAATCAGGGAGCGTGTCTCCAGGGCCTGAGCCTCTACAAAGAAAATATCACTTCCATCCCCAATTTACTTGCTGGGAACCACTCCACTGTGAATGATCTTCGTGCTTAGGGTTCCAGAGAATGTGGACCTTTTAGACACAGCAGGTGGGGGCATCAGACAGAGCTCACCTTTGAGGAGAGCCCTTCTTCCAGTGTTCATGCTGGTGCAGGGAGGTGGGGTACAGGCGCCCTGTCTCTTGCTTGTGCTAGGACATCGACAGGTATCTTGGTCACTCCTGCTACATGTCCGCCTACATCTGCCCGTGTTAGGAGGCCTGTGTACCTGTGCCTGCCTGAGCTCACTCACGTCAACCACCCATTTACTGTTGCTGGAGCCTGAGAAACTTTCTGGCTGTGCACGTGCCTATGTAACTCTGCATCGAAACCCTCTTTATATAATTTGAAAACTGAAGCCCAGAAAGAGGCAGGGACTTGTCTAGGACACCATATGTGAGCAGAGGCCGGAATAAAAGTGAGGAATCCAGCTCCCTAAGCCAGTACTCAGTCCCTCCCATCATGTTTGGTTTTGAAATAAGAGCCCTTAAGATCCTGGTGAATTCCTGCCAACTCGGCTCAGTTTGGGCCATTACTCTCTCCGCATCTCCATGCAGACACATGTATGTACAAATAGAAATAGGGTTAACAGCTGGGGATGATGCGAGGGTGGTTAGGGAAGAGAAAACAATATGTAAGTGTTGAGGAGAGCAAGAAGATGTTGGAGAGAGGTCTGCCATGGAACAGGGGCGTCCACCCCTCTGGCAGTGTGTCCAGAGGTCGAAAGAATGAGGGGGATTCTCCAAGTTCCCATAGTCCTGCCTGGGCGTGGGCCATCTCCCTCGTGTTCTCCAGCGGACAGGGCCTGGGGTCTTACAGTCCACCATTCTGATCTTCTAGACCGAGGCTGAGCACACACCCCATTCCCCAGTGTAGACAGTGCTGTAGGGGAGAAGGGCTTTCTTTCTCTACAAATTGTGTGCTTGCCATGGCGGATTGCAAGTGTTCTGCATGCTTGGAAAGACTGCTGAGAAACTTGGTTCTCCACCACTGACCACTGTGTTCTGAGAGTTTGGCAAAATGCTTTCCACTTCACGGAGGTCCCTCAGAGGAGGGATTAGCTGGGAAACGAGGCCTTGTGAGTACAAGGGGGCAGAGCCTCAGACCCGGAGCCAGGGTTCTAGGAAGAAGACCAGTCTTAGTTGGTGCCTCGTGGTCCTCATTTGAATGTGGGGATATCATTGTTTTGGCTGAGGTCATCCCTGACGAGCAAAGAGACACCACAGTGATGGACAAAACGGTGGGGAAAAGGAAGCTTCTGGGGCCACTTTCACTGCACTGCCCTGGAGCCTGTATGTTCTACTCTATGCCCCTGTGACTCTGAAGAGCTTCTGTGTTGAGGACACCCAAATAAAGGTACCAGTTTTTGAGGGGTGTGCAGGCCCAGGACCACAGTTGTAGTGCTGGTCACCTAGGAGCAGACAGGCTTTTGCATCACTGATGCCCACTGAGAGCCACGTAGAGGGCTTTGTGGTCCCCCCTGTTACACATACAACTTTAAACTCTTGTCAGTAGCATTCACCTCCACAGTCCAACTGCTTAAAAGGGAGGAGGGCGCCAAGATAGTCACACATATTCCTTCAGCAACTATGTACCTTGCACTCCTTCTCTGCCAGGTGCCCTTGTGTGGGGCACAAAATGACCAAGAGTTCCCTAGTTTCCAGGAGCTCACAGCCTGGAGCAGAGATGGCCAAAAGTACAGGAGCAAGACATATGAAAGAAAAGAGCAAGTGTGAGACTGGAAATAAAGACTGTGCTCTGAGGGAAGTTTGGCAAGTCCCTGGGTAGGAGGGTCTCAGAGGCCTCACTGGAGTGACAGTTACGGGGACCAGAATGACAACAGTGAACCAACCCTCACATATCTGGGAGCAGCATGTCAGGGAGAAGTCACCACTGCTGCAGACACCTGTGGGCAGAGGTGAGTGGACCAGAGATGTTAGAAAGTGATGAGTAGAACTGGAGAAAAAACTGCGGGGGTTAGGGGGAGTCAGGAAGTCAGGGCCATATCCTGGGGTCTGCTAGACTGTTAGGTATCTGTTTCTTTCTAACAACATTTACCCCAAACCTTGCATCTTAAAATTACATACATTTAACAGCTCGCAATTTTTGTGGGTAAGAAATACGGGCACAGCATAATGGACTCCTCTGCATCAACGTGTCTCACAGGCTGGGGCTGCAGCCTCAACTGAGACTCAAGTGACAGAGGATTTGGTCCCAACTTTACTCACAGTGTTCAGGATGCAGGTTGGATTTGGAGTTTGAGTTTCTTTCTGTGTGTTGACTTGGGCAATGCCTCGATTCTCTCCTTTGTGGGGCTCTTTATATGACAGCTCAAAACATCTGTGCTTGATTCCTCAATTCAGGGATAAGAGAGAGAGAAGTGGAAAATTAGAGAGGGAATAAAAGGAAGGTGAGCGATTTTTGAAATTAAAGCGTACGCATCACATTCCATCACTTCGGCTAAAATCTACTGATTGGGGTATTTGCTAACCACTTAGTTACACAGAGGTATGTATAGGAAAGGTGGTGTCACTGGATGCCATGTGGAGGCTGCCCACCACACAGGCCAATTTGAGTCACTTGAGTCTCATTCAAATTATAACAGGAAACAACTGAACAGTTTTACTCCAAAGGGTGACAATGTGTGAATTTCCATTAATTTCAACCCCCTCATGCTGCTGACCTAAAAGTGAGGCTAAGAGGGGAAGTGACAGTTCCAATATCACCTTCCTGAAACTCAGACATCTTTTGAGTTATTTTATGCTGTGTCCCACCCCTTCTTGTAATTTTCCAGTCTCTCCTTTGTGCCTTAGACACACGTGACACTAGCTACAGCTGTTATAGATATTATCTCAATGCACATGGTGATGCTCCTAGAAAGGACATTCTAGCCCGATCTCCACTGTGCAGGTTGGAAGACTGAGGAACAGCTGAGAGGAGCAGGGTGTTTTCCAGGACACAGAACTGGTGAGAAAAGGGACTGATTTCAGTTCTATCTTCTGAAATTTAGGACCCTAGCTACATTTCCAGGCAGCTGTGGCCAGGGCTGTGTCCTCTCATCGTGTACAAAAAAAGAGGATGACATTGTGTGGGAGGGGCAGTTAACAGCCTAGAAGCGGATTTGTGTAGATTTGATGGAAGGGAGGATCCCAGATAATAAAATCTTGAATAAGTGACCTCAGTTCCTTGGTGAGAGTCCCCAACAGAACTTAAACACTGGTAACGAGACACCCACATTATAGGAAGAGCCCCCAAGAACTCACTCGACTGGAGACTCTCAAGAGAACAATCTATTCTGTTGTTCCCCACTTTTCAGAGGCTCTGGGCTGAGGGACTTTTCTGTCGCTGTGGACATTGCTCACCCCTCATCACCGATACCTCTGGCCATTTGGCAGGAGGTACTGAAAGGTAACAGAGGGCAGCCCAGCATTGTTTGTGTGTGAAGGGGGTGGCGGGGCCAGGGAAGGAGGGGTACGGCCTTCCAGGGCAGGAGCAGGTTGTCAAGTGTCGGCAGCCTGGGGGTGGGGGCTCTCTCATGCCCAAACCCAGTTCGTGGCTGGCAGGATGAGAGGTGAGCGCTTGAGACCCAGGTCATCTGCGCACATGTTAAACCTGATCCCTAGAGCTTTCATCTGCTTTCCCCCCTGGCTGGGGGATTTGACAGGTGTCTCTCTGTTCCTGAACTGAGGAATAGAAATTCTCATTGGGACTCTCCCTGTGGCGATGTTCAGATAGGCTCCTGATCACTCCTGGCCCAGCTACCAGACAGTGTCTTTGCAGAGTTCCACCCAGAGATCTTTGAGGAGCTGGTCAATGGGTTCAACTCTTCCACGTTTCTAGGCAAGGGGCAGGCCACCAACAACATCAAATTCTGGTCTTCAGTGAGAACAGGTGCAGAGGAGTCTCAAACCCCAAGACTTACAGGTGATCAGGGTTGGCCTAGAACCCAAACATGAATCTGGTAAGTGCCTGGGGTCCTCTGAGGAATGTGGTTTTCCAGGGCCTTCTGCTCCACATGAAGAGCAGACCAAGCCTCAGGCAGCTTAGAGGGAATGTCATGCAGCCCGTGCTTTGGGCAGTTCCCTGTTTGTTGACCTGCATGATCTTGAGTACTTGTTTGTAATTCCTAACCCTCTATTTTCTCATGTCTACAGTGGTGTTTACTGATGTCTAACTGGGATGATGCACTTAAAACCGGGAGGTGCTGGTGTTCCTCAGATAAGAGAATGTCTTGAAGGCGTCAACGGTCTATTACCCCCTTCCACTTAAATTGTACTTTTAAACATAGAACGTTTTTCGGGGTGGGCACTCAGGTCCTCCTCTTGCACCAGTTCCTGCTATGCTACTAGTTTCTGGTCTGAACTCCACATCCTGATCCTACTGGTGATTTATGGTGTTGCCATTGTGTATATGTCCTTCCTTGTCTACACGGTGTGAAAAGAGACAACCCTGTCCCCAGATGATGCCTGAATAATGCTGCCCCTCAAAACAGGCACAAGGAAGAATCACGGAGAGTCCCTGGTACCAGCTTTCCCAGGTAGAAACATCACCTACACCACGCTGTTCCTCTGCTCCAATCAGGCCTTCACTACTGCCCAGCAGGTCCTGCATGATCAGTTTCATAGGCGATGGCTGCGCCAACCACAGCTTGGTGGGGGGTGCCCCACCTTTATCTGTGTGTCTTTGGAATGTCACCGCACCTCTCTGAGCTTCACTTTGCTCTTCTCACAAGTAGGTGGATAAAAGTATGAACCTCCTAGTGTTACTGTAGCAAGTCATGGTAGATGCTTGCCTGGTGGCTGGCTCTGCAGAGAAGGCTGCTGGCCATGCTGTGTGTCTTCACATATATATTTCTCTCTCCCCAGTGAAGAAACTCTCTGCCTCATCCAGCACTGGCCTGTGGTCTTTGTGAGTTTGGAAAAGCACATGAAAATCACCCTGATTTCCTATTTGCAAAGAAGCTTTGTGTTTGCATCCATCTTGTTCTGGACCTAGTCCTTGGTATGGGCAGATTAGGAATTTCTGGGAGCAGGCAGAGGAACTCCAGGCCCACCCAGATACCTGGGATGGTTCTGGTTGGCATTCACTCATTCAGCAATACAGATTAAGTACCCAGTACATGCAGGCATTTTCCTAGACACTAAATTTAAAGAATAAAACAGACACAATCCCTGGGGCTAAATTATAAACTGAGTTTCAGATCATCTCTCTAGACATCTTAAGTAGTCATGTCCAGAGTGCATGAGAAGTGAGCCCCCATGGCTGCCTCTGGATATGGGTGCTCCTCCCATATTACAACACAAATATGAACCACAGGACCAACTAAAACTCTGAGTGGTCTTGGGCTCACAGGCTCCTCTGTCGACCCAAATATCACTGTGGTAGGCCTCAGCACAGAGTGGGAGTCTGGAGGCTGTGCTGGGCAAGGACAGGCAGAACACTGGAGCTCACACACCTTTCAGTTCCCATAGGAATGCTTATGTCTGGGGGCTTCCCCTGAAGAAGCAAATGAGTCAGAAAGCTGTGGATAGGGTCCCAGCCTCCCTGGAATCAGAGGGGTTGGGTTAGTCCCTGAGAGACTCATCCCCTCCATAGCCCCATCTCACTCCACCTGCCCTCCCTACATCTACCTTCTCTGGCACCCATAACTGGGGACCAGAAGAGGAGGTGAGGTGAGCAACATGTTCACAAAGCTGTCTCAAGCTCAGTTCTCATGCTCATGTGCATGGAGGATGGAGTATGCTGTGCCCATGACCTTGGAGAGAAGAGTGTCAGTAAGAAGACCAGACTCACACAATCTCTGTCGGGCTCAGGCCTTCCAGTACAAGGATAACCACAGTGGGGTTGGAAGTGGGCTGAGGCCATCATCTGGGTCCAAGAGCCAAAGGAGGGTGCTTCGGGTGCACAGCATTGAGTGAGGCCAGGCATCCGGCTCTGCTCCACACGTGACTCTCCCCACGCTCTGTCTCTCATCCTAGGCACCTGGTTGTGTTAGTACCTGCAGCTTACCTGGCAGCCCCTCCTCTGTCCCTTTTTTAGGCTAAAGTTGGCCTACATGCAGATCAGTTTGCCTGCCTCAGACATGAAACACCATGCCCCATTTTCCTGATCCAGAAGGAGATTTTAGAGTCCACTGAGGCAAAGCCAGAGGGGAAGAGGGACTGTGGGCAGGGAAGATTCTCTGCGTTAGGGTTTAGGGGCTGGGTATTCCTTTTAAAGACAGTAGATGTTTCTGTTTGGGGGAAGGCACAGGGAAAGTCAGTTACGTGGGTGAACCTTTCTCTTTATCCTGCTCTAGTGCCAGCTCCAAGGTTCTTGCTGAAGGGTCAGAAGAAGGGTCAACGCAGTGCTAGAGACAGCTGCACCAAGACCATTGGCTCCGATGGGCATGTGGAGTAGGTGGGCGCTCATGGTGGGCCTGGGGTCCCACACCTTCCTTTCCATGGCCTGGACTCCTATGATCAGGGTGCAGATCCCCAGCTCCACCACTTATCAACCACGTAACCTGGGCAAGTTCACTGTCCACCTGAGATCAGTAGAGATGGACAATGAGAGGACTTCCCACACAGTGGCTGTGCAGATTAAAAGAGGTAGAACAGAGGGAACATCAGGCAGAGCCTGGTCCATTGCCTGGGGGAGGAGAGCTCACTGTGTGCAGCCAGGTACCCGGGTCACCCCACAATCTGCCCAGAGACTCAGCAGCCTCAGCACCTATTACACATCTGACGTGCCCTTAACCTCAAGGGACAGAAACAGACAAAGGCCCTGGTTGTAGCTGCACAGAGCAATGTGCATTTGAACAAGGAATTAGAGGAGAAGGGTGACCGTGGTGGGTGGAAGATGCTCCCTTGGGTTGAGCAGAATTGAGCTGCCTTGTGGAGCTGGCAGTTAGTGGAGATGGGCAGGCTTGGCTATATCCTCCACTTCTGAGCTCCCACTGTCAGTGATGACCCTGCCGGGCATGCAAAGACGGGGTGTGTCAGACCCATGTGACGTTCCCCCTGCTCCCCAGGACGTGTTCAAGAAGGTGGTTCCCGCTCAGTGCCTGGGCTCCATCTGGTCCCAGAAAACACATTTGGAAATGAGCACATGGCACAAACCATCCATGCCACTGTCACCCAGTTCAACAGTGTGGCCAAGTGCGTCATCACCACCTGCCTCGGAGATCTGGGCATGATGGCCCAGGAGAGGGCCTGGGTGGTGAAGCACTGTATGAAAGTGGCCAGGGTCTGCCATTGGAGGTCCAGCAGAGTAGCTCTTCAGAGTCCTGGAACTGCCACTTCCAATGTAACAGATTTCAGGATTGAAGTCTGTGGTCTAAACACCTGCACTATCCCTATGAGGCAGGGGATAGATGGGTCCCAGGGTGAACAGCTGGAGTTTCTCCCCTGTGGACAGATACTCCAAAATATCAGGAGTGAGAGAGGAGGCTGGGCCCTGCCCAGATAAGAGATAAAAGAGCACATATTCCTCATTCTCGAAGTCAAGGAAACCTTCCCAAATACATACATGCAGAAAGGCTCATTGAAGGTCAAAAAGGGAGGGTTAGGGTTAGGGTTAGGGTTAGGGTTAGGGTTGGTGATGTCTTCGTACATCCGTGTTGCTCCCAACCTCCAGGCGAGTTGGAAAATATGAGAATGTACGACCAACGGGACACACGGAGGAGGAGGCCAGGCACGGACACACTCTCCTGGTCACACAAAACAGGCCCGTGGTCCCCGTTACCCGAGGGGAACCACGGCGTGCTGGTCGACCCATCCAGTATACCCAAACCTCCCTACAGCTCAGCGCCAGCCTCAGAAGGTATAGACCTGCTCGGTCAATCTCCGGCGACAACATGAACCGCCCACGTCCCGGCGCCACCGGAACAGTCGCCGCCAACGTCGCCGGCCTCCCGGAACTCTGACTCGGGCACGGCGGCTGAGTCCCAGCCCTCGCAATGGGCACTGAAGCTCCGGATGGAAGGGACGGTCTCAAAGCCGCCGCCACTTGGCGCCCGACAAGCGGCGGGAAAGTCTGAGGCATGGATCCCGATTGCCGGCCGGCGAGGGTACAGCGCAGGCCTCCCAAATGCACGAGTTCGTCCCGGGGCGTCCGTCTCGGCGCTAGATCCTGTATCAGTACCGCGGGAAGCGACCCCGGCCACAGAAGAAGAGGGCGGGGGACTGGGAAGAGGTCGCCGGGAGGCTGCCGCGGAGAAGCGCTCCCCACGCGATTCCCGGCCGGGAGGGCGTACTAGCGGCCCACAGCGCTAGGGCGGGTCCCTGCTCCTGGGAGCACTTAGGGATTTTGCGGGGACTTGGGCTGCGTGGACTCTAAAACTGAAACCATGAAAGTACACGTAGAAAACATGTATGAATGATTTTTATTCTGTGGTTTCAAAATGGAGTCCTTGTAAAGCATTTTTTTTTGCATGTTTTTTAGAAGTGCAAAAATCATGCAAGAAATGAATGATAAACTTGACCACAAATTCATCTTTACATATTCCACAAGCAAAGTCCAATGATAAGAAACCGGTGTGTGAGCAACATTTGTGCAAATACATGTGTAATAAGATTACTGATATCAGAAATATTTAATATAAAAACGGAACATTCAGTAAACATAGCCATTAAGAGGGATCAGGTAAGGAAATTCTAGTATGTCTACACAATGCAATATTATTAATTTGTATTTAGTTTTTGATATTTTCACATGAAGTAAATCTATAGGTGTAAAGATGTTGACTTGGAAAGATGTTGATGATGGACTGTTCAATGGAAATAGCAAGTTGTAGGACTTCCACTGGTGCTAAAAATAAAAATTAAGGCATACACACACAAACACACAGGAGAGACTATAGCATCCATCTGATCCTACGGGAAAATATGACTCTGGAATCAACCACATAAATGTGTCATTCAGGAGAAAGATCATCTAAATCACCTTATTCATTCCTTAATCAAATTTTCATTTATTAACAACTATTTTCTGAGACCCTCCAATATTTCAGAATTTGAACTGTTATGAGGATTGAAAGGTAAATAATACTATGGCCTTACTTTCATAGACTTCTTCTTCTTAATACAGTAAATTAAATTACCCTGCAAAATAAAACTACTGATATTAAAAATTAAATGTAAATAAGGGTTTACCCATTGTATAATTCCAAAATTTTGCTACTAGTTTACAAAGAAAAGTTGGCACTTTACAAAGTAAAGTTGACATTTAAAACATTGTCAGTTCTGGATCCTTGATTAGGCTGTATATTTTCAGAAAGGCTGGGTTATTAAAAATACTGTCTAAAATTCTGGACTTCTGTAAAGTTGCACTGCAAGATTTAGAAAGAGTAAAGCTAGATTTCTTTTCCTAAGAGCCAGGTTTCCTGTTTACTCTATCATGAAATAAGTATTTTTTAAAATTAATTGTTTGGATTCAAAAATAAAGTTTTGAAAATCAATAATGGCTTTTATTAGAATAGAAAATCTGCTGCACATGTGCCTTAAAATTCATTTATCTGCCATTTTATTTGAACATCCATGGGGCACCATTTTCAAGAATACTGTACAAGAGGATCTCTATTTAAATCATTATTTTGGGCTCCTAATTTTCTCTTAGCTTAATTATAGAGAATCCAAAACACCCCAAATAACAGTATTGTCATATAGACATTTCCTGAAATGTGCTCTAAGCTATATACATTATTGACAAATTTGAAATGAAATGTATTGATAAATACATAATAAAAAATGTATTTTGTTTCTGTTACTATTATGCAAGAATGCACTTTTAAGAAAGAAATGTTATACGACATGCAAGAATCTCTGGAAGTTGCATGAAAATGCTTTTGTATTTAATAACCGAAAATTATGTAGTTCTAGACTTTGGTTATTTTTCTTAAGTTTTCAGTAGCATATTAAATTATGTATTCATTATTTCATCAATGTGACCATTTTTAGAGTTTGCTTTACTCCCAAGTGTAAATTAGAACTCATTAACTCCTGATAGTTTTCTATCTATAAATTATTCTTTTCTAAAAAATATAAATAAAATACATAAATTTATTTATTAAAAAAAGGGATCCTATAATGAAAGAAATTTCTCTTCTAAAAAGCAGTGATGTACAGGGTTAAAAGTTCTTGTGCAATGTGCAGATAAAATAAAAATGAAGTTCGTTGCTATTGTCATCTTTAGTGCAATTTCACCACTCTGGTTTTTTTCAGTATACCTGGAAAATTAAATCTGTGATCACTCTTAAAGTCATATCTTTTTTAAAAACATACATCTTTATTAGAGTATACTTACTTCGCAATACTGTGCTAGTTTCTGTTGCACAACAAAGCGAGTCAGACATATGCATACACATATCGCCATTTCCCCTCCCTCTTGAGGCTCCCTCCCATCCTCCCTATCCCACCCCTCTAGGTCATCACAAAGCATCTAGCCGATCTCCGTGTGCTATGCTGCTGCATCCCACCAGCCAAATGTTTTACATTCGGTAGTGTAAATACGTCGATGCTACGTTCACTTTGCCCCCCACGCTGTGTCATCAAGTCCATTCTCTATATCTACCTATTTGTTCCTGCCCTGGAACTATGTTCATCAGTACCTTTTTTGTTTTTCTTAGATTCCATATATATGCGTTAGCATACGGTATTTTTTTTCCTCTCTCTGACTTACTTCAGTCTGTATGACAGACTATGTCCATCCACCTCACTACAAATAACTCAATTTCGTTTCTTTTTATGGCTGAGTAATATTCCATTGTATATATGTGCCACATCTTCCTTATCCGTTCATCTGTCGATGGACATTTAGATTGCTTCCATGTCCTGGCTATTGTAAATATCGCTGCAATTAACATTGTGGTGCATGTCTCTTTTTGAATTATGGTTTTCTCAGGGTATATGTCCAGTAGTGGGATTGCTGGGTCATATGGTAGTTCTCTTTTTATTTTTTTAAGGGACCTCCATACTGTTTTCCATAGTGGTTGTATCAATTTACATTCCCACCAACAGTGTGGGAGGGTTCCCTTTTCACCACACCCTTTCCAGAATTTATTGTTTCTAGCTTTTTTGATAATGGCCATTCTGATTGGCATGAGGTGATACCTCATTGTAGTTTTGATTTGCATTTCTCTAATAATTCGTGATGTTGAACATCTTTTCATTTGCCTCTTGGCCATCTGTATGTCTTCCTTGGTGAAATGTCTATTTAGGTCTTCTGCCCATTTTTTAATTGCATTGTTTGCTTTTTTGATATTGAGCTCCATGAGCTGTTTGTATATTTTGGAGGCTAACCCTTTGTCTGTTGCTTCATTTGCAAATATTTTCTCCCATTCTGCGGATTGTCCTTTTGTCTTGTTTATGGTTTCGTTTGCTGTGCAAAAGTTTTAAGTTTAATTAAATCCGATTTGTTTATTTTTGTTTTTATTTCTGTAACTCTAGTAGGTGGGTCAAAAAAGATGTTGCTGTGGTTTATGTCAAAGAGTGTTTTTCCTATATTTTCCTCTAAGTGTTTTATAGTGTCTGGTCTTACATTTTTAAGTCTTTAAACCATTTGGAGTTTATTTTTGTGTATGTTGTTAGGGAGTATTCTAATTTCATTCTGTTACATTTGCCTATCTAGTTTTCCCAGCACCAATTATTGAAGAGATTGTCTTTTCCCCATTGTATGTTCTTGCCTCCTTTGTCATAAATTAGGTGCCCATAAGTTTGTGGGTATCTGTACCATCCTGTACCATGGATCTATATTTCTGTTTTTGTGCAAATACCATACTGTTTTGATTATTGTAGCTTTGTGGTACAGTTTGAGGTCAGGGAGCATGATTCCTCCAGCTCTGTTTTTCTTTCTCAAGATTGCTTTGGCTATTTGGGGTCTTTTTTCTTTCTATACGAATTGCAATTTTTTTTTTCTAATTCTGTGAAGAATGCGATTGGTACTTTGATAGGGATCGCATTGAATCTGTACATTGCTTTGGGTAGTATAGTCATTTTCACAATATTGATTCTTCCAATCCAAGAATATGGTATATTTCTCCATCTGTCTACATCACCTTTGATTTCTTTCATCAGTGTTTTATAGTTTTCTGAGTACAAGTTTTTCACCTTCTTAGGCAGGTTTATTCCTAGGTATTTTATTCTTTTTGTTGTAATGGTAAATAGGAGTGTTTCCTGAATTTTTCTTTCTGATTTTTTGTTGTTGGTGTATAGGATTGCCAGAGATTTCTGTGCATTAATTTTGTATCCTGCAACCATACCAAATACAATGATTAGTTCTAGTAGTTTTCTGGTGACATCTTTAGGATTTTCTATGTGTAGTATCATGTTATAAGCAAATAGTGAAAATTTTACTTCTTCTTTTCCAATTTGGATTCATTTTATTTATTTTTCTTCTCTCATTGCCGTAGTTAGGACTCTCAAAACTATGTTGAATAAGAGTGGTGAGAGTGGACATCCTTGTCTTGTTCCTGATCCTGGTGGAAATGCTTTCAGTTTTTCACCATTGAGTATGAGGCTTGTGGTGGGTTTGTCATATATGGCCTTTATTATGGTGAGGTAGCTTCCCTCTATGCTCATTTCCTGGAGAGTTTTTATCATAAATCAGTGTTGAATTTTTTCAAAAGCTTTTCCTGCATCGATTGAGATGATTGTATGGTTTTTATTCCTTAATTTCTTAATGTGGTGTATCAGATTGTTTTATTTGCGTATATTGAAGAATCCCTGGGACCAATCCCACTTGATCATGGTGTCTGATCCTTTTAACGTGCTGTTGGATTCTGTATGCTAGTATTTTGTTGAGGATTTTTACATCTATGTTCATCAGTGATATTGCCCTGTAGTTTTCTTTCTTTGTGATATCTTTTCTGGTTTTGTTTGGTGTCGGGGTGATGGTGGCTTCATACAGTGAATTTGGGAGTCTTTCTCCCTCTGCAATTTTTTGGAAGAGTTTGAGAAAGATCGGTGTTAGCTCTCCTCTAAATAGTATTCGATAGAATTCAATAGAATAGAATAGAATAGAATTTGATAGAATTTGTCTGTGAAGCCAGCTGGTCCTTGACTTTTGCTTGTTGGAAGATTTTTTTAATATAAATTTATTTATTCATTCATTTATTTAATTTTTGGCTGCATTGGGTCTTCACTGCTGCACACGGGCTTTCTCTAGTTGTGGTGAGCGGGGGCTACTCTTCGTTGAGGGGCACAGATTCCTCATTGCCGTGTCTTCTCTTATTGCTGAGCACGGGCTCCAGGCACGCATGCTCAGTAGTTGTGGCTCACGGGCTTGGCCGTTCCGCGGCACGTGGGATCCTCCCAGAACAGAGATCAAACCCATGTTTCCTGCATTGGCAGGTGGACTCTCAACCACTGCGCCACCAGGGAAGTCCCTCCCTATGTGTTCTTCACCTTTGTTCAAACTTGAAAATTGAATGTAACATATGCAGATTATTATTTTCTTAATTGTAACTGTGTATTGAGGAGAAAGTGTATGATAGACAGAATGAAATGTAGGGCACTGGACAGGAAATGACACATTAGGGAGCTCGAAGCCCTCACACCCCGCCAGTAACATCAATACAGCCACCAGGGTTTGTCAGCACAGGGGACCCAAGAAGTGGCAACAATGATCTCTTTTTTGCTCCCACCACTCTCAGACCTGGCAGGAGTACAGATTACCTGCCGATATGTGTGTGTGCGTGTGCGTTTCTTTTTTCTTCGTGCCACAGCTGGACTTGCTGATTGAGCCTGCGTGTTTTAAGAAAGCAATGGCCATGTTGCGCTAACAATACAGTGGACGCTCCGTCGCTCTTGTGTCTTTGGGAGTTGAGTGCACACAAAATTTGTATGATGGATCCAGGCGCGAACTTCCAGTTGTCCCCTTGGCTCATACCTGCTATGTTAGGGGAATGTTCTTCCCTTGGGAAATCAGCTCAAAGGTTTTGGAGAGAAAGGCTGCACAGGTGTAGGGTGGGGTCAGCAACCCTCGGCATGGACGACTGGGCAAACCAAGTGAATTGCTGAGAGTTCCTGATATGAAGAAACAGGCTGAGGACATAGGGAGGCCAGGCCTGCAGAGTGAAAGTTCTTCTTGCCTGTAGGTAGCTCTGGGTGTGGGTGGAGGAGAGACATTGAGGGGTTGAGATGCCAGCTGCCTGTCCCTGGACTGCAGAAGGAGGGGGCAGAAAAACAAGGAGTGTGGCTCATGTTTGTTTCTGACACACTCATCGTTCTGGTTCTTGACTCCAGGCTGTAAGGAGGAATTTACTCTTGTTTTGCAAAGTTGCTTTACCTATTCCAATCCTCTACTTTTCCATTTACTCTTTTCAAAAGATATATATAAACTTGCTATTTTCATTAAACAGCTTGTCATCATTTTTTCCAAGTCAATACCTATACATCTAGCTCATTTAAAAAAAAAATCAATAAACCAAAGCACAAAGTGATATTACTGTATTGTCTGAATATACTTGAAATTTACTTACCTGGTCCCTCTCAATGGCTGTTTTCTAAATGTTCTGTTCTTAAGTAATACTGATATCAATATTCTTAGTACACATGTATTTGCACACATGTTCCCACCTACCCACTTCTTGTCATTTGACTTTGCTTGTGGAATATGTAAAGATCAATTAGGTTGTCAAGTTATCAATCGTTTTCTGTATGGCTTCTGGGCCCTGGTTTTGCTGTTTTAGTAACATCTCCACTCTGCAATTACAGAATAAAATGTCGTCCGTGTTTTCTATTGGTACGTTCATGGTTTCAGCTTACAGTTCACGCAGTCCATCCCCCTGCAGAATTTTCCTTGTTTACAGCGGCCGGCGGCCCAGGAATAGCGTGAAGAGCGCGTCTCCTTCGCGGCAGCCTCCCGGCACCATCCTCCCAGCTCCTCGTCCCCCGTCTGCTGCCGGGGTCGGCCCGTGTCGTGCCGAGCCGGGCGCTAGCTCCGAGGCGGACTCCCCGAGACGAGCTCGGGCGTTTGGGCGGCCGGCACTGCACCCTCGCCGTTCGGCGATCGGGATCCGGCCCGGGGACATTCGAGCCGTGGTCGGGCGCCACCTGGCGGCCGCTTTTATATCGTCCCTTGTCTCCGGAGCTTCAGCGATCTTCGCGAGGGCTGACATTCGGACGCCGGGCGCGAGGCAGCGTTCCGGGAGCCCGGCTATGCGTGTGGCGACTGTCCCGGTGGTCCCGGGGCATGGGCTCCTCCTGAGTTCGCTGGAGATTGGGTGTGTAGGTTTACGAGGGTGTGAGCGTTGCCTCGCTCCCTAGTGAGATGTAGGGATTACCTGGCTTGGTCGACCAGCAACCGCCCGTGCCCCTCCAGCCACGGGAACTGAGCGGACTCGACCCTACCTGGGCCGCCCGCCGCGTTGTGTAGGGAGATGTTCTTGCGAGCCCTCCGGAGCGCCTGAGGCTTGATGGTCCGTCCTTCTGAGTCACTTTAGGAGCGTTCATTTTCTACCACTTCTGTCCACCAGCGTCCCACTCCGGACGTGGGGAACGCACCGGGCACGGGCGTTGAGGGCGTTGGAGGGCCCGATGTGCTTGTTGGCTGGCGCGCTTGTGTCCCGGTCTCCGGGGCAAGGGCGCTTGCTGCTCTCGCGGGATTTGGACGTGCAGACATGCATAATGTGAGGCCGGCGCTGCGCTCCCTAGAAGTCGTTGAATGGTGGGTCTGCTCGGTTCGACTGGCACTCCCTTGTGTCTCTTGCGCGTGAAACGCCCACATTGAAGCATGTGGTCAAGAGAGAGTATCTATCCCCGGTGTCGTCCGTGTGGCCCGGTGGTCGTATTTCCGCTTTCCAAGTGTCGCCTGAGAGTGGTTCAAAGTCTCCTACGGACGTGGACGCCAAGTTCCGCCGTCCTTGTTTCTTGATCCTGTTCGCCCTTATTCCCAAATATGTTTTTCTCCGCAGTGGGTAGGGCCCGAATGGCATAACGAGGAGGCACTGGAAGTGGGACCACGGCCTTCACGTCCTCCTTCCCACGAGACCGCCACGCCCCATCCAATAGGACGCCCGGTGCTGCTTCTTGGCCGCCTTGGGAAAACAGTGCGTCCCGGTCCCGTCGCCGTGGTGGAGCTCCTCCCCTGCTGTTACTTTCTCCGAAATCCGCAAGAAGCGGTCATGGGGCTCCGCAGATGGTATTCCCCTGCAGGCCGAGGTGCGTCTACGGGGGAGCGCCCGGCGTCCCCACTTCTGTTGGCCTCGTCGGCGAAGCGCTTGTGTGGACCAGGTCCTCTCACCACAGGTGAAAACAAGGACATTCGCAGGCGAGAGGGGAGGGCGATCCAGGCGCAGCCACGGTTCCGCCTGTGGCTTGGTGGTTGGAGAAGCCTAACAAATGGGGAAATGGGGAGGAGCTTGGGGCGTCTGGTGATGGTCGTAGGAGGCACGAGGTGATGCGTGGTCCTGGGTGGGCGCGGTTGTCAGAGGCTCCTCGTGAGAATATCATACCGGAATGGCCTCTGAACGCGCGTGTGGACGAGGAGACAACCCGGGGAGAGAAATGGGACCTGTGGTGGGCCAGAGGGGATGAGTTCGGAGGGATGGAGGCGCACCTTCTCTTCCGTGCCATCCAGATCTATCCCGGTGGTTTTTCCTCCATTTGGTTGTTACCTGGCGTCCGCTGCTGCAAGGACGACTAGATGACCATACAGCGTTGTCGTGGCAAGAAACAATTTCAGTGACTTGAGAATTTGTTTTGAGATCCACTAGTGTAGACACTGGTGAAGTGAGAAATTCTGAGACCTACAGAACCGAAAATTACTATTGTCGTTACTCAACTGTATTGTAATTACCATTGTTTGTAATTAGTGATAAAACTGAGTAAAGTTGAGTCACACAGTAGCCGATTAATTGGAGATGATCAAAGAGGGGTTTTCAGTATTTCTAAATGCTGCTCAATGGGCAGAGGTCAAGGTGGAGACAGCAGGTATGTGCCAGGTAAGGCTGTGACGTGTGTGAGAATAAAGAGAGGTGCTGAGCAGATTATGGAGGGTTTCTGAATGGTACAAGAGGCTGGAAAGAATTCTTAAAGATATGTGGGGGGATAGATCTGGTAAGTTGCAGTTTACAGAAAGAGAAAGGCTCATTGCTAGTCTCCACAGAAGGATTCAGTAACAGAGTATCTTATCAAATGCTCTCAGTTAAAAACCCTCCAGGTAATAAATCCTTTAGAAACATACCCTACACATTTGCTAGCAGCAGAATTATGCATTGCTGCATTGTTTGTAATATAAACGGATTATTGAATATCAGCGTGCATCCCAACGTGGATTGGCAAAGTGCATTGTAGTACATCATCCATTCCGTGCACTGTCGTGCAGGAAACGATGTCTTGATAGAGGATAATTTGCAAGATACTGTCAAATGAATAAAAGCAAGCTATAACAACACCGTGCCCAGTGTTCTACTATTTGTCTTTTTAATTAGGGTGCCAAGGAGAAATGTATATTCATATTTGCTTGTATGCACATAAAGACACTCTGGATGTTTGCTGTGGGAAACCAGATACATGGCTACCTGTGGAGGGCAGGGGCTCCTGGGCAAAGAAGGAAGGCGGTGCGGGGCACAATGTAATGCAATTTTCAGGACCTTCAACCATGTACATGCATTACAACCTCTCTAGAAAGCCAAGAAATTGAATTTTTTAAACCTCCAAGGATTAAAATGCATTTACTATTTCTACCGAGTACATGTCAAGTTTGTTTTACCAGGGAGAGCTATGCCTTCTCTAAAATGTCTACTCAAGCCTTCCATGGTGATTTTGACTATTTTCCCTTACTTTGGTAGCAGACAAAGAAAACCAGGGGAATCAATGGCTGTGTAGTTCCTCAGCCCCTGCAGTGGCTCCCCTGCGTTTTTCTTTCAAATACTTTATACACTGTGTTTTTTGGTGCTATTTTCATGTTTTATTTGCAAGAAAGAGGATAGAGGAGAAATAAAGCTGTATTAGGGTTTTGCTAGGGTTGCCAGAACAAGATAGTGCAGACTGGGAGGCTTAATTTTCTCACAGCTCTGGAGGCTTTGAGTTCAAGATCAAGGTGTCTACAGGTTCAGTTTCTTCTGAGGCCTCTCTCCCTTGCTCGCAGGTGGCTGCATTCTTGCTGCATCCGCAGATGGACTTAACTCTATGAGCTGAGTGTGCATGGCTGTGTCCTAATCTTCTCATAGGGGCACAGCTCTGGATTAGGGCTCACCCTTGTGACCCATTTTAACTTCATCATCTCTCCTAAGGCCCTATTCCCAAATACAGTCACATTCTGTGGTACAAGTGTCTGGACTTCAATATATGAACTTACAGGGTTTCAGTTCAGACCTGAAGGGAAGCTGCTCCCCGTTGGTTGAAGCAGAAATCTCAGAGGAGAGAGGAGTCTTCCCACATGGCCTAGAACTTCTTGACACAGCCAAGTCATGACCCATAAGCCTGATTCCGTGGTTTTGCATGTCTCTGTGACAGAGAGTGGAGGTCAGGGAATGAATAAGGAATTATGTCCTCAGTACATTGTCACTAAATATTTCTGCCTTTTGGAGGCCATGTGTTCACAAAAGTAAAGAAGTTATGTTTTGCTCAGCAAGTTCTCGGCTGTGGGAGTACACAACGCACTGAGGAATCAGCCTAAGTGTCTCCCATATCCTGATCAGGCCACGGACACAGGAGCAGGAGACAGCCATTAGAGGCCACAACCTTGCTGGGAAGCAGGTGCATCACCAGTTTAGCTCAATCAGATCTGTGTTCTAGGTGCTGAGCTTGAGGAGGACGTCAGTCCTGGGACAGTGTGGACACAATGCAGAAAAATTACCTTAAACCCTGAGTCATACTTAAATAGAAAAAATGTGAGATATTAATTCTTATTGCCTCCACTGAGCTATAAACTTGGTGAAGGTGACTATTTATACATTTCACGTCTTAGTCTCCAGAAAATTCCACATGCTGGAATCCTGGAGACTCTCAATAAATATTTGTTACTTTAATGAGTGGTGTGTGAGAGAGCTACCTGCTTTTTCTTGAAGACTCTTGTCCTATGATAATTTACAAAATCCAGAACACTTGGGAGATATGTTCTCCCTTAAGTATCTGATGGATACTGTGGACCCTCCACCTAGTAATGCACATGCACAGACACAAACACATTGCTGCAGTCGGCCTCAAGTGTTCTATTTCCGTCTTTTCAAGCTCATAGACCAACCCTTTAGCCTTCTATATATATGGGCTTTATACTCGTTTTGCGTGTGTGGGTGTGTGCGTACATCAAGAAAGAAAAAGTTAATGGATTTGAAGGGAGAGAACACATCATGTAGCTCCTGCCCTCTCTCAAGCCAACCCGACAGCAGATAAACTTAGGACATAGGCATTCTCCACGAGGACCATCTCTTTTCCCCAGGTCTTTATTTTTCTTTATTTTTAACATCTTTATTGGAGTATAATTGCTTTACACTGGTGTGTTAATTTCTGCTTTATAACAAAGTGAATCAGCTCTATAGCCTGGTCCTTATTGATTAGCACCATTCTCATTGGAGGAAGAATGGAACTCGGGAGGGGGACCAAGTCCCTCTGACTTCCCTGGCTCAGGGTGCAGAGGGTGGGAGGTGTGCCCCAGCCACTGCCCCTGCCCCTGCCTCTGTTTACTCCCTGAAAAGTAGGGGCCACAGCCTCAGCTGCAGAAGCAGAAGAGCCACTCCTCTTCTCTTTGCTTATTGTTCTCATGCAATATCTCTTCCAATATTTTCACTTTCAGCATATGAATGTCCTTACTTCTGAGTGAGTCTCTTGTAGACAACATATAGTTGGACCCTTTATGTCTATCTTGTCCATCTTTTTTTTAATGTTATTAAATATTCACCTATATTTTAGTATGAAACTTATAATTTTATTTCTTTATATTTAAATCTTTAAGACATACATAATTTATCTTAGTATCCAAATTGGTTTAAAAACAGCCAGTCCTGACTCTGTATATTAAATAATTCAACCATTTTACACTTACTTAAAACGACATCCCTATCACATATTAAATTTTTGTTTTTCCTTTTCCTCCTATGTCATAAGAATGTCCAGAGGAACTGAATTTAGTTGACTTCTTTAACTGTATAGAATACCTAGTCATATTATATGAGAAGGCCATAGCAGGGGAGAAATATAATTCTAATTCTACACACTAGTATGTATTCTAGACTGACTAGTCTCTTTCACTGACCATCAGACTATTTCTACTTGGCTTTGTATTTCCAGTGAAGTTACACTTTCATATCCGCATGGATAGCATGGCTTAAAATGCCCTGTACATCCTCAATATACCTGTAAATACATTTATCAACATCATTCGGTGTCTACTGTGTACCATGCACCAAGCTAAGGAGTGAACCAGACAAATACAACTCTTCCCACAATGTGGCATGAATATTATCTGGTAGAAGACAATCCTTAAATATTCACACCAATAATCCATCACAGCTGTGTTTGGTGCTACAAAGTATACCCTTTGCAGCTGAGAAGTCTCGTTTCCAGATCTGTTCACTTCTGCATACTTTGAGTGCACAGCCGATTTCCAATTCCCAATGAAAAATACCAGAAGGAACTTGGAGAATTATCTTCAGAGTATTTACAAGATGTTATAAGCTAATGAGAGGAGTAGGAAAAAATAGTTAAAACAAACCCCTAAAATATTAGGCAACAAAGTCTCATGAGCTCAATGCACTTGGAGACAGTCCTTTAAACTCTCAGGTCTATATCCTGAGCAAAGCCAGTCCCATGGCAGATGAGGTCCCAAACAAGTTAAATAAGATCAAGAATGTGGCAGAAAGGCAACTCCAATGCAGGATAATTTTGCCGTTTGAAAGGGAAAACCTGTTACTACCATTTTATGTACTGTGACCTATTTTCCTGGGATGTCCCTATTCTCTACAATGAATAGGTTTCAAAACTGTGGGCAACTGGAAAGAATAATGTTAATAGCCGAAACAAACAAAAAATTCCTTTATGAGAAAAAGAAAACCAAAAAAAAAACACAAAATTTTCCAACCAGCAAATTTTACATGCATTAAGATGCTACAGAGTCACTGACAGTGATTAAACCACAGAGCACCAGTTTTCCAGCTGAAACTGGAAAGGATTTTTTTTTAATTAAAGTAGATATGTCTGAGGGCATCTAAATATAAGTAATTCTTTTCTTTGTAAAAAATTTCTCCCTCAGGGTGGGATAGGGAGGGTGGAAGGGAGACGCAAGAGGGAGGGAACATGGGCACACACGTATACATATAGCTGATTCACTTTGTTACAGAGCAGAAACCAACACATTATGTAGAAACTATCCTCCCATAAAGATGTTTAAAAAAAAATTCTCCCTCACTGAACCCATTTTGATGGTAACAAATAAATGTGACTTTAAAATAGCCTAAAAAAAACCCCAACATAAGTTTTTGTTTGTTTTTTGTTTTTTTTCAGTACGCGGGCCTCTCACTGCTGTGGCCTCTCCCGTTGTGGATCACAGGCTCCGGATGCGCAGGCTTAGCGGCTATGGCTCACGGGCCCAGCCGCTCCGTGCATATGGGATCCTCCTGGACCGGGGCATGAACACGTGTCCCCTGCATTGGCAGGCGGACTCTCAACCACTGCACCACCAGGGAAGCCCCAAGAGGCCAATTTAAAACAAAAACAAACGGGTAACTTGTATTTTTACTTTAAAATAAGTTTGAGATTTCTGAAGTCTATGTTGATGAAAGAGGATGTCAACAAATTCACTCATCACCATACATAAAGTTAAGCTTTCTAAACTAAATCTCTTTAGCATGAGATCAGAAACAGTCTGCTCTTAGAAGATCCCCAAATGCTATCTCTTCCAACTCTTTAAAAGCTAGCTTGTTTCTCCAAGAAGCAAAATACATTCATTTTTGCAAACAGGCACCATAGGTATCTGAAATGCAAAATAACCAGCAAGCCACATTCTTTTTCACAGAATTAGCAGGAACTATCACCTGTTTCTCAGATTGTTTATGTCCCTGTTTTCTTTTTTTTCACTGGCAGGACGGTCCAGAACCTCTATTTTGCCTTTTCCATCTTCTGAATTAGGAAGCTTAATGGTATCGATGGTGACTTCACCTTCAGAAGAGGTGCTATCATCTTCATCCTCAAATTCTGAACTGTCCTCTGAACTGTCTTGTGAATTCTCTTGTGAACTGTCATCTTCTTTTGAATCAGACTGATTCATCTCAAACAAGGTCATATCCATTTGCATAACTTTTCCGAGAGTGTCAATATTTTCAATATTGAAATGACCAGGTGGTGCAGCTGACATTTCTTTCCTTAACTTTTCGTTTGCCTGAGCCATCTGTGGGAGAAAGCTCTGTACTTGGTCCAATAGGGGACTCCTCTTTTTCCGAACTTTTTGAAGAGTGGAATTCTTTCCGGAATTAGGCTTGGAGTTGATGACCAACTTGTCCCGTATACCTCCGTGGCCGACACTGCCCGCCGTCAGCACCTCCCTGGACACCGAGACCCCGGAGCCGTCCCAGGAAAACGACGAACAACTCGTGTCAGGCTGGGATTCGCCGCGGGCCTCCATGCTGCTCGCCCGTCTTCAGAGCAGCCCCTCTAAGCCCGGATGCCGGATAAAGTCTAGGGACATCTTTGTTTTTTAACTGATGAGTTTAAGCTATATATATATATATATATATATATATATATATATATATATATATATATATATATATATATAAATTACTGATATGAAATGACATTTAATTGCCAATTTGTTTTCTGTAATGTCATATAGCTTTTCTGTCCCACATTTTCTCACATACTGACGTCCTTTGTTCTTACTCATTGTACTGACTCATTTTTAAAATTAATTTCTTTGGCTGTGCCAGGTCTTAGTTGTGGCATGGGGGAACTTTGATCTTCTTTGCAGCATACGAACTCTTAGGTGTGGCAAGTGGGATCTAGTTCCCTGACCAGGGACTGAGCCCAGGCCCCCTGCATTGGGAGCGTTGAGTCTTCACCACTGGACCACCAGAAAAGTCCCCTGACTTGACTTACATTTAATTTCCTTCTGTGTATATTCTATAGATATTAAATTTGTGGACACCATGGAGATTACATATAAAATCCTATCAAACTAGCTTAAACTGATATCAACATAATTTTAATCACATGCAAAATCTCTATTACATCTCCTATTACATTACACATTAATTACATATTATTAATGTCACAAGGCACATATGTATACATTGTTTTCTGTTAATGTAGATGTACGAATTAGTTATTTGGGGATGCTATAACAAAATGCCACAGCTTGGGTAGCTTATAAACAGAAGTTTATTTCTTATGGTTCTGGAGGCTGAAGTGTGAGATCAAGGTGGTTAGGTAAAGGTCTTTTCTGAGTCATAGACTTTTCATTATATCATCACCTGGAGGAAGGGGCTAGAGAGCTCTCTGAGGTCTCTTTTAAAAGCACACAAGAGACTTCCCTGGTAGGCCAGTGGTTAAGAATACGCCTTCCAATGCAGGGGACATGGGTTCGATCCCTGTTCAGAGAACTAATATCCCACATGCCAAAGGGCAACTAAGCCCATATGCCGCAACTATTGAGCGTGTATGCTGGCTCTAGAGCCTGTCTGCCACAACTACAGAGCCTGTGTGCTGCAACTACCGAGCCCCCATGCCACAGCTAGATATGAAGCCTGTGCGTCACAACAAAGATCCCACGTGCTGCAACTAAGAGCAAATGCAGCCAAATAAGTAAATAAATACATATTTTAAAATAAATAAAAGCACACAAATCCTATTCATGGAGGCTCTGCCCTCATAACCTGAGCACCCCCCAAAGGCCCTACATCCTAATACCACCACATTTGGAGGTTTTATTTTTAACATATGAATTTTAGGGGAAAAAATCATGCAATAGCAATACATTTATATTTTAATATTTTGGTTTTAAAAAATATCCTAGAAATAAAAAGTGTAGTTACAAGTCAAAATTAAAGATTTTTTCTTCTATTTGTCCATTTATTTACCTTTATAAGAGAAATATATTTTTTCATATGGCCTCAAGTTTCTGGTGTCCTTCCATTTGAACTTGAAGTACTCCCTTTAGCATTTCTTGAAGGATAGGTATTATGGTACTGAACTCCTTCAGGTTTTGTCTGAGACTGTCTCTCATTTTCCTCATGTTTGAAGAATAATATTGTAAGATATAGAATTGTTGGTAGGTAGTTCCCGCCATGCTTTAAGCATATCATTTCACTTTCTTCTGGCCTGCAAAATTTCTGATGAGAAAGCAACAGATAATCTTACTGACAATCACAATTAAGTGGATCATAATAATTGTCACATATAACTTTGTTTATATATATTTCTTAATGCTAACTTATTTACAAAAGTACTTATTGTTACAAACTTTTGTATTTATCATTTCAAGACAACTTAACAAATCAATAATTTTATTCTACTTATTTATAAAATAAGAGGTTATTAGCCAAAATTATGAATTCATAGCTGAAATGTGTGGTAAAACATTCTTGATAAGAGTTTTTCATGTGTGAGAATTTTGATATGAACTCCGGCTTTTCAGTTTGATTTTAGCATTGATAGATCCAGTGTGAGGATTCAATGTTGACTAAGGAATTAAAAATCCCTCAGGGCTCTCCTTCATTCATTACAGTAAAATTGTTTTCTATGCTGTGAAAAATCATGTGTATGTAAGTCTATTCAATGATATTCTCCAGTTAAAATGATCTCCATGTCAGTTACATACACATAGTATGTAAATCTTCTGCATGGACATCCCCTCTTTGTAACATTTCTACTAGATATCATGAAAATTCAGTCTAATTTAGTCTATAAAGTGAACACTTTATGCTGGTCTGGTGTTTACACTGCACTGTAACTGAGTTCTATGAATCTGCTGAATTCCTCACTTACCTCATTCCCAGGTTTCACATGTGGATGACCAGAGTTCACACCTGAATAAATTTACTATTTTCTTACAGCTACATTGGTCCACAGGGAAATAACTTGCCTGAATATCATTTCTTGCTTTTAATGGTCACAATTTTTGCTTGAAATAAGGCAAAAATAATAATTAAATTAAATAAATAAGAAACGACACATGTGACATTAGGGGGATTAAATTGTTGAAAAGTACATTACATGGGGAAAAAACATGAATTTGAGAAATACACCAGTGAATAGAAACATGGTTTAGAAAAATGTTAATAAGATGTTCAGTGTTTAGGTAAAAGAAAAATAAAATATATTCAGACGCTACAGGGAATATGAGAGGAAACATTATTAAAGGGACCATGGCAGAGACAAAAACATGAAATTTTAACTTCTACAAGGACAGGAATTTTGCTTCTCTGAGGTAAAAAGTACAGGGGGAAACGTGAAGAGAAATTGATGTGTGATGCATAATGACAGAATCTGGATAATTTGACTCAGTGGCTTCACATACATTTCTAAAAATATCCTTTAGTCGAGCAAACCTCCAGTTGGCATTCCAAGTGTCCTGCTCCCTCCCCACACAGAGCACATGTGTCTGGAGCTGACTTGGACCCCAGCCTGGGGAAACCCTCCTCTTCCCTCCACACCTACTCTTCTTGCTCCAACTGGGAAATTACATCTGGTTTGCAGAGCTGATGCCCTGATACATGTGGGAAATGCTAGATGGATTTAAAGTTCTGTGTTGAGAACAGTGCATGCAATGCTAGTGCAGGACAACATGCCAAGGCTCAAGTGTGAGGGCATCAATGGCAGTGCACGTTCGAGCATGCTGAAGAAGGGAAACACTGAAGGTTGTCACCCGACACTTCACTCAAAGACAGTAAAAGTCTCTGGCTGCTGCTGTTCTTGCCCAAGAGGGAAAACAGTCTGCACGCTGCCTAGACGTCTCAGCCAAGAAGGAAGCAACGTTTTCATAATATGGTTAACACTGCTTTCTAACAGAATCCAATAAACATAAGACCCATGAGATTATTACTTGGAGTTCATGTAGAAAGGGGGATACAAGCTGTTATGTGTTTTTTGCTGTGTTCAAACCTCATGGTAGTCCCCCGAGCAGAAGAATTACTTAGCAACATAAAGTCACTTGTCTGTTAGATAAAATAGCCCATATCTGTGTCCAGCATTATTATGTGTGTTGGTGGCTGACTAGTAAGGAGTACGTGCGATTGTGGTAATGGAGACTGTATCTCCATGAAGGGGCACATGTGCTGTGATTAGTAAAGGAACACATTCGTTCCAGGTTGCTCTAAGTGCTACAGAAGCATGAGTCAGGGGCAAGAGTGCAGCAGCATATGTGGAAGCTGCAGCGCCTATCTCAATAAGACATGCATAAAGAAGTAAATAAATATTGAGAGACGCACTCAGAAGATGAGACAACGGGCGTCCTCCAGCATCACATCTGTGTACATCTTCGTCTGCAATGTGTCCAGCAGGTCCTACTCTTTATGAGTGAGTTCTACAAACACGTGCTCAAAGGTCACTGATCTCTAAAGCCCCGTCAATGCCTCCTCTGGGCTGATACGGCATGTGCCTTTCATACATATTCAGAAATATATATACTGTGAACAAATATTACTAAAGGAAACATATGAGGTGTTGTGTAAAATAACCTATCAATTTCCCAAGGAAGTAGTAATTCAACTTTCGGATAGGTTATTATAAAAATTTTACATGCAAATTCATAAGTAATCTTCTCTTCCCAATTCCAAGTAAGTCTGTAGGTGCATCAAAAGGCAATCAATAGCCCTGATCTGCCACTTTGTCAATTGTCAGGCAGTGAGGGTAGAGATAGAGTTGAAGCTCCATGTACATTTTACGTGTTTTTTTCACGTATTGAAGGTGTATCTGGAGTCCTGCTTTTCTTTCCCGGGTTAGAGCCGCAGACAGCAGTCATCAGAACTCATGAGATTTGCTGGCTCCATGTGTCAGGAAAGCCCAGGATCAACTTTTCTCTTCTACATAGTGCTCTCCTCTGGGCTTGGAATATGAGACTTAAGTCAGCCCACGCCCTCCCATGGATTTCTTTTACCTGCTGCTGTTTAGTTTTGCTCTATTTATACCTTCACTATGCAAACCTACAACTGTGGCTCCAAAGCATGTGCTAAACTCGGACTCTGATTTCAAAATACTCCAAGAAACTTGTCATTCAATAAGGGAAGTCTGTAATCCCTCAGTCCTTAAGTTTATTAGTATTATGATTGGTAGTAGTACAATTAATTTCTTTATGATAGTAATCACTATTGATATTATTATTTATCACTATTGTTGTTATTGCATTTCTTATTAAGTTTCTCTGCTCATGAATGTATCCAATTTACTGAAGAGTATTGTGGAGGGTTTTCAACAGACTTACATACACATGGTGCTTCCTGGTTCCTGCTGTACTTATGGGTACTTGTGGGTCAGAGAGCCTCCTGAGATACTCAGACTTACCCAGTGGAGGAAGGGACAGTTGTTACTGTGAGCCCCAGGGAGGACATTCTTGACTTTCCTGATCCTCTAGTACAATGTTTAAGTCCTCTTAAGTGACCAAAAAGAGGGACCAATGCAAGAGCCCTGGAAGATATCCTTGTCCTGCCAGACTCAGCACAGGATCTTCCACCTCAACTCTGTGCCAGGAACCACTCTCACGTCTCCTGGGAAGGCTGGAGAGGGTGTCCCCCCTGGAGTCCAGTCCTCCGAATTAGAAAAGTCAGCCCAGGAACTGACATTGTGATAAGTGAGGAGTAAGGAGAATATCATTGGCATGCCTGAACCTAGGGACATGTTCCAAATTCACTCAGGGGGTCCAGGAAAAGCTGGTGCAGCACTGGCAGACATAGAGATGGTGACTTGCCTGCTCAAGTAATCATTTCTTTTTCTAACTCCCCCAGGGAGCCCCTGCACTGTTTGTGCCAACATATCATTCTCCCTGCTGACCCAGGATTACCTGCTTGTTTTCTCCTCTCAGAACAAATTTCTTTGTGCAAACCTAGCATTCTGACTCTACAATATCCCAGAGGACGTCAGTTATAGGTACCCTGAAATTTACTTAGATGAGTCTGTACGCAAATCTGCCATCTTTCTAAGTTTATTTTTCTCTTTAACAGTAGTACTGGTAATATCATCATAATTGTCACTATTATTGTTTTTAGTGCATTTTCTTACCTTTATTAATATGCATTGTCTTTGTGGTTGTTTTTACATAACATTGAGTAGACCTGCTCTATGCTACAGATTGTCTGATTTACTGCAGATCATATGGAGGGTTTCCCAACATACAAAATACATACACCTAGTTACTCCTGAGCTCCCACAGCACTGAGCTGGGTGCCCTCGACCCAAGGTCTCTATGAAGCTGGGGCTGAGGTCTCAGCTGTCACTCCACAGGGGAGGATTTTCTCGAAGACTCACTGAGATGAGTACTGGCAGGATGCAGTCTGAGCTGAGAGCCTAGTGCCTCTGCCTGGAGGTCTGGGACTTCCCTGTGTTCTCTCCTATGTGGGACTCTCCGTATGGCACCTAGTAACACCCATGCAGCCTTCCCCAGGTCCAGGGATAGGAGAGAGAGACAGACAGAAACAGAGAGAGAACACAGGATGCAGCAAGTGAAATAGAAGTGACAGAGGTTCTGTCATGAATCTTAACACTGAACTCCCCTGATTTGCTACATTCTGTTGGACAGAACCCAGTCACTAGCTACTTAGTACTTGCAGAAAGAGTTTCATCGCTGCATGTGGGTCACAGTCTGTGGCTGGGAACACCCAGGAAGGCATGTTCAGTGGTCTCCCCCAGAACTGGGAAAAGTGGCTGCATTCTGGAAATAACTGAAAGTGACAAAAGTCCAGCCTCACTCATCAGAAGAGAAGTGAAAAGGAGACAATGGGTTACGTGTCATTTCTCATCCACTAAAGCAGCAAAACAAAAGCTCCCCAAACTCCTGAAACTGGAACCCTTGGTGGGAATGAGGCACAGGACCTCTCATTCCTCAGTGGTAGGAGGGGCACCAACTCTTTCTGGAGGATGATTGCTGCCTCATCCCCAGATGCCACCCACTTGATTAAGGAGGTTACTTCTAGAAAGCAAAGGTGCAGTGGTCAGAGGTGTGTATGAAGAGTCCACGTGGGTAGTGTTGTCTGTCTTATTTCTAAGAGCCTTGCATGGACACCTGCTTCCAGAGGGGAGCTGGTTCCACTGACAGTGAGAACAGGCTGCAGCTGTTTAAAATGACAGTGTCCATACTACCCAAAGCAGTCTACAGGTTTAATGTGATCACTATCAAATTACACATGACATTTTTTCACAAAACTAGAACAAATAAACCTAAAATGTATATGGAACCATAAAGACCCAGAATTGCCAAAGCAATCCTGAGGAAAAAGAACAAAGCAGGAGGCATAACCCTCCCAGTCTTCAGACAATGCTACAATGCTAATCAAAACAGCCTGGTATTGGAACAAAAACAGACATATGGATCAATGGAACAGAATAGAGAGCCCAGAAATAAACCCACAGAACCATGGTCAATTCATCTCTGATGAAGAATAGACAATGGGGGAAAAGATTGTCTCTTCAGCAAGAGGTGTTGGAAAAGTTGGTTCATGCAAATCAATTAAATTAGAACACTCTCCCACCATACACAAGAATAAACTCACAATGGCTTAAAGGCTTAAATATAACACATAACACCATAAAACTCCTAAAAGGGAACATAGCCAAACATTCTCTGTCATAAATTGTACCAGTGTTTTCTTAGGTCAGTCTCCCAAGGCAATAGAAATAAAAGCAAAAATAAACAAATGGGACCCACTCACACTTATAAGTTTTCTTACAGCAAAAGAAACAATAAACAAAATGAAAAGACAACATACAGACTAGGAGAAAATATTTCCAAATGATGTGACCAACAAGGGCTTAATTTCCAAAATATACAAAAAGCTCATACAACTCAATAACAAAGAAACGAAAAAACAAATCAAAAAATGGGCAGAAGACTTAAACAGACATTTCTCCCAAGAAGACATACAGATGGCCAATAGGCACACGAAAGGTTGCCCATCATCACTAATTATTAGAGAAATGCAAATTAAAACTACAATGAGGTACCACCTCACACCAGGCAGAATGGCCATCATCAAATGTCTGCAAATAAGAAACACAGGAGTGGGTGTGGAGAAAAGGGAACCCTCCTACACTGTTGGTGGGAATATAAATTGACACAGCCACTATGGGGAACAGTATGGAGGTTCCTATAAATAAAGTTGCCTTATGGTCCTGCAATCCCACTCTTGGGCATATATCTGGAGGAAACCATAATTCGAAAAGATACATGCACCTCAACGTTCATAGACGCACTGTTTCTAATAGCTAAGACATGCAAGCAACTTAAATATCCATTAACAGATGAATAGATACAGAAGATGTGGTACATATATACAATGGAATATTACTCAGCCATAAAAAGAATGAAATAATGCCTTTTGCAGCAACATGGATGCAAGTAGAGATTAACATACTAAGTGAAGTAAGCCATAAAGATAAACACAAATGCTATATGGTATTACTTATATGTGAAATCTAAAATATGACACAAATGAACCTATCTACGAAACAAAACAAACTCACAGACATAGAGAACAGACTTGTGGTTACCAAGGGGGAGGGAGTTGGGGAAGGATGGACTGAGAGTTTGGGGTTAGTAGCTGCAAACTCTTACATATAGAATGGATAAAAAACAATGTCCTACTGTATAGCACAGGGAACAGGATATTCAATATCCTGAGATAAACCATAATGGAAAAGAATATAAAACAGATGTATATAAGTGTATAACTGAGACACATTGCTATACGACAAAAATTAATACAACGTTGTAACTCAACTGTATTTCAGTTAAAAAAAAAGAATCAGTTGATGTGAACAACACTAAAAGCCAAATGATCATAAGAGTCATATACAGAGCATTCTCTCCAACATACGCTGAATACACAGTCTTCTCAAGTGCAGAAAAAATAATTTCTAACAAAGACCATATGACAGACCACATATCAAATCTTAATAAATTCAGGAAGACTTAATTTACACCAAGTATATTATCTGAAAATATTAATGAACTAGAAATCAATAACAGGAGGAAAACTGGAACTCTAACTAATACAAAAAAATTGATCAACACTCTCCTAACCAACTAATTTATCAAAGAATAAATTTAAGAAGAAATAACACAGTATATGGAGAAAAACTGAGATGGAAACACAGTATACTAAAACCTATGGGATGCAGCAAAGGAGTGTTAAGAGGGAGGTTTATTGCAACAAATGCTTACCTTCCGAATTAAGAAATATCTCAAATAAAAAACCTAATTCTTCAGTTCAAGGACGTGGAAAAAGACAAAACTGAGCCCAAAATTAGCAGAAGCAAGAAAATTATAAAGATTACAGAAGAAATCAGTGTGATAGAGAAGAGGAAAACAATAGAAAAGAAGAGTGATACAAAGAGTTGCTTCATTAAAAGATAAAATTTCGAACCTTTAGCTAGACTAACCAAGGAAAAGGAGAGAAGACCCAAATCAACAAAATTATAAATAAAAGAGAAGACATTACAACACCACTACAGAGATAAGAAGGATAACATGTTACTTTGAACTACTACATGCTAACAAACTGGGCAACCTAGATAAATGGAAAAAATTCTTAGAAAGATACAACCCATCAAAAGTGAATTAGGAAGAAAGAGAAAATCTAAATGAAGCAATTAGTAGTATGGAAATTAAATCAGTAATGAAAACTCTTCAAATGAAGAAAAACTCAAGATCAAATGGCTTCACTGGTAAATTTTACCAAATATTTAATGCATTAATGCCAAACCTAAAAGTCTTCAAAAAAGAAAGAGAAAAATGGATAAGGAGAGAAAACTCCCAAGCTCAATTTACGAGGCCAGCATTACTTTCATAAAATAATCTGAAATGAACACTGCCAATTAGAGGCCAATAACACTGATGAATATAGATTTAAAAATTCTGAATAAATACTAGCAAATCAAATAAATGGGATGCATCATATTAATAGAACAAAGGAAAAATATAATATCAATAGGCACAGAAAAAGCATTTGTTAAGTGAGGTATAAAATGAATGTAACTCAACATAATAAAGGCTAAATATCAGGACTTCCCTGGTGGCACAGTGGTTAAGAATCTGCCAGCCAATGCAGGGGACATGGGTTCAAGCCCTGGTCCGGGAAGATCTCACATGCTAAGGAGCAACTAAGCCCATACGCCACAACTACTAAGCATGCGCTCTAGAGCCCGTGAGCCACAACTACTGAGCCTGTGTGCCACAACTACTGAAGCCCACATGCCTAGAGCCCATGCTCTGCAACAAGGGAAGCCACTGCAATGAGAAGCCCACGCACCACAATGAAGAGTAGCTGCCACTTACTGCAACTAGAGAAAACCCGCATGCAGAAGCAAGGACCCAATGCAGGCAAAAGTAAATATTTTTTTTAAAAAAAGGCCAAATATGACAAAGTCGCAGTTCAAAGCACACTCAAAAATGAAAGTGTGAAACTTTTTGTCTAATATCAGAAACAAGACAAGGGAGTCTACTCTCACCACTCATTCAGCATAGTAATGGAAGTCCTAGCCAGGGCAATCAGTCAAGGAAGAGAAATAAAAGGCATCAAAATTGGAGATTAAGAAGTAAAAATGTGTCTATATTAAGATAACATGATTTTATATATAGAAACTGAAAAACTTCACCAAAAATCTATTAAAACTAATCAACATAATCAGTAAAGTTGCAGAATAAAAACTTAAAATGCAAAAATCAGTCATATTTCTATATACTAACAATGATCGGAAAAAAGAAAACCATTCTATTTATAAGAGCATCCAAACTAATAAAATAATAAGGAATAAATTTATCTAAGGAGTTGAAAGATATCTACAATACAAGCTACAATACATTGATGAAAAAAATTGCAAAAGACAGAAATAAACGTAAAGTTATCCCTTGTTCATGATTGGAAGAATTAATATTTTTAAAATGTCCACACCACCCAAAGCCATCTATGGATTTAATGCAATTCCTATCAAAATCCAATGGCATTTTTTAAAGTAGAATAAAACAACAGAGAAATGTATGAGGAATCACAAAAGAACTTGTATATGCAATGCGATCATGAGAAAGAACAACAAACCTGGAGGTATCACATTCCATGTTATCAAACTGTATTATAAACTATAGTAATGTAAATAGTATGGTACTGTCATGTAAAAAGGCATACACAACAATGGAATAGAACTGAGAATCCAGATATAAATCTATACATATAAGGTGAACTAATATTTGATAAGACAGTCAGGAACACTCGGTGGAGAGACAATCTCTTCATTAAACAGTGCTTGGAAAACTGCATAGTTACATGCAAAAGAATAAAGCTAGACTCCTGTCTAACACCACTCATGACAATTAAATAGAAATAAGATAAGGTAAAGACGGGAGGCCATAAAACTCCTAGAAGAAAACAATAAAAATTTTTTTAACACAGATCTTAAATATTATTTTTGATGATACCTTAAGCACAAGCAACAATTTAAAAAATTAGCAAGTGGAACTATATCAAACTAAAAGTCTGCTACACAGCAAAATATATAATCAACAAGATGAAAAGAGCCTATGTGATCAAAAATAATATTTGCAAACCTTACACCAAATAAGGGGTTGGTATCCAAAATACATCATAGAACTCAGTAGCACAAAATAAGCCAATTAAAACCTGTGCCAAAGACACCAACAGACATTTTTCCAAAGAAGATATGTGAATGTACAACAAATACATGAAAATGTATTCAACGTCACTACACATCAGGGAAATTAAATCAAAACCACAATGAGATATCACCTCAGGACTGTTAGAATGGAATTCATCAAAGAGACAAGAGATCTGCTAGCAAATGCTAGCAAAGATGTGGAGAAAATGGATGATTTGTATGCTTTTGGTTGTCTTATAAATTGGTTCAGCCTCTATGGAAAACATTAGAGAAGATCCTCAAAATTTAATAGGGCTACCTTATGGTCCAGCATTTTAAACTATGGGAATATATTAAAAGAATTACAAACACTATGTTGAAGAGATATCTGCACCTCCATGTTCATAGCAGCAGTGTTTACAATAGCCAAGACATGGAAAAAACGTGTGTCTATCAACAGATGAGTGGATATAAACTTTGTGATATATTTAGAAAAAGGAGTAATATTCAGCCATAAGAAAGAAGGAAATCCCGCCATTGGTGAAAATATGGATGGACCTTGAGGGCGTTATACTAAGTGAGAGAAGTCAGACCAAGCTTACATGTGGGGAAAAAAAAATAAAACAACAAAACACTCATAGAAAAAGATCAGATTTTTGGTTACCAGAGGAGGGAAGTGGGAAGAGGCAGAATTTGATGAAGTCCCAAAGTACCAACTAGCAGTTATAGGGTAAGTAAGTATTGAGAACGTTATATACAACATGATGAATAGAGTTAACACTGCCATATGATATATTTGAAAGATGTTCAGCAAGTAGATCTTAAGAGCTCTCATCACAGGAGAATATATTTTCCTTTTTTTTCTTTTCTTGCATCTATATAAGATGATGTATGTTAACTAATCTTACTGTAATAACAATTTCACAATATATGGAAGTGAAATCATTATAATGTGCATTTTCAACTTAAATAGTACTGTGTTCAATTATATCTCAATAAAACTGGGGGGAAAATTACAACAGCTTTACAATAATGTCTTTGAAATTTAAAAACAATCTTAAAAGGAAATTGAAACACAACTTGCTAAAACTTATGGGCTGCAAGAAAAACAGTAATAAGAGAGTTTATTGAAACAAATGCCTACAATATGAAAAAAGAAAGATCACAAATAAACAACCTTACTTCTCAGGGGACTAGCAAACAAAGGAACAAACCACTAAGCTCACAAGTAGCAGAGCAACGAAATAAGAAATATGAGAATAGAAATAAAACAGAGACCATGCAAACAATAGAAAACATCAATGCAAGAGGTGGTTTTTGAAATGAAAACAAAATTAACCTTTCAGCTATACTAATGAAGAATAAAAGAGAATACTCAAATAAAATCAGAAATGAAAAAGGAGACATTACAACTGATGCAACAAAAATACCACAGCTCATGAGAGGTGACCATCAACACATATGTACCATCAAGTTTGATACCCTAGAGGAAAAGAATTCCTAGCAACATGAAAACTACCAAAACTGAATCATGAGGAAATAGACAAGCCTAACAGACCAACGATGAGTGAAAAGATTGTATCAGTAATAAAAAATTTCCAAAAAAAAATGGCTAGGTCCAGATGGTTTCATTGGGAAATTCAACCAAACATTTAAATCGAATTAAAACAGATCCATGTCAAACTTTTCTAAAAAACTTTGAGGTACATTCCCAAACTCATTTGATGAGTCCAGCATTATCCTGATACCAAAGCTAGATAAGAACACTACAAGAAAAAATAAAACTGTCAAGTATTACTGATATAGATGCAAAAATTCTCAGTGAAATACTAGCAAAAAGAATTCAACAGTATATAAGTGGTCGTACTTTCTCAGTTTTTCCAAGTCATCGGGAGGTGGGGAACGACAGGGATGTACTCGGACGGCGCTTGGCCTTCCCTGGCCTCCGCACTGTATCTCGAACTTATTCACCAATTTTTTACGTCTCTCGCTGGAGTGGAGCCCGGGCCGGATGGCGAAACAAGGAGGCGCAGGGAGGGCGACCGCGAGCCTTCCCTTCCTCCTGCCCACGGGACGATGACGCCCCGACCCACAGGCCATCCAGCGGTGCGTCCTCGCTTCTTTGGGAGCCTGGGTCTGTACAGGTGCTGTCGTGGCACTGGGGCTGCTCCCCGGGGGCCACTTTCTTTTCTGCATGTTCCACAGGAAACAGTCACAGATCTCCGTAGATGGGATTCCCCTGCATTCTGGCTGCGTCTACACTGGCAGCAACCGGCGTCCTGTCTCCTTTTTGCCTCGGCGCAGCGCTTGTGTGTTGACAGCACACGCAGCAGGTCCCCTCACCGCGGGGGACGTCATGGAGTGTCGCGGGCGAGCGGGGAGGACTCTCCAGGAGCCGCGACCATCCCACCTGGGTCTCCGTGGTCAGAGCCGCTAACAAACGTGTGGGAAACGGGGTGCGGCCTGGGCCATCCGCTGGTGGTCGGGAGGAGCCCTGAGTCTGGGCACAATCCTGGTTGGAAGCGGTTGTCTGAGGCTCCCCCACGGAATAAGCTCTCTCTCTAGATCCTGGGAACGGTGCTTTATGTTTCCATGAATTAGTACATTCAAGCCTGCTGTTCTAAAACAATCTGGAAATGGATTGCTCCATGTCTGCAATGACCTGCCAGTTTCTCAGTACCGAGATAGGTATCTGCCCTTCTTGTGAGAAAAATCCTTTGGCTCCAAAATTCTAATATAGGGGATAAACCACTGCCTGACTCTGAGTTCTTGGAATTTTTCTGTCCAGGTACACACAGTTCTCCAGGAGTAGCAGGCTTGTAAAAGAGTAAATTAATTTATAATTTTCTTTTAATTTATGAGAGAAATAATACATTAAAAATTGAAGTAACAGGATTAGTTGAATTAATGCTGACTCTGAGTCCTCTGTGTGTTCTGAGACTGGAGCTCCAACTGAAGGCTCTTCCACCATGAGTACAGGTGTAGGGTTTCTCTTCACTTGAGTGTCCCGGTTGTTTAAGAAAGAGAAATTCTAGCTGAAGGCTCTACCTCATTGATTGCAGATATAGAGTGTCTCTTCTTGAGTTCTCTGGTACATATAAATGTGAGAGCAGCATCTAAGAGGTCTTCCACATTTATTATATTTATAGGGCTTCTTCCCAATGTGACTTCTCACATGATGTCTAAGGTCATGGCTTTGTCTTATGTTTCCCCACATGATGACACTCACAAGTTTTCCTCTCCAGTGTGAATGAGTCCACGACTTTGAAGTAACCAAGTTTCAACTGAAAGCTCTTCCATATTTATTCCAGACATAAAACTTCTCTGCTATTTGAGCTCATATATGTGAATGAAAGTTGGCCTCTGATGAAGGGTCTTCCATATTCACTTCGTTTTTAGGGTTTCTCTCCAGTGTGATTTTTCATGTGTGTAAAGGCAAAACTCCAGCTGAGCTATTTCTCACTGTCATAACATTTGTAGGGGTCCCTCCACGGTGAGTTCTCTCATGCCATCTAAGTTTAGAGCATTGACTAAAGCTTTCCCACATTGATAGGATCTATATGGTTTCTCTGCAGTATAATTCACCTTATGTTATTGATACTTAAAAAAGGAATATTGACCAAACGCTCTTCCAGATTAGTGACAAGTTTAGGATTTTTCTCCTGTGTGAATATTTGGTGTGTATAAAGGTGAAGACTCTAGTTGAATTCTTTCCCACATTCATAGCATTTATAGGGATTCTCCCCTGTTTGAGTCAATACCTGTGAAATTCACGTTGTTGCGTGTGAAATCTTCTCACATGCACTACATTCCATGGACTCTCCTCCAGAGTGAAGACTCTGCTATGTGCAAGGAAAGGAGAGGCTGTTACAGATGTTCACGCACGTCCATGTACTCATTTCTCTATGTACTGGCTCTAGTCTGCTCTCTCACTGGTAGTCTTCTTTTAAAGTAAACGGCCCATGTTCGTTCTATTCACATGCAGTGTTACTTGGTGAATTCACACTGATTTTCTATTTTGTAGCCTCTCGCCTGCATAACTTTCTGATTAAATTTTAAGTCTTCTTTATTTTTCACACGTTATATACATGAGCTATGTGGAGGCAATTCCCCTTTTATTGAAACTGAAGTTCCAGTTTGTCTTCAGGGAAATGTTATTCCAAAATTTAAAGTATTCCAAATATTCTACTGGGACAGAATTTATGCTCAGGCGTTTTATCCATCAGCAGATTGTCATGAACTCCTATTTTATCCCATTACCAGGTCTCTTATGTGACGACTGAGTTCATCCCCAAGAAACATACCGTTGACCTGCAGATAAATGGCTCCTTCCTGAATGCATGTTGTATTGGTATCATTTCATGTTTTTTAAGGTCACCTTCCATGTCTGAGAAAAAGAGAAAAGAAATAGCTACAGTCACTTAGGGGAAGGAGAATTTTGCAAATGCTCACAAGGCTAATGTAAGTATGTGTCAAGTATTGGCTTTAACACAGAGAAAAGATGTGAAATGGAGGAATATAGCAACAATTAGATACATGATATAGAACATTGATGATGTATACTATTTTTAAGAGTAAAATGACTGAAAAATAAAATGAAGGTGGGATGTCAAGGAGATTAAGACACAGTAAATCAACAAAAGGGAGAGACTTAAACAAAAGTTGCTACATGAATAATAGTAACAGAAAGAGCACTTTCTCAGAAGCCAAGGAATGTACATAAAGTTAGATGAATAGAGATTAATGTGCTCAAAGAATTAGGACACCATTGGAGTGGTATTTCTTCATTGGCCTTACAAGGTGTGAGAAGACTTCTTCTTCAAGGAAATCTGCAGTTGACATTACAGGTCCTGTTCTCTCACTGACCAGGCCCCTCTCCACATAGAATCTCAAGAGCCTGGAACCCACCTAGAGCTGGAACTCTGGGAATCCTCTTTCTTCCTCTACACCTCTTCTCCTGATTACGGCTGGGAAATCACATCTACTTGTAGAGGCAAAAACCATTTGTGGAAAAATGTATATGGATTTGGAGTTCTGATTTGGGATCTTCACATCAGGAGGAAAGCAAGGCCAACAGGAAAGAGCAGCACAGGGAAGGGCGTCCTGAGCTCTGGCAGCACCACCAGCCCTTCCCCAGAACAGAAGGACACTGACCATTGCTTCAGATGTTAAGGAACTGTCTGTTGATGTGTAGGTCCCAGGACTTTGACAGACTGCAGGATCATTTTTTCCCACTTTCCTCTGACCAGGGTGAATCAATTGTTCTATAGTGGATTAAACTTTATTTTCAAAAAAAAAAAAATCCAATAGTGTAACTCAATGCCAACCCTATGACTTGAATTTTAAAGGGACAATATCTGTTCTGTGTAACTTTGTAGGGTTAAACTCCACCGGAGTTTGCACAGCAGAATGGGTTTTGGAAAATATTTAATGCATTTATTTATCCATTTAAGGCCTCCATGCAGTGAGCGCCCAGCACTGGTCTGAGTGTTAGATATGGAGCCGCAAGAAAGACATACTACAGTTATCGGAAAGTCTACTATCTTTTGAAATGTCAAAGATGAAGTAAACAAATGAACAAGATCATTTCGCCCAGGTTTTAGTAAGTGCTTTATGAGTGTATATGTGTCAGGGTGGGGAGGGGAGTGAACTCTGGGGAAGCTACTCTGGATGATTTTTTATTAAATAAATAAATGCTGACAGTGTCATCCACAGAGAACAGATGACTGTTGTTCTCCAGCATCACATCCCTGTGCAGCTTCCCCTGAGATGGCTCTAAGAGGCCTCCCTTTTTTTTTTTTTTTTTTTTTTTTTTTTTTTTTTTTTTTTGCGGTATGTGGTCCTCTCACTGTTGTGGTCTCTCCCGTTGCGGAGCACAGGCTCCGGATGCGCAGGTTCAGCGGCCATGTCTCATGGGCCCAGGCACTCCGCGGCATCTGGGATCTTCCCAGACCGGGGAACAAACCCGTGTCCCCTGCATCGGCAGGGGCACTGTCAACCACTGAGCCACCAGGGAAGCCCAGGTCTCCCTTTTTTGATGAAGATTATAGCCACAATTTGAAGGTGGCTAATTCCTAAAAACATGCTGGACTTTCTGGTTCAGGCTTCTCCATGCCCAAGAGTATCCAGAGGTGATGGTTGAGGGTGACTGCACTGGGATAAGGCAGCTGTGTGTATCAAAAGCTCAAACCCTTCTTGAGGCCAAGTCCAATATTTCTCTGGGCTGACTTGGCATATGTCTTTCAAATGCATCACAGAGATGTGCACACTCTGAATACACAACAGTTTTCATGATTAAGGAATATCACATAAGTGGTGTGAAATAACCAGCACATTCTATGACAGAATGTAAGTTCTGAGTTCCGGGCTAGCAATTATAATATTTGTACTTGGGAATTAATAAATAAACCCTGTGTTCCACCAATTTTTATTAAATCTACAGGCAACACAAGGCAAGAAATATCCATCTTCTGCCACTAATCAGCTTTGATTGTGGGCAAATTATTTCCCATTTTGAACTTCACAATTTTCAGGTGTGAATAAGTTTCATAACCTCTTGAGAGAGTTGAGTGATTACATGATCTAATAGGTAAGTGCTTCTCACATAACAAAAGCCAATAAATAAAAGCTATATATTATTATATGTTATTTATTATTTGTTCAGGAATATTGTCACTAAAAAGTCAGAGAGCCTTGAGGCAATGTGCACGCCTCTGCATGACTGGACAAGTTTTATAGTAAACTTGGGGTCAGGAGGTGTTGCCGGTATCATCTCCACTCTCATCAGTGTTCATCACCAGATGTGAGGACAAAGTGTGTATGATGAGTCCAGGTGCAAAGTTCAGTTGTCCCCTTGGTTCACATCTGCTGTGTAAGTGGAATTCTTTCCCTTGGGAAAGCAACTCATGGCTCATGAAGTGAAGAGCTACAACCATGGAGAATCGAACCAGCAGCCACTGGTGGGGATGACTGGGGCGCCTGAGTGAATGTCTAGGGGCTCCCAGGATGAGGGAACAGGCTGAGGAGGCCAGGTCTGCAGAGTCAAGTTTACACAAGGTCTCCACTTGCATCTGGGCCTGGGTGGAGCAGAGACATTTACGGGCTGGGGTGCCAGCTCCTGCCTGGGAGCTGTAGTAGTATGGGGCAGAAAAGCAGGAGGTGCGGCCCATCTTTGTTTCTGAAGACACTCATCTTTCTGGCTCCAGACACCAGGCTATAAGGAAGACTTGATTCTTGTTTTTCAGAGTTGTTTTAGCTATTCTAATTCCTTTGCCTTTCCAACTCAGATTCTGTAAAAGATAAATGCATATCCTGTTGTTGGTGCTGGCTTTTCTTTTCTTTATTATTATTATTTTTTAACTACCCTGGAAGTTCTACAAATGGCTATTTTCATTGAATAGTTCATTATCAACATCTTTCTAAGTCAGTACCTATAGATCTACCTCATTTTAAAAATATCAGTAACCCAAACACCAATTGATAATAATGCATTGTGGGGATGCACTAACCGGAATTTATTTACCTAAATTCTCTTAATGTCTATGTTTTTGAAATACTCTGTTTTTATATTAAGTAAAGCTGATATCAATATTCTTATTACACATGTAATTTGCAGAGATGTTCCCCACACAGCCGTTTGTTGTTTGACTTTGCTTGTGGAATATGTAAAGATCAATTTGTGGTCAAGTTTACCATTCATTTCTTTGATGGCTTCTGGACTTTTTAAAGAAATGCTTCACAAGGGCTCCACTATGAAGTCACAAATAAAAATTATTCATACATGTTTTCACCGAGTACATTCATCGTTTCAGTTTTTCACTCCACACAGCCCGAGTCGCCGCAATATCTCTAAGTCCGCCCCGGGAGCAGGGACCCGCCCGTGTGCTCGGGGATCCTTCGCTGCAGCCACCCGGCGACATGTTCCCAGCTCCCTCCCCCTTTCTGTCTGCTGCCAGGGTCGGGCCGCCTCGTACCGAGCCGGGGGCTAGCTCCGAGGCGGACGCCCCGGGAAAATCTCGGGCGTTTGGGCGGCCCGCGCTGCACCCTCGCCGGCCGGCGATCGGGATCCTTCCCGAGTCCGTTCTAGTCGTTTGCCGGGCGCTACATAGCGGCCGCTTTGAGATCGTCCCTTCCCTCCGTAGCTTCGGCGACTTTCGCGAGGGCTGTGACTCGGCCGCCAGGCGCGAGGCAGAGTTCCGGGAGGCGCTAATGCTGGCGGCGACTGTCCCGGTGGCGCCGAGGCGTGGGCGCTTCCTGCTGTAGCCGGAGATTGGCCGAGCAGATTCATCTGGTGTGAGGCCGGCCTTGCGCTTCGGGGCTGTGGTTGGGGTGGTCCTGGTGGGTCTACCAGCACGCCCTGGTACCCATCCGCCCGCAAGACTGAGCGTGGTTATAGGACACGGTGTCCGTGCCCGACGTCGTCCTCCACGTCCTGGTGGTCGTACTTTCTCAATTTTTCCGAGTCATCCGAAGGTGCGGAACGACACGGATGTACTCGGACGGCGCTTGGCTTTCCTCGGCCTCTCCGCTGGATCCCGAACTTATTCACCAACTTTTTACGTCTCTCGCCGGAGTGGAGCCGGCCCGGATGGAGAAACAAGGAGCACTGGGAGGGCGTCAGCGGGCCTCCTCTTCCTCCTTCCCGCGGGACCATGACGCCCGACCCACAGGCCGTCTGGCGGTGCGTCCTCGCCGCCTTGGGGACCCGTGTCCGTCCAGGTGCCGTCGCGGCAGTGGAGCTGCTCCCCGGCGACCACCTTCGTTTCTCCAGCTTCCACGCGAAGCGGTCACGGGGGTCCGTAGATGGGATTCCCTTCAGGTCAGGCTGCATATACAATGTTTCCGTCACTTGTTCTCCTCGGCGCAGCGCCTGTGTGTCGACAGCACACGCAGGTCCCCTCACCGCGGGGTACGACAAGGAGTGTCGCGGGCGAGCGGGGAGGACGCTCCAGGCGGCGGCCGTCCCACTTGTGTCTCGGTGGTCGGAGCCCCTAACAAACGTTTGGGAAACAGGGTGCGGCCTGGGCCGTCCGCAGATGGTCCGGAGGAGCCACGAGCCCGTGCGCAATCCTGGTTTGAAGCGGTTGTCTGAGGCTCCCTCACGGAATAAGCCCTCTCTCTTGATCCTAGGAACGGTCTCTGGACCCGCGGTGGCCCACACCGGACCGAGCAACGCGACGGATGGCGGCCTGGGTGCGACCCCAGGAGTTAGGGCGGCGGCTGTACGCCTGCGCCCTTGCACAACCCGGGTTCGTCCCGCTGAGATTCGCACCAGTGGAGCTTCACCTGGGGGGCTCCTGCAGCAAGGTCGACCAGATGGCTTGGCAACGATATTGGGGATGAGAAAAATATGCATTGGATTAATGTTTTTTTTTTTTTTCTTTCAGTATAAGACTCACAGTAGACTCACCACAATGTGGGCATTCATGAAATAAGAAATCCTGAGATTTGGGTAATGAAAATTACCATTGTTTTTGTTACTCAACATTAGTGTAATTATTACCACTGTTTGCAGTTAATTTTGACTGACTAAAGATTCTTTATCCCAAGAGTATTTGAAGATGTTGAAAGAGGGCTTGCAGAATACAGAATTTTCTATATACGCCTGGGAGTCAGGGAACTCATCCCTGTAATCATGAAGTCCTGCCCCACCCCGCAGGACGCAATCTGGAAAGCCAGACACAGCAACAGACCCCAAGTGTCAGTACTTGCTCAGCGACTGAAAACTTCCTCATTATTCATCCTTTGCATTCAGAGCAGAATGTAGGAAAGCCAAATATGTTGCCCTAGGCAGTCATGCGGGCTTTCCCTCTTCTTGTCCGCCGCCTCCAGCTTCCTCACATCACAACTTTCTTTTTTGCCACCAGAAAGCACTTCTGCGTGTGCTTGGGTCAGTGTAACGTGAGAGGCGGTGTCTGCGCCTCTCAGTCTGTAGCGCTGGCTCTGAACAAATAGTGCTTGTCTTGCTTGGGAGGTCTTTCGTCATGTCTACAGAGCTTAGTAGAGTGAGAATGAGAACCAACCAATAAACAAACAACTCAGGATTATATGTTTTTTTGACGTTCTCTTATAAAAATCACATTTACTCATGATGATTTTTAAAGCGAGATAGATACACATATCATAAAATTCACCCTTTCATAAGTGTACAATTCAGTGATTTAGAGTTGACATAGAAAGTTGTACAACCATCATCAGTACTAATTCAGAACATTCCATCACCTCAGAAAGAAATCCAGACCTCATTATACAGCCACGTCCCCTCCCCACTATTCCCCATTAGCCTTCAGCAACCCCCTGTGTGCTTTTTGTCTATGGATTTGCCTGTTCTGTATATTTCAAGTAATTGGAATTGCACAATTCTGGACATCTCTGTCTGGCTTCTCACACTTAGTGTCATGTTGTGGCGTCTCATCCATGTTTTAGCCTGTGCTTCATTCGTCTGTTTCACTTAAGAATTTGCCATTTTAGGGCTTCCCTGGTAGAGCAGTTGTTAAGAATCTGCCTGCCAATGCAGAGGACCCATGTTCGAGCCCTGGTTCGGGAAGATCCCACATGGTGCTGAGGGCCCATGCACCACAATTACTGAGCCTGTACTCTAGAACCCGCAAACCACAACTACCGAAGCCTGCAAGCCTAGAGCCCATGCTCTGGAACAAGAGAAGCCAACGCAATGAGAAGCCCACGCATCACAATGAAGAGTAGCCCCCGCTTGCCGCAACTAGAGAAAGCTCGCACACAGCCACGAAGAGCCAACGCAGCCAAAAATAAATAAATAAATAAATAAGAAATAAGAATTTGCCATTCTACATCATTAAGATATACACACGTACACAGACACTTTCTATCATTTTTTTAAATGTGAAACATACAGAATATATAAATTCCATCATAACCATTTTATGCACACAGCTCCATGGTATTATGTCATATTTTCCTGCAGATTCTCAACTTGCTCCACCATCCTACAGCTTCCCCCAAACCCCACGGACACGAGCGCAGTCCTGTTGTATTTTCTCACAACCCCACAAATCACCCACCCCGATCAGGATTCCACCAATAGGTGCCTCGTGCTGGCGGCCAAAGAAGAGAACACCTGTGCAGGGAGTAGGGTAATGGTGGAAAATGGACAGAGAGACGAAAGAAGACAGAGGTGGCAAAAACGTGATCCCCCGGAACCCACAGTCTCCCAATCAAGTACAGCCCACTTATCCTCAGAGTGGTGTGGCATACGATGATGGCATCCAGGGGGGCACACTACCAGTGAGACTGCACTCCCCAGTGTGCTCTGAGCCCTGGGCTCCCCAGGCTCCTGTGAGTGGGCTGCTTCTGTCACATCCTTCAGCCCTCTGTGGACCACATGCTCAGGCTGGGACTTTTGATTTCCCAGGAGACTGTGCACACTCAGGGTGTGTGGTCAGTTGCAAAAGGTCAGGACCAGCCAATAGCAAAGTCCTGTCCCCTGTATTTCAGTGCCGCCCTGACACCACCTGCCCTTCTCCTACTCACTCTTTCATTCCTCTATGAAAACATGCCACCATCATATTGCAAGCTGGGGTTACGGGGACAGCAGTGACAGGGGACAGCAAGAGTTGAGCATCTTACAGTGAGATGCCAGGAACTCATCCAGGCTCCACCTCAGCCAGCATAACTGTCAGATTTACTTAGAGTTAGGAACAGAGGCCCCAAAGGCACTATTGACTTGAAGTAGGCCATGCAGAAAGCTGAGAAATGAGGTCTGGTGGCCGGTAAATCTACCAAGGAGAAACACTGAACCCCAGGTAATCATAATCAGGTTGGTTAAAGGCAAAGAGGGAGGAATGTGTCCTGATGGGGAAGGGGTGAAAACTTCCTCTGTTTCTGCTTCCCCACTTCCCACTGCCCAGGGGCCCAGACACCGGGCCACGTCCTCCTCAACACCATGTGCTCCCATAATGTCTTCTCCTGGCTCAGGCACCACAGAAGGGCTCCTGCCTTTAAGCTTTTCAATACTGAGAGGTACAGCCATGAAATGTCTTCAAAGTGTAAACAAATTGAAATGAAAGATAACAGACCTCCAGACTACTGAAGTGGCAGAGGAGGTGAGGGTGAGTAACGCCCCTCGGCCTCCTGGTCCTTGAATGAGGGAGGAGGAGGAGGAGGAAACTGACCTTCGGTGAACTTGACTTACACATGGCCTGTGTTTAATCCTTTCACTGTTCAGTCATTTAGTCATCACCACACATTTACGAGCTCCTCTCTGAGTCTCGCCCAGTGTCCTCACAGAGTTCGCAGGCTGGAGAGGTAATCAAAGCATGATCACAGCCCTGGGGTGTTGCACATGGGGCCAAAGTCAGCAAGATTGGGTGGCCACCAGCATGTCTTCATGGATGAGGCAACATCTGAGCTGGGACTCGAAGGATGAGTTCTCCTCTCGCCAAAGTGACACTGAGCAGGAAACACACAAGATGAATGAATAAGGGAATGAAGGAATAATTGGGCATGCCCCTAACACCACACAAGGACAGCATCCCACCAAGATGGTGGCTTCGGAACACAGGGTGCACTGGGGGAAGAGTGGGGAGATGCTGCAGCATGATGTCTGCCTCACTCCTTTCATGGTCTTTGCTGCTGCAGTGGCCTGTGCTCTACCGGGTCAGGGAGATATGTCTGTCCTCTGCTCTGGGATCCTGTAGCCCTTTACCAGCAGTGACCACATGTGGTGATCCATGTGTATTTGTCTGCCACATGAGGGGCCTTTGCGATGAGGGAAAGTTTGGTGTGCATCCCAGGACTAAAAAGAAAGAGAGGATGGTGCGTAATCCTGCAGCAGTGGGATCATGGTGCGGGCTGCAGGGGTGGGGTGAGGCAACAGCCATTCCTGGAGCTTGGGGGGCGCATTAGTGGCTTTCTTAGCAAAGGGACTTCCAAGAGAAAAAATGCAACTCAGTTTGGGCTGCACTGACTTTGAGAAGCTTGGCGGACCTTTGGGCAGAGACCTCTGGAAGGAGCTGGACATAGAAGATGAAAGTGTGAGAGAGTGTCATGACCAGAACTCATGACCCAGACGAGATGGGAGGAGGTGGACTGGAAAGAGACTGAGGACACAGAGGAAGCTCATGAACTGGGGTCATCAAGGTGGAGACCCCTCAAGTTAATTCCACAGCCTGCTAGCTCCTGACAGAGTGCTGGGTCCAGGGAGGCCACTCAATAGACATGCACTGAGTTGACCCAAAGTCACCAAAGTTTTCACATTGAGTCACTGGAATAGAATATGCTGAATTCAACAGATTGGTGGTGAGGTTTTTATGTTAATGAGCTAAGAAAGTGAAACGAAGAATACAAATAAAAGCAAAATGCAGACTCAAGAGAAATCTAAGAATCCACACTAGTAACTAAGACTCTCAACATGCAGCCCACTGTGGCCGCAGGGCCTTTGCACTTGCTGATCTCTCAGCCTGGAACACTCTGCCCTCTCCATTGTTGTTCACTGAACACACTCAGAAATTTGTTCAACCTTCCTTCCTGACTATTTCTCCCCAAGATACATATCACCATCGGACGTTGTGTCCATTTAATTTTTTCTATCTCCCCCACAAGTCTGTCGCCTGCATGAGAATGGGGACTCCCTCCTTTTTCATCACCACTGCTGCACCTCAGTGTCTGGAACAGGCCTGGAACTCAGTGGGAGACAGCTCGGTATCAGCGAGATTATGCCAGATGGAGAATGAAGGGTTTAGAGGACACTCTGCTGCAGGTCTTGGTCTCTTGTTCTGCATGTATCTCACTATTATAATAAAGAGTCAACATCAGGCCCAGGGAAAGCAGCTGCTCTGACTTGGGGAAAATCCTATTTATAACCCGCACCTCCCGCGCTGAGGTCATACGTGTGGACGTCAGGTCCCAGGCTCTCCGGGCATCTCCCCTCCTCCCAACATCTCCTCGCATTTCCCTGAGAAACCCCGGCTCAGGACATCCACCAGTCCCTCCACTTGGTGGGGCCGGTGCTGAGCCATCAATATTTCCAGCTGAGAAAATGTTTTGTCTGTGCTGTGGAACATAGAAAACCCTCTCCTCCACCTTTGTCCCGTCTGAGTCTCACCTTCCCCTCGGCTACACCCGCACCCGGAGGGATTCTGAGTTTTTTTCAGCAGGTGAGAACCCGCACATGGCAGGTGCTGAGGCTCCTCCAGCCATCACGATGCACCCGAACCTCCATGACAAGTCCACAGGCTGTGTGAGCAGATAGGGTCCCCCCTGCGGACTTCCCCCTGGCTGAGCCTGTACCTTCTTCCTCCCCAAACCAGAACCAGAACCAGGAGACTGGCCATGCCTGTGAGTGGGGAAGGGTAGGAGGGGACAAGAGGGTCCAGTGCACTCTGATCCCGGTGAGGGTTACCAGCGGTGTAAGAGGGACAGTGGAGCGGCTTGCCCTGCTTGGTGGCCGGGATCTAAGGCTGCTTACAAGCTGCAGCTGTACCTGCCAAAGATGTTGATGGTGACAAAGTGCTCCTGCGTGTGTAGGTGCCAGAGCCACTCACATAGCTCTCTCAGAACCAGCAGTTACAATAAACACCCGCACTGATTGGCAACAGGGGAAGGGCTGACTGTGATCCAGGAAACTCCCCCTAACCTCCAGGGCACATTCTGACAGGGTCTCTGAAGATGCTATAAAGGTCTGCTTTGGCTAAGAAGACACTGGATGATTTGAGTACTGGCTTGTAAGGTACATTTTTGGTAATGTAGAAAACTGTATTATTTCAAAATTTAAAGCCTACATTATGATTTTAGAACCAGATTACTTAGATGACTACTAAAATGTATAGTGCAGGCATAGATGAAAATAAAGGCTAAGTTGTTATAAACGGTTTTAACATCAATTTGTATTTTCCTATATTTTATATTACAGTATAAAGCTGGTGTTTCTCTCTCTCTCTCTCTTTCTCTCTTTCTCCCTCTCCTTCTCCCCAGCTTTAAGATGTGTGTCACCATGTGGTAGGTGCCATTTCTCCTGCACCATGTTCACTTCATTGTGTAGGAGAAGTGACAACATTTGTTCACAAGAGTGTAAATGAGGAGCTGAGGCGCGCGTGGACTGGGGCACTGCGATGTGGTGAAAGAAGGAAGGCACTTGGCCAGGGTGGATTTGCCCTGGCCTCTGGGCTCCTGTTTTGCCCACACACTTGGGGTGCCCTGGTTCACTCTTGACCCAGTAACAGGGATCAAAAGGAGGAGTACAGGCAGCCCCAGCCAACACCTTCCATATACTTCTCTCCATTTACATCATGGGCAAGGCCTTCCCTCAAAGATCTTCAAAGTTCTGGGCTCTTCTGATTTATTTCGTCTTCATTAGTCTTCTTGCCAGTGATGTCACTAACTAAATTAGCTTATACATTATCAATATTAACATATATTACTGGAATATAAGTATTATTATAGTATTGCTAAATTATATATTATTTATATATTAGGTTTATATAGTTGTAATAAAGTAAATTAATAAATATAAATCAGTTAATATAATAATATGAATATATATTACATCTGAGAGACAAGCCTTTGCCTACTGCGTGCTCAGCTATGCCCACTGAGACACACTGTTTGCCTGTAAAAATGAAGACTTGAGGGCAAAGTGAAATGTGTGGCGGAGGCGGGCAGAGAAGACCCAACCTGCAATCACAGTGAAGCCTCCACAACCGAATTCCTCAAGTGAAGCACGAAGTGAGTTCTGAAGACCAGCATGAACCACACAGTCTTAGTGAGGGGAGAGCATGCCAAACTTCTCTCCCACCCCGTGCGCCCCGTCTGGAGTGGGGGGTGAGGAAGCTTCCTCCAGGGATTTCTTCTCCTTCCCTGCTCTCAGTTTCCTCCCCTCCAGATGGTCGGATGTGCAGGACAGCTAAGGGCACTTCTGACTTTCCCCGAGTGTGGGTGCTGGCACTGACTGGAGGATGTTAATCGTTTCTCACTTAAGTACAGGCAGTGAGTTGGTTTAAGTCATAGCCTGCAAAAACATCAATTAACAGGACTAAATAAGTACATAATTTGGGTGCGCATATTCCCATACACTCAATCTTCTATATGTTTACAATGAGAGGTTTCTAATTTTTACTCAGATTTTCAAACATTGGAGATTGGGAAATTTAGTAGTTGCCATTTGGTTTCAAGACGGCAGACTGAACAGGGACTACATGTAAACAAACATGCAAAATAACATAATTTAGTCAAAGCTGTCCAAGTGCTTTATAAATGTTAGTGTATAATCTTCCAGACCGATGAGAAACGCCAGAAGAAATTCAAATAGAGACCTCATTTTGTTAAGCGAAGTGGTGATGGTAAGAGGTGAGGTGAGGAAGCTGGCCCAGCGTGAGTGGTGGGACCAGGCAGTTCAGATGTTATGGAGGCGGCGGTGGCGGCACCTCTGCCGCATCCACCCCGGGCTGGTATTTCAGCGCCCAGACAGGCAACTGATGTAGGTAAACTCAGGGTAGGGTGATCAACTGATCACTGGCCACTTCTTTAGCATCACACATGAGCAGAACACTGAGAGCTGGAAGGTGTACGAATTAGAGACTGTGTCACTCAGACTGGAGGTCCGGGTGGATCGTGGTGGCTGGAGGAGCCCCTGCGCCTACCTCATGTGTGTTCTCACCTGCTGGTCCTCCACTGCACTCAGGCTGGCCAAGTGCAGTGCAGGTCCTGGAACAACTGTGAGGGTCACACACACTTCAGAGACCCCACACCCCAACCCGGGGGTCTGGGCAAGGCTTCCCCAGGGCTGAATCACAGCTCAAATTTGCCGTCTGCCTGATCCTGCTTCCTCCCTACTTGCCACAAAGGCTGACATTTAATACACAGTCCTGCTTGTCCAGATCCATCCCAACCTCTGCCTTCAGAGAAACTAACTTGTGATGGGTGGGAGTGGGAGAGACAATGTGAGAAGGATTTGGGATGCAACAAGGACGCCCTCGTGGGCCAGAAGGAGAACACATAGTGCCCAGCCTGGGTGGCAGTCCAGGGGCTGGAAGGTCACAGTTATGGGACAGCTCCAGCTACTGTTCTCAATGATGCCCCCAACACAGGGCCCCCACAAGGCTCAAGGTTTTCACGATGGAAATTAACTCATATATATGAGTGAGTTGCACTAAGAATTTTCAGTGAGGGAGCTGGAGTATTGATAAAAAGACCACACTGGGGTTTACTGATACAGAGTCAGACACCTTCTAAACAGGGTCTTGAAATAAGAGATGACCTCCATGAAGGTATTTCAGTTCTACCACGTTTCAAGGATCAGGGGTCAGTAACACATGATGAAAATATAATTTCTATGCTCAGTTACTGAACTCTTGAAAATGTAACTTCTGAGTTTTCTCCATGCTATAGAGGAGGTGTTTTCAAAAGACGTCTCCTCAGCATGCCCCCCAAAGTTCAATGCAGCACTATTGACAATAGCCAGGTCATGGAAGCAAACTAAATGCCCATCGACAGATGAATGGATAAAGAAGGTGTGGTACATATTTACAATGGAATATTACTCAGCCATAAAAAGGAATGAAACTGGGTCATTTGTAGAGATGTGGATGGATCCAGAAACTGTCATACAGACTCAAGTAAGTCAGAAAGAGAAAAACAAATATTGTATATTAATGCATATATGTGGAATCTACAAAAATGGTACAGATGAACCAGTTTGGAAGGCAGAAATAGAGACATAGATGTAAGAACAAATGTATGGACACCAAGGGGGGAAAGCGGGATTGGGGAGATGGTGGTGGGATGAACTGGGAGATTGGGATTGACATATATATACACTAATATGTATAAAATAGGTAACTAAGAAGAACCTGCTGTATATTAAAAAAAAAAAGTGTCTCCTCAGATACGGGGTGAACAGGTGCAAAGTGGAGATTGTTCCTGTGCCAACAAATTCTTGAGAGCACAGGGAGAGTGGCCAAAATCAGTGACATAATAAAACAGTTCTATAAAGTAAGAGTAAAAGAAATCAACTCCATGTAGCAGTGTCCCACTTTCGCAACTTATGTGTTTGTATTCAAGAAAAAAATAAAATCTGCTTCTATAATAGTTATTGAAAATAAAATCTTGGATTTTAATAGGCTGAACAAAAATTTTGTTTTCTAAAATGTTATTTTGTTTTCATTTTTGCCTGGAACAACTTCACGAGTGGCTATGTGTGGGAGGGTATGAATTAACCTGCAGGTTCTGGAATGAGGATCCTCTTCCCTCTCAGAGCACTTGAACTGGCCATTGTAATGTGTGAACCCAGAGGGGCCAAAACAAGCCTCAGAGAAAAGTTTTGTTTAAAATAACAGAAACAGCAAGCCTTCTTAGAAATACTGTTCTGTGTAGTAGAATTTTCCCCAGGCCACAGAGGCTGAACCACATAGGCCGCATCTCAAAGTATGATGCATCCAGGGCTGGGGTCTGGGAGCTGCCTTCAGGCCTGGGCCCAACCTCTCAGGAACCCGGTGACCAAAGCCAATGTATTGTAAAACCTACAATGAAAACGCACAAGCCCCCAAATGTGCACAACGTAACGTTTTCAATGCCAACCTCAGTTTCCTGTGAATTATTTGTGAACAGATTTAAAAGCTGTGTTGGGGATGGCAGCAAAGGAAAAAGAGGATGTTGGCCATAAAATTAGTTCTAAAAGACTTGTAATCAAACTAAATAAAAAATATCTCCAATCTTTGGGGAAACATTTACTAATTTACAGGCATTGTCCTAAAGTTAGAAAATCCCTTACGGTTTGGGGATTGTTTGGGAAGATGAAGCAACAAGGGTCTGAAGCTTTAAGAGCCAGTTCAGGGCCCATCTCAGCTGAGGTCGCCCTGCCCTTGAGCGTCTGGAACAGGACTGAGCGGGAAAGGGGTCAGTTTCAGGGGCACGTTTACTGGCTGACTTGGTTCTCTCCCTTCATCCATGCTGAGCCACAGCCCCTGTCACACCTTCGTGATGTCAGTTAGAAGATGCCTCTTTCTTGGGGGAGGGGAGGCTCCTATTCTCAGACACAGAGCAGCAGCCACTGGTCCTATGTCTGCAAAAGCCCATGTTATGAACTCATTTGTAATACTGTGTTTTATCATTAATGTGCTGCATATTTTTATTTAATTCATCTGAAAACTGGTTATCACCACAAGAATTTTATTTTTGGCTGTGCTGCATGGCTTTTGGGATCCCAACCAGGGGTTGAACCCAGTCACCACAGTGAAAGCCCGGCATCCTAACCCCTAGGCCACCAGGGAACTCCCATCACCACCAAGTTGAATAACAGAATTAGGTGCACCAGATACAGCCTAAAGTTTAACCTAAATTTTACAGTGAAGTTTTTGCCTGAAAGTTGTAAGGAATTTGAAACAAAAATAGACTGTGTAAAGGCACCACAAAAAATCCTTGGTGACTGGGATTTATTAACTTTAAATAAAATTTATACACAAAAAATTAGACACAATTATTTACATACTGATCAGCATAATAAGTGAGGGATAGAAATAAAATATGAAACTGGATATGCTTATAGCAGCGTTACCTGATTCTGGAAAGCTTTTTTGCACTGTTATTATACAGCAATGGAAAAACCAAAAGAAAGAAAAAAGGAAATGGTGGTAATTCAAAGTCTTACTGTTACATGAGAACGGCAAGTTGCAAAGCAACAGGAATTATTTATTTAACAGAACTGAAAATGAATCTACGTTATTTGTGTGTAAATGTAGATTTGAAAAAAAATATTTAAAGGTTGGGGAAATTATAGAAATAAACATCACACATCTTGACAGGGATGAAAGGGAAATGTATTTTTTTTTTCGGGGGGGTGGTTTGGGCCCTGCAACATGGCTATACGCTGGGGTCTTACTCCCCCAGGGTCCTTGGCAGTGAAAGCACGAGTCCTAACCACGAGACCACAAGGGAATTATTTCCCTAAAGTAGGGTAAATTTGAACTAAAATGTGCACTGCTTGTATTAAAACACAGCAACAGTAACTGTGCATGTGGCATTATAAAACTAGCTTGTCGTAAAGCCTAGCCAATGCATTTCGGAGTCAAGCAACAGGTAGGTTTATTCTGTGGATGAGAATAGATCTTTATGTAAGGATTAAAAACAGAACACACACGAAGCACAATTAACGAAACCCTGGCTGCACACTGTTTTCTACTCTAGTCACTAGAACATTTCTTGAGCACTCGCTGGGCTGAAGTCAGCCGGAAATCAGTTAGTTGCCCAAGGCAAGTCAGAATTTATGTCAGGCTCATAGAAAAGACAGATGAGTTTATTAGTTTGGCTACTAGGGTCTCTCAGTGGAAGAAAAGGTACATTTTAGTCTCAAAACTTGTTTGGGGACTTCCCTGGTGGGGCAGTGGTTGAGAGTCTGCCTGCCGATGCAGGGGACACGGGTTCGTGCCCCGGTCCGGGAAGATCCCACATGCCGCGGAGCGGCTGGGCCCGTGAGCCACGGACGCTGAGTCTGAGCGTCCAGAGCCTGTGCTCCGCAACGAGAGAGGTCACAACAGTGAGAGGCCAGCGTACCGCAAAAAAAACAACAACAACAAAGAAACAAACAAAAAAAGCTTGTTTGGGCCTGTTTTCTCAGGAATTGCTACATGAAAAACAACCCACACCAACATTAAAAAACACCGTTTTTGCATACCTGGTAGCTTCTGCCAATTTAGAGATTTCTCTTTTTCTGCCATGTGTCCAATGCCATATAAAATAAAGGAGGCCGAGCGGGCAGCAGGCAACACCCCCGCGGCGCTGAGCAGCCGAGCATCCGTGCTGGCAGCAGCAGCTCAGGTCGCCCTGGGGTTCGGTCCTGACCAAGAGTGAGAGAGTCAAGGAACATTCCCGCTCCGGGTCCCTAAGGGTATTTTATTCCTGGATAATCTGGATCTACAGAAAGCAAGGGATGGCCTTATATTGTTTTCTACATCACCAACAATTTTAAATAATTTGCAAATTTCTTATATTTTGCAACCAGAGATTTGGCATTCTGGGGACAGAATATAAATATTACTACCTAACTCAGTGTAAGTACAGTATAATTAGAAAGACGTGTGAGACTAATTTACCTTGATATCCTAGTTACTCTGGCTCTCAGTAGACAAGGTTCAGACTATATACACTGGGCATTTCTACAGATTGGACAAGTGGCAAGTTTAGTCCATTAAAAAAACCAAAACTCAAACAAACAAATCCTTCAGTTCCCTACTGTTTTGTTGGTTTGGTTTTTAAGCACCTGGCCACACTGGCCACGGAAGCGTAAATATTTATATACATTAGTGCATTAAGTACGAGCACATTAGCCTGGAGGGGTAGTTTTAGAAGAGCACAAAGCCATCTAAAATCATGTCTATGAAATGTTTACAATTTATCACAGAAACAGGCCCTGCCATCTAAAAATATACTTGGGACCAGCCCTGAATTTTTTTCTCCTGTGATCCTGTTCAGACAGACAGACTTGATAAGTTCGGATTTCTTATGTAGAAAAAGAAACTAAAAGAGAAACAAACAAAAGACTTAACCTAGCAGCTCACAAGTGGGAAACAAACTACTATTTATTAAAATATTTGGTAACACTCATAGTGCAGGCTCGAATGCTCTCAATTCGAAGTACTTCACAGAATGCTTTTACACGTTTTCAACGACCAGTCTCCCCCAATCCTCGAAAGCTTACTTTTATTCGGTACAGTTAACAATTAGTATGTGTTGAAATTACTGTAGCTGTGTGTCCTGGTACAATTCACAAGAATAACTAAAGACTAGAAATGTTGATAAAATATTCTGGAGAGGCTGCACCCAGAGCATTTAATCTTATATGAACAAAAGTCTGTGCACAAACACATTTTATACGTGATTTCAGGGAGGCCCCAGGCTCCCTGGGCTCGCTAATCCCCTCAGATTAAGAGCTCCTTGGCTGGGAGGTAACAGAAGACTAAGGCGTCCCTACTTACCTCCCCATTCAGACCTCTGGTCCCATCACAGCCACACTGGTGGGAAGCAAGGTGGACGCTCGGGCATACTCTGTCCCAGCTGCACGGCGATCAGACATGTTGTAAGGAGTGTCATCATAGGGAAGAACGAATTTCATTCCACAGTGGATGTTTTAACCTCTGTGTTCTATTGTCTTCGCTTTGAGTTAAGAATGTTGCCTCTAGCTTGATATAGGCAGCATAGCTCATTCTCAAGGCTCTAACCTTTAAGGGGATAACACTTTTCATCCATAAAGAGATAAAAGTTGCAGAACAGACAACATTTCTTTGTTGGAGGTTTACAGGAATACCGTGACCTGAACTTCGTGGACAAAGGATTTTCCTGCACCAAGAAGTTTGCAACAACCAACCTCGACCCCCTCACCTGGCCTTTCAAAATGTTTCACTGAAAGCCTTTGGGGAGTTTGGGCTTTTGTTGGGCACAAGCCACCCATCTCCTTGCGTGGCCCTGCAATACGCCTTTCTCTGCCACAAACACTGGCATTCCACTTGCTTGGCCTCACTGGGCATCGAGCACAGGAACTTGTGTTTGGTAACAGGAGAAGACGTGTCACACCACACCTCTGCTTCATACATTCGGCTGGGCTTTGTGTGATGGCTCAGAAGGAGATTTAGACAAAACACAAAGAACAGCACCAGCTCACTTCACCAATCCACATGGGAATAAACGCCAATATTTACTGATCTTTTGGTATTCCAAACAGTGTCGCCATGCATAACCTTGGCCTATTATTTTTCACTGCTAGAAAATTTATAGAATAAGTTTCCAAGGGATGTGTAACCTGGACTTTCTCTAACTGAAAAAACAGTTGATAAGATGTTACTATGTAAAGATGGTGAGTAGCTGAGTCCTTCTGAGGAAACTAGCAATGAGAATTCCGCTTTCTTTAAACTGTAACCTATCAGACCTCTTCTCCACCTGTGTCTAAATATATTCTCCAATCTGTTCTACCTTCAGAAAACCTCCATAATCTGCTCTTCTTCTGAGCACTGCCCTTTATTCTCACCCAATCACAGCCTGACCTGGTACATACCTCCTGTCTCTACCTTGCCCTCTGCCCATCATTGCTCATCTCACTCCATTAGAGCTGGACTCCACATGCCAGATAACCTCCGGTGTATAGAGAAATGGATCATGGATGATTCTGAACCATGGAGCCTGGGAGCCCAGGAGAGATGGGGCATCCACAGGGGTTGTAGCTGAGGAGAAGAAGAGGGAGAGGAATGAGGTTTCATGCATGGTAATTATTCAGGGAAACATGCTACAGAGCCCAGATGCAGGGACAGGTTAAGTCAGGTTGCAAATTACTGGGAGCTGGTGTCCAGTAATGATGGTTGAACTGGGAGGCAGGGGCTCCAAAGGGAAGAGCGAGGGGGGAGGCTGCTGGGAGTGACGGGCAGAGCACACACTGGACCACGATGCATCAGAGAAGCAGGAAGGCATAATAAACATCCCAAAGGAAGGACCGAATATCATGGCAATGAGCATGTGACTGTAGTGACATGTGTCACAGAAGGGTGGAGAAGAATTGAAAAGAGGTAACAGGAAGGGAGATTAGATGTCATTGATAAACTCAGACAGGTGTTTCACGACAGGCCAAGGGCAGAAGACAGAGCATAGGATACACTGAAGGATGCATAAAAATCAATAAATACAAAACATGCCTGTTCAAATCGAGAATTTGTTGAAATGCTCTTTCAAAGAATATAGGAGTAAAATTGCAGGTGAAAGGATATTGATCCTTAGGTGATGGCTGAAATGAATGATTCCCCCGCCTTAAAAGGGGTCCCGCCAGGAACATGATGTGCAGAGGCAAGCCAGGAGGTCACATGACACTGGTGAAATGATGGGACAGGGGACACATGTGTCAGGTGGAGACCTTGGGCCTTCTCTGGAGGACGGGATTCTTGCAGACACCACATGCCCGTGAGCTGAGAATGTCAAGTGGGAGATAGCTGAGTCAGTAAGAGTTACTTCAGCTGAATTGTGTTTGTAAGTGTGCAGATAAAGCACAATACGAATGATCCTGGCAACAGGGCAAGGAGTGTGCAGCTCTGCGCGGCTGCCTACCACCAGACACAGCCTGCTGGCTTAGAATGAGCCCCTTCACCCCTGAACTCTTCTTACTTTTCCATCTTTTCTTTCTTTGTTTTAAAGCTACACGTTCCTTAAACTGTCCAAGCAATTTCCTGGTGACTGTCTTACACAGAAGTAGAAATTCTAAGGTCTGGTTCCCTTGTAGACTTTCTATGTGACCTTCAGAAACATGAAGTTTTTCTTTGAGACAATAGTTCTGCAAATTTATAAATGAATTCATTTTCACTCATGCTGAGCAAGACTGCTGAACTTGGCCTTCAGTCTCCTGTGTTAGAAATTGGCTCAGTGATGTCAGAAAAGCCCTGCTGATTTCAGACCCTGTGATCTTGCTGGTGCCTCGCCTACTGCATCCAGCCCAGTATGATTTCTGGACCCTCGGTCTTCCACCTGTGTGGGCCCAGGACATCTAATGTGCACTAGGAATGTAGAGGAGAGTTCACATCAGCAGCAAATCTCAGACCACAGACTCCCAGCCTGAGCCAGGCCCTGACTCGGCCCACCCCTCCCTCCCCCCACATACGCCATCATTTATGCCCCTCACTCAGGACAATGGAGCCACAGGGTTTTCTCACCATTCGGCTTTGGACCCATCTCCAACTTACTGACCTTGCTCTTCCCTCTGCCTAGGATACGCTTGCCCTAGACCTGCAAAGGGCTGGTGGCTTCTGCTCACCTGGATGGAGGCTTAGATGTTAGCTCCTCAGAAAAGCCTCAGGGCCCCCCTCGTCTAACACTGGCCCCTCCCCAGCCCATTGCATATTAGTGTTTTCTCTTTGCCCATCACATCTTAAATGCCATCTGTAATGAAGGAGGCTGAGTCAGCAGCAGACAACGCCCCGCTGTGGTGAGACTGGTCTGCTGTCCCGGCAGCAGCGGCCCGGGCGCTCTGGGCTTCGGTCATCGCCAGTTTTGTTTTCTTGGTAGAGCTCTTCAAAGTTATTTTTCTTAGACTTTCACTTACAGGAGTCTGTGTACTCCACCCAGCAACTTGAGAGCAGGGTCTCTATTGTGTCCCCAGTGTGTACAATTCTCAGGAAATGTGCTGAAGAATGAACTCAAGGGACCTTAAGGTCCCATTCGTCCAGGCCTCTCAGTGACGGAGGAGTTAAGTGAGCTGCTATAGTCTCTCAGCTGGTCACCTCCGGCCAATCCAGAGATGCTCACTGCACATTTCAGAACAGAAACAACTGCTAATGACTACACAGAAACATGAGTGCTGAGATCAAGGAAAAAATATTCTCTACCATATCAACTGTGGGAAAGTGTATTACAAATAGACAGCAGAAATGTGTAGATGGTGAAGTATCTTGAGAAATGTTGAATGCAAACTTTGGTAACAAGCAACAAGAAATAAAGCATCCCCAGTTCAGTGGGTCAGTGCTTGGACATATGTAAGCACTACTGAGCGAGCGTGTGTTTCTCAAAACAATGAAACCTTGTACTCAGTAAGAATGGGCCAGTTTTCCTTCAATACATTCATTATTGATCAGTTAGTGACTTTCTGTCTTTATGAAGTTGTAAATATACTTAGAAACACTAGGGTTAATCAGGAACTAACTTTGAATGGTAACTAAAAAGTAGAACACAAATGATGTTAACTGTTATATTAGTGTTCAAATATGTATGCATATGTCAAGGATGAATGGCCACGAGAATAAACACATGATTTGTGATTAAACTCTGATTCTTCGATTAATTCTATTGCTGTTAAATGTTATTTAATATTTTCCTCATAACTGAAAAGAGAATTAATTTAATCTTAACAAGAGTGCTAGTCCTGAAGAACTGTGTGTATCTGGACAGGAACATTCCAAGAATTCAGAGGCAGGCATAGGTTCGTTTTTGTTTTTCCACCAAAAACCAGTCGATATCTCCATGACTATGTATGAAGGTGGAAGATGATTGCAGAAATAGTACGAGTCTCACTTTCAGAATTTGTTCAAACACCAGGGGCGTGTACAATCATTCACAGAGAGACAACGCCCAGCCCCCCCAGAGATCCATGGGTATGTCTACCCTCCAGAGGTTTCTGTCAAGTGTTGATATATTGTACAATTATAAGATGTTTGCAACTAGTCTACAATGATAATTTGCACTTGATAAAATAAAATCCATGTTTATAACATTGTCAATTATAGGACTCTGAAAGATTATGTATTTTCAGAATGATTGCATTATTACAAATGTTTTACAGAATTCTGAACCCTTGGAAAGCTATTCTGCAAGACGCAAGTAGAAGAACGCTAGATTTCCTTTCCTAAGAGCAAGGTTTACTGTTAACTACATTGTAAAATAACTACTTTTAAATTTAATTGTTTGAATTCTAAACTGTGTTTTTGAAAATCAGTATCTTTTACAAGAATAGAAAAATTTCTCTACAAGACTCTTAAAATTCCATTTATCAACTATTTTATTTGAGATTTAATGTGTTTCCATTTTAAATGATATTTGACAAAATGATATCTATTTTGATTATTTTATTGGGGTCCTAATTTTATTCTAATTTAATTTTAGATAATTCAAAACAATTCACAATAACTCGTTATTACCAGATAAATCAGCATTTCCCAGAATGTATTATAGGCTATATACACTATTGATAAATTTCAATTAAAATGTACTTATAAATACAAAAGAAAACTACAAACTGTCTGTATCTATGTGTTCTCATTATGCAGGAATGCATTTTAAGAAAGAAACAGTGCATCAGATGCAAGAGTATACCAGGAAGTTGCATGAAAATGATTTTTATTTAATGATAAAAAATAGTATGATTCTAATTAGTTATTTTTACTTTTATAAAATTTTCATAAGCATATGTAAATTATATAGTAATTGTTTCATCAATATGACCGTTTTTGTAGCTTTCTTTCCTCTGAGTGTAAGTGGATCTTATTAAATCCTGACAGTTTTCTATCAATAAATTATTATTATTTTTTGATTTTCATGTTCAATAAACTTTGGCAAACTCTGTTACAGTTAAAAGAGATTCTCTAAACCAAAGGTCAAACTAGTTTTATGGTTTACTCTGCCCCAATCGTAGGATTGGAAATGCTTGGCAGTTTCTGCAGTTGATGCTAATTCAGATGGGAGCTGTATTCCAGTTATGCTAATTTGTGGTGATTTCTTGGATGAGAGAAGTCAGCACATGAATTCCCTTCTCAGCCTAATAATAACTGTACATTTTGTGGCTAAGTTTATTATGAGATATCTGAGAGTAATGTCATCAGTTTTATAGCTACCCAAGGTTTATTTCAAGGGGCAAAATTCACCAAAATTTACGTGCTTATTAAGTGTAACCCTCAGCATATAGTGGTAAGAAAATACTACTTTCTAGAGAAGGAGCTGCCAGACTTTTCTAAAGGGCCAGAGAGTGAATATCTTAAAATTTGTCATATGACCTCTGCTTTATCCATCAAGTTTGCCATTGTAGCAGGAAAGCAGCACAGATAAAAGGTGAGAAAAGGAGCCATGCTCCAATGAAACATTATTTATAAACACTAAAATGCGAATGTCATATAATTCTCAAATGTTGCAAAATATTTAATTTTTTTTCAACATTTAAAAAAACAAAAATCATTTTTAGCTTGCAAGTCCTACAGCACAGGCTGGGGGCAGAATCTGGGCTCTTTCACACCAGAGATGAAGGATTAAAAAAGGGGCCGGCCTGGGCATGTGTAGTTGGATCTTGCCTTGTTGACAAGTGCCAGCCGTAGACTCAGGACAGACAGCACAGGGGCCCAGCACATCCCGCTCCAGTTCTTTGGCCTCAGCCTGGAAGCCAGCAGAGTGAGAAGTGTAAGCACACCTGCCCCCCAACCAGGATGGCACCTCTGGCTGCTCCAGCAGGCAAAGAGCTAGCCCGGGGCAGAGAAACGGGGTGGGGTCAGATGGCAGGAAACCATACATCTCGTAAACAACAGGGGTCTGTAGGCAGACAAAGAAAAGCAGGAACTTCTGGATGTACAGAAAACCATACATTTTGGGGTGAAAAGTGTCCTGGAGGCAAAGGAAGGTGGGAAAACTGGAATCTCAGGCCTCTAAATGTAACATTTTGCTCATTATGCCCTCATTACAATAAAATTAGCTTTGGAGATGAGAAGTTCCCATCATGCACTGGGGCCGGGAAACTTCCCACCAAAGCTAAATAAGGAGGATACTCCCTTCTCCCCTCAGAAAGATGGAGCTGGGGTGAAAATCAGGAAGTGCGACCCCAAGCTCCAACCTCCCCAATCAATACTCCACACCTTCATTTTCACGTCCCGTGTAAGCAGCCTGTCCAAGAGGCTCAGCGCCGCTGCTCACCCCCGTCGGCCCTCTGTGCCCCAGAGGTCCTCGCTGTGCCTTCTCCTTCTCCCTGTTGTCTCTGAATTCTTCCTGCGACAAGATGAGAACCTCCGGTGGTGAGGAGGCGGCTGTGGATCCAACGGCTCTTCCTGCAGCTGGGCCGGCGGGTCTGGGAGGAGCCCCTCGGTGCGAGCGGAGCCCAGGGCCCCCGGCCATGGCCTCTCTACTCCTCTCCCCGGGCTTCCGGGCGGGGCAAGCGCTTCAGGTACTAGGAGTTCCGCTGCAGGGGCCCGGCTGGGAGCTGGAGGAGTGGCGGGAAAGGAAGGCCCGGCTCCCTGTCCGGAGCTTCCCGGAGGCCTCTGCCTACAGGCAGGGTGGCAGTGGTGGGGAGCGGGCGGGCGGCACCGCGCTCCTCGTCGAAGGCCTTCCGACCGCAGGCTCGTCCCTCACGGGACCAAACCCGTACCAGCTTCCTGCACTCGTACCGCTGCTGAGCTGGGCTCCTCTTCCACCCTTTGGCCACTCGCTCCCCCCTGGGCCTCCGCCTCCGCTCCTGAGGGAACTCGGAGCCCTGAGATGGGCCAGAGGAGAGAGGGGCTCAGGGTCCGCTGTCCCAGCAGCTCCTACTTTCCCCAGAGGGGCTTCTTCAGTGGCAGGGGTCCATCCAGGAGCTGATGGGGCCAGGCACCAGAAGTGAGGTGTTGTCCTCCCACATCCTGCAGGGTGAATCCAAGTCCCCCTAAAACAGAGTTACATTACTGAGTTTACAGATGATCTCTCTATCCAAAACTTTCTTCCTTTTCTATCTCACCTCTGACCTCAAAGTTGTGCTAATGGAACACTCATCAAGCAGAGTCAGGTGACTACACTTCTGTTGTGAACATCATCAGTGTGCCAGTTGCTGTTGTAGATGTCATCGTTCACTCCAAACTCAGGTTGTTTCTCCAGGGCAAGATGAGCTCAAAGACCCCTGAGCCGGGGAACACCTGGCCTGAGAATCATAAACCAGAGACAGCCTGACTTCTGAAATTATGATGAACAAATGTCACATATAGTATGGGATTAACAGTTACACAATTCTGTTCATAAAAAAGGTAACTAATCAGGATTTACTGCATAGCACAGGAAACTATATTCAATATCTTGTAATAACCTATAATGGAAAATTATATATATATATATATATATAAAAAACTGAATCACTTTGGTATACACCAGAAAGTAACACAATATTCTATCAATAAGTCAACTATACTTCAATTTGTTAAAAAAGGAAAAGAAAGAGTCACAGACATGTCAAATGATGACGATTAATGGCAGCCTCTTTTTTCTTCCCTTTAAAAAAGCCCCTAACTCAAAGGCCAAATTGGAGTGTATCTGTGGCTTGTCTCCCACTCCCTTGCTTGGAGATCTCTAAATAAACCCTTACTTTGATTAAAACACCTGCTGTCACAGTTGGGCTTTCTGCACCTCAGTCACATGAGCCCTTGCTCCATAAGAAGAGGACCTCAGGTTGGCAGTTCCAGGGCATGGAGTGTCATCGACAGAGATGGTCTCTGAAGGGTGCAGGTCCGGGGACCTCCCAACTCATAGTCATGTCCGCAGGGTCTCCATGATGTTTGAGCTGCTGTCCCCACCCCCAGCAGGGGTGGCGCAATGGGCTTCAGAGCATCTGGGAGGAGCAGAGAGCTGTCGAGACCCTCCTTCCTGTGCCCAGAGCATGTCCCTGTCCCCTGTCCTTGTAGCAACCTCCGTGCACTAAATGAAAGTGGGCTTTAGTATCTGTAACTCATATTTTAGCTGTTCATTATATTCTGAAATGTTATAAAGAAACTCTTTAATTCTGTTGTCAATATAAATATTTACTAAATCAGTCTATACTAGGAATAGAAAATAATTTTATTTGAACAAAACTGAGGTCTATAGCTGAGGAGAGATACATTCCAGAAGGACCTGAAATGTGTTCAGTCAGACAACAAGATTGGGGAGACTTATAAAGCCAAAAACCTCAAAATGACATAAGTTGATTGTCAAGAATTTATATATATATATATATATATATATATATATATATATATATATATATATATATATGTATTTTGATGTGATGGTAAATGGATTTTTTTCTTTCATTTCCCTTTCTGACCTTTCATTGTTAGTGTATAGAAATGCAACAAATTTCTGTGTTTCAATTTTGTATCCTGCAACTTTACAGAATTCATTGATGAGCTCTAGTAGTTTTCTTGTAGCGTCTTTAGGATTTTCTAGGAATAAACCTACCTAAGGAGCCAAAAGCCTTGTACTCCAAAAACTATAAGACAGTGATGAAAGAAATCGAAGGTGACACAAACAGATGGAAAGATATACCATGGTCTTTGATTGGAAGAATCAACGTTGTTAAAATGACTATACTACCCAAGGCAATCTACAGCTTCAATACAATGCCTATCAAGTTATCAGTGGCATTTTTCACAGAACTAGAGCAAAAAATCTTAAAATTTGTATAGAAATAGAAAAGACCCTGAATAGCGAAAGCAATCTTGAGAAAGAAAAACAGAGCTCGAGGAATCAGGCTCCTTGACTTCACTCTATGCTACAGTCATCAAAACAGTATGGTACTGGCACAAAAACATAAATATAGAACAGTGGAACAGGCTAGAAAGCCCAGAAATAAACCCACCCACCTATGGTCAATTAATCTATGACAAAGGAGGCAAGATTATAAGATGAAGGTAAGACAGTCTCTTCAATAAATTGGTACTGAGAGAACTGAATAGCTACGTGTAAAAAAATATGAAATTAGAACGTTCTCTAACACCATACACAAAAATAAACTAAAAATGGATTAAAGACCTAAATGTAAGATTGGATACTATAAAACTCTTAGAGGAAAATATAGACAGAACACTCTGACATAAATCAAAGCAATATCTTTTACTATCCATCTGCTAGTGTAATAGAAATAAAAACAAAAATAAACAAAAGGGAGCTAATTAAACAGAAAAGCTTGTGCACAGCAGAGGAAACCATAAACAAAATGAAAAGACAACCCACAGAATGGGAGAAAATATTTGCAAATGATGTAACTGACTAGGGATTAGTTTCCAAAATTTATAAACAGCTCATATGGCTCAATATCAAAAAAACAAACCACCTAATGAAAAGATGGGCAGAAAACCAAAATAGACATTTCTCCAAAGAAGACATACAGGTGGCAAAGAGACACCTGAAAAGATGTTCAACATGGCTAATTATTAACGAAATATAAATCAAAACTGCAATGAGACATCACCTCACACCAGTCAGAATGGCCAGCATCAAAATATGTTCAAACAATAAATACTGGAGACTGTGTGAAGAAAAGGGAATCCTCCTCCACTCTTGGTGGGAATGTAAATTGGTACAGCCAAAAATGACACAAATAAACGTATTTACAAAACAGAAACAGACTCACAAACTTAGAAAATGAACTTATGGTTACCAGAGGGGAAGGGTTGGGGGGTACAGATTAGGAAGTTGGGATAGATACATACACACTGCTATATTTAAAAAGATCACCAACAAGGACCTACTGCAAAGCACAGGGAACTCTGCTCAGTATTCTGTAATAAGCTAAATGGGGAAAGAAATGTGAAAAAAATAGATACATGTATATGCATAACAGAATCACTTTGCTGTCCATCTGAAAGTAATACAATATTTTTAATCAACTATAAGCCAATATAAAATAAAAATTTATGAAAACAATTATAATTGGAGCTGGCAAGAGGTAAGGGTGCCTATTAAGAAAGGATTGATTGGTGTTTGAAATTGTTACATAGTTACAAGGAGAGACCTGGAGACCTTAAAGTTGCACGTGGCAGCTGCCAGCAGATACTGTTTTGAGAATGGCTGTTGATGTCCTTGAGTCTGATACTGTAACAGGGAAGAACAATCTGACTTCATATTAGATCTGTTTTTTTTTTTTTTACTTTAAACTATATAACCTATTGTTTTTGCTTCAAGTTAAAAAAGTTGCCTATAGCCTGAAATATACAGGATAGCCCATTCTCAATGCTCTGACCTTTAAGAGTATAACACTTTCCCATTCATATAAAGATAAAAAGTTGTAGAACAGAGAATAACATTTCTTTTGTTGGAGGTTTACAGGAACATCGTGACCTGACCTTCGTGGACAAAGGATTCCTGCGCCAACAACCAACCTCACCTCTCCTTAAGCTTGCCCTTACACATGCTTAACTGAAACCCTTCAGGGAGTTTGGAGTGTTTTGAGCATGAGCCCATTCTCCTTTGCATGGCTCTGCAATAAACCTTGGTCTCACTCTGCATCAGGCATATGAACTTGTGTTCGTTAACAATACAGGTCAGAAAACTCAAGTTTTCACTAATAAAAGAATGTGTTTGAAACGTTGTCTACAGTGGCCACCCGGACCATTTCGAAAGCCTAAACCATAGTTGCTCCATTTGATTTTTAAATGCATTTTTATCTTTAATGCTTAATAACAGATGTGCAGTTCATGTTGAATAGGCTACAAACAGGCTTTTTAGGATAGAATAAAGTTCAAGTCATGTATAAGCCAGAATGACTCCTCCATACCTTAATATATGAAAATTTCATCCATCAGTGTAAAACAATTTTTTTCAAGTTGTGCAGAAAGGGTAGTTTGGTCAACAGAATAATGGCTCCTCAGAAAGCCTATGGTCTAATTCCCCAACATACAAATATATTACCTCACACAGCTAAAGGAACTTGTGTGGGTGTGATTAAATTAAGAATCTTGACTTGGAGAGGCTCTCCTGGATAAGTTTTGTGGGTGCAAAGCAATCACAAAGGTCTTCAGCTATGAAAGAGGAAGGACAGAGAGTCACAGCCGGAGAAGGAGGTGTGAGGACTGGGGCAGAGGTGGAAGTGCTGTGATTGCCGGCGGGGCCAGAAAGCGAGGAAATCATGTGGCCTCTACAAGCCGGTGAAGGCAGGGAACAGACACTGCAACAGATCCTCCAGAAGGAACAGACCTGATGACACTTTAAGCTAGCACAGTCAGATCCATTTTGGATTGCTGACCTCCAGAACTGTAAGAGAAGGAACTTTTGGTAATTTGTTACATCAACAACAGAAAACTAATACAGGTATTTAAGTGTATCGTTTTTATTTTTATAATTTTATTTATTTATTTATTTATTTATTTAATTTACTTTTGGTTGTGCCGGGTCTTCGTTGCTGCATGCGGGCTTCTCATTGCGGTGGCTTCTCTTGCTACGGAGCACAGATTATAGGCGCATGGGCTTCAGTAGTTGTGTCACGCGGGCTTTGTTGCTCTGTGGCATGTGGGATCTTCTCGGACAAGGGCTCGAGCCCATGTCCCCTTCATTGGCAGGTGGATTCTTAACCACTGCACCACCAGGGAAGCCCTAAGTGGATCTTTTTAAAAACAATGTATAACTCTGTTAGCGGAATGTCCTTGTATCTGGGTGTTAGAATGAGGAAGTGTCCCGCTGATAATGTTGCTCAGGAAATCAATGTAGGAACCACCCTCCTAAGAGGGAGGGGGAGATGTGGGCAGATGCTGTGGATCCTCCTGATGGCAGGGGGCCTGTGAGAAGAGGAAGTTCAAGGGACCAAACAAGGAGGGACTGTGGGCCTTGCTTAGAGCCTCTGTGGGCATCTCTGCTGAAAAAGGAGGCCTTCCTGAGGTCTGTGCATTCGCACCTTAACCAGCAGCTGAGAACAGCCCCCAGAAGCTGAGGGGTGAATAGAAGTGAACCAGGACTTCCCTGGTGGCCCAGTGGTTGGGAGTCCACCTGCCAGTGCAGGGGACGTGGGTTCGATCCCTGGTCCGGGAGGATCTCACATGCTGAAGAGCAGCTGAGCCCGTGAGCCACAGCTGTGGAGACCGGTGCACCTAGAGCCAGAGTTCCGCAATGGGAGAAGCTGCTGCAGTGAGAGGCACATGTGCTGCAGAGAGGACCCAATGCAGACAAAAAAAAAAAAATATATATATATATATATATATATATATATATATATATATATATATATATATATATATATATACAGAGAGAGAGAGAGAGAGAGAGAGAACCATGGGAATTAGTTAATTAACTAATTAATTATTAAAATGTTTCAGTTTTGTTTCTTCTTCTTCCTCATTACACTTGATAGAAAGTGACAGCTGTGTTTTATTTAATGCTATAACAATCTTTTATATATATTTTTTTATTATTATTTATTTTCTTATTTATTTTATTTTTGGCTGCATTGGGTCTTTGTTGTGGTACGTGGGCTTCTCATTGAGGTGGCTTCTCCTGTTGCAGAGCAAGGGCTCTAGGCTCTCGTGCTTCAGCACTTGTGGCTCACGAGCTCAGTAGTTATGGCGCACGGGCTCAGTAGGTGTGGTCCACGGGCTTAGTTGCTCCACGGCACGTGGGATCTTCCCAGACCAGAGCTGGATCCCATGTCCCCTGCATTGGCAGGCAGATTCTTAACCACTGAGCCACCAAGGAAACCCTATATATTCTTTTCTTTTTCAAAAGATTAAGCAAAATATGTGGGAGACTTTTCACAGTTCCTACCCCAAACCTGAATTAAAGGTGCTTGTGTGAGTTGTGGCTCATCCATTTAGACATGAGGATGCTGCTAGGAAATGCACAAGCTGGTCCTGAATTACACAAACATTCCCGCCCTAGCTCTACCCCTTCCTATTTGTGTGACGTTGGACAGGCCACCTAACCAACTCTAGCCTCACTTTCCTTACTTCTAAAGCAGAGATGACCATACTACTATGTCATAGAGCTGTTTGGAGAGTTCCATGAAATGATGTATTTACTAGCACTTATCTAAGACCATGCAGCAAACACAGTAACCCCAATGAATGATTGGAGATAATTGTGTCAATTGTCTAAATAGGCCCCAGGGTGGTCACTCTTAGTGCTGGATTCTGGTCCTGCTTTGGACCCTTTTCATCTCTCACGGTCTGTTTCTACCTCTCCATCCCCCTCGATCCACAATGGCCTAATGACTTCCAGCTGAAACTCTGTGTTCCCTTGTCTGTGGTTAGAGTGGTGGGTGGGAAGCAGCCTTCTGTGCCCACCTGAGCCCTTACATGCAAGATCTTGTTTAATTCGCTTAACATAATTGGTAATATTTTTATTATTTTCATATTTAATGAGCGTGTTTTGTTGGGCAGAATATCTTGGTAAATTTTCCATGTTTACTAGAAAAAAATATTTTATTCTGCAATTATTAAGTGGAAAACTATAAATGTTCATTACTTCAAGATGAATAGTGTCACTCAGATCTTCTATATACTTACTGATTTTTTTTTCCTCTGGTCTAGATGCTATAACAACAAAGTTGAATTTTCATTATATATTTTCATTTTTTCAACCTCTTTGTGCACCATACACTTTTCTATTCTATCCTACAAGTTGACTGAAAGTATATAACTTCATTTATAGGATGTCACAGGCAATTATAAATTATGCTCATTAAAGTAGAATGAATATATTAAAAAGATAAACCAGTTTATTAACTGATTTATTAACCATTTTATTAACTAATTTATAATGTGGTTATTATTTGTCGTTTTAACATTAAAAACCCTAATTCTCTTCTGAGTGTCATTATTTATAAATGAGGGTAACCCAAGCCTTTATAAGAAGTTTATGAGATTTCTCTTCCTCATCTTGTCAATCAATGTTCCCAAGGAGAATTTTCAATTACTATAAAGAAAGAACAGAACATCAATTAGTGGCCAACTTCTGTTTTCCATTCAAAATATTGCTTGTACTTCAATCATAAATATTGACAATATTTACTTTGGTTGTTTCCTTTTGATTATTGATATACCAGAAAATTATATTGAGGGGTGACAGAACTCCTTATGTTTGAGATTTTTAGAAGTCTAAGGATAATACAAAAAAGTTAAAACTTACACTTTCACTGTGTTCCTCTGTTCATAGCCTGTGTGCCTGTAGACACCAATATCCTCACACAGTGCTTGCATGTCTTTTCTTTAATCCCTTCAACTGACATCAATTTATAATCCAAACGTTGTCAGAAAACATTGTCATTAAATATAAATGAATAAATAAATAAATAACAGCTGTCAGACACTGAGGTGGAGGGAGGATCTGCACAGCTGTCACCTCATAGGCCAGAGAGGATTTCTGAGCTTCATCTTCAGGTAATTAGCCTCCCTTCCCCATGAGAAGATGTCGGTAAGGTCCCCTCTAGGGAATGAGATCAGTGTGAGACTTGTAGAATGTGTAGGTGATGAGCAGGATAAAGAGTATTCCAGGCAGAAACGACAGGAGCAGGAGTTGGAAAGATCCCGGTGTGTTCTAGGGTCTGAGAGGAGGTTGGCATCATCAGATGCAGGGAGCAATGGGGAGAGAGTCACAATGTGCGCGGCAGAGATGAGCAGGAGCCCCATGGGGCGGGGTGTTATCAAGGATCTGTGGATAATGGGTCCTCTGATTTTCATGATATTATTCTCATGTGTCTGTTTGAACGCTTATTTTCTATTGCTAAAAAAGAGAGACAGAGAAACAAAATTAAGGAAAAGAATATGGAAGATATATCTGCCCATACGCAAGAACACACAACACTCCGAGCCTGAAACCTGGGGGGTTGGTGAAAGAGTGAATCAGAAAATGAGAACCTTGCCCTCCCAGCATGCAGAAAAAGCAGCTAGTAAGACACCACAAATAGCCTCAATTCAACTAGTATTTAAGATCTTATCTGGGCAGGTCCCACGTTAGACACGGAGTGGCATTCCGAGTAGAGTGGCCACAATCCTGGTCTCTGGTAGAAATTGGGAGGGGACACCAGGGGAGGAACCTAGCAGGAGATGAGAGGAGAGAGAAGTAAGAGAAAACCTTCGGAATCTAGCATTGTTGTTGGAATGCAGACGCTCAAATACAGTAAAGTCTGAAGAAAGGATGCTTGGTGGGGACCAGGGAGGTGTGTGCACCTGTGCGTTTATGTTTAGGAGATGGGAACGTGCAGAGCACAGGTGAGAAATGTAGTTTCTAAAATTGAGATCCTCTGCACTTTTCTTACCCTGTGGCCCCCAAGCTTAGTGATAATTGTCTTTGTCTTCCCATTAGAATCACCAAGGGAGACGAAAAACATACGTCACAGAGGACTCCACCTCACAGACATAGAATGTAGAGCAGAATCTGCGGCAGTGGGACTGGATGGCCACATATGTAAAAATTTGCCTGAGATTTTTAAATTGCACGTCGAGCTGAGAACCACAGCCCTTGCCTGTGCATTGGAAGAAAGTCTAAATTGGTGGAGCTTAAATACTAAGTACTTTTTTAGATGTTCTAATTTCTCCCAAAATTTTAATAAAGAGACTCAAAATATACATTGTTGTCACTAACTGAAAGAACACCTTGGAGACTCAGGCTAAAAGTAGAAAGATCAGTTTGCATGTTTTAATACCAATTGTATGAGAAATAAACAACTTTAATAAGTATATTTATTTTTGATGCATTAATTGAATTACCCAGAGGAAATGTGTAAAACTAGACAAATTTTATTCAAAAATATTTTGTTTATGATTGTAATCTGAAGATTGTCTGGGCATTACCTCTGCAACAATAAAGTAATAAAAAACTAAGTTTTTATTGATCCTCCCAGCTCTCAAGTGCACTGGCCATGCCCAGCAGAGGCTCTCAGCTCTCATGGTGCGTGGGTCCTTACCCTCGCCAGCATCCCTTAGGATTCTCGGAGATGGGCTCTTACACCACACCTTAGCCACTTTCATTGTCTACCCACGACCTGCTCTGACTTGACTGTCCCTCCAGCCTTGGTCGATGCTCGTTTCCGCTTTGTCAGCGCCATGCTGCTCCCGTCCGGAGCAATCTTCCAGGGATCCCTTGCCTGGGGGCTGAACTCTGCCCTGACACTTGAGGTCCCCTCTCCTTTCCGGACATTGTTCTCACTGCTCCTGTCACGCTGCTCCAGACCCACCTCCCCAGCAATTCCTCCTGCTGCCTCACGTGCCTCTGGGGCTGGTGAGCCTGTCACACAGGGAGGCTGCTCAGAGCTGCCGGTTCAGCCCCTGCTGCTTCTTTTACCACCGACATCATCTATATCTGGAACTCCAGTTTCTGCACTGACCACACGGGCCACCGCGGCCTCTAAATCGCTCCCTAGTTTCTTCCCGGCTCTTATTTGAACATCACGCTCACTTCCACATTGTCACTAGGTCCACGATGTTTCTCTGTGTCGTGTCTCACAAAATGACAAGGCTCCAGGACTTTCCTTTTCCTGCTGAACTAAAAATATTTTTCCCTTGCCTTTTTTTGCCTGTATTAGAGGGTCCCCCGGCATTACTGATAGCTTTATTCCCACTTCACATTTAGATTGTTTGCATCAGCCTCATGTCAATTAACTGCCATCAGGTTTGTCTAGAGCCACTGAACACCTCTGGGCTTTGGCCTTGTTCCCAGGACTGTTCCATGAAATCGCACTCATTTCCTATGGGGGACTCTATCAGAGTCTCAGCAACCATGCTTCTTTTGTTCACTTCCTGTCTACAGAGTCATCAACTATGCAAGGACAGTCTGAATCCTCATTGTGGACACAGGGCTAGGATGTGGCGTTTAGGCAAAACTTAATTCAGAGCCGCCATTCACCCCACTTGAGAGCCCCTGTCCCCTGGAAAGCGTTCTGCTACATCTATAGTAACTAGCTTTGAATTATTTTACTTTGCCTTTTTTTATCCCTAAAATCATTTCACAATTTATAATGCTTGGGACATTATTTATTTAGAATATCTTTTAATTTCAAAGTGAAATTAGATCAACATCTTCACTTTATGGTTGGGGGAAAAAAATCTGAATTCCACGGAGGTTAAGTTTCACTTCAAGTAATTTTTGCCTGAGCATAAGCAAGAATTTTATGTTGGTCACTGAGAAATTCTAAGGTCAATATAATATAAAATGTTTTTGATTCTGAAGGAATTCACACCCTAGTAGGGGAAAGACAAATACCAGTAACACAATGTAGAATAGGCTATGAAATGAAGCACAGAGGACAGTGATTAATTTTGTCAAGGGCCAAGGGAGGTGATGAAAGTGTTGGAAGAAGTGATAGTTTTTAAAAAAAAAAGAAGTTATAGTTTAATTGAGACTTGATGAGTAAGGGACACTGTAGAGGAATGGAGGGAGTGTGAAAGGCAGAATGACTCTCTTGAGAAGAGAGTCATTGTGGAAAGAATTCTGCACAATGGAATAATTGGTCACAGTGAGTCCCCGGGTAAGCAGGGTGGTCATGAGAAGCCTGAGAGACAGGGAGCCCTAGACGGCCAACGAGCATCAGACTGTTCTCTGGGCCTCAGTGTCTGCAATAGGGGGGCAGTATGGTCAACCTCGTGGTTCAGAAGAGCAGCCTCATAACCATGTGAGGGGTATATTGAATCAGGATAGAGAGGAAGAAAGCAGAGTGGTTATGAGTGTGTTGGAATATTATTAGGAAAAATAATGCAGTTTTGCAGGAGGGAATTAAATGATATTTTGAAGGAAAAATTCTTAAGAATTATCTGTGGTCCTAGAATCCAGGTCTGAAACTATCTCTCCAAAATTCCACCATTTTGCCTCTTCCTAATGTTTTTTTTTTTCTATAATGATAGTGGTCTGTGTGTGTAGAGAAATTACCCTTCTAGGCCACATGGTAAATATCTCATATCCATGATCTCCTCTAATCTTTTCTATAGCCCTGTGGATTAGGTCATACCACCATTGCTTTAAAATGAGGAAATTCAGACTTTGAGAGGTTAAGTTAATGTGTCCTGTGTCACAGAAGAAGAGAAAGTCAGAGCTGGGGGCGACGAGATAGCCTACAATAACCTGGGTAGCTACTATTATTATGTAACAAACAATATAAGTGAAGTAAAACTACCTCAAAAATGATATTCTTATATACCTTACAGCTCTGCCTTGGTAAAACCCTGCCACTCAAGCAAAATATACAGCTTTATTTATCAAAAATGTCCAGTGTGGGCAATAAATATTGACTTTCTTGTTTACACATCTGGTAAGTGACCATTCACCAGCTCTGCGAGTGGTCTTTCATGGTCCCTTTGCACAGATGACTTGCCCCAGGAGCATGTAAAGATTTCCAACAAAAGGGATTTCGCTCACTGACCCTCCTGCCCTCAGGAGGGTTTGGGTCATTCTCCAGGTCCTCTTTCTCTACTTCCATGCCATCTCCTTAACCCACTTCCTCTGATTCCAGTGATGCAGGTTGGTGCATGATCCAGTATTTCTTATATTCATCTCTCAGCTGAACTGGCCTTAGAAATTCCTCTTCCTGTTTGTGCATATGGTGAAGTTCCAACCCAGATAACATGAGGAATGCAAAGATGATACATATCCATGTGCCCACAAAGAGCTTGCAGTACAGTGGGGATGAGAGCCACGTGGCTGCTAACATTGCAGAGTCAAGAGACTTCCTATCACAGGAGGCTTATAAGTAAAGGTGTAAATATACACAAAACCGACCGTTGTTAATTCCCCTTCAGAACAAATTTGGTTATGAATAGATTAAAACATGATTGTTTATTCTAGAGCAGAAAAATCCATGTGTGTGAAACTACATCATTTATATCATTATATCACTACGGCTCCTGCTAGGAGAGAGCCTGAAGCAGGAAATCTATGGCAGAACAATGGAAAGGGTGATCATGATTAATGAGTCTAGTTTTGCTTCAGCCCATTTTTAGGCTCAGCAATAAATTTTGCTTTGGGGATGTGTGTGATATCCAGGGATGTGTAAAATAATTTTTCATATTCTCTTACTTCCAACAAATAATCAGTATTCAAGAAAGGGAAGAACTCGAAACTTTAAATCTATGATTCAGACACTTGCCATTACCATGAATTCCAGGGAAACGTCCACCCTGGGAGAATCTGCCTAATTGAGCAGAAAAGCTACAAGCCTCCTGTCTCCTCTCTGCCTTCAAGTCTGTGTGAAAGATCAAGTGAACTGTCCTTGGGTACCTTTATATTATGCTCACCTTAGATCGTGTCCCCATATGTCCCAGTGCTCTGAGGCAAGGAGTGCAGAGAGATGAATCTAGGGAAGCAATCGAGTCTCCCCTTGGCCACCAGGATGGCCTAGGCTGTCCACACAATCATACCTGTCCTCTGCCCCTCGAACATCTGGCCAGGAGTTTTAGGTGCAGGGATCCTGTTCATCATGTCAGCCCTGAGTGACACCAAAGATCGGGGAAAACAAAAGACTGAAAGGGAAGCAATCCAACTGAGGGGAATCACACCATGATGAGCTTATTACAGTTTGTCTTCACTTGCTAGAAAAGGATTGAAACTGAGCCCTGTGTGGTTAACAGAAACTGGCGCCCAGCAGATTTCTTGATCTTGTGTCAAAGCTTGTTAAACACCCCTCTGCTTGTAGCCTGCCTTCACTGAGCAAGCTCACTTTAACTATTTTGTGGTAATTTGCATACCCTCCAAGATGCACACCGAGATGAAAGATGTGGCCCCAGTTATTTTCAGGAACTTGGAGTCAGCTTTGTCTAACTCAAGTTTGAGCCGGATAAGACTTGTTGGGACCACTGCCCCCAAACCTGGGCGTGTGCAGGTGTCCCATGAATGACCGTTTCAGGTCAGAGGACCAGAAATTCCACCCTCAGACCATGCTAAGTGCCTCCACATTTGAACGTACCTCCCACAAGGAAGCACGTTGCTCAGATATGTCTCTGCAGAACACTAATTACCTCACTTTTCCCTACTTCCAGTTGCCTTTCTCCAGGCCTAAGGCCACCCAGCTCCTTTATCCCGCAAATATCTCAAGTCCCTGGCCTTCAAGGAGGGGGATCTGAGACTTATTCTCTCGTTGCCTCTCTTGGCTGTCTTGTGAACAAAGCCTTTCATTGTTGCAAACATCAGTGTCTCAGGCTTTGCTTTGCTGTGCATCAGATGCACAAACTTTGTTTGGTAAAGGAACAAGAGTGTTCTTGTCTTGATTTTGATCAAAACATCTTTAATCTGGGAGTGGATTGGAGAGGGGTACCTCTTAACTTCCCTTTTGGATTAGGCTTTACCACTGATGTAGATTTACATTGAAGAAGTCTGAAATTCTGTATATGAAGATGTATAGTGGCTAGTTGAATTAGAATCACTCCATATTACATTTTTTTAAATCCAAAAGGGAAGCATGTACCCTCCCAGTGTCTATGCACAAACAATGCACTTTCCTGCTCGACATCCGGAGCCCCCAGCAGATCTGAGTGTCAGGTAGAGACCGGAAGGAAAGGAAGCCAGTGTGCTGGGGGCTGATGGTGGTTATTGACAGACACCATCAGAGGGCTTCCCACTCAGCAGCTGTAGGCTGCCATGAGTGGGAAATAGTGAGAAGAGGTCTCTTATGTGTTGGTCAGAGAATTAACCATGAGAGAGTGAGAAAAAGTGACACTTGCAGGTCTGAGCATGAGCTGTGAAAGCGCCAAAAGGAAAGGGCTTGGAAACGGCCATGCGACAGGGGACAGTCTCAGAGCACCAGCAATGGTGCAGAAGCAGGAGGTCCCTCTGAAGGAGGTGATATTTAGAGGCTTGTGGTAAAACACCATATGCTGCGAAATATTAGGCTTGTGGAAACCAGTATAGTAAAAAGGAATCAGAAGACATATTAGGAAGAAAAATGATCTGTACTGCATAGCTGCACCTAACCATGGCAGCCATAGAGGCCGCTCTCTAAATAACAATTAAAGTCACCACCCACATGCCTCCTACCACCTCCTCACTTATAAATGCCAAGATATGAGGGTGGGTGAAGCTGGGTTTAAAGTCAGGGGAGCAGCCCTAATATATCAGGCATCCAAGTGGCTAATACAGCCTTCTGAAAGAGTCTGAAATATCTGGTTTCTTTCCTGGATCTGTACATAAATGATACTTCTGTTAGAGTTGCCCTTGAACTTGTCTTTCACATGTCCACTCACCCATCCATAAACTACAGTTCACACTCTCTCTCAGGCCAGCAATGGCAATCAAAATGGAACCTATTCACAAAGTCCTCGGAGGTTCATGGTGTTGGAACAAAGAGATCCACGTGGTCATCCACTCTCATGATTCCATTCCTGCTCCTCCTGTTGCCATTACCTGGGTCCCACACGAGCCAGACCACCAGCCATAACGTGCACATGTGGGATTGAGGTCACTTTCAGTTCACGGAAGCTAGATATTTAATGGTGGTTATAACAGGTATTCCAAATGTCATCTCAGGCACTGGCCTAGTTTGATTTCTTTTTTCAGAAAGTGGAGCATGGACCAACTGTACCTACCCCACTTATCCCTGTTTTTCCTTAATCTCCATATTTCTGTTTAACAAAAACTAAAATCTAAAGAAAGAAGTTAAGATAGAGTACAGTACAGAGAAGCGACACCAAAGTACTGTGTCACAGGATGTACGTATTTGCACTTGGATGAGTGTCACCACTGTCCTCTCTCAGCCAAAGACAGGCACTGGGGGCTCTTCCTTCATTAACCTGATGCCTCCTGAGTGTCAAGTGTCCCCCCGCCTGTTTGCAGGTACATTGCATGTGTTGTGCCGGGTTAATAAGGGATTGTCCACACAGGGCGATCCCCACCGACTCAGCAGCAACTCAAGCACAAACCTGGACCCCAAGTGACTCATATCTGGGGCTTCTTCTCAGGCCCAACAACCCAGACACTCCCGTTTAGTTTAAAGACTAAACATAAAAATTGTTCTCATGACATCCTTCCCGAGTAAACTTGTGAGCCCATTCAGATGCATTCTGTCCCTTAGGTGACCCTCTCCCCGTCCCAAAGGGTGTGGAATAGAATCATTTCTTCATTCCCCGCCTATCCCCAGTTTTCTTAGTTTCCCAGAAGGGTCTGCTTCTTCCCAGCACAGACCAGCCCTCTCCCCAGTCTCCATAAGAGGGCTCAGGCCTCAGCCATCAGTTCAGGCAGAATGTCCCTCCTGCAGAAGCACCACAGGCGACCTGACAGGATTAGGACATGAGCAGCCGCCACAAATGCTGGGAGAAACCCATGGAACCCCTCCCCGGCTACACCTACTGCCAAGCCTCGCTCCCCCAACAGTCTTTATCCTGAAGCCCGACGTCTGTGCACAGCAGCTGCCTGGAAGGGAAGAGGTGCCCAGAGGGGAGCAGAGCCCTATCCTGTCCCAGCAGCTCTCACTTCTCGCTTTCACTTCCCACCGTCAGTCATGGACTCTCTTTCCAGCCTTCATAGGATCCCATGCCCTCCTTCAGAGAGTCCTTCTGCTGAGTGCCCAGCCGCCATTGGGTCTCACCTGCCACAGTGGACTTCCCGTCCCCTCAGAAAACAGATTCTGTTCTTTAAAACAATTTGAGTTCAAAAAAATTGTTAATGACATTTTATTCCAGTTTTTTCCTTCTTCTTCCATCTTGTGTCTGACTTTGCAAACCACTGGAATGTTTATAACACTCCAGGTCACTGAAAAGGGAGAATTTTCAGTTAGGGTTCAAAGAGGATCAGGGAAGGGATGGTCAGGGCTTCTGCTGGATGGTCCAGGAGACACGAGCACAGAAGTTACCCAGCACCACCGGAAACCTCAAAGACCAGGACAGTCAATGTGCCCATGAGCAATGGTGGCCGGTGCTCAGTCATTGGCAACAGAGGGTCTACGGGTCTCAGTGGGGTTTCCTGATGTCCACACCCTGCTGATGAGGGATGATTTCTCGCCACGACGATTCTCATCCCCCATCAGTAACCCAGCCAGGTTCCCTCATCCTTGAAGCCACAAACCCTCCAAGAGCAGCCCTCTGTCCACCCTATTTTCCTCTCTCAGCCAGAATGAATCTTGTCTCCTCTCCTGAGACAGGGTGTTCTGTGTCATTCTCTTCCTCTTTCCTCCTATTGCTGGGCAGGTTATCACTGTGCTGCTCTTCTATCAGAGTGTTCTCATTCTTATTTTCTAGGGCCTTGTCTTCATTCAGTGAATTTCACCTCTTCCAAATGAAAGGGATTACTTTTCAAAACAACTATTTCCAGTCTGGACTTAAATAGCTTACTTTGAAAATAGAAAAGTGGAACATCGGACCATTCTTTCTCTTTGCATTCTTGTGATAAAAACCTAATCGTTTTTGAGGCAACATAGGTACCTCTTACTAACTAAAGAGAGGGTTATATTGAAGAAAATAATAAAAGGAAAAATAGAGAAAATTATTTCATGATATCTCTCTATGTCTGTTTAAAATCCAATATACAAAAAATCAAAGGAGTCCCCACAAAGGGTAATCTACAAATGCAGCATTTTACTTTGGGAGAATAGGATCAAACGCTCTAGGAAATTTCCAGTGTGCAGCTCTTTGTAACTCATGCATTAAGCCAACAATGCAGGCAAACATGGTAATTCAGAAATGAGTAATGACTAAAGCTTGCTCAGATACTGTCAGCAAGGCTGACTTTTTGTATCGTGTGATGTTTGACTGAGTTCCTATAATCCTAAGTGTTATGGAGCTAGACACTATCAACCTTCCATTTTTCATGGATGTAATACTGAAACCATGTCCCTTTCTGGGTTAACAGAAAGTAGTGACTAAGAGAAATCTTTGAGCTTGTGTTACAGAGCAACAGATAAGGGAATAGCGTGTTGAAGAACTGCCTCAGCTTATTGAACTCACTTTAGTTATTTTTTTCCCTGTCTTTCTTTAATCCCATACACTCCAAGCTTCACGTAACATAGGTAATATACAACAAAACACTTTAACCACCGCTGTAGATAACACCTCCAACTATGGGTCATTATAGTAACTGGGAGGTTTAAGTTGTTTTCCAGGAATTTCGAGTTGGTTCCTGTTCAGTGCAATCCAAACTAGATTGGTTGGGACCCACCACCCCTAAAACTGGGTCTGCTCAGGGGTCTGATGAGTGACCATTTGATGTCAGAGGCCCTAACCTTGCAATCTCAGATTATGCTGACTGCCTCCGTTTATGAACATGCATCTCATAGAAGCCTGTGATCCAGGTATACCTGGGGAGAACACTGATGACCTCACGTTTTCCCCACCGCCAATCTCCTTTCCTCATGCATAAAGTCGCCCTGCTTCTTTATCCTGTAAATATCCTGAGCCCTCACCTTCGGGGAGGTGGATCTGAGATTTGTTCTATCTCCTCACTTGGCTGCTTCATGAATAAACCCTTCCCTGCTGCAAACTTGGCGTCTCAGTGTTTGGCTTGCTGTGCATCAGGCAAGTGAACCTGGTTCGGCAACAATACCTGTTTTAAAATTTCAGATTTAGGGCTTCCCTTGTGGCGCAATGGTTGAGAGTCCGCCTGCCGATGCAGGGGACGCGGACTCGTGCTCTGGTCCGGGAAGATCCCACATGTCGCGGAGCGGCTGGGCCCGTGAGCCATGGCCGCTGAGCCTGCGCCTCCGGAGCCTGTAGTCCGCAATGGGAGAGGCCACAGCAGTGAGAGACCCGTGTACCGCAAAAAAACAAATAAATAAAATAAAATAAAATAAAATTCAGATTTATTGAGGTAGAATTGACATAAAATTGTAAGATATTCAAACTGCAAGATATTCAAACTGTAAGATATTCAAACTGTACTTTAGTTAAACTGTATTTATCTAAAATATGTATAAATGTGAAAAGATGTCCGCCCCCCCTGCCCCCCCCGCCTAGTGAATTAACACATCCGTCTCCTCACATATTTATTTTTGTGTGTGTGTCAGAGAACATTTAGGTTTCAACCTCTTGAAATTTCACTTCCAAAAACAGTGTTATTGACCATAGTCACCGTGGTTTACATTAGATCCTCAGACTTTAGCCATCTTATGGTTGAATGCTTGTTCCCTTTTACCACTCCCTCCCTCTTTACCCTAACCTGGAAACCACCATTCTTTTCTCTATTTCTATGAGTTTGGCGTCTCATGGCTGTAATATCTGAGGGATGTAAGCAAATACAAAGTTGCTTTCACAAGGTCATCCCTTCAATTGTGCGTTATCTTCCATGTTATGTAAAAACACCCTCAACCAACAATGGATCAGATCATGTCCCAAGAGCACTTACAGAGTGGAAAACATTACTTTGGGAATTGATCAAGGGATTAATCAGTTTCACAACTTAGAGCAACCTAATTTGACATCACACAAAAATGGATTTATTTATTGTTAGAAGGTTGATTTTAAACCAAACCGATACAACTGGTCTATAAACCTAGTCACCAAGGGAAATCAGATATTTACAGGTACAGATGGGATACAATTTTTCAGGATAACATGGGTGTCTTTTGAGACTGTGATTAAAAAGACTAGCCTCCAGCCATGACCCTTCTGGTATAAACAGCCAAAGCAGCCCATCACCATGGTAATAAACATTCCAAATACGGCAACTATAGATGAAAGAAAGCTCTGATGACAAGATTTATTTTTAAGTATAGAACTACAAGAACAGTGATGCCAGAGCTGTGGTTTTATTTCGCTGTGTTTGTTTTCAGTTATGTGGCTGAGATATAATAAGAAAACTTGTATAGAATCAATCTTTAATAAATCAGGCAGGCTTGTTTAATCTTCTCATCTCTTGATCATTAGGACAAGACCAAAGTGAAAATCCTGCACATGGTGAAGTATATGGAACACTTAATAATCAATTCATCACAGAAGAAAACATTTTAAAACAGGAAGCACAAATGTGCAAGATCAACAATAGTAAGCAGATTTAGCTAAGGATGAGACTACCAAGGATTCACCATCAGTAAGTGGATGAGCTTTTTATTCTGATCTGTCCGGTGAGAATATGGATTCCTCCTGCAAATGTCTGGCTGTTGTGCAAGAGGTGGGCTCAACCTAGGCATGTCACTCACGCTGCTAAATGGGTAGAGATGAGCAATTTCAGAGAGCTTATAGATGGAAGCAGGGACACTTCACTGCAATGAGAAGAGAGAGAGAGTATGTGTATCAATTATGTGACTTATAGGTCAACCAGGAAGAGATTTTTTGTCTCCCAGAAATGGAAGCTTGAACCATCCAATTAGGAATCTCCTGATCAGCACTAGTTAGGTCATCTGCCCAAAAGGCCCCTCCCATCCACTACAAGAAAGGAACCTTGCAATTAGGAATCACCTAGCTGCCTAGTGTAACTTTCTTGTCTCTGCTCCCATCCACCTGTAAAACCTCTTGTCTTCTTTAGCTCTTGGAACTCCTTTTTGTCTGCTAGACCGGATGGTGCCAGATTCAAGAATCACTGAATAAAGAGAATAGGATGTTTAACATTTGCTCTGTTGAATTTTGTTTTTTAACCCTTTGAAAAGTTGTCAACTGATTTGCCAAGATATAGAGCATCAAATTACATAAGTATAAATATGTGTAAGAAAAGATCTGTAAAATAGCTACATGTTAAGGGTAAATTGATCCGCTGAAGCACGTTTTCATCAATGAAGGGTCAGCATAGGTCCGGGGAAGAAACGGAGTGTGAAATTTGGCCTCGTGGGGAATGATGACAAAGACACAGGAAGCAGAGAGAAAAGCAACCCTGTGTTGACCGGAAACGCCCAGAACAGTGTCCTGCTTGAAACAAAGAGGCTTTTATTTGGGGTTTGTTAGGACTGCAGCCCAGAAGACACACATCCAAGGAACACTTGAACTGTGTTCCCGCAGACTACAGAATGGGGAAAGTGTATAAATCCAAAATCCTGCAAGGTTACATAAATGCTTTGTCAAGAAGTAGGACTGAAGTTGCCAAGAATTAAGAGGCTTGTTAAGCAAGGATTGGTTTGGTTTCAAAATAAATATATAGTTTTGAAGGAGGGTGATTTTGAAATTCCAGGGTTGCAACTGGCAGCTGCTGGCAGACATTGTTTGGAAAATGGATAGTGGTGGCCTTGAGTTTGATACACCTCCAAAAATTCAAGTTCTCAGTGATGCAGGGATGTATGTAAAGCCACATCGACAATGGCCACTCAACTCTATATGGATGCCTGAAGCATAGTTACTCTATTCTGATTTTTAAATGGTCTTAGGCATGTCATTAACTACAAGTAAGCACTGAAACCCCCCTGTTTACAAGACAGCTAGCATGCATCTGTGTTCATCTTCGTCAGGTGTTCCTCTGGTAGATGACTGCCATTTCACTCTGGCCACAACTGGAGACAAAACTCAACACTGAAGAGAGAACAACATTGACAACGTCTGAAAGAGGGAAGGAGAAGGGAACTAGGCAAGGCCAAGAGTGCAGGCCAAGATGGAGAAAAATGAAGACCCAGTGAAGCTAACTGTTGTAGGTATTCTTCCCGTGAGATAAAGAAAATCCATCTCTGTACCCAGTCTAGTCATCAGGATGCCCTTTGTAAAGTGTCTCTAATTTCACACTGGAAATATAAAATCCATAATAAGATGACACTGTAATCCTACCATGACCAAGACACTGTGGACTTTTACAGGAAATTTCTTATTTAATCATCAAGACAATATTATCATGTCAATTTTACACATAAGGGCACTGAGGCGTGGGTGTGTGTGTGTGTGAGAGATATGCCCTGAGTCACAGCTCCCACAAGGCAGAGCTGAGAGACACCCCAGGTCTGTCTGTAATTTTATGATGAGTTATCAGGTGGAGCACGAGTTCAGTCAAAACTTAGGTCTTTATACAAAAAAAGTCAAAAAACAAAGTAAAAGTAAGTATTTATGTGAGATTTTTGAAGCAATGGCATTAGTTGAGGATTTCATTAACCAGGGCTGTAGTATTACTAAGTTATACGATGTCCTGCTGCACAAGTGCTTACCCCTCCATGACTGGCGGGCAGCAGGCGGGCTGAGGCTGCGGCGTCCCCTGCGGGACCCTGGCCTGACGTCTGCTGTCCGAGGGCCCCTCTCCCGTCCTCTCCACTTCTCACCTCTTCTGCTGTGACTCCTTCAACCACCCCATCCCCAGGTGGTCTGTACTCCGCCCCTTCTGCCTGTTGCTTCTCTTTCTTCACTTGCTTTCCTCTTGCGGTGCCATCGCTGCCTTTGGTCCCCACTCGAGACCCAGTTTTAAAATTTTTTTTCTATCTGTGCTGAAGGCTGTTCTTCTCCTGGGGTCTGGTCTTCTTTTGGCATCCTGGGCCTCTAGGGAACCAATTCTCACTAAGGGAACACAGCAGGAGGCTGTGACCTGATATTCATTTACCAGACCCTTCATCATGGTGAAAAGCAGAAGTAGCCATTACTAGACTTTGTTTAGCAGTAGCTCTAAACCTATTACACCAGCTTCCTACCAGGCCAAGATGAGGTCAGAAGAAATTGATTCCATCACCCCTTTGCACTCATTTGTTCATTATTCAATATTTACTGAGGACTGACCATTCTTATAACTAAGAATACCAAATCAAACCAAACCAACCAACAAACAAACACCCCTCCATCCCAAATTTTCTCTGTAACAAACTCATCCTTTCATGGTGTGATAGAAAGTAAAGGACCATCACAATGCAGTGGAGGTCCTTGCTTTGTGTAGGAGTCACAAGGACATTCCAGTTTTTTCCTGAAAAACAGGAAGGTTCCCCATCAGGTAGGGGATGGGGTAACCTGAAGGGCAGAGCTTGTGAAAATGAACCAGGATTCTGGCGTCCTCTCCTCCTCATGCACATGCACACGCTCTGACCACACCGGCCACCGCACCATCTTAGAAACCTCTGAGCACCCTCTGTCGCAGAGAATTTTCCATTTTCTTCTGTGGCTTGATGAAACTTGCTACTACTCCAGCAATAAATGGCTCTTTCCTTCTCTGTCTTCATAGCCTTTACTCAAATGTCCCCTCTTTAGAGAAAGATTCCACACCACCCATGGAAAATATCAGTCCCATTCTCTCTGTCCCCTTGTCCTGTTCTACCTTTTCTTGTAGCTCTTACAGCCTCCAGAGATGGGATCTTAATCCCAAGTTCGGGCTGTAAGTGAAGGGAGATGGGAAGAGAGGGTGGGGTGGCATCTTCTCCCCACAGGCTTCGCTGCAGGATGAGCTACTTTCCTTCAGAAACAATGCAGACATATCAACTCCAGGTAAATTGAAATTCAAAGTGAAAGACAAAAACCAAAATCTTTAGGCACCTACATAAGGAATATTCTTATGATATCAGGGAAATGAAGAACTTCTTAAAAATTCACACAAAGTGGAAGACATTAAAGAAGAAGATTGATAAATACTATCATGTTATGATTAAGAACTGATCATTAAAATGCAACATAAAAAGAAGGAAGACATGAATTAAGTGATAGGTGCAATCATTATAAACAACTTTTAGAAATCAACAATAAATGATGTCAAAAAGACATTGACAGGACTTTCAGAGAAGGTAAAATATGGATGTCCAGTGAAGATTTTCAAAGATGGTCACTCTCATTGGTAATAAATTAAATGCATACTAAAATCACAGTTAAACACTTTTACACATTCCACAGTTGGGCAAAGGTTTATAAATGGCAATAACAACATTGTCTCACATGTGGCATAACAGGAAGTGTCATTCTAGTTTAATAGGAATATCAGCTGTGATTATATTGTACAGCTAGTTGAGTACATTTCTGAAGTCTTATCAATTGTTACCCAAGACACACAGCAGACACATGTGAACCAGTTCCATAATAGTAATATTAGGAAATATTCAAATATTCATTCCAAATAGATTAGATAGATTTTGGTATATTTAAAGTATAGACTATTAAATAACAGAAATAAATCACGTGCATGCAGCAACATGGATAAATCTCAGAAAACAACACTGGAAACAAAATAAAAATTACTTTCCAAACAGATAATCACTGTGATTTTACTTATATAAAGGACCAAAGGAGGAAAAGCCAAAGAGTTGTTTAGGAATTCATATGCATGTGAGTCTCTCTAATGAAAGCCAGGGAATGTCAGAGAGTTGAGAGGCACAGAAGAATTAGAATGTTTTATTTTTTATAAGTGGGTGGGGAGAATATGAGTACTTTTTACTATACATTATATTACTTATGCAGTTTCTTTACATATTTCTCAATAAATAATATATCACATGACAAAATAAATTACAAGTGGCATTTATATACAAAATTTGATATAGTAAACTTCAAGAAGAAAATAAAAATATTTCTATGATCTTGAGGCAAGGAAGACATTTATGAACTGTTATGAACTGAACTGTGTCCCCCAAATTCATAGGTTGAAGCTCTAACCCCCAGTATGTCAGAATGTGGATGGACTTGCAGATGGGCCTTTAAAGAGGTGAACCAATTAAAATAAGGCTGTTAGGGTGACCCTAATCCAATCTGTCTCCGTCCCTGGTCCCTGTAAGAAGAGGAAATTCGTCCCAACAAAGGACACAGGGCTGTGTGCACCACAGGAAAACAATGTGAGGACACACTGCGGAGGCCGCCATCTGCAAAGCTAGAGGAGAGGACTCAGGAGAAACCACAACGCATGACATTTTGACCTTGGACATCCAGTCTCCAGAACTTTGAGGAAATATATTTCTGTTCTTTAAGGGCCTCCACCCCCAGCAGGCTGTGGTACCTGATATGGCAACTGCAAGAAAATGATACATAAGCATTATCCTGATTGCCAAACTACATAGAAACACCTTAAAGGGTTTTACTACACAACATTGTTCAAGTCTTATAGGTCAAGAAATAAGAGGAGAACTACAAAGTCAAAATGTTATTTATAACATGGTTCACGGACGTCTGATAGTCCTGATAAATAATTCCTACAAATATATAATAGTATAAACATTGTAGGAGAAAAATTGGCAAGATACATAAGTGGGAAAATTCAAATGAAGAAATACAAAAGGTTACTAGAAAACAGGAAAGGAAAACAACCTATCTGTATAAATTTAGACTGAAATATTTTCCTTTCTCTGAAGAGAAAAGAATCTTTTTATATAATATCTTACCCGCTAACAAAGATTCTAGCTTTCATCCATTACGATCTGCATCTCTTCGATTTTTTTCTGCTTGGCCCTTTTGCAGTATATGCAAGTCAAAAGCCTTTTAAATGGTTTCTGTTTGACATAGAAATTTCTGTGCTCATTTCTGGGAAATTATAACAAACACATAATTAGGTATAATATTTTAACTATCAGAATGCTTACTCTAAAATGAGAAATAATCTTAAATGCTGAACAATAAGAATTTTCGTGAAGCAAATCTAGTAACTTCTATATCAGGCAAATATTTAAAATGGAAAGAAAATGGAAAATGAGAGATCCTCTCTTACAGGTAGATTTTTTGGGTTGTGAGTTACAGGTGAATTTAAATAGCTCGTTTCGTGATTCTCAATATTTTTAAAGGTTGCTACAATAAATATAAAGTGTTTTGGTAATAAGAGAAATCTGTTACCAGAATTTGAAGACTACTTCAAAAGAAACACCAGTACAATCACTGAGCTCTGAGTAGCACAGGAGGTGAATTTCCTGTGGTTGTGAGGGCCCAGGAATCACACTTGCCTGGAGTTAAATCTTGGTCACTCACTCATTCACTCTGTGATCCTGGCCAAGTTAGTAGAGCACCAAATTTCAGTTCTGTGTTCTCGAAAATCAGGAGAATATTTGTGTTGCCTCAGTGCTTTGTTACGGGGATTAAATAAGATCCTGAAATTAAGCGTTCAGGTAGGCACAGAAGAAGGGTGCTTCCTGCCCACCCTCCAACCACATACAAGGGAAAGTGGAGTTTCAGCTGGAAGTCATTATGTCCGTGTGGATCAAGGGGGATGGAGAAGTAGAAACAAGTCAGGAGCAAGGAGAAGGGTCCAAAGCAGGACCAGAATCCAATGCTAAGACTGACCACCCTGTGGCCCATTTAGACAAGTAACATATTTATCTCAAATCATTCATAGGGCTTATCGGGGATTGCTACAAGCCCTGAGATATGTGTTAATACACACATTACTTCATGTAGTTCTCCACACAGCTCTATGACGTGATAGTATTGTCATCACTGCTTTAGAAGTAAGGACAATGAGGCATCGTCCCTGCTTCCATCTGGACGACCGATGCTCAGCTTCTGGTTAGGTGCAGATGCAGAGACCTCAGGAAAGCCTCTCCGCATCTCCCTGTCCCACTCAGAGGCCCTCAGACCTCTTCAGTCAGGTGCTGGGCACACAGCTGCTCCCCTTGGTGCCCTGAGGCTCCCCTGGCCATGATCCACTCTTTCCTCGCAGTAGAGGGACTTCTGAAATGATTTTCTTGAGGACACATTTTCAGTGTCACCCCTCCTCATTCAAACCGGCAATACAAGGAAATTTCACTAACCAGTGTTATAATAAACCTGCTTTAAAAAAAAAAAAGATACACTTCCCTACCTGTATTTGTTTCTTATTGCTGATATAACAAATTACACAAGTACTTTCTCTTACAGTCCTGGAATCAGATGTCCAAAATGGGTGTCACTGTGCGGACATCAGGTGTGAACGGTGCTGTGTTCTTTCTGGAGGCTCTGGGGGAATGTCTGTTCCTTCACCAGGTTCTAGAAGCCGCCACACTCCTTGCTTGTGGCCCCAGCACCCACTTCACTCCCGCCTCGGTCACGTCCTCCCATCTCCTGCACCTGTGACCCTCTTAACTCTCTCTTTCACTTCCGGGGACCTATGTGATCACAGTGCACCCAAACAAATAACCCAGGAGGTTCTCTGCAGCTCAAGATGCTTAACTTAACCACCCTACACAAGTGTCTTTTGCCAGGTGACTTTACATCTTCATACTGGGTATTAGGGCCTGGACAACTTGAGGGGCCATGTTTCTGTTGGCCACACTACCCTTCTTCATCACTTGAAAGAACATTACTTTACATAATTGAAAATTTTCTTCACAACACTTTAGAATACAACTAAGTACTAAAATATGAGTTACAGATAATCAAACAATGAGGGTAATCAGCGTGGGTCATAATAGATGGATACAGAATAATGCTTTGTTAGTTTATCACCAGCAAGAAGCAAGGCGTGCACACTATATGGGTGACAGCCTGTTAGGGCAGCTTCGTGGAGGACGAGGTGCTGGAGGCCAGGTGGGGTGTGCACAGCCATGGGTGAGCCAGGAGTGGACCCCGGGAAACACAGGTACAGAATCCAATGCACAGCTGGCCCACTGGGGAGTTTAGGCAGGAGGAACCCAAGACATTGGAGTGGGGGCTGGGTGGGCAGGGTGCAGCTGTGGGTGTGGGTGCCCCTGAGATGCTGACGCTGCTCACTTCAGTTTTTTGCGCAAGTAACCCACCCTCTTTAAAACCTAGTCTCACCCTGGTGTCCTGATGTAGAGTCCATTCAACACAAAACACAACGCAACATAGAGTTTGGACCACAGAGTGACTTCCCGACCATTGAGCTCAAGGAGAAGTACAGGAAAAAACAAAGGCCTTGAGTGAAGAACGGTGAACCCACTTTGATTTGAGGGCACACAGGGTGGAACAAGGGCAGAGAGCAGGGACGCGCTCCTGGCAGGTGCCCATGGCCTAGAGCATGTGTCCCCAGGTGGCCTTCACTTCTCAGACCAGAACTCACCCAGACCCTCCGGAGCTCACGTCTCTGCCCCGACGGTTGGTGGAGAGCGCGGGGGACCTCCTTCCAAAAGCATCTCAGGACCCGAGCATGGGGTCTGGTGGGGTACCTGGAACGGGTGTCCGTGCCCCCCGAGTTTGGGGGAGGAAGGAAGGATGAGAGGGAGGGCTCCACGCTCTGGGGCCACGGGGCGGACAGTTTGACTGCTTCCTCGGGCGGAGAAACAGTCGGTGTCGCGCGGGGTCCCTTCAACGCCCCACCAGCTCCGACCCAGAGGGGTCGGTGCTTGGCTGTGCTGTCCCCACATGTCCAGGTCCGGGGGCGTAAGGGGACCCTGGGGTGCAGCCGCGAGTCTGGAAGCCCCGGGACCTGCCCTTCGGAGACTCCGCGGACACCTGACACCAGGCGCCATGGAGTTGCCTCCCCGGGTCCCCTGCGCGGAGGCCAGCGAGGCCAGCGAATCACATCCAAGGCCCCAAACCCACGGTAGATCCCCGTCCCGGTAAGGCGCGGCCTCAGCCGGGTCAGAAGGAGCTGCTTCCCGAGCTCTTACCGCGCTCCTTCCATGACCTGCCGGCCCAGCGACAGCACGAGCCTTTGATCCCGGCCTCCCGTCTAAGTCTGGGGGCGCAGGGACGCTGCCACTTCCCGCTCCACCTGCCTGCGGACCAGTTGCCCAGGGAGCAGGAGGATGGGACGCTCTGGCCCCTCCGCTGTCTGGGGCACCAAGTCCACGCCGCATCCCGCGTGTCCCTTCTCTGACCTTTGTCTCTGGTGTGAACGGGCCCAGGTTTCCATCCTGGTAATAACGGTTATATAAAATTATTTTGTAGAAGGCGTTCGGTCCCCTGCCAAAACAAGGCGGTTCATGAATCGAAATGCCAGTCATCCTTAAGCTTTGGCTGTGAGTCTCAAGAGCTGGTCACAGCCTCAGCCACATTTGGGTGCAGAGAGCACAAAACAGCTGCCACGCTCCACTGGCCATTAGCCGTCAGAGAAGCAGGACTCAGTGGCCGGACTCCACGTCCAGGGGTGGGGCGGGAAAGGCAGCTTTATGTCCCTCTGGGAGACACTGTACGTACTGGTGACTTGACGGATGAGGAACTGTACCCAGCAAGTAGCTGCTGCTCGGAACTATTGGGGGCTGTGCACGCGGCAGGCCATGGGGCACAGGGACAGGAGAGTTTCACTCACTGCCGGTGGCTGGGTATGCCGAGATGAGGAGGCCATGCATGGGGGGCTGGGGCATCTTCAGGAGGATTCGATGGGGAGCCTTTGGTAATTTGGTATTTGTTTTGTTTTAATATTTTTTGACCTGTGTCAAATGCAGTCAGTTTATTTTGGAATGTTGACCTCTAAAAATTGTCAGTTCCACTGTGGCTCTATAGATCAGGTCATGGCATCCTGCATCCCGTTCGCCAAATTCTGCCCAAGCCTGTGCTGATAGAACCTGCAATTTAAGAAATGTTTTTATAACTTAAATGTTAAGATATTAAAACAAAAAATTGTGAGACATGAGAATTATATGACCGTCAAATTTCAGTTTCTATAAATAAATAAAGTTTTTTTGGAGCACAGCCACGCTCACTCATTTACCTTATATCTGTGACTGCTTTCCTGCTGCAATAACAGAATTGAGTAGATGCAACACAGGTCATGTGACAAAGCCTAAAAGATTTACTATCTGCCCTTTAGAACATTGTGCCAGACCTGGGTTAGGAAAGTAGTATTTTTTAACACTACATGTTGGAGTTTTACCTAAAGAGCCCATAAATGTAGGAAATTTTGCCATGTGAAATAAACCTTTTTTTTGGTAAATATAAAACTGGTTATATTATTCTCAGTAATCTTGGTTAGAATAAACACTAAGACACAAAATGTACAATTTTTTCTGCTCTGTGGAGGGACTCCACTTGCTGCTTTCCCTGATCTAAGAATAAAATCACAAACCCCTTTTACTGAAATAGAGCTTCCATCTGGATGAGCTTCAACTATAAAAACTACCAGGTATTTTCTGAGTATCAAAAACGGGGCATCAAAACCCACAAATCTATTTAGTTTGAACTTTAGTTTGGAGACATCTCTTTGGACTGTGGCAGTGTTTGCCAGAGTTCATTGAATATGTACATATTTTAAAAGAATAAGGAGGAGGATTCAAGATGGCAGTGTGGGAAGATGCAGAGTTAGCGTCTCCCCACAACTAAGGCGCCTTCCAGCCGCTGGTGGGGAACTCAGACCCCCAAGGAGACGGGAGGAACCCCAGAGTGAACTGGTAGGACATACAGGAACTTAAGGGGGAAGAGAAGTGTAAGCCAGATAAGATCGGCGCCCCTGAGGATGGGGATATCAGGAGAGGCAGGTGGGAGGGACTCTCCGGGAAGAGCAGGAGAGGAGTGGAGGGCGATCGCCTGACCCACTTGGGCAAGAGAGCTTGCTGAGCTCCTAAGCCTGTTTCCCCCCTTCCAAAGCCCCATCCAGGCCGTATGGGTCCTGGGGGCATAAGAGGGAGGCCAGGGGTATCAGGAGAGGTAGGCCGTAGGTGCCCTCCAGGAATGGGGGAGGAGAGATGAGGAGAGGATGGCGTTTGCCCTACCCAATTGAGCACTGGAAGCCTGATGGACCCCCAGGTGAGGTCCCCTGACCTCTGAGAGTAGGGATGGGAAGCACGCGTGGGTCCCTTCCATTCCTTCAGTGTAAGCCCCAGCATATTTATATAAAAAAAATCTTCCAACAAGCAAAAGTCAAGGACCAGCTGGCTTCACAGGGAAATTCTATCAAATTCTATTGAATTCTATCGAATACTATTTAAAGGAGAGCTAACACCGATCTTTCTCAAACTCTTCCAAAAAATTGCAGAGGGAGAAACACTCCCAAATTCACTGTATGAAGCCACCATCACCCTGATACCAAACAAAACCAGAAAAGATATCACAAAGAAAGAAAATACAGGGCAATATCACTGATGAACATAGATGCAAAAATCCTCAACAAAATACTAGCATACAGAATCCAACAGCACGTTAAAAGGATCAGACACCATGATCAAGTGGGATTTGTCCCAGGGATTCTTCAATATACGCAAATAAAACAATCTGATACACCACATTAAGAAATTAAGGAATAAATACCATACAATCATCTCAATCGATGCAGAAAAAGCTTTTGAAAAAAATTCAAAACTGATTTATGATAAAAACTCTCCAGGAAATGAGCATAGAGGGAAGCTACCTCACCATAATAAAGGCCATATATGACAAACCCACCACAAGCCTCATACTCAATGGTGAAATACTGAAAGCATTTCTACCAGGATCAGGAATAAGACAAGGATGTCCACTCTCACCACTCTTATTCAACATAATTTTGGGAGTCCTAACTATGGCAATGAGAGAAGAAAAAGAAATAAAATGAATCCAAATTGGAAAAGAAGAAGTAGAATTTTCACTATTTGCCTATAACATGATACTACACATAGAAAATCCTAAAGATGTCACCAGAAAACTACTAGAACTAATCATTGTATTTGGTATGGTTGCAGGATACAAAATTAATGCACATAAATCTCTGGCAATCCTATACACCAACAACAAAAAATCAGAAATGAAAATTCAGGAAACACTCCCATTTACCATTGCAACAAAAAGAATAAAATACCTAGGAATAAACCTGCCTAAGAAGGTGAAAGACTTGTACTCAGAAAACTATAAAACACTGATGAAAGAAATCAAAGGTGACATAAACAGATGGAGAAATATACCATATTCTTGGATTGGAAGAATCAATACTGTGAAAATGACTATACTACCCAAAGCAATGTACAGATTCAATGCAATCCCTATCAAAGTACCAACGGCATTCTTCACAGAATTAGAACAAAAAAAATTGCAATTCATATAGAAAGAAAAAAAGACCCCGAATAGCCAAAGCAATCTTTAGAAAGAAAAACAGAGCTGGAGGAATCATGCTCCCTGACCTCAAACTATACCACAAAGCTACAATAATCAAGACAGTATGGTATTTGCACAAAAACAGAAATATAGATCAATGGTACAGGATGGTACAGATACCCACAAACATATGGGCACCTAATTTATGACAAAGGGGGCAAGAACATACAATGGGGAAAAGACAGCCTCTTCAATAATTGGTGCTGGGAAAACTAGATAGGCAAATGTAAAAGAATGAAATTAGAATACTCCCTAACAACATACACAAAAATAAACTCCAAACGGTTTAAAGACTTAAAAATGTAAGACCAGACACTATAAAACACTTAGAGGAAAATGTAGGAAAAACACTCTTTGACATAAACCACAGCAACATCTTTTTTGACCCACCTACTAGAATAACAGAAATAAAAACAAAAATAAACAAATCGGATTTAATTAAACTTAAAACTTTTGCACAGCAAACGAAACCATAAACAAGACAAAAAGACAATCCTTAGAATGGGAGAAAATATTTGCAAAGGAAGCAACAGACAAAGGATTAATCTCCAAAATATACAAACAGCTCATGGAGCTCAATATCAAAAAAAGCAAACAATGCAATTAAAAAATGGGCAGAAGCCCTAAACAGACATTTCACCAAGGAAGACATACAGATGGCCAAGAGGCAAATGAAAAGATGTTCAACATCACAAATTATTAGAGAAATGCAAATCAAAACTACAATGAGGTATCACCTCATGCCAATCAGAATGGCCATTATCAAAAAAGCTAGAAACAAAAAATTCTGGAAAGGGTGTGTTGAAAAGGAACCCTCCCACACTGTTGGTGGGAATGTAAATTGATACAACCACTATGGAAAACAGTATGGAGGTTCCTTAAAAAAATAAAAATAGAACTACCATATGATCCAGCAATCCCACTACTGAACATATACCCTGAGAAAACCATAATTCAAAAAGAGACATACACCACAATGTTAATTGCAGCGATATTTACAATAGCCAGGACATGGAAGCAATCTAAATGTCCATCGACAGATGAACGGATAAGGAAGATGTGGCACATATATACAATGGAATATTATTCAGCCATAAAAAGAAACGAAATTGAGTTATTTGTAGTGAGTGGATGGACATAGTCTGTCATATAGACTGAAGTAAGTCAGAGAGAGGAAAAAAAATACCGTATGCTAACGCATATATTTGGAATCTGAAAAAATAAAAAAGGTACTGATGAACATAGTTGCAGGGCATGAATAAATAGGTAGATATAGAGAATGGACTTGATGACACAGGCTGGGGGGCAAAGTGAATGTAGCATCGACGTATTTACACTATCAAATGTAAAACAGTTGGCTGGTGGGATGCAGCAGCATAGCACACGGAGGTCGGCTAGATGTTTGTGATGACCTAGAGCGGTGGGATAGGGAGGATGGGAGGGAGCCTCAAGAGGGAGGGGAAATGGCGATATGTGTATGCATATGGCTGACTCGCTTTGTTGTGCAACAGAAACTAGCACAGTATTGCGAAGTAAGTATACTCTAATAAAGATGTATTTTTTTTAAAAAGATATGACTTTAAGTGTGATCACAGATTTAATTTTCCAGGTATACTGAAAAAAACCTGAGTAGTGAAATTGCACTAAGGATGACAATAGCAACGAATTTCATTTTTATTTTATCTGCACATTGCACAAGAACTCTTCACCCTGTACACCACTGCTTTTTAGAAGAGAAATTTCTTTCATTATAGGATCCTTTTTTTAAAATAAATAAATTTATTTATTTTATTTATATTTTTTAGATAAGAATACTTTATTGATAGAAAACTATCAGGAGTTAATGAGTTCTAATTTACACTTGGGAGTAAAGCAAACTCTAAAAATGGTCACATTGATGAAATAATGAATACATAATTTAATATGCTACTGAAAACTTAAGAAAAATAACCAAAGTCTAGAACTACATAATTTTCGGTTATTAAATACAAAAACATTTTCATGCAACTTCCAGAGATTCTTGCATGTCGTATAACATTTCTTTCTTAAAAGTGCATTCTTGCATAATAATAACAGAAACAAAATACATTTTGTTTTTTTATTATGTATTTATCAATACATTTCATTTCAAATTTATCAATAATGTATATAGCTTAGAGTACATTTCAGGAAATGTCTATATGACAATACTGTGTTATTTGGAGTGTTTTGGATTCTCTAAAATTAAGCTAAGAGAAAATTAGGAGCCCAAAATAATGATTTAAATAGAGATCCTCTTGTACAGTATTCTTGAAAATGGTGCCCCATGGATGTTCAAATAAAATGGCAGATAAATGAATTTTAAGGCACATGTGCAGCAGATTTTCTATTCTAATAAAAGCCATTATTGATTTTCAAAACTTTATTTTTGAATCCAAACAATTAATTTTAAAAAATACTTATTTCATGATCCAGTAAACAGGGAACCTGGCTCTTAGGAAAAGAAATCTAGCTTTACTCTTTCTAAATCTTGCAGTGCAACTTTACAGAAGTTCAGAATTTTAGACAGTATTTTTAATAACCCAGCCTTTCTGAAAATATACAGCCTAATCAAGGATCCAGAACTGACAATGTTTTAAATGTCAACTTTACTTTGTGAAGTGCCAACTTTTCTTTGTAAACTAGTAGCAAAATTTTGGAATTATACAATGGGTAAACCCTTATTTACATTTAATTTTTAATATCAGTAGTTTTATTTTGCAGGGTAATTTAATTTACTGTATTAAGAAGAAGAAGTCTATGAAAGTAAGGCCATAGTATTATTTACCTTTCAATCCTCATAACAGTTCAAATTCTGAAATATTGGAGGGTCTCAGAAAATAGTTGTTAATAAATGAAAATTTGATTAAGGAATGAATAAGGTGATTTAGATGATCTTTCTCCTGAATGACACATTTATGTGGTTGATTCCAGAGTCATATTTTCCCGTAGGATCACATGGATGCTATAGTCTCTCCTGTGTGTTTGTGTGTGTATGCTTTAATTTTTATTTTTAGCACCAGTGAAAATCCTACAACTTGCTATTTCCATTGAACAGTCCATCATCAACATCTTTCCAAGTCAACATCTTTACACCTATAGATTTACTTCATGTAAAAATATCAAAAACTAAATACAAATTAATAATATTGCATTGTGTAGACATACTAGAATTTCCTTACCTGATCCCTCTTAATGGCTGTGTTTACAGAATGTTCCGTTTTTATATTAAATATTTCTGATATCAGTAATCTTATTACACATGTATTTGCACAAATGTTGCTCACACACCGCTTTCTTATCATTGGACTTTGCTTGTGGAATATGTAAAGATGAATTTGTGGTCAAGTTTATCATTCATTTCTTGGATGATCTTTGGACTTTTAAAAAACATGCAAAAACAATGCTTTACAAGCACTCCATTTTGAAACCACAGAATAAAAACCATTCATACAAGTTTTCTACGTGTGCTTTTATGGTTTCAGTTTTACAGTCCACGGAACCCAAGTCCCCGCAAAATCCCTAAGTGCTCCCAGGAGCAGGGACCCGCGCTAGCGCTGTGGGCCGCTAGTACGCCCGCCCGGCCGGGAATCGCGTGGGGAGCGCTTCTCCGCGGCAGCCTCCCGGCGACCTCTTCCCAGTCCCCCGCCCTCTTCTTCTGTAGCCGGGGTCGCTTCCCGCGGTACTGATACAGGAGCTAGCGCCGAGACGGACGCCCCGGGACGAACTCGGGCGTTTGGGCGGCCCGCGCTGTACCCTCGCCGGCCGGCAATCGGGATCCGTCCCTCGGGGTTTCCCACCGCTTGTCGGGCGCCAAGTGGCGGCCGCTTTGAGACCGTCCCTTCCATCCGGAGCTTCAGTGCCCATTGCGAGGGCTGAGACTCAGCCGCCGTGCCCGAGGCAGAGTTCCGGGAGACCGGCAACGCTGGCGGCGACTGTTCCGGTGGCGCCGGGACGTGGGTGGTTCATGCTGTCGCCGGAGATTGGCCGAGCAGGTCTATAGCTTCTGAGGCTGGCCCTGAGCTCTGGGAAGGTTTGGTTATACTGGATGGGTCGACCAGCACGCCGTGGTTCCCCTCGGGTAACGGGGACCACGGGGCTGTTTTGTGTAACCAGGAGAGTGTGTCCGTGCCTGGCGTCCTCCTCCGTGTGTCCCGTTGGTCGTACATTCTCATATTTTCCAACTCGCCTGGAGGTTGGGAGCAACACGGATGTATGCAGACATCACCAACCCTAACCCTAACCCTAACCCTCACCCTCCCTTTTTGACCTTCAATGAGCCTTTCTGCATGTATTTGGGAAGGTCTCCTTGACTTCGAGAATGAGGAATATGTGCTCTTTTATCTCTTATCTGGGCAGGGCCCAGCCTCCTCTCTCACTCCTGATATTTTGGAGTATCTGTCCACAGGGGAGAAACTCCAGCTGTTCACCCTGGGACCCAGCTATCTCCTGCCTCATAGGGATGGTGCAGGGGTTTAGACCACAGACTTCAATCCTGAAATCTGTTACATTGGAAGTGGCAGTTCCAGGACTCTGGAGAGGTGCTCTGCTGGAACTCCAATGGCAGACCCTGGCCACTTTCATACAGTGCTTCACCACCCAGGCCCTCTCCTGGGCCATCATGCCCAGGTCTCTGAGGCAGGTGGTGATGACGCACTTGGCCACACTGTTGAACTGGGTGACAGTGGCATGGATGGTTGGTGCCATGTGCTCATTTCCAAATGTGTTTTCTGGGACCAGATGGAGCCCAGGCACTGAGCGGGAACCACCTTCTTGAACACGGCCTGGGGAGCAGGGGGAACGTCACATGGGTCTGCCACACCCCGTCTTTGCATGCCCGGCAGGGACATCACTGACAGTGGGAGCTCAGAAGTGGAGAATATAGCCAAGCCTGCCCATCTTCACTAACTGCCAGCTCCACAAGGCAGCTTAATTCTGCTCAACCCAAGGGAGCATCTTCCACCCACCACGGTCACCCTTCTGCTCTAATTCCTTGTTCAAATGCACATTGCTCTGTGCAGCTACAACCAGGGCCTTTGTCTGTTTCTGTCCCTTGAGGTTAAGGGCACTTCAGATGTGTAATAGGTGCTGAGGCTGCTGAGTCTCTGGGCAGATTGTGGGGTGACCCGGGTACCTGGCTGCACACAGTGAGCTCTCCTCCCCCAGGCAATGGACCAGGCTCTGCCTGATGTTCCCTCTGTTCTACCTCTTTTAATCTGCACAGCCACTGTGTGGGAAGTCCTCTCATTGTCCATCTCTACTGATTTCAGGTGGACAGTGAACTTGCCCAGGTTACGTGGTTGATAAGTGGTGGAGCTGGGGATCTGCACCCTGATCATAGGAGTCCAGGCCATGGAAAGGAAGGTGTGGGACCCCAGGCCCACCATGAGCGCCCACCTACTCCACATGCCCATCGGAGCCAATGGTCTTGGTGCAGCTGTCTCTAGCACTGCGTTGACCCTTCTTCTGACCCTTCAGCAAGAACCTTGGAGCTGGCACTAGAGCAGGATAAAGAGAAAGGTTCACCCACGTAACTGACTTTCCCTGTGCCTTTCCCCAAACAGAAACATCTACTGTCTTTAAAAGGAATACCCAGCCCCTAAACCCTAACGCAGAGAATCTTCCCTGCCCACAGTCCCTCTTCCCCTCTGGCTTTGCCTCAGTGGACTCTAAAATCTCCTTCTGGATCAGGAAAATGGGGCATGGTGTTTCATGTCTGAGGCAGGCAAACTGATCTGCATGTAGGCCAACTTTAGCCTAAAAAAGGGACAGAGCAGGGGCTGCCAGGTAAGCTGCAGGTACTAACACAACCAGGTGCCTAGGATGAGAGACAGAGCGTGGGGAGAGTCACGTGTGGAGCAGAGCCGGATGCCTGGCCTCATTCAATGCTGTGCACCCGAAGCACCCTCCTTTGGCTCTTGGACCCAGATGATGGCCTCAGCCCACTTCCAACCCCACTGTGGTTATCCTTGTACTGGAAGGCCTGAGCCCGACAGAGATTGTGTGAGTCTGGTCTTCTTACTGACACTCTTCTCTCCAAGGTCATGGGCACAGCATACTCCATCCTCCATGCACATGAGCATGAGAACTGAGCTTGAGACAGCTTTGTGAACATGTTGCTCACCTCACCTCCTCTTCTGGTCCCCAGTTATGGGTGCCAGAGAAGGTTGATGTAGGGAGTGCAGGTGGAGTGAGATGGGGCTATGGAGGGGATGAGTCTCTCAGGGACTAACCCAACCCCTCTGATTCCAGGGAGGCTGGGACCCTATCCACAGCTTTCTGACTCATTTGCTTCTTCAGGGGAAGCCCCCAGACATAAGCATTCCTATGGGAACTGAAAGGTGTGTGAGCTCCAGTGTTCTGCCTGTCCTTGCCCAGCACAGCCTCCAGACTCCCACTCTGTGCTGAGGCCTAGCACAGTGGTATTTGGGTCGACAGAGGAGCCTGTGAGCCCAAGACCACTCAGAGTTTTAGTTGGTCCTGTGGTTCATATTTGTGTTGTAATATGGGAGGAGCACCCATATCCAGAGGCAGCCATGGGGGCATCACTTCTCATGCACTCTGGACATGACTACTTAAGATGTCTAGAGAGATGGTCTGAAACTCAGTTTATAATTTAGCCCCAGGGATTGTGTCTGTTTTAGTCTTTAAATTTAGTGTCTAGGAAAATGCCTGCACGTACTGGGTACTTTATATTGCTGAATGAGTGAATGCCAACCAGAACCATCCCAGGTATCTGGGTGGACCTTGAGCTCCTCTGCCTGCTCCCAGAAATTCCTAATCTGTCCACACCAAGGACTAGGTCCAGAACAAGATGGATGCAAACACAAAGCTTCTTTGCAAATAGGAAATCAGGGTGATTGTCATGTGCTTTTCCAAACTCACAAAGACCACAGGCCAGTGCTGGATGAGGCAGAGAGTTTCTTCACTGGGGAGAGAGAAATATATATGTGAAGACACACAGCATGGCCAGCAGCCTTCTCTGCAGAGCCAGCCACCAGGCAAGCATCTACCGTGACTTGCTACAGTAACACTAGGAGGTTCATACTTTTATCCACCTACTTGTGAGAAGACCAAAGTGAAGCTCAGAGAGGTGCGGTGACATTCCAAAGACACACAGATAAAGGTGGGGCACTCCCCGCCATGCTGTGGCTAGGGCAGCCCTCACCTATGAAACTGATAATGTAGGACCTGCTGGGCAGTAGTGAAGGCCTGATTAGGTGATGTTTCTACCTGGGAAAGCTGGTACCAGGGACTCTCCGTGATTCTTCTTGTGCCTGTTTTGTGGGGCAGCATTATTCAGGCATCATCTGGGGACAGGGTTGTCTCTTTTCACACCGTGTAGACAAGGAAGGACATATACACAATGGCAACACCATAAATCACCAGTAGGATCAGGATGTGGAGTTCAGACCAGAAACCAGTAGCATAGCAGGAACTGGTGCAAGAGGAGGACCTGAGCGCCCACCCTGAAAAAGGTTCTATGTTTAAAAGTATAATTTAAGTGGAAGGGGGTAATAGACCGTTGACGCCTTCAAGGCATTCTCTTCTCTGAGGAACACCAGCACCTCCCGGTTTTAAGTGCATCATCCCAGTTAGTTATCAGCAAACACCACTGTAGACATGAGAAAATAGAGGGTTAGGAATTACAAACAAGTACTCAAGATCATGCAGGTCAACAAACAGGGAACTGCCCAAAGCACGGGCTGCATGACATTCCCTCTAAGCTGCCTGAGGCTTGGTCTGCTATTCATGTGGAGCAGAAGGCCCTGGAAAACCACATTCCTCAGAGGACCCCAGGCACTTGCCAGATTCATGTTTGGGTTCTAGGCCAGCCCTGATCACCTGTAAGTCTTGGGGTTTGAGACTCCTCTGCACCTGTTCTCACTGAAGACCAGAATTTGATGTTGTTGGTGGCCTGCCCCTTTCTTAGAAACGTGGAAGAGTTGAACCCATTGACCAGCTCCTCAAAGATCTCTGGGTGGAACTCTGCAAAGACACTGTCTTGTAGCTGGGCCAGGAGTGATCAGGAGCCTACCTGAACATTGCCACAGGGAGAGTCCCCATGAGAATTTCTGTTCCTCAGTTCAGGAACAGAGAGGCATCTGTCAAGTCCCCCAGCCCCCCAGCCAGGGGGGAGAGCAGATGAAAGCTCTAGGTATCAGGTTTAACATGTGTGCAGATGATCTTGGTCTCGAGCCCTCACCTCTCATCCTGCCAGCCACGAACTGGGGTTTGGGCATGACAGACCCCCACCAGGCTGCCGACACTTGACAACATCTCCTGCCCTGGAAGGCCATACCCCTCCTTCCCTGGCCCCGCCACCCCCTTCACACACAAACAATGCTGGGCTTCTCTCTTTTACCTTTCAGTGCCTCCTGCCAAATGACCAGAGGTATCGGTGATGAGGGCTGAGCAATGTCCACAGCAACAGAAAAGTCCCTCAGCCCAGAGCCTCTGAAAAGTGGGGAACAACAGAATAGATTGTTCTCTTGAGAGTCTCCAGTCGAGTGAGCTCTTGGGGGGCTCTTCCTATAATGTGGGTGTCTCGTTACCAGTGTTTAAGTTCTGTTGGGGCCTCTCACCAAGGAAGTGAGGTCACTTATTCAAGATTTTATTACCTGGGATCCTCCCTTCCATCAAATCTACCCAAATCCGCTTCTAGGCTGTTAACTGCCCCTCCCACACAATGTCATCCTCTTTTTTTGTACACGATGAGGTGACACAGCCCTGGCCACAGCTGTCTGGAAATGTAACTAGGGTCCTAAATTTCAGGAGATAGAACTGAAATCAGTCCCTTTTCTCACCAGTTCTGTGTCCTGGAAAACACCCTGCTCCTCTCAGCTGTTCCTCAGTCTTCCAACCTGCACAGTGGAGATCGGGCTAGAATGTCCTTTCTAGGAACATCACCATGTGCATTGAGATAATATCTATAACAGCTGTGGCTAGTGTCACGTGTGTCTAAGGCACAAAGGAGAGACTGGAAAATTACAAGAAGGGGTGGGACACAGCATAAAATAACTCAAAAGACGTCTGAGTCTCAGGAAGGTGATATTGGAACTGTCACTTGCCCTTTTGGCCTCATTTTTAGGTCAGCAGCATGAGGGGGTTGAAATTAATGGAAATTCACACGTTGTCACCCTTTGGAGTAAAACTGTTCAGTTGTTTCCTGTTATAATTTGAATGAGAGTCAAGTGACTCAAATTGGCCTGCGTGGTGGGCAGGCTCCACATGGCACCCAGTGACCCCACCTTTCCTATACATACCCCTGTGTAACTACTAAGTGGTTAGCAAATACCCCAATCAGTAGATTTTAGTCAAAGTGATGGAATGTCATGTGTATGCTTCAATTTCAAAAATCGCTCACCTTCCTTTTATTCCCTCTCTAATTTTCCACTTCTCTCTCTCTTATCCCTGAATTGAGGAATCAAGCACAGATATTTTGAGCAGTCATATAAAGAGCCTCACAAAGGAGAGAATCGAGGCATTGCCCAAGTCAACACACAGAAAGAAACTCAAACTCCAAATCCAACCTGCATCCTGAACACTGTGAATAAAGTTGGGACCAAATCCTCTGTCACTTGAGTCTCAGTTGAGGCTGCAGCCCCAGCCTGTGAGACACCTTGATGCAGAGGAGTCCATTATGCTGTGCCCGTATTTCTTACCCACAAAAATTGCGAGCTGTTAAATGCATGTAATTTTAAGATGCAAGGTTTGGGGTAAATGTTAGAAAGAAACAGATACCTAACGTCTAGCAGACCCCAGGATATGGCCCTGACTTCCTGACTCCCCCTAACCCCCGCAGTTTTTTCTCCAGTTCTACTCATCACTTTCTAGCATCTCTGGTCCACTCACCTCTGCACACAGGTGCCTGCAGCAGTGGTGACGTCTCCCTGACATGCTGCTCCCAGATGTGTGAGGGTTGGTTCGCTGTTGTCATTCTGGTCCCCGTAACTGTCACTCCAGTGAGGCCTCTGAGACCCTCTTACCCAGGGACTCCCCAAACCTCCCTCAGAGCACAGTCATTATTTCCAGTCTCACACTTGCTCTTTTCTTTCATATGTCTTGCTCCTGTACTTTTGGCCATCTCTGCTCCAGGCTGTGAGCTCCTGGAAACTAGGGAACTCTTGGTCATTTTGTGCCCCACACAAGGGCATCTGGCAGAGAAGGAGTGCAAGGTACATAGTTGCTGAAGGAATATGTGTGACTATCTTGGCGCCCTCCTCATTTTTAACCAGCTTGACTGTGGAGGTGAATGTTACTGACAAGAGTTTAAAGTTGTATGTGTAACAGGGGGGACCACAAAGCCCTCTACGTGGCCCTCAGTGGGCATCAGTGATGCAAAAGCCTGTCTGCTCCTAGGTGACCAGCACTACAACTGTGGTCCTGGGCCTGCACACCCCTCAAAAACTGGTACCTTTATTTGGGTGTCCTCAACACAGAAGCTCTTCAGAGTCACAAGGGCATAGAGTAGAACATACAGGCTCCAGGGCAGTGCAGTGAAAGTGGCCCCAGAAGCTTCCTTTTCCCCACCGTTTTGTCCATCACTGTGGTGTCTCTTTGCTCGTCAGGGATGACTTCAGCCAAAACAATGATATCCCCCCATCCAAATGAGGACCACGAGGCACCAACTAAGACTGGTCTTCTTCCTAGAACCCTGTCTCTGGGTCTGAGGCTGTGCCCCCTTGTGCTCACAAGGCCTCGTTTCCCAGCTAATCCCTCCTCTGCAGGACCTCCGTGAAGTGGAAAGCATTTTGCCAAACTCTCAGAACACAGTGGTCAGTGGTGGAGAACCAAGTTTCTCAGCAGTCTTTCCAAGCATGCAGAACACTTGCAATCCGCCACGGCAAGCACACAATTTGTAGAGAAAGAAAGCCCTTCTCCCCTGCAGCACTGTCTACACTGGGGAATGGGGTGTGTGCTCAGCCTCGGTCTAGAAGATCAGAATGGTGGACTGTAAGACCCCAGGCCCTGTCCGCTGGAGAACACGAGGGAGATGGCCCACGCCCAGGCAGGACTATGGGAACTTGGAGAATCCCCCTCATTCTTTCGACCTCTGGACACACTGCGAGAGGGGTGGACGACCTTGCTCCATGGCAGAGCTGTCTCCAACATCTTCTTGCTCTCCTCAACACTTACATATTGTTTTCTCTTCCCTAACCACCCTCGCATCATCCCCAGCTGTTAACCCTATTTCTATTTGTACATACATGTGTCTGCATGGAGATGCGGAGAGAGTAATGGCCCAAACTGAGCCGAGTTGGCAGGAATTCACCAGGATCTTAAGGGCTCTTATTTCAAAACCAAACATGATGGGAGGGACTGAGTACTGGCTTAGGGAGCTGGATTCCTCATTTTTATTCCGGCCTCTGCTCACATATGGTGTCCTAGACAAGTCCCTGCCTCTTTCTGGGCTTCAGTTTTCAAATTATATAAAGAGGGTTTCGATGCAGAGTTGCATAGGCACGTGCACAGCCAGACAGGTTCTCAGGCTCCAGCAACAGTAGATGGGGTGTTGACGTGAGTGAGCTCAGGCACGCACAGGTACACAGGCCTCCTAACATGGGCAGATGTAGGCGGACATGTAGCAGGAGTGACCAAGATACCTGTCGATGTCCTAGCACAAGCAAGAGACAGGGCGCCTGTACCCCACCTCCCTGCACCAGCATGAACACTGGAAGAAGAGCTCTCCTCAAAGGTGAGCTCTGTCTGTTGCCCCCACTTGCTGTGTTTAAAAGGTCCACATTCTCTGGAGCCCTAAGGACGAAGATCATTCACAGTGGAGTGGTTCCCAGCAAGTAAATTGGGGATGGAAGTGATATTTTCTTTGTAGAGGCTCAGGCCCTGGAAACACGCTCCCTGATTTGCCATACATTTTCCCTTTACAACTGAGTGGAATAAACCCAAGGAACATACCCGTAGTTGAAAGCACATGTTGTTGTTGGACAATCCACAAATCGAAGGTTGCTGGGTCCCTGAATCTCTTATTGGAAGAAAATCAACAAGCAGAATCATTTGCTATTTCAAAGCCTTTGTTGAGCTGTTATATGATGTGAGTGTAAGTTTATGAAAGGTTCAAACAACTGATATTTTCATGTATATCTGTTAAGCAGCTAACTTTAAAGTCTGTAACAAAAGTATGTTCTGAAGACATTTTTTCAAGAAAAATTACATTCCAAAGTCTGAAAACAGAAAATCCCACATGAGGTTCTGAAAGGATAAGTTTCAAAATGTAATTCATGAGTTTGTTTAATTAAGAAACTGATTTTGAATTTTGTAAATAATTTTGGATGTTAGAAATGTGTATCTTAAATACATTATCATTTTGTTTTCTGATATTTTATATTTAACGTATTTTACATTACTTTCTTGTGCATAAAAATATAATTGAATAAAGGTGGTCATAAGCAGAATGTTTTTTCTTGTTTCCTTATTTTTTGAGAGGATTTGCTAAATGACGGAAAACACAGTTTGATTCCCTCCCTGACAAGCTCCAAGGTATGTAAGCTGTATTCCACTGCTTCAGATAGCTAACGGTTTCTTGGAATTAACTGTGGACTCCTATTCTCAAATGAGGAGAAGTCCATAGATTTTCTGCTCTCATCTTCTGTTTCAGTTATTTGTGTTTGTGATCAACTCTGTATAGTACTATAGAGAATTTTATTCCAAGCAGAGCAGCTGTCCTCTGTGTCTAACAGGTTGAAGATCCAGTGGAGAATCTGATGGTGGAAATTGGTGGCTCTTTTCTAGGGACCTGAAATGAATACTGTCATTGTAGCATAGAATAGAGGTTATTATCATTTTGGGGGGGATGACCTAAAAACCAGATAACATGGCTCCAAAGAGTGGGGCACATCCCAGGCAAGAGAGCCGGCATGGCTTGAACAGAGCATCACCAGTGCCATCAGCAGAGAGGCTGGGGCACTGAGATTTTGAGTAACTTAGCATCCTGGCTGGGAGGGGCCCCATGTTCTCCAATTATTTCGAGCATCCTACACTTCCCCCAAGGGCCTGCAGGGGGGGCACGAAGCCACTATGTCACAGGCGCTGGGGCGCATGCGCAACTGCACACGCACTTGATGGGCGGTCTTCCCTGAGGACGGAGTGGAGGCGCCATGGCGGTTGCGGGCCCGCGCGTGGGGCTGGCTGGTCTGCGGGAGGAAGACGTTCCCCGCCCGCGCCCCGGCCGGTGCAAAGGGGCTGTGCCCGTTCCTCGACGCTCCGCGTCTTCCTTTCCGGCCGCCCCGCGCGGTGTATCCCCACCTTCTCAGGTAACGTTCGATGTCGCTTGTTGTCCCTCGGATCCGGTCTCCGAGGGGCCGGCGGCGTGGAGGCTGTTCCCGGCGGGGCGTCTGTTCCGGACGCGGGGCGTCTGTTCCGGACGCGGGGCGGTTGGCGGGAGGAGCTCCGCCCAAGGCGTGTCCTCGCGGGCGGCGCGGCTGAGCCCCGGACCCTCGGGCCGCGGGGAAGGAGCTGGGGCGCGGTCGACCAGGAGAGTTCACCGTCGCGGACAGACTCTGCTGAGTTTCCTCAGACGCCCCCGGAAGGTTGTAAAAATGTCCCTTTTTTTAGTTGCCAAGAGAAATGTTTCCGCCCCTTGTCCTCAGCCGCACGGAATTATCCACTTATTCCTTTGTTCAAAGACCTTAACTAACAGACTATACACGGATGATGTGCAGGTAACGTGGATCTAGTTGAAAACGTATTGAAAGAGTAAAAAAACAGGGCTTCCCTGGTGTCGCAGTGGTTGAGAGTCCACCTACCGATACAGGGGACACGGGTTCGTGTCCCGGTCCGGGAAGATCCCACATGCCGCAGAGCGGCTGGGCCCGTGAGCCATGGCCCTGAGCCTGCGCGTCCGGAGCCTGTGCTCCGCAACGGGAGAGGCCACAACAGTGAGAGGCCGGCGTACCACAAAAAAAATAAATAAAATAAAAAAAAGAGTTAAAAAAACAGTGTAGTAAAACACACTATGTTAAGTTTTATAGTTTAAACATGTCAGAATCAGAATTTATTGTATTTTACTTTTCCGTCTTAAAGGAATAAAATTATTTGGAGCGTATTGTCGCTATGGATCGTCACTTGCCGTCTACCTCGACAAGGATTAAATCAGGTGCTGGTGCAGCTGCTGCAGCCGCTGACCTTCAACACCCCCTGAAAGGAGTTCAGGGTGGAGAGCGGAAATAACGTGCTCTGTGCTCGGGGGAAGCTGGCAGGACAGCTCTTCAGAGAGTTAGATACTTTCAGGAGCTGATTTTATGAGCCCAGTTCTTGTATCTCCTCGTGTCTAGAGAAGCATTGAAATCCTTCATGGTGACGTCACTAGCCGGAGCCTGCATGAGATGAGCAGAAACCTTCTGCAAAAATTATATGTGCTCGATTGCGTGTACTCCCCCTTCACCAAAATTACATATACACTGACCTTCCCCCTGCCTCTTTGGAACAGTTTCTTGGAGCCATCTGAGATTCTGTCTCCCAGGATATAGTCTTTATTTGGCCCCAAATAAAACTTAACTCATAACTTTCATGTTGTGCTATTTTCTCTACGTCATCAATATTTATTATTTATTTTTTTTACAAATCATTCTTTTTAAAATTTATTTAATTTATTTTATTTTTGACTGCATTGGGTCTTCGTTGTTGCATGGGCTTTCTCTAATTGTAGCGAGCAGGGGCTACTCTTTGTTGTGGCGTGCGGCTTCTCATTGTGGTGGCTTCTCTTGTTGCAGAGCACGGACACGGACTCTAGGTGCGTGGGCTTCAGTAGTTGTGGCTTGCAGGCTCTAGAGCGCAGGCTCAGTAGTTGTGGCTCACGGGCATAGTTGTTCCCCTGTATGTGGGATCTACCCGGACCCGGGCTCAAACCCGTGTCCTCTGCATTGGGGGGTGGATTCTTAACCACTGCACCACCAGGAAAGCCCCACAATGAGCAATATTTAAGATGTAGTTCTAGCTTTTTTCTCATTTTCAAGTCAAAATATTGCTGTGTTTGAAATTTTCTCATAATACAGTGACAGTCTTAAATATTTATACACATAAGCTCATTGAAAACTCTTCTGCAATATTCCAATGTGACTCGTATTATTAAAAATCATAATATTCATGTCAATACCAAATTTTTATAGGAATGTAATTTAAAAAATTGTGAATCACTTTTAGAAGTTCCAGGCACAGTGACGATTTTTAAAATACCAACCATTGCATACTTCATGAGACCATTTAAGATGAAATATATTAAACCTTAAAACTTCAACAGAATACTTAAAAGCTAAGACAGGGGCTGCTTTTTGTAAATTAAATACATTCATAGCAAATAAATTTTCTCCTAATAGAGAATATGAAGGTTTTTAGCTTAATGTTGTATAGCTCCATTCAAAAGGTGAAATTAGGATATCTATAATCTCCTTATTATTTATTTTAAGCCTCTTTCCCATAAGAATTGATATTTCTATCTGTAGAATCTTCATAGCTTATTCATTTACTTTTTATTTTGGTTTATTTTCTACAACAGAAAGAGTATTCCTATGTCTTGTTAAAGTTTTTATTCTCCTAACCTAGTTCAAGGTTACTTTCTGACATTGGTTGTAAACAAGAGGAGAGGCCTTATAATAAGCATGCGATTTTTCCTATAGTCAAGATGTTTTTCTTGGACGACTTTCTTTACAATTTCCACTTTGCTCACAATATTATCCCATTGTGAAAACTGCATAAAAATTTGTAATCTGTTTATACCTAGATGCTTCTTATTTCACCACAGTGCATTTGTTAATATGATTTTACATTAAATATTAATATAACATAGTTGATTTTATTCATATATGCTAACATGTTTTATATAGGTACACACATATATGAATATTTGCTACATGCCATTCATTTGCATAGAATGATAGCTGATTGTATCTGATCTTTCTGACTGACAGTTGGATAGACTTATGTGTGTTTAAAGTACTACTTAGAACAGACATTAAAATATCACATCGTCTCGTTATACAGCATTTTAAAGGTCATATGTTAAATTGTGGGAGCAGAAATTTTGTCCATTAAGGTTAAGAAATGAGCAGGTCACAATTTTGGCATCGTCACGCTCAGTGGAGGAACATGGCTTCTACGTCTTCGTACATGTGCCACAGTTACACCTGTATAATATCTGTGAGCATGAGCATTTTTATGTCAACATTATCTTTTCCCAATATACTCGTAATTAGCTGAGGTATATCATATCTAGTTTTTCCTTTTACTTCAGTACAATCAATAAAGGTTTTTTTTTTTTTTTTTTTTTGCGGTACGCGGGCCTCTCACTGTTGTGGCCTCTCCCGTTGCAGAGCAAAGGCTCCGGATGCGCAGGCTCAGTGGCCATGGCTCACGGGCCCAGCCGCTCTGCGGCATGTGGGATCTTCCCGGACCGGGGCACAAACCCGTGTCCCCTGCATCAGCAGGCGGACTCTCAACCACTGCGCCACCAGGGAAACTCAATAAAGTTTTCTTTTGCAGTGATGGCATTTTTTCTTTTTTAACATGAAGGTACATTGTCATCTGACATATTTGTACATGGTGGGCTACTGCTCTTGTACAAAGCAAAGTAGTTTCATTTCATATTTTCATCTGTATTCCAGATCTAACCTGATTTCTTAGGAGCATTAGGTACTTTTTTAAACTGTATTAAACACATAAGAACAGATCACTTTTTATCTTTACCTACCTCATGAGCTAAATGGATATAGACGTTATAATAACATGTAAGTCTGACAAAATTGGGAAGCATTCCAGGGTTTGAGCTTCAAGTAATTTTATGTAATCTTCTAAGAGGCAATTTATTTCTGGCACATTATATGGCAACATCTACAATCACTTGCAAGTCTGTGTGCCATTTGGGCTTTCTGATATTGTCACTTTCAGCTATCCCCTAGGAAAGGAGTTTGAATTTTTTTTTTTCTTTTTGCGGTACGCGGGCCTCCCACTGCTGTGGCCTCTCCCGTTGCAGAGCACAGGCTCCGGACACGCATGCTCAGTGGCCATGTCTCACGGGTCCAGCCGCTCCGTGGCATGTGGGATCCTCCCGCACCGGGGCACAAACACGTGTCCCCTGCATCGGCAGGCAGACTCCCAACCACTGCGCCACAAGGGAAGCCCTGAATATTTTAAAAAACACTTCTGATTAGAAAATATCAGGATGAAACATTGAATTTTTGTGGTCACAACTCTGTTCTCATTATTCTAATGTAATATTTGAGTTGGCACATAATTTGATTTTGTTCCATTAGTATGAAATGTAAGCATGGAAACAAAATTTTTAAAAAGCATTCTTGGAATAAATGAACCAGTCACAATGAATTATTGTTCTTTTATTTTTATTTTATAAATGGGCTGTTTGAATATGTTCAGCCATGAAGTGACATGTAGACTTACTTCTGAGTCCTGACAGACATCTCTGGTGAGTGACTTCTTAGAAAGTGACCCGGGATACAGCCATTCCAGTAAAATGACTGCAGCCAAAAGAAAAAAAAAAAAACAAAAAAACTCCCAAATAACATAATATATAATAAATGATTATACACATGTGCATTCTTAATTTAACATAAAATATGTAAAATTGGTGTTATTGGAAATTTTCTACTATCATGGGTAATTTACTTCTCTCTGTTATAAATTCTATTTAACAAAATGAAGCAGTACAACTAGGTGACAGGGGAAATTAATAGTAATTACTGGCAGGACAATTTAAAAATAATATGTGTTACAAAAAAATAAAAATTTGTTTAATACATATTCATTTTAAAATTGTTTCAGATTTATAGAAAATTTGCAAGAATAGTGCAGGATTTCACAAGTAACCCAGACTCAGTTTCCTCTCTTATTACAGTTTCATGTCATTAGGGTACATTTTTACAATTAATGAACTAGTGTTGACACCTGATTACTAACTACAACCCACACTTTTTTCAAATTTTCTTAGACTTACCTTTTTCTCTTCTAGGATTGCATTCAGGATATCTCACCCTCATTCCATTTAGCCGCCATTTCTCTTTAGGACACTGTTAGTTGTTATAGTTTCTGAGACATTTCTTGTTTTTGATGACCTTGACAGTCTCGAATTGGGATTTACCTGTTGTTTCCCTCGTGATTAGCCTGGGGTTATGTGTTTCACTTCGTATCAAGGGCACATGCTCTGCAGATGACTTACTACTGTTGATGTTGCCCTTGATCATCTGGCTGAGGTGGGGTTTGTCAAGTTCCTCACTGTAACATCAATCTTTACTCCCTTCCATTCAGTGTGTACCGTTTGGAAGGATGTCACTGCGTGCAGGACACAGTTAGGGAGTTGGGAAGTTATGCTCCACCTTTCTGATAGTTAAACATCTATCTCTATTATTTGGGATTTTGCCTGAGCGATTCCTACACACCCATATTTATGTATCTGTTTTTTTCAGAAAAAATAGCCAGTAAGTTTATGAAATGATGCTCCATCTCAGAAGGATCAGAGAGATGCTGGGTCCAAACATCTGTGCCTTGAATACTGTCCAGCACATAGTCTTGCTCAGTAAATACCTGTGAATAAGACTTAAAAGATATGAGGGAGGGCATACATAGTGTGCATAGGTGGCGAAAGCAGATTCCAGGCAGAGGGGAGAGCAAGGTAAAATACTGTAAAGAAGGAACACGGCTGGCTTGTTTGAGGAAAGTTGGGAATGCTGGGTGGTTGAAGTTAAGTGAGCAAGGGATAGAGCCCTTGGTGTTGTCAACAGATTGTCGGCCATTTAAAGGACATTGGCTTTTACTCTGTGTGAAATAAAGGACCAGTGAATGGTTGTAAGCAGAGGAGGGCTATCATCTGACTTCCTCTGGCTGCTGTCCTACCAACTGACTGAAGGGGCAAAAGCAGAATTGGGGCGCCAATTAGGAGACTGCTGTAGTAACCAAGGTGGGAGCTCAGGCACGTTGTTAGCCCTGGTGATGGGGCCCAGAGGTCAGATTTTCCTTGTGGTTTTGCAGGTAGAACTGGGGCCAGCTATATGGATATGACACAAGGTTCTTCACTCAGAAACGTCCATGCTCTTGTATCCATCTTGAAATTCTTTTTTTTTCTACTCCAGACTTATTGAGACATAATTGACATACAGCACTGTGTAAGTTTAAGATGTACAGTGTGGTGATTTGATACAGATATATAGTGTGAAATGATTACCACAATAAGGATTCTTCCATAAACTCACATCATTAACTTTTTTGTGTGGTAAAATTTTTGAGATCTACTCCCTTAGCAACTTTCAAATATATAATACAGCGTTGTTAGCTATGGCCACCATAATGTATGTTAAAGTTCCCAGAACTTACTCACCTTAAAAGTGGAAGTTTATACTCTTTGATGCAACGTATGATTTGCAGATATTCTCTCCTAATCTGTATGTAAACTTTATATATATATATATATAAAGCTTTTTAGTTTGATATAATCCCATCTGTTGGTTTTACTTTTCTGGCTTATGCTTTTGGGATCATATCCCAAAATTATTGCCCAAACCAGTGTTAAGTAGATTCTTCTTTGTGTTTTCTTTTGGAGTTTTATAGTATCTGGTCTTATGTTTCAGTCTTCAAATTAATATTTGTGAGTGGTATAAGATAGGTGTCCAGTTTCATTTTTCTATATGTGGTTTTCCAGTTTTCCCAACAGAATTTGGTGAAGACACTATCCTTTCCCCATTCAAAATTGCATTAAAACGAATAAATATTTAGAAATAAACTTAAGGAAGGAAATGAAAAATGTGTCCTTTGAAAACTACAAGACTTTGATCAAAAAAAATTGAAGAAGACAAAACAAGTGGGAATATATACAGTACCGTGTTCTGTGATCAGAAGAATTATTGTTGTTAAAATGTCCATACTACCCAAAGGCATCTATAGGTTCAACTCAATCTCTATCAGAATTCCAACAGCATCGTTTACAGATATAGAGAAATCAATTTTAAAATATTGTACGTGACCACAGAGACAGCAAATAACCAGAGAAATCCTGAGAAAGAAAAAATTGGGAGTCATCACACTTCCTGATTTAAAATTATATTACAGGGGCTTCCCTGGTGGTGCAGTGGTTAGGAATCTGCCTGCCAATACAGGGGACACAATTTCAAGCCCTGGTCTGGGAGGATCCCACAAACGAGGGAGCAACTAAGCCAGTGCACCACAATTACTGAGACTGTGCTCTAGACACCACGAACCACAACTACTTAACCCACGTGCCACAACTACTGAAGCCCGTGTGCCTAGAGCCCATGCTCTGCAACAAGAGAAGCCACAACAATGAGAAGCCCGTACACCACACCGAAGAGTAGTCCCCGCTCGCTGAAACTAGAGGAAGCCCGTGCGCAACAACAAAGACCCAGCACAACCAAAAATAAGTGAATAAATAAGTAAATTTATTTTAAACAAAAAGAAACAATATTAAAATCCTGTAGTTACACGACACTATGATATTGGCACTAAAATACACACATAGACTAAAGGAACAGAATAGAAAGCCCAGAAGTAAACCCCAGTGTATAAGTAACTAATATTTGAGATGGGAATAAAGCACACTCACTGGGCAGGATAGTCTCTTCAACAAATGGTACTGGAACAACTGGATACTACTTATAATTTTGGGGGTAACCTCCATATTGTTTTTCATAGTGGCTGTATTAATTTACATCTCTACCAACAATGCACAAGGATTTTCTTTTCTCCATGTTCTTTCAAACATTTGTAATCTCTTGTGTTTTGGCTGTAGCCATTCTAACAAGAGTGAGATGATCTCGTGATTTTGATTTTCATTTCCCTGATGATTAAAGACATTGAACACTTTTTCATATATCTGTTGGACATTTGTATGTCTTCTTTGGAAAATACATCTATTCAGATCCTTTCTCCATTTTTAACCAGTTGTTTTTTGTTTTGTTTTGCTTTTGTGTGTGGTTTTATTTTTTTCTGTGCAGAAGGTTTTTTATGTTTTCTTAGTCCCAGTTTATTTTTGCTTTTGCTTTGTTGCCTGTCCTTTGGGGTCATAACCAAAAAATCACTATTCCCAAGACCAAGGTCAAGGAGATTTTCCCCCAGGATTTTTTTAGGTGTTTTATGGTTTCAAGTCATACATGTTTGTCTTTAATCTCTTTTGAGTTAATTTTTGTGAGTAGTGTGAGATAGGGGTCCAATTGAATTCTTTTACATTCATTAGACTATACCAGTTTACATTTCCACCAAATATGCACACAAGTTGCCTTTTCTTCACATTCTCACAAACATTTGTTTTTTCTTCTCATTTTTATAATAGCCATTCTAACAGGTGTGAGTTGATGTATCATTGTGGTTTTGATGATTATTGATGTTGAGCATCTGTTCATGTACCTGTTGGCCATCTGTATGTCTTTTTTGGGGAAAAATGTCTTTTCAAGTCCTTTAGCCCATTTTTTATTTAATTTTTGACTGCTATTATTTTATGTTACTTCTTATATATTTTGAATATTAGCCCCTTATCAAAAAAGTGGTTTGCACATATGTTCTCCAGTTCTATAGCTGCTTTTTAGTTTGCTGATTGTTCATTTTGCTATGCAAAGTTTTTCGTTTGTTTGTTTGCTGTTCCACTTTTTTTTTTTTTTTTTTTTTGCTTTTGTGGCTTCCACATTTGGTATTATATCCGAAAAATATTTGCCAAAACTATATTGAGGAACTTGTTGTTTATCCTTTCTTCAAGTAGTTTTACAGCTTTAAGTCTTATATTTAAGCCTTCAGTCCACTTTGAGTTAATTTTTGTGAGTGGTACAAGAAAGGGGTCCAATTGTATTCTTCTGTAGGTTGTTATCCAGTTTTTTTCCAACACCATTTATCGAAGAGACTGTATTTCCCCTACTGCATCTCCTTCGCTCCCTTGTCAAATATTTGTTAACAGTAAATGACTGGTTTTATTTCAGTGCTCTTGATTCTGTTTCATTGGATTAAGTCTCTATTTTTTTGCCAGAATCTATTGTTTTGATTACTATAGCTTTGTAATAAAGTTTGAAGTTAGGAATTGTGATGCCATTAGATTTGTGCTTCTTTGACTAGGTTGATTTGGCTATTAGTGGTGTTTTGTGGTTCCATACAAATTTTAGGGTTGTTTTCTCTTTCTGTGAAAAAATCATTGGAATATTGACAGAGATTGTACTGAATTTATAGACAGCTTTGGGTAGTATAGATATTTTTACAATATTCTTCTGTTTCATAACCATGGAAACGTTCTTCATTTATTTGTATCTTCATTTTTTTCACCAGTGTTTTGTCATTTTCAGTGTATGGATATTTTACCTACTTGGTTTAATTTATTCCTAAATGTTTTATTTATTTCTGAAGCCATTTTAAATATGATTGCTTTTTACAGTTTTTTTCAAATTGTTGTTAGTATATAGAAGTACAATTGCTCTTCACATGTTGATTTTGTGTCTTGCAACTTGACTGAATTTGTCTATAATTAGTAATATATTTTTTTGGAATCTTGGGATTTTCTCTATATAAGATTATATTAAATGCAAAGAGAAATATCTTTACTTCATCCTTTTCAATTTGTATTTCTTTTATTTATTTTTCTTGCCCAACCACTCTGGCTATGACTTCCAGTATTATGCTGAAAAGGAGTGGTGAGAGTGCACAAAACTTATTTTGTTTATATTTTTAGCAGAAAACCTTTCAAGCTTTCACCATTGATTTTAATGTCTGCTGTGAATTTGTTCAATATGACTTTTATTGTGTTGAGGTACATTCTACGTATAGCAATTTGTTGAGTATTTTTTATCATGGAAAGTTCTTTAATTATTTTGTATTCTCTTTCTGTATCTATTGAGATAACCATCTGATTTGCATATTTCATTCTCAATGTGGTGCATCACATGTTTGAATTACATAGGTTGAATTACCCTTGCATTCTAGGGATAAATTCCACTTGATCATGGTGTATGATCCTTTCAATATACTGTTGAATTTTGTTTGCTAGTATTTCACTGAGAATTTTTGCATCTATATTAGTAATACTTGACAGTTTTTTTTTTCTTGTAATGTTCTTATCTAGCTTTGGTATCAGGATAATGCTGGACTCATCAAATGAGTTTGGGAATGTACCTCAAAATTTTTTAGAAAACTTTGACATGGAGTTGTTTTAATTCCATTTAAATGTTTGGTTGAATTTCCCAATGGAAATTGGAAAATTTCCATCTGGTCCTAGCCTGTTTTTTTTTTTGTTGTTTTTTTGGTTTTTGGGGGGTTTTTTGCAAATCTTTTATTACTGATACAATCTTTTCACTCATCATTGGTCTGTTTGGTTTGTCTATTTCCTCATGATTCAGTTTTGGTAGTTTTCATGTTGCTAGGAATTCATTTCTTCTAGGGTATCAAACTTGATGGTGTATATGTGTTGATGGTCACCTCTCATGAGCTGTGATATTTCTGTTGCATCAGTTGTAATGTCTCCTTTTTCATTTCTGATTTTATTTGAGTATTCTCTTTTATTCTTCATTAGTATAGCTAAAAGGTTAATTTTGTTCTCATTTCAAAAACCACCTCTTGCATTGATGTTTTCTATTGTTTGCATGTTCTCTGTTTTATTTCTCTTTTCATATTTCTTATTTCATTGCTCTGCTACTTGTGAGCTTAGTGGTTTTTCCTTTGTTTGCTAGTCCCGTGAGAAGTAAGGTTGTTTACTTGTGATCTTTCTTTTTTCTTATTGTAGGCATTTGTTTCAATAAACTCTTATTACTGTTTTTCTTGCAGCCCATAAGTTTTAGCAAGTTGTGTTTCAATTTCCTTTTAAGATTGTTTTTTAAATTTCAAAGACATTATTGTAAAGCTGTTGTAATTTTCCCCCCAGTTTTATTGAGATATAATTGAACACAGTACTATTTAAGTTGAAAATGCACATTATAATGATTTGACTTCCATATATTGTGAAATTGTTATTGCAGTAAGATTAGTTAACATACATCATCTTATAGATGCAAGAATAGAAAAATAAGGAAAATATATTTTCCTGTGATGAGAACTCTTAAGATCTACTTGCTTAACAGCTTTCACATATACCATATGGCAGTGTTAACTCTATTCATCATGTTGTATATAATATTCTCAATACTTATTTATCCTATAACTGCAAGTTGGTACTTTTGGACTTCATCAAATTCTGCGTCTTCTCACCTCCCTCCTCTGGTAACCAAAAATCTGACCTTTTTCTATGAGTTTCGGGTGGTTTTGTTTTTTTTTCACATATAAGCTTGGTCTGACTTCTCTCACTTAGTATAACGCCCTCAAGGTCCATCCATATTGTCACCAATGGCAAGATTTCCTTCTTTCATATGCCTGAATGTTACTCCATTTTCTAAATATACCACAAGGTTTATATCCACTCATTTGTTGATAGACATACGTTTTTTCCATGTCTTGGCTATTGTAAACACTGCTGCTATGAACATGGAGGTGCAGATATCTCTTCAACATAGTGTTTTTAATTCTTTTAATATATTCCCATAGTTTAAAATGCTGGACCATATGGTAGCCCTATTAAATTTTGAGGCCCTTCTCTATTGTTTTCCATAGAGGCTGAACCAATTTATAAGACAAGCAAAAGCACACAAATCATCCCTTTTCTCCACATCTTTGTTAGCATTTGCTAGCAGATCTCTTGTCTCTTTGATGAATTCCATTCTAACAGTCCTGAGGTGATATCTCATTGTGGTTTAGATTTAATTTCCCTGATGTGTAATGACGTTGAACACATTTTCATGTATTTGTTGTACATTCACATATCTTCTTTGAAAAAATGTCCGTTGGGGTCTTTGCAACACCTTTTAATTGGCTTAATTTATTTTGTGCTACTGAGCTCTATGATGTATTTTGGATATCAACCCCTTATTTGGTGTAAGGTTTGCAAATATTATTTTTCACTACATAGGTTCTTTTCATTATTTATTTATTTTATTTTGCTGTGTAGCAGATTTTTAGTTTGATATTCTTTCACTTGTTAATTTTTTAAATTGTTGCTTGTGCTTAAGGTATCATCAAAAATAATATTAAAGACCTGTGTTAAAAAGATTTTTACTGTTTTCCTCCAGGAAGAAAAGCCTCCCGTCTTACAGTTGTCTTTACCTTATGTTATTTCTATTTAATTGTCATGAGTGGTGTTAGACAGGAGTCTAGATTTATTCTTTTGCATATAACTATGCAGTTTTCCAAGCACTGTTTAATGAAGAGATTGTCTCTCCACCGAGTGTTCCTGACTGTCTTATCAAATATTAGTTGACCTTATATGCATGGGTTTATATCTGGATTCTCAGTTCTATTCCATTGTTGTGTATGCCTTTCTACATGACAGTACCATACTATTTACATTACTATAGCTTTATAATACAGTTTGATATCATGCAATGTGATACCTCCAAGTTTGCTGTTCTTTCTCATGGTCACATTGCATATACAAGTTCTTTTGTGATTCCTCATACATTTCTCTGTTGTTTTTTTCTACTTTAAAAAATGCCATTGGATTTTGATAGGAATTGCATTATATCCATAGATGGCTTTGGGTGGTGTGGACATTTTAAAAATATTAATTCTTCCAATCCTGAACAAGGGATAACTTTACGTTTATTTCTGTCTTTTCCAATTTTTTTCATCAGTGTATTGTAGCTTGTATTGTAGATATCTTTCATCTCCTTAGATAAATTTATTCCTTATTATTTTATTAGTTTGGATGCTCTTATAAATAGAATGGTTTTCTTTTTTCAGATCATTGTTAGTATATAGAAATATGACTGATTTTTGCATTTTAAGTTTTTATTCTGCAACTTTACTCATTATGTTGATTAGTTTTAACAGGTTTTTGGTGAAGTTTTTCAGAGTTTCTATATATAAAATCATGTTATCTTAATATAGACACATTTTTACCTCTTAATTTCCAATTTTGATGCCTTTTATTTCTCTTCCTTGACTGATTGCCCTGGCTAGGACTTCCATTTCTATGCTGAATGAGTGGTGAGAGTGGACTCCCTTGTTTTGTTTCTGATATTAGAGAAAAAGTTTCACACTTTCACTCTTGAGTGTGCTTTGAACTGTGACCTTGTCATATTTGGCCTTTTAAAAAAATTATTTACTTTTGGGTGCATTTGGGTCTTTGTTCCTGCATGCAGGCTTTCTCTAGTTGCAGTAGGTGGGGGCTACTCTTCGTTGTGGTGCGTGGGTTTCTCATTGAAGTGGCTTCTCTTGTTGCAGAGCATGCGCTCTAGGCATATGGGCTTCAGTAGTTGTGGCAAACAGCCTCAGTAGTTGTGACTCACGAGCTCTAGAGCACAGGCTTAGTAGTTGTGGTGCACGGGCTTAGTTGCTCCTAGGCATGTGGGATCTTCCCGGACCAGGGCTTGAACCCAAGTTCCCTGCATTTCCTGGCAGTTTCATAACCACTGCGCCACCAGGGAAGTCCCGATATTTAGCCTTTATTATGTTGAGTTACATTCATTTTATACCTAACTTATTAAATGCTTTTTCTGTGCCTATTGATATTATATTTTCCCTTTGTTCTATTAATATGATGCATCCCATTTATTTGATTTGCTAGTATTTATTCAGAATTTTTAAAACTATATTCATCAGTGTTATTGGCCTGTAATTGGCAGTGTCCTTTTCAGATTATGATATCAAAGTAATGCTGGCCTTGTAAAATGAGCTTGGGAGATTTCCCTCCTCATCCATTTTTTTTCTTTCTTTTTTGAAGACTTTTAGGATTGGCATTAATGCATTAAATATTTGGTAAAATTTACCAGTGAAGCCATTTGATCTTGAGTTTTTTTCATTTGAAGAGTTTTGATTACTGATTTAATTTCCATACCACTAATTACTTCATTTATATTTTCTCTTTCTTCCTAATTCACTTTTGGTAGGTTGTATGTTTCTAAGATTTTTTTCCAATTTATCTAGATTTCTCAGTTTTTTAGCATGTAGTTGTTCAAAGTAACATGTTATCCTTCTTATCACTGTAGTAGAGTTGTAATGTCTTCTCTTTTATTTAAAATTTTGTTGATTTGGGTCTTCTCTCCTTTTCCTTGGTTAGTCTAGCAAAAGGTTCAAAATTTTATCTTTTAATGAACCAACTCTTAGTATCACTTATCTTTTCTGTTATTTTTCTCTTCTCTATGACATTGATTTCTGCTGTAATCTTTATAATTTTCTTGCTTCTGCTAATTTTGGGCTCAGTTTGTTCTTTTTCCAGGTCCTTGAACAGAAGAGTTAGGTTTTTTATTTGAGATATTTCTTAATCCATAAGGTAGGCATTTGTTGCAATAAACCTCTCTCTTAACGTTCCTTTAGCTGCATCCCATAGCTTTTAGTATACTGTGTTTCCATCTCAGTTTGTCTCAAAATACTGTCTTATTTCTTCTTAAATTTATTCTTTGATAAATTAGTTGGTCAGGAGAGTGTTGATCAATTGTTTTGTATTCATTAGTGTTCCAGTTTTCATCCTGTTATTGATTTCTAGTTTAATAATATGCTCAGACAACATACTTGGTATAATTTAAGTCTTCCTGAGTTTACTAAGATTTGATATGTGGTGTATCATGTGGTCTTTTCTAGAAAATATTTTTTCTGCACTTGAGAAGACTGTGTATTCAGCCTATGTTGGATAGAATGCTCTCTATATGACTCTTAGGATCATTTGGCCTTTAGTGTTGTTCACATCAACTGATTCTTTTCTTTTTTTAATTGAAATATAGTTGAGTTACGATGTTGTATTAATTTTTGCTGTATAGCAAAGTGTCTCAGTTATACACATATATACATCTGTTTTATATTCTTTTCCATTATGGTTGATCTCAGGATATTGAATACCCTGTTCCCTGTGCTATACAGTAGGACATTGATTTTTATCCATTCTATATGCAATAGTTTGCAGCTACTATCCCCAAACTCTCAGTCCATCGTTCCCCAACCCCCTCCCACTTGGTAACCACAAGTCTGTTCTCTATGTCTGTGAGTCTTGTTTTGTTTCGTAGATAGGTTCATTTGTGTCATATTTTAGATTTCACATATGAGTAATACCATATAGCATTTGTCTTTCTCTTTATGGCTTACTTCACTTAGTATGCTAATCTCTAGTTGCATCCATGTTGCTGCAAATGGGATTATTTCATTCTTTTTATGGCTGAGTAATATTCCATTGTATATATGTACCACATCTTCTGTATCCATTCATCTGTTGATGGACATTTATGTTTCTTCTATGTCTTAGCTATTACAAATAGTGCTACTACGAACATTGGGGTGCATTTATCTTTTTGAATTATGGTTCTCTCTGGATATATGCCCAGGAGTGGGATTGCAGGATCATATGGCAACTCTATTTTTAGTAACCTCCATACTGTTCTCCATAGTGGCTGTGTCAATTTATATTCCTACCAACAGTGTAGGAGGGTTCCCTTTTCTCCACAACCCCTCCTGCGTTTGTTATTTGCAGACTTTTGATGATGGCCATTCTGCCTGGTGTGAGGTGGTACCTCATTGTAGTTTTTTTTTTTTTTTTTTTTTTGCGGTACGCGGGCCTCTCACTGCTGTGGCCTCTCCCGTTGCGGAGCACAGGCTCCGGACGCGCAGGCTCAGCGGCCATGGCTCACGGGCCCAGCCACTCCGCGGCATGTGGGATCCTTCGGGACCGGGGCAAGAACCCGCATCCCCTGCATCGGCAGGCGGACTCTCAACCACTGCGCCACCAGGGAAGCCCTCATTGTAGTTTTAATTTGCATTTCTCTAATAATTAGTGATGATGGGCAACATTTCGTGTGCCTATTGGCCATCTGTATGTCTTCTTGGGAGAAATGTCTGTTTCAGTCTTCTGCCTATTTTTTGATTGGTTTGTTCGGTTTTTTTTTATTGAGTTGTATGAGCTTTTTGTATATTTTGGAAATTAAGCCCTTGTTGGTTGCATTATTTGGAAATATTTTCTCCTAGTCCGTATGTTGTCTTTTCATTTTGTTTATGGTTTCTTTTGCTGTGAGAAAACTTATAAGTTTGAGTGGGTCCCGTTTGTTTATTTTTGCTTTTATTTCTATTGCCTTGGGAGACTGACCTAAGAAAACACTGGTACAACTTATGTCAGAGAATGTTTTGCCTATGTTCCCTTTTACGAGTTTTATGGTGTTATGTGTTATATTTAAGCCTTTAAGCCATTTTGAGTTTATTTTTGTGTATGGTGGGAGAGTGTTCTAACTTTATTGATTTGCATGAACCAACTTTTACAACACCTCTTGCTGAAGAGACTATCTTTTCCCCCATTATCTATTCTTCATCAGAGATGAATTGACCATGGTTCTGTGGATTTATTTCTGGGCTGTCTATTCTGTTCCATTGACCCATATGTCTGTTTTTGTTCCAATACCAGGCTGTTTTGATTAGTATTGTAGCATTGTCTGAAGTCTGGGAGGGTTATGCCTCCTGCTTTGTGCTTTTTCCTCAGGATTGCTTTGGCAATTCTGGGTCTTTTATGGTTCCATATACATTTTAGGGTTATTTCTTCTACTTCTGTGAAAAAATGTCATGTGTAATTTGATAGTGATCACATTAAACCTGTAGACTGCTTTGGGTAGTATGGACACTGTCATTTTAAACAGCTGCAGCCTGTTCTCACTGTCAGTGGAACCAGCTCCCCTCTGGAAGCAGGTGTCCATGCAAGGCTCTTAGAAATAAGACAGACAACACCACCCACGTGGACTCTTCATACACACCTCTGACCACTGCGCCTTTGCTTTCTAGAAGTAACCTCCTTAATCAAGTGGGTGGCATCTAGGGATGCGGCAGCCATCACCCTCCAGGAAGAGTTGGTGCCCCTCCTACCATTGAGGAATGAGTGGTCCTGTGCCTCATTCACAGCAACGGTTCCAGTTTCAGGAGTTTGGGGAGCTTTTGTTTTGCTGCTTTAGTGGATGAGAAATGACACGTAACCCATTGTCTCCTTTTCACTTCTCTTCTGATGATTGAGGCTGGACTTTCATCACTTTCAGTTATTTCCAGAATGCAGCCACTTTTCCCAGTTCTGGGGGAGACCACTGAACATGCCTTCCTGGGTGTTCCCAGCCACAGACTGTGATCCACATGCAGCGAGGAAACTCCACTCTTTGTGCAAGTACTAAGTAGCTAGTGACTGGCTTCTGACCAACAGAATATAGCAAATCAGGGGAGGTCAGTGTTAAGATTCATTGACAGAACCTCTGTCACTTCTATTTCACTTGCTGCATCCTGTGTTCTCTCTCTGTTTCTGTCTGTCTCTCTCTCCTATCCCTGGACCTGGGGAAGCCTGCATGGGTGTTACTAGGTGCCATACGGAGAGTCCCACATAGGAGAGAACACAGGGAAGTCCCAGGCCTCCAGGCAGAGGCACTAGGCTCTCAGCTCAGACTGCATCCTGCCAGTACCCATCTCAGTGAGTCTTCGAGAAAATCCTCCCCTGTGGAGTGACAGCTGAGACCTCAGCCCCAGCTTCATAGAGACCTTGAGTCGAGGGCACCCAGCTAAGTGCTGTGGGAGCTCAGGAGTAGCTAGGTGTATGTATTTTGTATGTTGGGAAACCCTCCATATGATCTGCAGTAAATCAGAGTATCTGTAGCATAGAGCAGGTCTACTCAATGTTATGTAAAAACAACCACAAAGACAATGCATATTAATAAAGGTAAGAAAATGCACTAAAAACAATAATACTGACAATTATGATGATATTACCATTACTACTGTTAAAGAGAAAAATAAACTTAGAAAGATGGCAGATTTGCGTACAGACTCATCTAAGTAAATTTCAGGGTACCTATATCAGATGTCCTCTGGGATATTGTAGAGTCAGAATGCTAGGTTTGCACAAAGAAATTTGTTCTGAGAGGAGAAAACAAGCAGGTGATCCTGGGTCAGCAGGGAGGATGATATGTTGGCACAAACAGTGCAGGGGCTCCCTGGGGGACTTAGAAAAAGAAATGGTTACTTGAGCAGCCACGTCACCATCTCTATGTCTGCCAGTGCTGCACCAGCTTTTCCTGGACCCCTGAGTGAATTTGGAACATGTCCCTAGGTTCAGGCATGCCAATGATACTCTCCTTACTCCTTACTTATCACAATGTCCGTTCCTGGGCTGACTTTTCTAATTTGGAGGACTGGACTCCAGGAGGGACACCCTCTCCAGCCTTCCCAGGAGATGTGAGAGTGGTTCCTGGCACAGAGTTGAGGTGGAAAATCCTGTGCTGAGTCTGGCAGGACAAGGGTGTCTTCCAGGGCTCTTGCACTGGCACCACTTTCTGGTCACTTAAGAGGACTTAAACATTGTTCTAGAGGCTCAATAAAGTCAAGAGTGTCCTCCCTGGGGTTCACTTACCAGTAACAGCTGTCTCTTCCTCCACTGGGTATGTCTGAATATGTCAGGAGGCTCTCTGACCCACAAGTACCCATAAGTACAGCAGGAACCAGGAAGCACCATGTGTATGTAAGTCTGTTGAAAACCCTCCACAATACTCTTCAGTAAATTAGATACATTCATGAGCAGAGAAACTTAAGAAATGCAATAGCAACAATAGTGATAAATAATAATATCAATAGTGATTACAATCATAAAGATATTAATTGTACTACTACCAATCATAATACTAATAAACTTAAGGACTGAGGGATTACAGACTTCCCTTATTGAATGACAAATTTCTTGGAGTATTTTGAAATCAGAGTCCGAGTTTAGCACATGCTTTGGAGCCACAGTTGTAGGTTTGCATAGTGAAGGTATAAATAGAGCAAAACTAAACAGCAGCAGGTAAAAGAAATCCATGGGAGGGCGTGGGCTGACTTAAGTCTCATATTCCAAGCCCAGAGGAGAGAACTATGTAGAAGAGAAAAGATGATCCTGGGCTTTCCCAACACATGGAGCCAGCAAATCTCATGAGTTCTGACGACTGGTGTCTGCAGCTCTAACCCGGGAAAGAAAAGCAGGACTCCAGGTACACGTTCAATACGTGAAAAAAACAGGTAAAATGTACATGGAGCTTCAGCTCTATCTCTACTCCCACTGCCTGTCAGTTGACAAAGTGGCAGGTCAGGGCTATTGATTGCCTTTTGATGAACCTACAGACTTACTTGGAATTGGGAGGAGAATATTACTTATGAATTTGCACGTAAAATTTTTATAATAACCTATCTGGAAGTTGGATTACCACTATCTTGGGAAATTGATAGGTTATTTTACACAACACCTCATACGTTTCCTTTAGTAACATTTGTTCACAGTATATATATTTCTGAATATGTATGAAAGGCACATGTCATATCAGCCCAGAGAAGCCATTGACGGGGCTTTAGAGATCAGTGACGTTTGAGGACGTGTTTGTAGAACTCACTCATAAAGAGTAGGACCTGCTGGACATATTGCAGACAAAGATGTACACAGATGTGATCCTGGAGGACGCCCGTTGTTTCATCTTCTGGGTGCGTCTCTCAATATTTATTTACTTCCTTATGCATGTCTTATTGAGATAGGCGCTGCAGCTTCCACATATGCTGCTGCACTCTTGCCCCTGACTCATGCTTCCGTAGCACTTAGAGCAACCTGGAACGAATGTGTTCCTTTACTTATCACAGCACATGTGCCCCTTCATGGAGATACAGTCTCCATTACCACAATCGCACGTACTCCTTACTAGTCTGCCACCAACACGCAGAATAATGCTGGACACAGATATGGGCTATTTTATCTAACAGACAAGTGACTTTATGTTGCTAAGTAATTCTTCTGCTCGGGGGACTACTATGAGGTTTGAACACAGCAAAAAACACATAACAGCTTGTATCCCCCTTTCTACATGAACTCCAAGTAATAATCTCATGGGTCTTATGTTTATTGGATTCTGTTAGAAAACAGTCTTAACCATATTATGAAACGTTGCTTCCTTCCTGGCTGAGACATCTAGGCAGCCTGCAGCCTGTCTTTCTTCTTGGGCAAGAACAGCAGCAGCCAGAGACTTTTATTGTCTTTGAGTGAAGTGTCGGGTGACAACCTTCAGTGTTTCCCCCCTTCAGGGTGCTCGAACTTGGGCTGCCATTGATGCCCTCACACTTGAGCCTTGGCATGTTGTCCTGCGCTTGCATTGCATGCACTGTTCTCAGCACAGAACTTTAAATCCATCTAGCATTTCCCACACGTACCAGGGCATCCGCTCTGCAAACCAGATGTAATTTCCCAGTTGGAGCAAGAAGAGTAGGTGTGGAGGGAAGAGGAGGGTTTCCCCAGGCTGGGGTCCAAGTCAGCTCCAGACACATGTGCTCTGTGTGGGGAGGGAGCAGGACACTTGGAATGTCAACTGGAGGTTGGCTCGACTAAAGGATATTTTTAGAAATGTATGTGAAGCCATTGAGTCAAATTATCCAGATTCTGTCATTATGCATCACACATCAATTTCTCTTCACGTTTCCCCCTGTACTTTTCACCTCAGAGAAGCAAAATTCCTGTCCACGTGGGAGTTAAAATTTCATGTTTTTGTCTTTGCCACGGTCTCTTTAATAATTTTTCCTCTCATATTCCCTGTAGCATCTGAATTTATTTTATTTTTCTTTTACCTAAACACTGAACATCTATTAACATTTTTCTAAACCATGTTTCTATTCACTGGTGTATTCCTCAAATTCATGTTCTTTCCCCATGTAATGTACTTTTCAACAATTTAATCCTCAAATGTCACATGTGTCATTTCTTATTAATTTATTTAATTTAATTTTTATTTTTGTCTTATTTCAAGCAAAAACTGTGACCATGAAAAGCAAGAAATGATATCCAGGCAAGTTATTTTCCTGGTGGAACAATATAGCTGTAAGAAAATAGTAAATTTCTTCAGGTGTGAACCCTGGTCATCCACATGTGAAACCTGGGAATGAGGTAAGTTAAGAATTCAGCAGACTCATAGAACTCAGTTACAGTGCAGTGTAAACACTAGACCAGCATAAAGTGTTCACTTTATGGACTAAATTAGACTGAATTTTGATGATAGCTAGTAGAAATGCTACAAAGGGGGGATGTCCATTGCAGAAGATTTACATACTATGTGTATGCAACTGACATGGAGATCATTTTAACTGGAGAATATCATTGAATAGACTTACATACACATGAGTTTTCACAGCATAGAACACACTTTTACTGTAATGAATGAAGGAGAGCCCTGAGGGATTTTTAATTCCTTAGTCAACATTGAATTTTCACACTGGATCTATCAATGCTAAAATCAAACTGAAAACCTGAGTTCATATCAAAATTCTCAGACATGGAAAAATGCTTATCAGGAATGTTTTACCACACATTTCAGCTATAAATTCATAATTTTGGCTAATAACCTCTTATTTTATAAATAAGTAGAATAAAAATATAGATTTGTTAAGTAAACTTAGAATGATAAATACAAAATTTTGTAACAATAAGTACTTTTGTAAATAGGTTAGCATTAAGAAATATATATAAACAAAGTTATATGTGACAATTATTATGATCCACTTAATTGTGATTGTCAGTAAGATTATCAGTTGCTTTCTCATCAGAAATTTTGCAGGCCAGAAGAGAGTGAAATGATATGCTTAAAGCATGGCAGAAACTACCTACCAACAATTCTATATCTTACAATATTATTCTTCAAAAATGAGGAAAATGAGAGACAGTCTCAGACAAAAGCTGAAGTAGTTCAGTACCATAATATCTATCCTTCAAGAAATGCTAAAGGGAGTACTTCAAGTTCAAATGAAAGGACACCAGTAACTTGAGGCCATATGAAAATATATATGTCTCTGATAAAGATAAATAAATGGACAAATAGAGAAAACACTATAATTTTGACTTTTGGCTATACTTTTTATTATTCTAGGATATTTTTTAAACCAAAATATTAAAATAATTATAAATTTATTGCTATCGCATGATTGTTTCCCCAAAAATTCATATGTTAAAAATACAACCTCCAAATGTGTTGGTATTAGGATGTAGGGCCTTTGGGGGGTGCTTAGGTTATGAGGGCAGAGCCACCATGAATATAATGTGTGTGCTTTTATTTTAAAATATGTATTTATTTACTTATTTGGCTACATTCGCTCTTAGTTGCAGCATGTGGGATCTTTGTTGTGACGCACAGGCTTCATATCTAGCTGTGATATGGGGGCTCGGTAGTTGCAGCACACAGGCTCTCTAGTTGTGGCAGACAGGCTGTAGAGCCAGCATACAGGCTCAATAGTTGTGGTGCATGGGCTTAGTTGCCCATTGGCATGTGTGATCTTAGTTCTCTGACCAAAGTTCGAACTCAGGTCCGCTGCATTGGAAGATGGATTCTTAACCACTGGCCTATCAGGGAGGTCTCTTGTGTGCTTTTAAAAGAGACCTCAGAGAGCTCTCTAGCCCCTTCCTCCAGGTGATGATATAATGAAAAGTCTATGACTCAGAAAAAGACCTTTACCTAACCACCTTGATCTCACACTTCAGCCTCCAGAACCGTGAGAAATAAACTTCTGTTTATAAGCTACCCAATCTGTGGCATTTTGTTATAGCATCCCCAAATAACGAATTCGTACATCTACATTAACAGAAAACAATGTATACATATGTGACTTGTGACATTAATAACATGTAATTAATGTGTAATGTAATTGGAGATGTAATAGAGATTTTGCGTGTGATTAAAATTATGTTGATATCAGTTTAAGCTAGTTTGATAGGATTTTATATGTAACCTCCATGGTATCCACAAATTGATTATCTATAGAATATACACAGAAGGAAATTAAAAGTAAGTCAAGTCAGTGGACTACCCTGGTGGTCCAGTGGCGAAGACTCCGCGCTGTCAATGCAGAGGGCCTGGGCTCAATCCCTGGTCAGGGAACTAGATCCCACATGCCACAACTAAGAGTTTGCATGCTGCAAAGAAGATCAAAGGTCCCCCCATGCCACAACTAAGACGTGGCACAGCCAAAGAAATTAATTTTGAAAATGAGTACAAAAAGTAAGAACAAAGGATGTCAGTATGTGAGAAAATGTGGGACAGAAAAGCTATATGACATTACAGAAAACAAATTGGCAATTAAATGTCATTCCATATCAGTAATTTATATATATATATATATATATATATATATATATATATATATATATATATATATATATATGTCTTAAACTCATCAGTTAAAAAACAAAGATGTCCCCAGCCTTTTTCTGGCATCTGGGCCTGGAGGGGCTGCTCTGAAGACAGGCAAGCAGCAGGGAGGCCCACGGCAAATCCCAGCCCGATGCGAGCTGTTCGTCATTTTCCCGGGACAGCTCCAGGGTCTTGGTGTCTAGAGAGCTGCTGATGGAGGGCAGGGGCGGCCGCGGAGGTATATGGGACAGGTGCTCATCAACTCCAAGCGTAATTCCAGAAAGAATTCCACTCTTCAAACAGGTCGGATAGAGAGGAGTCCCCTATTGGACCAGGTACAGAGCTTTCTCCCACAGATGGCTCAGGCAAACAAAAAGCTAAGGAAAGGAATATCAACTGCACCACCTGGTCATTTCAATATTGAAAATATTGACACTCTCGGAAAAGTTATGCAAATGCATATGATCTTGTTTGAGATGAATCAGTCTGATTCAAAAGAAGATGACAGTTCACAAGAGAATTCACAAGACAGTTCAGAGGACAGTTCAGAATTTGAGGATGAAGATGATAGCACCTCTTCTGAAGGTGAAGTCACCATCGATACAATTAAGCTTCCTCATTCAGAAGATGGAAAAGGCATAATAGAGGTTCTGGACCGTCCTGCCAGTGAAAAAAAGAAAACAGGGACATAAACAATCTGAGAAACAGGTGATAGTTCCCGCTAATTCTGTGGAAAAGAATGTGGCTTGCTGGTTATTTTGCATTTCGGATACCTATGGTGTTTGTTTGCAAAAATGAATGTATTTTGCTTCTTGGAGAAACAGAAGCTAGCTTTTAAAGAGTTGGAAGAGATAGCATTTGGGGACTCTTCGAAGAGCAGACTGTTTTTGATCTCATGCTAAAGAGGTTTAGTTTAGAAAGCTTAACTTTATGTATGGTGATGAGTGACTTTGTTGACATCCTCTTTCATCAGCATAGACTTCAGAAATCTTAAACTTATTTTAAAGTAAAAATACAAGTTACCCATTTGTTTTTGCTTTAAATTGGCCTCTTGGGGCTTCCCTGGTGGTGCAGTGGTTGAGAGTCCGCCTGCCAATGCAGGGGACACGGGTTCATGCTCCGGTCCAGGAGGATCCCATATGCACGGAGCGGCTGGGCCCGTGAGCCATGGCCGCTGAGCCTGCGCATCCGGAGCCTGTGCTCCGCAACGGGAGAGGCCACAGCAGTGAGACGTCCGCGTACTGAAAAAACAAAACAAAACAAAAACTTAGGTTGGGTTTCTTTTTAGGTTATTATAAAGTCATATTTATTTTTTACCATCAAAATGGGTTCATTGAGGGAGAACTTTTTTTTTTTTAAACATCTTTATTGGAGTATAGTTTCTTCACAATGTTGTGTTGGTTTCTGGTCTGTAACAGAGTGAATCAGCTATATGTATACATGTGTGCCCTTGTCCCCTCCCTCTTGCGTCTCCCTTCCACCCTCCCTATCCCACCCCGAGGAAAAACTTTTTTACAAAGAAAAGAATTATATTTAGATGCCCTCAGACATATCTACTTTAATTAAAAAAAACAAATCCTTTCCAGTTTGAGCTGGAAAACTGGTGCTCTGTGGTTTAATCACTGTCAGTGACTCTGTAGCCTCTCAATGCATGTAAAATTTGCTGGTTGGAAAATTTTGTGGTTTTTTTGGGTTTTTTTCTTTTTCTCATAAAGGAATTTTTTGTTTGTTTCAGCTAATAAAATTATTCCTTCCAGTTGCCCACAGTTTTGAAACCTATTAATTGTAGAGAATAGGAACACCCCAGGAAAATAGGGCACAGTACATAAAGAGGTAGTAACAGGTTTTCCCTTTCAAAAGGCAAAATGATCCTGCATTGGAGTTGCCTTTCTGCCACATTCTTGATCTTATTTAACTTGTTTGGGACCTCATCTGCCATGGGCCTGGCTTTGCTCAGGATATAGACCTGAGAATTTAAAGGACTGTCTCCAAGTGCATAGAGCTCATGAGACTTTGTTGCCTAATATTTTAGGGGTTTGTTTTAATTATTTTTTCCTACTCCTCTCATTAGCTTATAACATCTTGTAAATACACTGAAGATAATTCTCCAAGTTCCTTCTGGTATTTTTCATTGGGAATTGGAAATCGGCTGTGCACTCAAAGTATGCAGAAGTGAACAGATCTGGAAACGAGACTTCTCAATTGCAAAGGGTATACTTTGTAGCACCAAACACAGCTGTGATGGATTACTGGTGTGAATATTTAAGGATTGTCTTCTACCAGATAATATTCATGCCCCATTGTGGGAAGAGTTGTATTTGTCTGGTTCACTCCTTAGCTTGGTGCATGGTACACAGTAGGCACTGAATGATGTCGATAAATGAATTTACAGGTATATTGAGGATGTACAGGGCATTTTAAGCCATGGTATCCATGCAGATATGAAAGTGTCACTTCACTGGAAATACAAAGCCAAGTAGAAATAGTCTGATGGTCAGTGAAAGAGACTAGTCAGTCTAGAATACATACTAGTGTGTAGAATTATATTTCTCTCCTGCTATGGCCTTCTCATATAATACGCCTAGGTAGTCTATACAGTTAAAGAAGTCAACTAAATTCAGTTCCTCTGGACATTCTTATGACATAGGAGGAAAAGGAAAAACAAAAATTTAATATGTGATAGGGATGTCGTTTTAAGTGTAAAATGGTTGAATTATTTAATATACAGAGTCAGGGGTGGCTGTTTTTAAACCAATTTGGATACTAAGATAAATTATGTAGGTCTTAAAGATTTAAATATAAAGAAATAAAATTATAAGTTTCATACTAAAATATAGGTGAATATTTAATAACATTAAAAAAACAAAGATGGACAAGATAGACATATAAAGGGTCCAACTATATGTTGTCTACAAGAGCCTCACTCAGAAGTAAGGACATTCATATGCTGAAAGTGAAAATATTGGAAGAGATATTGCATGAGAACACTAAGCAAAAAGAGTGGCTTTTCTGCTTCTGCAGCTGAGGATGTGGCTCCTACATTTCAGGGAGTAACCAGAGGCAGGGAGCAGGGGAAGGGGCTGGGGCACCCCTCCCACCCTCTGCACCGTGAGCCAGGGAAATCAGAGGGACTTGGTCCCCCTCCCGAGTTCCATTCTTCCTCCAATGAGAATCGTGCTGATCAATAAGGAACAGGCTATAGAGCTGATTCACTTTGTTATAAAAGCAGAAATTAACACACCAGTGTAAAGCAATAATACTCCAATAAAGATGTTAAAAATAAAAATAAAGACCTGGGGAAAAGAGATGGTCCCCGTGGAGAATGCCTATGTCCTAAGTTTATCTGCTGTCGGATTGGCTTGAGAGAGGGCAGGAGTTACATGATGTGTTCTCTCCCTTCAAATCCATTAACTTTTTCTTTCTTGATGTACGCACACACCCACACACACAAAACGAGTATAAAGCCCATATATATATAGAAGGCTAAAGGGTTGGTCTATGAGCTTGAAAAGAGGGAAATAGAACACTTGAGGCCGACTGCAGCAATGTGTTTGTGTCTGTGCATGTGCATTACTAGGTGGAGGGGCCACAGTATCCATCAGATACTTAAGGGAGAACATATCTCCCAAGTGTTCTGGATTTTGTAAATTATCATAGGACAAGAGTCTTCAAGAAAAAGCAGGTAGCTCTCTCACACACCACTCATTAAAGTAACAAATATTTATTGAGAGTCTCCAGGATTCCAGCATGTGGAATTTTCTGGAGACTAAGAGGTGAAACGTAAAACATAACCACCTTCACCAATTTTATAGCTCAGTGGAGGCAATAAGAATTAATATCTCACAGTTTTTCTATTTAAGTAGGACTCAGGGTTTAAGGTAATTTTTCTGCATCGTGTCCACAGTGTCCCAGGACTGACACCTTCCTCAAGCTCAGCACCTAGAACACAGATCTGATTGAGCTAAACTGGTGATGCACCTGCTTCCCAGCAAGGCTGTGGCCTCTAATGGCTGTCTCCTGCTCCTGTGTCCGTGGCCTGATCAGGATATGGGAGACACTTAGGCTGATTCCTCAGTGTGTTGTGTACTTCCAAGGCCGAAATTTGCTGAGCAGAACATCTTTACTTTTGTGAACATCTGGCCTCCAAAAGGCAGAAATATTTAGTGACAATGTACTGAGGACATAATTCCTTATTCATTCCCTGACCTCCACTCTCTGTCACAGAGACATGCAAAACCACGGAATCAGGCTTATGGGTCATGACTTGGCTGTGTCAAGAAGTTCTAGGCCATGTGGGAAGACTCCTCTCTCCTCTGAGATTTCTGCTTCAACCAACGGGGAGCAGCTTCCCTTAAGGTCTGAACTGAAACCCTATAAGTTCACATACTGAAGTCCAGACTCTTGTATCTCAGAATGTGACTGCATTTGGGACATGGGCACACATGTATACATATAGCTGATTCACTCTGTTACAGACCAGCAACTCCAATGCAGGATCATTTTGCCTTTTGAAAGGGAAAACCTGTTACTACCTCTTAGGAGAGGCCTTAGGAGAGATGAAGTTAAAATGGGTCACAAGGGTGAGCCCTAACCCAGAGCTGTGACCCTATGAGAAGATTAAGACACAGCCATGCACACTCAGCTCATAGAGTTAAGTCCATCTGCGGATGCAGCAAGAATGCAGCCACCTGCGAGCAAGGGAGAGAGGCCTCAGAAGAAACTGAACCTGTAGACACCTTGATCTTGAACTCAAAGCCTCCAGAGCTGTGAGAAAATTAAGCCTCCCAGTCTGCACTATCTTGTTCTGGCAACCCTAGCAAAACCCTAATACAGCTTTATTTCTCCTCTATCTTGCAAATAAAACTTATGAAAATAGCACCAAAAAACACAGTGTATAAACTATTTGAAAGAAAAACGCAGGGGAGCCACTGCACGGGCTGATGAACTACACATCCGTTGATTCCCCTGGTTTTCTTTGTCTGCTTCCAAAGTAAGGGAAAATAGTCAAAATCACCATGGAAGGCTTGAGTAGACACTTTAGAGAAGGCATACCTCCATGGTGAAACAAACTTGACACGTACTCACAGTTGGTAGAAACAGTAAATGCATTTTAATCCTTGGAGGTTTAAAAAATTCAATTTCTTGGCTTTCTAGAGAGGTTGTAATACATGTACATGGTTGAAGGTCCTGAAAATTGCATTACATTGTGCCCTGCACCGCCTCCCCCTCTTTGCCCAGGAGCCCCTGCCCTCCACAGGTAGCCATGCATCTGGTTTCCCACTGCAAACTTCCAGAGTGTCTTTATGTGCATACAAGCAAATATGAATATACATTTCTCCTTGGCACCCTAATTAAAAACACAAATAGTAGAACGCTAGGCACGGTGTTGTTATAGCTTGCTTTTATTCATTTGACAGTATCTTGCAAATTATCCTCTATCAAGACATTGTTTCCTGCACGACAGTGCACTGAATGGATGACGTACTATAATGCACTTTGCCAATCCACGTTGGGATGCACGCTGATATTCAATAATCTGTTTATATTACAAACAATGCAGCAATGCATAATTCTGCTGCTAGCAAAAGTGTAAGGTATGTTTCTAAAGGATTTATAAACTGCAGTGTTTTTAACAGAGCATTTGATAAGATACTCTGTTGCTGAATCCTTCTGTGGAGACTAGCAATGAGCCTTTCTCTTTCTGTAAACTGCAACTTACCAGATCTGTCCACCCGCATATCTTTAAGAATGCTTTCCAGCCTCTTGTACCATTCAGAAACCCTCCATAATCTGCTCAGCACCTCTCTTTATTCTCACACACGTTACAACCTTACCTGGCACAGCCTTAGCTGGCACATACCTGCTGTCTCCACCTTGCTCTCTGCCCATTTAGCAGGATTTAGAAATACTGAAAACCCCTCTTTGATCATCCCCAATTAGACAGCTTCTGTGTGACTCAACTGTTTTATCACTAATTACAAACAATGGTAATTACAATGCTGTTGAGTAACAATAGTAATTTTCAGTTCTGTAGATCTCGGAATTTCTCACTTCACCAGTGTCTACACTAGTGGATCTCAAAACAAATTCTCAAGTCACTGAAATTGTTTCTTGCCACGACAACGCTGTATGGTCATCTAGTCGTCCTTGCAGCAGCAGACGCCAGGTAACAACCAAATGGAGGAAAAACCACCGGGATAGATCTGGATGGCACGGAAGAGAAGATGCGCCTCCACCCGTCCGAACTCATCCCCTCTGGCCCACCACAGGTCCCATTTCTCTCCCCGGGTTGTCTCCTCGTCCACACGCGCGTTCAGAGGCAATTCCGGTACGAGATTCTCACGAGGAGCCTCTGACAACCGCGCCCACGCAGGACCGCGCATCGCCTCATGCCTCCTCACGACCATCACCAGACGCCCCAGGCACCTTCCCATTTCCCCATTTGTTAGGCTTCTCCAACCACCAAGCCACAGGCGGAACCGTGGCTGCGCCTGGAGCGCCCTCCCCTCTCGCCGCGACTGTCCTTGCTTTCACCTGTGGTGAGAGCACCTGATGCACACAAGCGCTTCGCCGACGAGGCCAACAGAAGTGGGGACGCCGGGCGCTCCCCCGTAGACGCAGTTCGGCTTGCAGGGGAATACCGTCTGCGGAGCCCCATGACCGCTTCTTGCGGTTTTCGGAGAAAGTGGCCGCAGGGGAGGAGCTCCACCACGGCGACGGCACCGGGACGCACCGTTTTCCCAAGGCGGCCAAGAAGCAGCACCGGGCGTCCTATTGGACGGGGCGTGGCGGTCCCGTGTGAAGGAGGACGTGAAGGCCGAGGTCGCACTTCCAGTGCCTCCTCCTCACGCCATTGGGGCCCTACACACTGCGGAGAAAAACATATTTGGGAAAAAGGGCGAACGGGATCAAGAGAGAAGGCCGGGGGAAACTTGGCGGCGTCCACGTCCGTAGGAGACTTAGAACCACTCTCAGGCGACACTTTGAAAGCGGAAGTACGACCACCGGGCCACACGGACGACTCCGGGGATGGATACCCCCTCTTGACCACGTGCTTCAATGTGGGCGTTTCACGCGCAAGGGACACAAGGGAGTGCCGGTCGAACCGCCCAGACCCACCACTCAAGAACTTCTAGGGAGCACAGCGCCGTCCTCACACTACGAATGTCTGCCCGTCCAAATCCCGCGAGAGCAGCAAGCGCCCATGCGCCGGAGACCGGGACCCAAGCGCGCCATCCAACATGCTCATCGGGCCCTCCAGCAGCCTCAGCGCCCGTGCCCGGTGCGTTCACCACGTCCGGAGTGGGACGCTGGTGGACCGAAGTGGTAGAAAATGAACGCCCCTAAAGTGACTGAGAAGGACGGACCATCAAGACTCAGGCGCTCCGGAGGGCTCGCAAGACCTCTCCTTACACAACGCGGCGGGCGGCCCAGGTAGAGTCGAGACCGCTTAATTCTCGTGGCTGGAGGGGCACGGGCGGTTGCTGGTCGACCAAGCTAGGCAACCCTCACAGTCTACTAGGGAGCGAGACAACGATCACACCCTCGTGTACCTACACACCCAATCTCCAGCGAACGCAGGAGGAGCCCATGCCCCGGAACCACCGGGACAGTCGCCACACGCATAGCCGGGCTCCCGGAACGCTGCCTCGCGCCCGGCGTCCGAATGTCAGCCCTCGCGAAGATCGCCGAAGCTCCGGAGACAAGGGACGATATAAAAGCGGCCGCCAGGTGGCGCCCGACCACCGGCTCGAACGTCCCCGGGCCGGATCCCGATCGCCGAACGGCGAGGGTGCAGTGCCGGCCGCCCAAACGCCCGAGCTCGTCTCCGGGAGTCCGCCTCGGAGCTAGCGCCCGGCTCGGCACGACACGGCGCGACCCCGGCAGCAGACGGGAGACGAGGAGCTGGGAGGATGGTGCCGGGAGGCTGCCGCGAAGGAGACGCGCTCTTCACGCTATTCCTGGGCCGCCGGCCGCTGTAAACAAGGAAAATTCTGCAGGGGGATGGACTGCGTGAACTGTAAGCTGAAACCATGAACGTACCAATAGAAAACACGGACATTTTATTCTGTAATTGCAGAGTGGAGATGTTACTAAAACATAAAAACCAGGGCCCAGAAACCATAAAGGAAACGATTGATAACTTCACCACCTAATTGATCTTTACATATTCCACAAGCAAAGTCAAATGACAAGAAGTGGGTAGGTGGGAACATTTGTGCAAATACATGTGTACTAAGAATATTGATATCAGTATTACTTAAGAACAGAACATTTAGAAAACAGCCATTAAGAGGGACCAGCTAAGTAAATTTCAAGTACATTCAGACAATACAGTACTATCACTTTGTGCTTTGGTTTATTGATTTTTTTTTTAAAATGAGCTAGATGTATAGGTATTGACTTGGAAAAAATGTTGATGACAAGCTGTTTAATGAAAATAGCGAGTTTATATATATCTTTTGAAAAGAGTAAATGGAAAAGTAGAGGATTGGAATAGGTAAAGCAACTTTGCAAAACAAGAGTAAATTCCTCCTTACAGCCTGGAGTCAAGAACCAGAAGGATGAGTGTGTCAGAAACAAACATGAGCCACACTTCCTGCTTTTCTGCCCCCTCCTTCTGCAGTCCTGGGACAGGCAGCTGGCATCTCAGCCCCTCAATGTCTCTCCTCCACCCACACCCAGAGCTACCTACAGGCAAGAAGAACTTTCACTCTGCAGGCCTGGCCTCCCTATGTCCTCAGTCTCTTTCCTCATATCAGGAACTCTTAGTAATTCACTTGGTTTGCCCAGTCGTCCATGCCAAGGGTTGCTGGTCCCAACCTACACCTGTGCAGCCTTTCTCTCCAAAAGCTTTGAGCTGATTTCCCAAGGGAAGGACATTCCCCTGACATAGCAGGTATGAGCCAAGAGGACAACTGGAAGTTCGCGCCTGGATCCATCATACAAACTTTGTGTGCACTCAACTCCCAAAGACACAAGAGCGACGGAGGGTCCACTGTATTGTTAGCGCAACATGGCCATTGCTTTCTTAAAACACGCAGGCTCAATCAGCAAGTCCAGCTGTGGCACCAAGAAAAAAGAAACGCACACGCACACACACATATCGGCAGGTAATCTGTACTCCTGCCAGGTCAGAGAGTGGTGGGAGCAGAAAAGAAATCATTGTTGCCACTTCTTGGGTCCCCTGTGCTGACAAACCCTGGTGGCTGTATTGATGTTACTGGCGGGGAGTGAGGGCTTCGAGCTCCCTAATCTGTCATTTGCTGTCCAGTGCCCTATATTTCATTCTGTCTATCATACACTTTCTCCTCAATACACACTTACAATTAAGAAAATAATCTGCATATGTTACATTCAATTTTCAAGTTTGAGCAAAGGTGAAGAACACATAGGGAGTGACCTCCCTGGTGGCACAGTGGTTGAGAGTCCACCTGCCAATGCAGGAAACATGGGTTTGATCTCTGGTCTGGGAGGATCCCACGTGCCGCGGAACGGCCAAGCCCGTGAGCCACAACTACTGAGCATGCGCGCCTGGAGCCCGTGCTCAGCAATAAGAGAAGACACGGCAATGAGGAATCTGTGCCCCTCAAAGAAGAGTAGCCCCCACTCACTGCAAGTAGAGAAAGCCCGTGCTCAGCAACAAAGACCCAACACAGCCAAAAATAAATAATAAATAAATAAATAGGAAACCCTTTAAAAAGAAAAGTACACATAGGATAATTGAGTTATTGTGAAGGAAGGAAATTTTATTTATCTTCTTTCGTAGACTTAAAAATGTTCAAATATAGTCTATAAAAAGCTTAATATTTAAAAAATTAGAAATAGTAAACAATTCCTCATTACTCTTTATTATCCAGCATCCACCTCCACCCCAGCACCTTTCATATCTGCTCCACCCCCCACTCCCCCACCCCCACCCTGGGTCTGCAAACTTGTTTCTCTCATTACTATCACCTGTGTTCACCACACACCTAAGGCTGTTGTCATTCACATGGTAATTAGGGAATTTTTCTTTACTGAGGCTAAGGGCTGTATTTATTGTTTTTAGTGAAAATCTCTCCCATGTGTTCTGTGAAGTCACAGCATTAATGGAGTCTGGAACAAGTGGGTGTGAATGACGGAAGGAGATTATTTCCACATCAGTCTCCCTAACAGGGTGGTGAACATAACTGGCATTAGTATTTCATGGGTGTACTTAGAAGATCCAGGCCAAACGGAGAAACCTGACCATTTGGCAAAAGACGGACCAATTCAAGAATAAAAATAAGTCTCTTCTCACCTGTTGTTTCATTGTAAGGAACTCAGCCAACACTTGTCCGCCTCTGCATACTTATGCAGGGTCAGATGAAAAACTGAGCAGGTAAAGATGAGGAAAGGGAAAGCAACCAAGAGAATCCAGGCATTTAAAGCATTGTTAGGCATTCCAGGCATGAATCCCCAGCCACTCACCTGGGAATGAGCTCTACCACCTAACCCCCAGGCATGTGTAGATATGGTGAACCTCCCTCTCTCCAGGGTCAACAATAAGGCAGTGTAGGCTACTGCACATAATCAAGACAGTAATATTTTCATTTACACATAAAACATGAAAATTCTTGGGTGTTGTACTTTTATTAGAGCTACTTTTTCAAAGTTATTTCATTAATGTTCAGTTCCTAGGAGTTACACCAAACTGCAGGAAACCCGCAAAATGATCAGTTGGGGAATGTTGACTCCACAGAAAGAACACCACTCTCAAATGTTTCATGAAATAATTCTTGATCAAACGCACCAGGATTTTTTCTCCAACACCCGCCCAGTGCTTCAGAGGCCCTACCCTCCCTGCTTTGCCCTCTCCCCACATCCCGGATGCCCTTGCCCTTAGTCACCTTGGTTCCTCCCCATGTGGGAATCAGGCATGATGAGAGCCTCAACAATATTGCTGCCCTACATGGCCTTGGACCATGTGGCCAGGCCACTTTGGATCTACTTCATGGTGGGGAAAACAATCCAGGGACTCATGTCTTGTTGGAAGGTCTTGTCACACAAATCAGGACTAAAAACCCCTTGCACAGGAAAGCAGCAGGAGTACGTACATCATAAGCCCACTGTTGGGTACCACAATCCACACAGGGCAGACACGCTCATCAAATATAGAGTGAAGTTTAATTTGGGGTGAAATTTAGTCGACACCTTCAGATACATTAGTGAAAGAGTAGGTGGAGTTCTGTCCTACTAAATGTCATGGGGAGAAACATTCTTCACTTCATAATTTTTCTATAGGAAAGTATGTGTCAACTGTCAAGTGCTACCCAAGTCAATGTTAATCATTAACTACTGCATAGACAAATACTGATAATGCGTCAGGAAGAGGGGTGGATCACAACCCTTTGATCCTGAGACCCTGAAAAGAGAAAACATTCCTTTTGAGACCCTGTGATTGAGATTTACCTACGTTTGCTCATTTATCTTTAGTACAACCCTGTTACTTATAGATTAGTTACCTTTTAACAAGTAACATAAGCTAGGTTCTGAAATTTTGCTTATGTGAGAAGATCATGCAGCTAGAAAATGACAGAGCTAGAATTCAAACGTAGCTCAGGCTGTTTCTGAATCTCAAATTCCTAAATATGCTGGTGTTGAGGTGTGGATCCCAGATTCAAGTTTCACCTGGATATGTCACCTATCAAATCAGTGGTTGGAATCCTCCCTGTTATCATAACACTTCCCCTCCAGTCTGTTCACACAATGACTACCGTGCTTAGGTTCTCCCAACACAGGAATCCTCCAGTGCATTGACCCAGCCTCCCGATCATTCCCATGTCTCCTGAGTTTTATGGAACAATTCTTAGGTCCCTCTGACCTCTCAGCACAGCTGATGATCAAGACCCCAATCAGAGATGACAAAAAACTCCGCTTCCTATGGCTGCATCTATCATACGTATCTCCCAATGAGTTTTATAAATATCTGCATCCTACCAGGACGTGATCATAAACCATTCTCCCATGCTTTGCACGCACTTCGAATGTTCCCCTTGTTTTTTTGAATCCCTGAAATTCTCACCTTCCCTCACTTTCAACAGTGTGCTCACCTCCTACCATGCAGATGAAGTAGAATATCGAAGAAATGTGTCAGCTCACTGTCATGAAGTCAACACCTATTCCTGAATCTTCACCCATTGGCGATGCCACTCCTGTTTAAACTGAAAGTCATTTCTGCTCCTGGATAAGCCCATTTTTCTCAAATGTATCCCCTTCCCTCCTGCTCTCTGGAGGATATTTTATTATTAATTGTAAACTGAAGCTCTTCTACCAGCTAACACTCATCTCTTCCCAGTCCATTCCCTATCATCTTTTTCAGTTTCTTCATTCTTTTTTTTTTTTTTTTTTTTTTTTTTTTTTGCGGTACGCGGGCCTCTAACTGCTGTGGCCTCTCCCGTTGCAGAGCACAGGCTCCGGATGCGCAGGCTCAGCGGCCATGGCTCACGGGTCCAGCCGCTCCGCGGCATGTGGGATCTTCCCGGACCGGGGCACGAACATGTGTCCCCTGCATCAGCAGGCGGACTCTCAACCACTGAGCCACCAGGGAAGCCCCTCAGTTTCTTCATTCTTGAAATAAAATCTCTGAACCAATTTATCTCTACTTCCTACCCAATGAATTTCCTCTTTCCAAAGTAAACTGAAAGAGCAGTACAGGATTAGTGACAATCTCTGGGCGCCCCTCCCACAGTTTGATTTACTAGGGTTGATCTCCCTGTTACTGTTGACTTGCGTATACATAAACCTTTATAACATTATAGTTATCTCTCCGTGATTAAATCCAATGAATGTTTCTCAGTATTTTACTTGAACCCAAGCAGAATTGGACTATGACCTCCGTCAGGAAATTTATATTTCCAAGGTCCTCTGACATCACAAACTCCCCACTGCCTTTAAACTAGTCAGTTCCTGCCAGTGTACTGTGCACGGTTCTCCTCAAACAATACTATTTCAACATCTCAAGACTCCATTGTAGCCCTCTTCTCTCTTTTTACTATATACACCATCTTCGAAAACTGTTATAATTTTTCAGTCTATGGCTGTTACCACTATGATAATAATGCGTAAAAACGAATGCTAGATTTCATTTATGAGGTCTCATCCATAATTGCATGGGAAGCAGACACCTACAATGAAATGTATATCACACAGAAGCCAGGAACTTCCTCCCTAAATAGAAACTATTACTCCTCTCTTCTGCAGTTTCGGATAGCGGCTCCACTAATTATTTGGGGCTCAGTCATTGACACAACGTCTCAGAACCACACAAACAGAACCAAGCATCGATTTTATCTCTACAATGAGCGCTCTCGTCTCTGTTCATCTCCTCCCTGATATACACATATATAGTTCCAGCTACACTTATACTGCTTCACTTTCAGGTTAAATGTCAGTGCCTCAGAGATTCCTTCTTTAAATTACTAGCTAAGTAACTCTCCTCTCTCTGTTGTCTTGAATAGAACCTACAGGGAACACACGTAATATTTCGCGATATCTCTACTCATCTTTATTTTTTCTTTTCTTTTTTTCCTGTTTTCCTCTCTGCACCAATTGCAGAAAAGTAAACCGTAGAGTCATAAAGCAAGTTTCTCTTGACTATTACATAAGGATTGTAAATGCACAGAAATTCCATGTACACAGTAACCTAATCTACTCTCAGATGGCCTGTGACCAATGTTCTTTAATCAAATTAAATAACTATCTTTAAATTAATAATTCTTTGAATAATAAATGACTTTGATTCCTCCTGGAGAAAATTTTATTTAGTAATCACCAGAAACAAAATGTGTGGGAAAACTGTGTTTGTGTCTTTACTTAAGTATGCAACAACCACACTCCTGAGTTCAAAGTTTTAGTCTCTTTCTATAGAATCAGGCATAGAATTGTCTGTGGGCTCCTGTTAATAGATCTGATAACCTCATATATTTTATAATCATAAAGAACTCTTTAATCTGGACGCCAATCAGGATAAATCTAATCAAGGAACAACTTCCCTAACACAAACTTTTCCTTCTCGACACGTTAACCACTTAGATACATGTAAGGAAAGTATAAGAGATTCCTTTAATTTGCTAATATTCTAAAAACCTCCAAAAGCAGTCTTGATGCCTTGGCCGGAGGTCTCACTGTTTTGTGAATTGTGGCCAGTTCTGGGAAGAGAATTGCAGCTGGAGGATTAGTCTTTATATAAATATGTTTAACCTACAAACAGCCCATCAGGCTGTGGGTTTTGTGTGGCTTTATATAAGGACTGGTGTTGTTTGATGATATCAAACATTCAAGGAAGATATTTTTAGGGTTTTATAGCATTTGTATTTTAATACCAAGGTAAATAATAATTAAATTATAATCAATTACATGAAGTTTCCAGGGAGGCAGGAGAGAAAAAAATACAATTGGAGAAATTGAGCTTGACCAAGGAAGAGATGATTCTTCAATTTTTACTATGGGCTTGGGAATAAACCGTGAGGAATATTTGTAGATTTTGTGACAGTGAGCTGAAGAATTTCCTCAAATTATCTGATTAATGTGTCTAGTAGAAGGTGGTCCCTTTTGTGGAAAGTGGCGAAAGTACTGAGAACGATTAAAAGTCAAAAGATATGGAGAATGTCTGAAATATTTGTGAGGCATAGAATAAGACTTAATCATCTAGATATAGTACAATGGCCAGCAATATTTGAAAGATATTGAGAGATTTGTGAACCCTACCAGATTTAATATCCTAGTTAGATTCAGTCATGGAAGAAGCAGGTACTTGGAGCCCTCCAAGATTGGAATCTTGATCAGCAAATGTGAAGAATTTGGAAGGAATATGGAAAGAGGAATATGGAAATTGTTGGTCTTCATAACTATATGTTGAAATTACTTGATTTGATTAATTTGGAATAAAAATGAAGACGGTTGGCACACATGTTAGGAGAGTGGGGTCAGTGCACTGGAGGTTCTCCTAGCATGTGGGGCGAGGGAGGAAACTGACTAATAACTTGGAATTTCATGGGTTAATTACCTTTAAAAACTCTTTGATTTTTATTTCCTAATAAATAAATTTGGGGAACTAATATTTCCCTTATGAGAAGCAGTAGCCAAAGCCTTCTTAGTTTGACCGTGGGAAACAAGATTACTCCTCTTTTCTCATAGGCCAGTTCACATTTGTAGGTGGGGTGGTTGTTCACTGCCAGGTAAAGATTTATGGGTTCATGAGTCTTAGGTCTGAAAACTCTAGATAGGATTCAAGTCTCATGGCTTTCTTCTCTTTCCTTGGATTTTCCTGCTTAGAGTAAACAGTGTCTCTGAGAGAGAATACTAGCAGCTGAGTTCTTGGCAATGTGTCTCCAGGTGAGTGGGGACTTACTCTTTCTCCTGCTTTGGTAACTCTCTTTCTGGTGGATAAAAAGGTGTCACCACTTGGACTGAGTGCTCTAAGTGTATCCTGGTGCGAGTCAAGGCTCTGAGCACTAGTCCTGTCATCTGGCATCTCTGTGAGTATTGTGGAGTAGGGCAAGGGCTAATACAGCAACCATCTCCTTTCCAACATTTATACCGACGTGCTCCAGACTCCATGAAGGCTGTGATGGTAAAGTGGGCACATGAGAGGTTGTATTTCTCTCTGCTCAGCCATGGGTTTGACGGGGGTGTGACTCACTCCATAAGCGAGTCTGCGATGCAGTGAGCTCTGTCATGTGATGGACACAAGTGGAAGGATGAGCAAGAGCAGAAGTTCAAGGTCTGGAAGGGGAGGAGGTGTGTGGACAGGTGAGATCTATACATCCAGGGTCAGAGATGGTAGCTAGAGGGCTGTTCTGGGCTGAGGGGGCAGGAGAAAGAGAAGAAGCCCTTCAGTAGGACTGGCCCAGAGAGGACAGTGGAGCCAAGTTTGCTTTTTTTCTTTGTTTTTCCAATTTTTAATCTGTTTTCTGAGAATACAATTGACTATTTTGAAAACTCTAAAAAGTCACAACAAAATATGCCCTTTCATTCTTGTTCCAAACCAGCCATTTTCCCCCTGTTTAGGAACCTTTGTTCAGAAGCTGGAAGCACTATACAGAAAGCATTTTTTCCTTAATTGGTGCATTGAGTAGGATATAGTAGGTAGAGGAACACTTAGAAAACTGTGGCGATATGTGAAGCCCTGGAGGGGCCTGAACCATCGAGAGTCTCTGATTAATCTCTGAGCAGGGAAGACAGGAGGAAGCTACAGGAGAGACCATGATAGTCAAAGTGGTGAGGTCCCAGGAAACGAGGAGGGAAAGAGGGACCTCAACCCACAGGAAAGGTCACTTGGGGATCATCTTACAGTTTGGCAACCCCGGGACCGCTGGCTTGTAAAGTTGAGCCCGTCTGTCCTCATATCTGGTGATGAATGCATGGTCTGTGTCGAGGTTAAGTAGGCAGCAACTGCGGACCCCAAGTTGTATATACAGTCTGTTCACTCACACAAAATTGTGGACATGGCATCAAGGCTCTCTGACTTTTTAATGACTCATTCACCTGTAGCTTTTATTTATTGGGTTTTGTTATGTTCAAACATGTCATGTCAGCTCATTTAATCACTCAACTCTCTTGAAAGGTTATTAAAGTATTTCCCACATGAGAACAGTGAAGTTTGTATTGGGGAATACTTTGCCTGTAGTCACTGCTGATAAGTGGCGGAACATGTAAATTGCCTGTCTTGTGCTAAGTCTGTAGATTTAACTGAAAGTAGTGGGGAGCAGGGATATTTATGAATTCCCAAGTACACATTTTTTAATTGCCAGTCAGCTCACCATTAACATTCTTTTGTGGACTGTGCAGGTTATTTCATACCACCCCTCATGTGATGCTCCTTTACCATGAAAGTCACTCTGTATTCAGAGTGTGCCCATCTCTGTGATGCACCTGAAAGGCTTATGCCAAGTCAGCCCAGAAGAACATTGGATTTGATGTCAAACAGGTTTGAGTTTTTGATACACACAGTTGCCTTTTCTCAGTACTGTCACCCTCGACCATCACCTCTGAACATTTGGGGAAAGTGGGCAGCCTGAACCAGAATGTCCTGCATGTTTTTAGGAATCAGTGACTTTCAAGACATGTGACTGTGAACTTCATCCAGAACTGGGGTAATGTCAATTGCAGGTTTCTTTGAGTGAAATGTCTCTGGAATCTTGTTGAAGTCAATGTGGAAAACTCCCTCCGATGGTGTCACAATTCTGTGAACGTATCAATCTTATTAATCTAACCTTCTGCATATTCCTTGGCCTTAGAGGAAAGGATGGCTCTGTGGCTACTGGTGCTAAACGTCAACGCAGCACCCACTGTTTCAGTCCCTCCCTTTTGGTGCTTTTCCTCATCTTTATCTCGCCAACATCCCACCCATTTTATTTTTCATTTGTTTTACCCTTCAAGATATATTCTAATTGTCAATATCCTATAATATGTTTCCAATTTCTTATATATTGCTCCATTTCATACTTTTTCTCTCTGTTAAAGATCAACATTTTAAAAATGTTCACAGACAGTAGCTTCAGGAAGAAGCCATTTATCTGAAGGCCAATAGTAAGTTTATGGGGATAAACCCCACTGTCCACATTAGAGACATGATATAAGGGTAAGAGGAATTCAGCCCAACCATCTGACTGAAAGTGGACTTTAACGCTGGCCCGGCAGAGGCTTTTAAATAGTTTGCATTTGGAACCATTCCCCCCCCCAAAAAAACTGTACCTTGAGTTTCAAAAGGGCAGTTGCTTAAATGTAGCTCGTGTATATAGTGTTTGAAAAATAAAGAAGACTGAAAACTTAATCAGAAAACGATGGCAGTGAGAGGCTACAAAATAAAAAAATCTATGTGAATTCAGCAAAGTGAGACTCTATGTGAATATAAGTAACATGGTGGGGTGGGTAGTTAGTGGAGACCATCACTGAGGGAGCAGCCTAGAATTCATGTGTAGAGAACTAAAGAAATGAATTTTATGTGAGCAAGCTTTTAACAGTCTTTCCTTTCCTTATCAATAGCAGAGACTTCACACTGGAGAAGAGCCCACTGAATGTAACAAATATGAGGAGATTTCACATAGAACTCAACTATCACGCCACATGAGTGACCTCTCACAGGACAGAAACCCTATGCTTGCAATCAATTTGGAAGCGCCTTCAGCCTTTATTCATCATTGAACTAACATAAGATAATTTATACTGGAGTGAAACCATGCAGGTCTCATCAATGGGGGAAGGCTTGTAGACAATGCTGTAACCTTAGATGACATGAGGAAACTCACCCTGAAGTGAACCCCTATGTATGTTATAAACGTGGCGGATAGTTTAGCTGGAGCCTCATATTTAAATACACCAAAAACTCACACTGGAGAGAACGCTTAATGTGATAAATGTGGGACAGACTTCTGCAGAATCTTAACTTTTATTCACACTGATGAACTCACAAGGTGAAGGCCTCTGTCTCAAAACACTGTAAAACCTGGTGCCTCAATTATTCTATTCTATTTATTTTTTCTATTAATGTGCCTCTTATGACTTAAAATTGAATTACAAATACACTAAATTTTTCACAAGAGTCCTAGTCCTAGAGAATTTGTGGACCCGGCCATGAAAATTCCAAGAATTCAGTCAGGCAGGGGTTTATTCCTGCAACAGAATTTTTTAGCCAAAATGTTTTTTCCCCCACCTAGAACAGATAGATATGTCAGAACCAAGAAGGTGGAGGATCATTCCAGAAACACAATATTGTAAAGCAACTATACCCCCAGTAAATAAAATAAGGTAAGATAAAATAAGATAAATCATTGCAGACATGGAGAGTTCCATTTTCAGATTTGGAGAGGGTAGCGTCTTCCTGATAAGGTCGGGCTCCTCTTCAGATGCATTGCTTTTACTTTGTTGGCCTAAAAACATTCATTATAACCCTAAAGTCCACGGATGTCTAATGGGTGAAAGCATGGTATTGTAGGGGTCTATAAAGCATGGGATGTTGCCTGCAACGTTTGTGTGTCTGTGCTCCTGTCTGTGTACATGCACACGCACACACACAAATGTGCAAGCAAGGGAGAGAGCATATAGCATCCATTTGAACCTAAAGAGAAAATGTGAGTCTGGAATCAATGGTATAAATGTGTCATCAGGAGAGAGAGCATCCAAGATACCTTAGTCATTAATTTATCAAATTTTCAATTATTAACAAATATTTACTGAAAGCTTCCAGGATTTCAGAACTTGGCTTGTTATGAGGACTAAATTGTAAATAATACAATGTTCCTATCTTCGTAGAACTCTACATTCTAACGCAGTCAATTCAAATACACTGCAATATAAAATTTCTGATATTGAAAATCAAACATACATAAGGGTTTACAAATTGTGTAACTAAAAAATGTTTGCTCCTAATTTACAAAGAAAAGTTGCCACTTTATAAAATAAAATTGAGATTTAAAACGGTGTCATGATAGAACTTTGGAAGGCCAAACATTGTCAAAAAGACTGGGCTTTAAAAAAATATTTTACAAAATTCTGAACCTTTGAAAAGCTATTCTGCAAGATTTGGGAAGATTAAAGATAGATTTCCATTTCTAACAGCCAAGATAATTGTTCAAAATATTATGAAATAAGTATTTTAAATTAACTGTTCAATTACAAAATACACTTTTGAAAATCAATAATGGTATTTATTAGAATAAAAAAACTGCTGCACATGCCCACTAAAATTCCATTTAGCATCCATTTTAATCGAGATTCAATGCGGCATAATTTTATTTATTCATTTGTCTTCTTCCAGTTTTACTGAGATATTACTGACATAGAGCACAGAGCAACTTTACAGTGTATAATGATTTGACTTACATATGTTACGAAATGATTATCACACTAAATTTAGTGAACATTCATCATCTCATATAGACACAAAATTAGAGAAATAGAAAAATGTGTTTTTCTTGTGATGGGAACAGTTATAATTTATTCTCTTAACCAGTTTTATGTGTAGGAGACAGAAGTATTTATTATCTTTATCATGTGCTATATTGCATCCCTGGTACTTCATCTCTCTTTCGGCTGGACGCTTGCAGTTTGGGCCACCTTCATCCAGTCCCACCCTTTCCCACGCCCTGCCTCTGTGGACCACAAATTGGACTGTTATTGGATGAGTTTGTTTGCTTGTTGGTTGGCTGTTGAAATATAACTGATCTACAACACTATGTTACTTCTTGTTACACAACAGAGTAATTTGGAATGACTATACATTTCAAAATGAGCACCGGGTCCTCTGCTTGGGGAAGGGCCAGGGCACCGGCGCGTCTGAGGCCCTGGGCCCCGCCGCCAAGCTCAGGGACAGGCCCCTGTCTGCGGAGGACAAGGCAGCCTCCGGGTGCCAGAGGATATGCTGGGATCGCGCCCCTTCTCTCCGTCCTCCGACCCCAAGTTCCCTCGGCGACGGGAGAGACAGCGGGCTGGGATGTGCGCCTAGGGAGGGAAGCAGGTGCGGTTCCGGCCACGGGGGGCTGATCTCGGCCGGTGAGAAGCCCTCTGCCGGGCCGAGGACCCGCTCTACCGCCCGTGGTGCTCCCATGCCTGCCGCTTCCCCTGAGCGCAGAGGAGCGGGACAATCTCCTGGGCCTGCAGGCCGTTACGTTCCTCTCCTCGCCGCCTCCAGGTCTCCCGCCACGCATCCAGCACCTGCGACGTCAGCGAGGGGGGCGGGAGCTCGTGCGGGGATGGACCCAGCCGCAATCGCCGCCCCAGCCCGGAGCTCTGTCGTGTGCTCTGCCCGACCCGCGGTCGCTCCTTCTCGGACCTGCAGGCCGAGCTGACACTGACGCCAGAGGCGCCGTCGGGTTTTCCTGGCCCGTCCCGGGACACCGGGCCGCTTCTACTTCTGGCTCCACGTGCTTCCCGGTCTGTAGCTTAAGAGCCGAAGGACGCAGCGCCGGGTCGCTTCTCTGGCTGCACGTTGCGCGCAGGGTCAGCATTGGAACAACAGCGCGGGGGTCAACTACACAGTGCACCCCGCGTGCTACTTGTTTGATCTTTTTCTCTGGTGTGGAAGGGCCCAGATTTCCCATCCTGGGCAACAGAAATGTTCTTTATAAATGTTTTGTAGAAGATATTCTGTCCCCTACCAAAATAATATATTTGGTGGCTTGAACTGTCAGAGTCATCCGCTGGTGTTGGCCGTGAGGTTGAAAAGCAGGTCACTGCCGCAACCACTTTTGGGTGCACAGAACACACAACAGCTGTCAGACTCTGGCCATTAGCCCTCAGAGAAGGTGGACCCGTAGCGGCTGGACTCCAAGCTAGGGGTGGGGCTGGAAAGGCGGCTTTCTGTCCCTCTGGGAGCCACAGAAGTTAGCGGTGAATTGATGAATGAGGGTCTGTGCCCAGCAAATAACTATTGCTCGGAACTCTTTGGTCCCATGCATGCGGCCAGACAGAGAGCACAGGGTCAGGACAGTCTCACTCACTGCTGGATGGTGACGCCAACAGGAGGGGACCATACATGAGCAGGGGGGTCACCCTGGGGGAAGAATAAGTCCCCTCCCATCTTGGGCAGATTTTGGTAACTTGTTTTTTGTTTTGATTGTAGTTTTCATATTTTCTGGGGGAGGGCTAGTACAATCAATTCGTTTTGAAATGCTGGTCTCCAAGGAGGGATGTTTGCACTGTAATTCGAGACAACAGGCCATTGCATCCTACATCCCATCGGGCAAATTCCACACCCAGCTTGTGCTGGTAAGAACTGCAATCTAAGAGTGTTTTTTATATATTTAAATATCTGAAAATAATTCATAAAAAGATTATTTGCGACCCTCGAAAATTATATAGCATTCAAATTTCCTTGTCAATAAATAATGTTTTATTGAAACACAGTTATACTCCTTTATTTACATTTTGCTGTAGCTGCTTTTTGGCTACAATGACTGAGCTGAGTAGAAATAACAGACATCCTATGACGAATCTAAAATATTTACTCTCTGGTCCTTTACACAAGTTTGCCAACCCCTGCTCCAGAAAAGCGGGAAAAAAATGTTTTTTGAAACTCATATGCTGGGATTTATACTTTTAAAATAGTTAAACTTTTAGCGAATTTTCTCCCTGGAAACAAACTTTAGGTAGATGTAAATATGTTAAATTACTCTCAGTAATCTCAGTTAGAATAAACACTAATTCACAATTATTCCTGCACTGAGGAAAGGAATCCACCTGCAGATAATTTTATTTTTATCTCAGAAATAATCACAAATTAGTATAACTAAAACCTAGCTCCACACATATTAACATCAACTGCATAAACTGCTAGATATTTCTGAGCCTCAAAATAGAACATTGTAAGCCATAAAAGTATTTACTTTAAATTTTGGTTTGGCGACATCTCTTGCCTGTGGCAGTGTTTACCAAAGTTAATTGATCACGGAGAATTTCATCAAGAATCATTTTCTAATAGAAAACTATCAAGAGTAAATGCACTATAATTCACACTAGAGTAAAATAAACCAGAAAACAATCACATTGATGAAACAATGAATATGTAATTTACATAAGAATATAAAAATGTATAACAACAAAAAAATCACTTCTTACCTTATTTTCTGTTATTAAATATAAAAACAGATTATGCAACTTCCAGGTATTCTTGCATCTGGTAAGCCATTTCTTTCTTAAAAGGGCATTATTGCATAATGAAACATATAGGTAAATGCATTTTTAGATTTTTATTTTGTATTTAGGAATACATTTAACTTCAAATTTACCAATAGTGTATATAATCGCATTGGGACTATATACACTACAGAACACACTGGGAAATTCTAGATTTTATGATAATAATGTGTTATTTTGGATTGCTTTGAGTTTTCAAAAAAATTAGAAAGAAATTAAGAGTCCAATATAAAGAGCAAGATAGAAATCCTCTTGTCTGTTATCCTTTAAAATCGTATCCGGTTGAATTTTGAATAAAATGGATAATGAAAGGAATTTTAACAGGCACGTACAGGGAATTTTTATCCTTATAAAAATCGTTACTGATTTTCAAACGTATAGTTTTGAATTGTAACAATTTAAAAAATACTTATTTTGGAATATAGAGAAGAGCAAACCTGGATCTTAAGACAGGAAATCTAGCTTTGCTCTCCTCAATTCACGTAGAGAAGGTTTTCCAAAATTGAGAATTTTGTAAAATATTTTTACTGACCAGTCTTTCTAAAAATATATAACTTTTCAAAGTTCCAGAATTGAGACTGTTTTAAATGTCAATTTTATTTTATGAAGTGCCAACTTTTTATTGTAGACCAGTAGTGATATTTTGTGACTATACAATGTATGAACATGTCTTTTTTTTAACGTCAGAAATTTCATTTGGCAAATGATTCTTATTACCTGCATTAGAATATAAAGTTCTATGAAGAGAAAGGCATTCTGCTATTTACAGTTTAATCATCATAAGAATCCAGGTTCTGAAATGTTGGAAGTTCTCTTTAAATATTTAATAATTGAAAAGTTTATAAATGAACGAACAGGGTGATTTAGCTTATTTTTCTCCTGCATGAATCCTTTATGCTAATCATTCCTAAATGGCATTTTCCGTTTTGATCAGATGGTTGTTACAGTGTCACTTCCTTGCATGGGTGTGTGTGTGTGTGTGTGCACTCAGATGCACGTACACACAGTAATGTTGCAGCTAACATGATGGGTTTTTTAAAGGAATTTTTTTAAAGTATTTTTTTCATTTTAAAAGATTTTTATTTTTATTTAAAGACCATTTTAAAAGATTTTTATTCAATTTGTTACAATATTGTTACTGTTTTATGTTTTGGTTTTTTGGCTGCGAGGCATGTGAGATCTTAACTCCCCGACCAGGGATCGAACCCACACTCCCTGCATTGGAAGGTGAAGTCTTAACCTCTGGAATGCTAGGAAAGTCCCCATGATGGGCTTTATAGGCCCTAGAATACCATTTCTCAACCCATTAGACTTCAATGGACCTCAGGGTTATAACGAATGTTTTGGCCAACAAAGAAAAAGAAATTGAACTGAAAAAGGTCCAGAACTCATCATGCAGCCTCTACGCTCTCTCTAGCTAGCCTTCTTGAAGGTTTAATTGACAAAATAGACATTGTCTCTATGGTGATCTTTCTCCCGGAACTTTTTTTAATACCATTTTTCTACATCAAAGAGTAAAGCTTTAAAGGTAGACTTACCAATGGCTCTGTGAGGGATCTCCTTTGTGTTTACATGATTTAGTATATGCACCACTCATTGTTCTAATACATTTTTAAAGTAGAACTCTTTTCATGTCTGCAAAGATCTTTCACAGATCTTTCTCAGTCCTGAAGATATCTATCTGTTCTTCTTGGACAAAACAAACAAAGAAACCCTTGGCTACAAAATGCTATGTAGGGATTAAACCACCATCTGACTCTGAATTCTTGAGTTCTTCCTGTCCATGTACCCACAGTTATTCACCTTTCTTTAAATATAATTAATGTATACATTTTTTAAAGTCATACGAGAAATAGTAAGTGAACGTTAAGTAATAGAATTAATTGAAGCAGCAGAGGTTAATCACAAAGTATGTGTGTATTTATTCTAGAAGCCATTCGTCCGGAATGTGTATACAGATATTTGGACCCTAATGTACGAGTTAACACACATCATACTATGTTTTACATTTTCAGTTAAGATTCATCGTTGTTTCCTGATTGATCCCAGTCTTTGTAATTATGATTATAATTTTATAAAGTCAGAAAGTGTCTAACTGATCAACAGTGACAGAGTATTAACAGAAAATGCGTTCATTCTTACTTATCACAATATTTCATGATTTTGAATGACACATACCCACTCAGTAGTGTTTATGTATTTGCAATTCCTGATCTACTGAAGCAGGTTTGCTTCGTTTCTTCTTACTTGATACTGAATATTGCTTGCAGCACTTCTCAAGACCTTTCACCATCTATATATTTATATTGTATATTTAATAATAAGACAATTGCTGAAGGACTGAATTATTGGCTCAATTGCATGCTAACACATTCTTTATAGACTATTTTCCCAGTATGAGTTTTCTGATGAATAGCAAGTGAAAGATTTTCCACATTGTCTTTAGAATTGGTATCTCCTCAGTGTGAGCACTTTCTTGTTCAGTCAGGAATAAGGAATCACTGAATAATGTCCTTCCTTCATTACACTGAGACTATTTTTTCAGTGTGAACCCTCTCATGTCTAAAGACTCCATGACTAATGGAACTCTAGCATTCATTTCATCGGATTTCTTCTACAGCAGTGATTAGATGGTTTACCCCAAGAGGGCTCTCCTCGTAGTAAACCTTGGGATGTCTTCTCTACTGTGTCAGGGATGCAGCCCACTCTGAGTTCTCTGTGTATTCTGAGGCTGGAGCTCCAACTGAAGGCTCTTCCACCATGATTACAGGGTCAGGGTTTCTCTCCACATGACTTTCCTGTGGTTTAAAAGGGATAATTTCTGGCTGAAGGCTCAATATCACTGATTGCAAACACAGAGTGTCTACTCGGTATGAATTCTCTGGTGTTTATAAAAGTGGGAGCTCTGGGTAAAGACTGCACCACATGGATTCCAGACATAGGGTGGCTCTCCTGTGAGTTTTCTAGTGTGTATAAGCGTGAGAGCTGCGTTTAAAGGCTTTTCCACATTCATTGCATTTGTAGGCTTTCTCTTTAGTGTGAATTCTACCCCATGACTAAGGTTATGGCTATGACTAAGTGTTTTCTCACATAAATGATATTCCTTGTGGTTTCTCTCCTGTGTGAATGTGCTCATGTTATTGAAGCGTTGGATGGTCACTGAAAGCTCTTCCACAGTCATTCCAAACATAGGGCTTCTCTCCCGTGTGGGTTTATTGGTGTGAATAAAAGTCAGCTCTGTCTCTGCATTACCTTGATAAGGTTCGTCTTCTCCAGTGTGAGCTGTTGGTGTATAAATGCGAGGCTTCAGCTGAATTATTTCGCACGTTCAGCACATTTGCAAGAGTCACTCCAGAGTGCACTCTCTCATGTTGTCTAAGGTTGGAGGGTGACTAAAAACCTTCCACATTCTGATATCTGCATGGTTTCCTAGTATAATTAGCTTATGTTAATTCAGTGATGAATAAAGGCTGAAGTCTCTCCCATTCGGGCTGAAAGTGTAACACACGTGGAGTTAAGGTTGTTGTATGTGACATGTCCTCATATTCATTGCATTCAGTGGGCTCTTCTCCAGCATGAAATCCCTGCTATTGACAAGGAAAGAGAGGCTGTTAAAAATTACTCACATAATAATCATTCAAGTCATTTCTCTACATGTGACTTCTAGGCGGCTTCCTCAGTGATGGTCTTCATTGAAAATCTCCCCATGTTAGTTACATTCACAGGTAATGTTACTTTGCTGAATTCACACAGATTTTCTATCTGGTAAACCCTCACTTGTCATAGCTTTCTGATTAAGATTTAGGTCTTCTTTATGTTTCAAACACTATATCTATATGTGATATCTATATCTATTATGTTTCAAACACTATATCCATGTTTATCCATGAGGTATGTTTAATCAATTACCTTTTCATTGAAGCCCAGGTTAGTGTTTGACATGTAATGTCAAAAGACATGGGTCCTCAGATTGTTCCATCCTCCATTAAATTGATAGAAAATCTCCTGGCCACATGGCCAAGGACATGGAGGTCAGAGCTAGGTTTGAGTCTCTGATGTTGCTGATTTCCACATGGGGAGGAACCAAGGTGACTGAGGGCAAGGGTATCCAATGTGGCAGGGGGGCGCAACAGGGAAGGTGGGGCGCTAAAGTCCTGGAATGGGTTTTGGAGAACAAATGACGGTGCCTTTCACCAAGAATTATTAAATGAGAACTTTGCAAGAGGTGTTCTTGATGTGGAGACAGGACTCTCCAGGAGATCATGTAAGGGTTACCTGGGAATAAGTGTTAATCCTAGGAACTGAATATTAATAAAATAATAACTGAACAGTAAGTGGAATCAAAGTATAACACCCCATAATTTGCATTGTTTTCTGCAAAATGGGGATATTATATCCTCTCCACATGCCGAGTAGCCAATGCAGCCCTGTTCTTGACCATGGGAGGAAAAAGCGTTCCTTCTGTCTGCGCATGCCTGAGGGTAAGGTGGGAGGGGTCACTCCCAACTGAGTGGTTGGGGATTGATGCCTGATATATCTAACAATACTCTGAAAGGCTGGGTTCTCATGGCTGCTTTCTCTTTCCTCAGATTTATCTGCTTGATTTCCGGATTGTCCCTGCATAAGGATGCAGAGGAGGGCAGATGGTGGCAGAGTTCCTGATAATGAAACAACAGGTGAGTAGAAAACTTACTTTGATTCCTGTATTTATCCATCTTTTGCCAAATGGTCAGGTTTCTACTTTGGGTCCGGGTCTTCTAAGTGCACCCAGGAAATATTAACACCAGTTATGTTCACCACCCTGTTAGGGATATGGCATGTCAGGGACCAATGTAGAAACACTCTCTTTCCGAACATTTACTTTCACTTGCTCCAGCCTCCATTAAGGCTGTGACCACACAGAAGACAGGAGAGGTTTTTTCCTTCTCTTTTTTGAAAGGTCATCCCTTGGGTTCAGTGGCCTCCTTCATCACGTTACTGGCTGCAGTGGACTTAGGAATGCGGTGAACACAGGGGATAGAGAATGACTCAGAACAGAAATCTCTAGGCCAGTGGGGAGCAGACGTTTCATCAGGTGAGTCCTATGTTATAGGTGCTGGGGTGAGTGGGGTTTGGTGAGAGACAGCAATAAAGGATCATTTATTTTTTCTAATTTTAAAAAGATTAACCTTTTACAGACTACTCATTAACATTTTGATAGCTTCAAAAAGATAAAGGTAAGTTCCTTAGCAAAATTATTCACATAACTCTGTTCCTTTGTGTTCTTAACCTTCATTCAAATTAGAAAGTTGAATTCAATGCCTGCAGATTCTTATTTTCTTAATTATGACTGTGTATGGACGAGAAGGGGCATAGTACACAAAACGAAGTGTAGAGCACTGGACAGCAAATGACAGTCTGTGGAGCTCCAAGACCTCACTCCCACACAGATCCATCAGTAAAACAACCAGATCTGCCTGAATGATCTGGGATTCTAGCCCAGGGAACCCCAGAAGTGGGAACAATGGGCTTTCTGATCCCACCATTGCCAGCCCTGGTAAGTTTTCCTATTAGACCCGGGGATGTGTGTGTGTGTGTGTGCTTGTGTGTGTGCGTGTGTGTGTGTGTTTCTTCTTCAGGACACCCCTGGACTTGCCGAGTGTGCATCACTGTTGCATGAAAGCTATGCTCATGTGGTGCTAAAGTTATAAGACCCTCTCAGTCTTGTATCTTCCTGTGTTGGATACATAAAATTTCTCTCATAGGTCCAGATGCAAATGTTCAGTTGTCTCCTTGGCTCCTACCTGCAATGGCATGGGGCTGTCTTCCTTGGGAAAGCAGCTCTAGGCTCATGGAGAGAAGAGCTGCACAGGTGTAGGGTGGGCAGAGATAATTGGAGCAACCAAGTGAATTGTTAAGGTCTCCTGATAAGGAGGTAAGAGGCTGGGCACTAAGGGAACGCAAGTCTTCAGAGTCAGAGTTCTGACTGCAGAATTCTCCACATTAGCGTGAGGAGCGCATCTCCTTCGCGGCAGCCTCCTGCACAAATCTTCCCAGCCCCGTCCGCTGCTGGGGGCCGGTAGCTCCTAGGTGGACGGCCCGAGACGAACTCGAGCGTTTGGGCGGTCGGAGCTGATCCGTCGCCGTCCAGCGATCAAAATCCATCGCGCTGACGTTCAAGCCCGTTGTCGGGAGCCATCTGGCGGCCGCTTTTATATTGTCCCTTCCCTCCTGAGCTTTGGCGACCTTCGCGAGGGATGTGACTCGCCCTCCAGGAGAGGGCCAGAGCTCCGGGAGGCCGGCGACGCTGGCGGCGACCATGCCGGTGCTGCGGAGTGGTGGGCGCCTTCTGTTCTCACCAGAGATTGAATGTGGAGAGGTGTATGTTGTGGGGCCGAGGCTGAGCTCTCTTGCAGGTTGTGGATGAGGTCTGCGCCGGTCGACCAGCATTCTCTGGTGCCCCTTGGCCCGCGGAGACCTCACGTCCTGTTACGTGTGGCCAAGAGAGGTTGTCTGTGAACAGCGTCGTACACCGTGTGTCACGATTCGTCGGTGCCTCCTCGCCGACTTGGGGGCCCAGGTCCCTACTGTTGCAGCCTTGGCGTTGGGGCTGCTCAACAGGGGCCACTTCAGTTTCTCCGGGTTCCACGCGATGCGGTCACGGGGGCGGGTATCGCCCTGAGGCAGGGGCATGGGATGCTTGTCAACAGACGGGATCCACCCGGTAGATTGAACCAACGTCTACGCGGGGAGCTCCCTTCCCCACGCTTTGGTCGCCTCGTCAGCGTGGCGCTTGCGTTTCCAACCTGTTCAGGTCCCCTCACCGCGGACTGTCGAGGGCAAGCGTGTAGGGCGCTCATGGAGGGCCGGCAGTTCTTCCTAGGCTTCCGTGGTCGTTGGTCGTAGCCGTTTCTCTTTGTGAAACAGGGCCCGCCCGGGGCATCCGTGATGGTCGGGAGGAAATACGAGCCAGGCCGCGGTCCTGGGTCGGCGCGGTTGTCGGTAGCTTCTCTGAAGAAGCTCTGCAGACCGTAAACGACCTATAGACGAGCGGGCGCAGGGGAGGACCCCCCAGGGCGAGAAATGAGACCGATGGTGGCCTGGGTCGAGGACGGGTGTCAGGGTCGTGGTGGTGCGCCTTCGCCCGTGTGCGATCTGGATACTTCCTGTTGAAGTTCACAGCAGTTGCACGTCACTTGACGTCTGCAGCGGCAAGGTCGACCAGATGGCCAGATTTCGGTATTGGGGCAAGAAGAAACTTTAATGAATTGAAATTCTTTTTGTTGTGAGATTCATTACAATGTGAACATTAGTGAAATAAGAAATCCTAAGATTTACAGTAAACCCACATTACTGTAATAATTACTATCGTTTGCAGCTTTTTTCACAAAGTGTTTATGAAATTTAAAATATATTTAGTACATTGTTTTGCGATACAAGTCTGCTAATGAGAAAAATGGAATTCTTTGGCAAGGGGGATGCCATTTAACTTATTACAGATTCCTATCATCAAAATTTCAATTGTTAATGCTGACTTATAAGGAGATTTTGCATGGTTTATGTATTTCATATTTGAAAATTCTTTTCACACAGATATGTACTACCAAATACTGCAGTTCATGAGTGTGTGATTTTAACTGACCATATTCATTGTTTGGAAGGAATTTATAAAATTCTGTTTGATTCTTCTATTGATATTTGCCTTTTAGTATGTCATTATATTGTCCATTAGTCATTGACAATTCTGTCTGCAGTTAATTTTAAAAACATTGATTCAAGTTTCTCTATCCACAGAGTATCTGATTGCTTGAAGATGATGAAGGAGGGTTTTGGGATGCAGAATTTTCTAAAACCACCTGGAAGGCTGGGAACCTCTCCCTCCAGCCACAAGGCCCTGCCCCACACCCTGCAGCAGCCAATGTGGAAAATCACACTCCAACCACCGCAACAATAGGCCCCAAGGGTCAGGACTTGGACAGTGACTCACAGCTTCGCCATTTTCATTCCTTTCCATGTAGAATCAAATGCGGGGAAAGCCAAATATGTTCCCTTAAGTAATCACTTAGGACGTCCCTCTTCCTATCAACTTGTCTCCAGCCTCCTCACATCACAAGCTCTGGGGAGCACATGCCTTCCTTTTTTTTGTCACCAGAAAGTGTCCCCACTCTTATGTGCCCTGAGTCTCAGCCTGATGTGAGTGGTGGTGGCTGACTCCTGTGCTCTATAGACAAGTTCTGAGTAAATAGTGCTTGTTCTCATTTGGTGTGTGTGTTGGGGGGTCTTTTTTCATATCTACAGAGCTTAGGATGGCAGGAAGCAAATAAAACTCATGTTAATGTTTCCCATGTTATTTTAAAAATCACACTTATTAATCACCATTTTTTAAGTTGAGACATAATTCACATACTATAAAATTCACTCTTTGAAAAGTGTAGAATTTAGTGATTGATAATCTACTCACAAAGTTGTGCAACCATTGGCACTAATAACAGAACATTTAATCACCTCAAAAAGAAACCCCATCCCCATTAGTCTCTTCTATTCCACCTATGCTCAGGCCACGGCCACCACAAATGTGCTTTCTGTCTCCACGGATATGCCTATTCTCAATATTTCATGTGACTGGAATCATACAATATGTGCCCTTTATGTCTGGCTTCTTATACTGAATATCATGCTTTTGAGGCTCATGCTTTAGAATGTATCAGTAATGTCCTCCTTCGTTTGGCCTAAGAATTTTTCTTTTTAAGCCATAAGATTTTACGTACATTCACATGCCTCCAGGTTTTTGGAGGTTTTTTTTTTTTTTTTTTGTAAAATATATATTTTCAATTTTAACCATTTAAAGTCTACAGTTGACTAACATTAAGTACTGCTTCCCTGCCTGGCCCCAACATACCCCCACTCACCTGGAGCTTCCAGTAGGCCCAGAGGACACAAGCCCAGCCATGCTGCCCTTCCTTGGAAACTCCAACGTCATCCATCATGACCATGATCCCACTATTAGTGCCCCTCATTGTAGCAAAAACAACCCCGGACATGGATAGACTCTAGTGAAGAGGACAGCTGCCCCCAGGCAAGTTGTGCTTGGGACAAGGAAGCAGTGCCCTGGGACCTGCAGTCACCCTGGGGTCACATGAGGTACAGTGCTGGTCTCCTGAGGGCATATTCTGCTGAGGTCACGGCCAGGCCCCTATGGAGGAGAACCAGTGAACACTTAGGGACATCTCTTGTCATTCTTTTCTTCCTTCCTTCCTTTTTTTCTCTTTTTCTCTTTCCACCCGGAAGAGGTAAAGCTTGACAAGAAAAAAGTAAATGACTTTCTAGACCATCCATATTTCAGGGCTGCCTCATGGACCTGTCCTTATTTTCTCAAAAAAAACCCTTTAAGGAACTAAGATGTTCTATGTGTTCCATGCACGCTCACCTGTGTGCCTGCCCCGCACAGTCCCCCGTCTTCCCTTCCCTCTTCCAACACTTCACTCCCCTGTGGGGGCTTATTCAATGGCAAAGATTGCTGTGAGTTCCAGCATGGTGTCTGCCTCACCCCCTTCATGACTGTCTTGCTGAACCAACAGCCTTTGTTCTGGCTGCTCGGGAACCCTCGTCTGTCCCCTGCTCAGGGACACTGCTCATCGTTAGCAACACCCAACTGTATTCCCCATTGTTCAGGCCCTGGGAAATCGGCTGTCCTGACCTGGGACAGCTTTAAATATAAGAAATTGCTACCTTCCACCTCTGGTGTCAGAAGGCTGGGTGTGTGGCCCAAGGCTCTCGGAGGTGTTTTGCATCCTCCCAGAATCTCCTCTCACCACCCTAAGAAACTCTACTACCAGGACACCTCCAACCAACACCCTCCATTAGGTGCTGAGCTGTCAATATTTCCAGCCCAGAAAGACCACAGCCTGTGCTTTGCAACAGGGAAAACCCTCTCCTCTACTTCCAGTCCATCCAAGTGTCCCCACCGTTCCTCAGCTCGCACAGCCCACAGACGGTTTCTGAGTCTGTACAGCAGGTGAAGTCCCATAGGTGTCAGGTCCTGAGTCTCTTCCAGCTACCATGTTCCACTCAAACTTACATGACAAGTCCACGGTCCTCTGGGAGTGCAGGGGCCCCTCCCATGTGCCTCTTCTGGCACTGTTGCTGGATCTCCTTCCTCCTTAGGTCAGGGGAAAGAGCTTGGTTTCTCTCGGCCTGTGAGTGGGGAAGTGTAGGAGGAGACGAGCGGCCTAGAGTCCAGCCTATTCTGCATCCTGTGGGCCCATGACTCTGGCGGGTGCAAGCAGAGGGAGTTATGGGACAGCGAGGCTCTTGGCCTGCTTAGTGGCTCGGGATTTAGGGCACATTCAATTATAGGCTGAACCTAGTGGAGCATGTTGGTCAACAAGCAATTTCTGCATGTGTAGGAACTGAACCAGTTCACCAAGCTCTCTCAAAACTAATAAACACTCTTACTTCTGGCAACAGGGGAAGGGCAGATGATGTTCCAGGAAACTCCTCTTTAACCTCCTGGGAACATTCTGACAGGGTCTTTGAATATGCAACAAATGTCTGCTTTGGTTAAGAAGACATTGGGTGATTTGAAGGTACATTCTGGTAATGTAGAAAACTACAGTACTTCAAAATTAAAATCCTATTTTATGATTTAGAATCTACTGTACTTAGATGACTGATAAATTGTTTAATGAAGACATTGGTAAAAATAAAAGCTGAGAGCTACAGAGGTTTTTTTGTTTTTGTTTTTGTTTTTGTTTTTTTTTTGCATTACTTGGGCCTCTCACTTTTGGGGCCTCTCCGGTTGCGGAGCACAGGCTCCGGAGGTGCAGGCTCAGCGGCCATGGCTCACGGGCCCAGCCGCTCTGCGGCATGTGGGATCTTCCGGACCGGAGCACAAACCCGTATCCCCTGCATCGGCAGGCAGACTCTCAACCACTTCGTCCCCAGGGAAGCAGGAGAGCTAAAGAGTTGTAACATTACTTTCTATTTTCATAAATTTTACATTATAGTCTAAAACTGTGGCATGCTTACCTATTTGTCCATCTATCTCTCCTTCTTCCTCTCTCCGTAGTGTTAAGATGTTCGTCACTATTTGGTAGGTGTCAATTCTTCTGCAACATGCACACTTCATTGTGTAGGAGAAGTGGTAACGTTTGTTCACAGGAGTGTAAGTGAGGAGGTGATGCGCGGGCGGGCTGGGCCACTGCAATGTGGTGAAAGAAGGACAGGCATTGTCCACGGGGGATGGCACATGGACCCTAGGCTCCTGCTTTTATCCAGACATCTGGGGCGCCCTGATTCACTCTTGACCCAGTAAACAAGGAGCCTAGAATATCTGTGTGAGCAGCCCTGGCCAGGAGCCCTTCACATACTTCTCTCCATTTACATCGTGGGCATGGAGTTCTCTCAAAGATCTTCAAAGTTCTCAGTTCTTCTGATTTCTATAGTCTTCGCTTTTCTTCTTGCCAAGGATGTCACTAACTAAATTAGCCTATGTACGATTAATATGAACATATAGTGTTGATATATTAAAATAATATTAGTATATCATATTTAACATTTTATTTACATTATATGTACATTTATTTATATAGTATTATTTTATTATAATAAATTAAATTAATAAATATAAATAAGCTATTAATATGAATATATGTTACACCTGCGACTCAGGATTTGCCTCCTGGGTGCTCAGCTCTTCCCACTGAGCCAGGCTGTTTGCCTGAAAAAATGAAGACTTCAGGGCAAAGTGAAATGTGAGGGGGAGGTGGGCAGAGAAGACCCAACCTGCAGTCACAGTGAAGAATGAGGTGTGTTCTCAAGACCAGCTTGAAGCGCACATTCTTAGTGAGAGGAGTGGATGCAAACACTGTCGCCCACCCCGTGCGCCCCATCTGGAGTGGAGAGGGGAGGAAGCGTCCTCCAGGTATTTCTTCACCGGCTCCTCCCACCGGACCCCCTCTCCTCCCCAGTGTCTGCTGTGACACTTGTTTTTTGACACCTGGAGGTGAATTTAACCCTCCCCCACTGTTCTCCTCCCTCCTGTCTCTCTTTTCTTTCCCTTCATTGAGGCTCTCAGGCCTGCTATCAGGTTGGCTGGGGGCCACAGCCAGTCGTAAGCACCTTCCCTGCAGCCAGTGAGCTGGCCCTGCTCCATCTTCCTCCTTTTAGAGCTGTGATAACTGGGTACCTGCTGTCACTGGAGACTTTCCCTGCTGTTATTCTCCCCTCGCGAGGTGGTTGGATGTGAGGACAACTAAAGGCGACTCTGACTTTCCCCGGGTGTGCATGGTAGCACCTATTGTAGTTTGTTAAGGCTAGCCACCTAAGCACAGGCTGTGCATTGTTTTAAGATATAGCCCAAAAATACAATAAGAAAAAAGCTCCCCTGATAAAGTTGGCGTGACTAAATATATTCAGAACTTCATTGAGCCTATTCTCATACACTCAATTTACTACAGCTTTAGAGGTTTCTAATTTCTACTCAGATTTGCAAAGATTGGCCACTGGGAAATTTATTAGCTGTCATTGTATTCCAGATGGCAGAGTACACAGGGACTAAAGGTAGAAACACCTGCAAAATACCTAATATGGTCAAAAGTGTCCGAATACTTTTAAAATGTTATTGATTAACCATCCAGACAAATGAGAAATGCCAGAGAAAAGTCAAATAGAGACATGTATTCATTCAGCCAAAAAGATGAACGAAGTGAGAGGTGAGGTGAGGAAGCTGGCCCAGTGTGGGCGGTGGGACCAGGCAGCTGTGGCGGCAGCTCTACCACGTCCCTCACGGTGCTGCTCTCTCAGCCCCCCAAACGGGCAGATTTTCTTGGTAAACTCAGTGTAAGGATATCAGCCATTCATCAGGCACTTCTTTGGCTTCACACGTGAGCAGGACCCTTGTAGCTGCAAGGTTTACGAATTAGATCCTCTGCAGTGGCTAGTCTGTGTTCTGTACTCTCCTCAACTGAGGCTGCTTCTGGTGTCTATCACAGAACCTATAACACGTCCTGAGTGTCCAGGCTTACAGCGGTGCTGCTTGAGACTGGGCTGTGACATTTCCGTGTCTGGCATGTAGCAGGCATTGAATGAATATTTATTGGGGTCAAGGAGGCTAAACTGCACAAGCATCTACTCCTAAGCTGCTTCACACAGCTTGTGACTGCAGCTGAGCTCCAGAGACCTCACGGCCTGTGGTGGGGGTTAAAGTTCTCACAGCTTGTTTCATCTGCATGTTGCTTTCCCCCTGATAATGTGATCCTTTTAGCTTCTCCTCCTAGAGTTTTGCATAGACCAAGTGAGAAAGACCAAAGTTGTTCCAGTCTTGTGTCAGGCTTTTAAAGCTCAACTACACTGAAAGCTCATGAGAGGTACAGTATCCCGTGGGGGTGACTTTCAACAAGAGTTGTCACAGTGGCACTAACCTCAACAAGTCTATTCACTTTTTGTATAGAGGTTTTAGTCCAATACTCTGCTCAAAAAGTTCAGAAGGCACACTTTGTGATATTTAAGCCCTTTGCTCTTGCTCTAGGGCAAGATTCCTCAACCTGGGGATTAACGGCATTCTGAGCTGGATAACTTCTCGCTGTGGGAGCTGTCCCGTGAGTTCTGTGATGTTGAGCAGCAGCCCTGGCCTCTACCCAGTAGCATCTCCTCAGGCGTGACAACCCAGAATGTCTCCGGTTACATCCACTAGTCCTCTGGGGATAGGGGATTGAGGAAAAATTCCTCCAGCTGAAAATTTTTTTCTCAAGTGGCACCAGTAGATTGCAAGGAGAACCAAAACGACAACAACAAAAACAACAACAACAAATGACTCACCAAGACTTCCCAGTGATGGAATTATGACAAACTAAAGAATAGGCTTTCCTTGTGTAGTATCTTCAGGCTATTTTTGGATACTTCTGTGCAGAGCTGACTCGAAGTCCTCCATCCCTTAGTGGTATTTGGCCCAAGGCCCCAAGATGCCTTTACCTAAAGTGTGTTTAATGTCACGTTTGTTTAATATATTCCCCCAGATGTGCCCCTCTGTGTGCCTGCATCAACAGCGTGTATCTACTTAGATTAGACAATGTGAGAAAATAGAATCCTCATTATTTCAATAGCCTCCAGCGTAACAACGCACAAGGAAGCTAAACTAATTTTACTGATAATAGTGAGACTTTGCTACCAGAATATGTAGTAAATATTAGGAAACAATCTATTTTACAGTAATAATTCAAAATGAAGTTAAAGAAATTTAATCATCATGGCTGTTTACCACCAGAATCAGGTAGTGTAGCATGTTAGGTGGTGCAGCAGGGTGAAGATGACAAGACAAATATCTCTAACGTGTTCCCCACTTACTCATCTCTAATATATGGGGCACCACTCAGGGTGCACACGGATGTGCCACCCACACCTCTGGCCCAGAAAACACTCACTTCCCAGCTGCTGGAGTGCCATCAACAGGCAACATCTGGCCAAGATCCCCTCAGGCAGCCTCACCCATGCATGGGTCCCTCTCAGGGCTGCCACACCCAATGGTCAAGTGCAGAGGGGCACTTACAACACCTGTGATGGCCACATATGCTTCAGAGCCCCCATGGGCTGAGCCAAGGCTTCCTTGGCGCTGGACACCTGCTCAACTATGCCATCTGGCCAATCCTGCTCCCTCTCTGCCCTGTCACAGAGGTTGACACCTAAGTTGCACTCTGCTTGCCAAAATCCATGTTAACATTCCCTTCCAGAGAAACTGACTTGTGACGGGGGGAAAGCAGTGATGAGGGGGAATTGGGAGCTAGACTGCTCCACAGTTGGAAGTAACAAGGACCCCTCCACGGGCTAGATGGGGCACCCATAGTGTCTGGAATAGGCGATGGTCCAGGTGTGCAAACTCTCACAGGTGACAGGGTAGTAATTGCTAGTCACCATCGAAACAAGAAAAGGAGCTTCTGGGTAGAAAGAAAGCAGAAAAAGCTGAACCCCCCACCCAGACGGAGGATTTTGATAAAGATATTTTCACATATTGAGGTATGGGGACGTCGTCTGGCTTATACAGGTGTTAACTTGAGTGTTATGCATACTAGAGCAGCCTGCGTGTGGCCTATCAAACATACATTGTGCTTCTGCTTTGATTATTAAAGAAAAGAGTGCATTGACCAGAAGTAAAGAATGTCCATGTTAAAAATAAAGATGAAATGCCTCCCTTCCTGGGATGCCAATGCTGAAGCTCCTTCAATAATAAGCCTCACTTCCCAAGTGCCAAGGCCATGCTGACTCTCTGTGTATGAGCTGATCTGTTTTTTGTTTGTTTTGTTTTTGTTTTTTCCCTGAAACCTTAAAGGAAAGTATCCCTGACTTGTTTAATGTTCTTTGTTCTGACAATATATAAAATTTTGCTGAAAACCATGCTTACCTGAGACAGCTCATCAGAGCTATCTTAGCGGTTGTCTTCCAGGCTATAGTCCACAGTTTGGCTCAAATCAGATGCTTTTCTATTCCTATTATAGATTGTTTATTGATTATTTTCATCAACAATTTATTAGTTAAAGTAGCCAGACTCCAAGTCCCAGACGAGGTTAGTCAGCCACTCACCAGAGGTCTGCTAGCCCGTGGGACGTTAGCGCCGTGACAGGGACCCTAACTTGGTAGTGGAATTCAGGAGGATGCCCCTGAGCGTTGAAGCCCACACTCTTCTGATCCCTGTGAGCCTGCAGAAATGGCCAACCGCCCCTGTGTAGACCAGGTACAGCCCCTCCATCCTGTTCTTGCAATGAGAATGAGTGCTTGGTCCCTTCTTACTGCTCAACTTCCACCCTTTCAGCTACCAGCCCTAGGGAGAAATTGGTAACCCCAAAGAACACCCCAAATTGCCTCAGTGCTCATATGAATAGTTGGAGGAAGTAGTTGAAGGAGCAGAAGGAGTGAGATTTCCCCAGAGCTAGAAAATTGCGTCCCGATGCGTCACCTGTGAGTAACGACCCCAGCTGCCACCATCCCTTTTGCCTTCCAGGTGTAGGGGGTCTGCGGGATCCTTGCTAAGTCTATTTTTCGCCATTCCCAGCCCTTCCCTATCATCACCCCTTCACCTTGAAACATGTTCAAGAAATTTGATTAAAAAGAAAATGTGTTCAGCTACATCCAGTGGAAAACCTGCTATTATGGGTATTAAGAACATGTAGAACCATTCCCAGGCATTGAACCATGGCTTCATCCAATCGTGCCTAAGAAGGAACCAGTTAAAAGAGTGGTATGCTATGAACAGAAAGAAATCTTCACAGTGACTGGAGAGTTATTCTATTTAGAAAAAGAGAGGGTTTTTTTAATCCAACCCCAAGGTTATTCCACACAGAAAGAGATAAAAAAAAGACCCTTTTTCCACACCAACAGGTGGATAAAGGAGCCATCAAATTTGTACTCAAAGGAGTTGATATCACGTGTCTACACTTAGCTTCTCGAGGAGCTAAGCTTTGCTCCACTGCAGCAGATAGGATTGTTGCAATTGAGGCAGAAGGAAAACAGCTTGCTCTGGGTGCTGCAGTCGTGAAGGTGTCTGCAGATGATGCTGAGAAAGTCAACACAGCAACTGGCATTGAAACATGTATTATATAAAAGGTGGGCTGTGGCACGTAAAAGCATATAAGTAAGTCTCAGATGGAATGCACTTGGGCTCCACATGGATGTGGTGCAATATCTGTGTTTGTGTGTGTGTGTGACAGCATGACTACAACGCCCCTGTGATTATGCTGAATAAATTCTACACATGCAGAAAAGAGAACCCAACAAACAAACAACTGTTGCCGCCTTGCTCGGAAAGAGTGCAGACCAGCTGCCCCTGTGTCCTCTCCTGACCATCAGGCTATAACTCTCCCAAAAGAGCTTCATGACCCAGCCAGTGTGCTGGTGGGACTGCGAGAAGACAAATGGGACTGAATTCTCAGTGTGTCACCTGAGATGCCCTCATGGGAGCGTCTGGACAGGACCGAGCATGGAAGAGTCAAGTGTAGGGGCACTGAACTGGCTGGAGGGTTTTCCTCTCGACATCCCTGCGGAGTCAGAGCCGCCTCAGCCCTTCATGGTGGAGAAGGGAGACGATGAGACGCCTCAGCCCCTACACATGGACAGGCAGCTCCCGGCTCTTGCGGACTTCCAAAGCCTCATGCTAAGAACTGACTTGCAATAACTTTGTTTTTGTCATTAATGTACTAGATATTTTTAGTAACATTAATCTGAAAACGGGTTATTACCACGGATGTCAGTAATGGAATTAGCTGCGCTAGAGATAACCTACAGTTTAACCTAAAGTTTACAACGAAGTTTTCGCCTCAAAGTTTTAAGGAATTCAAGACGAAACTAGAATAAGACAAGACACCACAGAAACTGCTTGGTGACTGGGCTTTATATTCACTTTAAAGAAAATTATCTCTAAAAACTTAGAAACGTTTAATTATGCATATTGTTATTAGCATGAAGGTGAGAGATAGAAATGAAATATGAACCTAGATATGCTTATAGCAGTGTTATGTGGTTCTGTGGAAAGCTTTCTGCAGTGTTCTCAAATAGCAGTGGAAAACCCCAAAGCAGGAAATCGTGACACCTCAAAGTCATGCTGTTACCCGACAAAAGCAAGCTGCAAGGCAACACACAGTATTTAAGACAAGTAAAAATGAAACTTTATTATCTGTGAGTAAATAAAAGTATATTTGAAAAAAATTTTTTTAAGTTGTCAGAATATATACAAATGAACCATGGATACCTTGATACGTGTGAACGAGAAATTGTACTTTTACTCTGAAGTATTCAAGGTTTTTTTTGTGTGCACTTGGAACTCAGGATGAACTTGAACAAGAGTTATACACTGTTTGTATTTAAAAACACGCGCACACATGCACAATTTTACATGTGATAACAGAAATGTCTTGTCATACAGCCTAGAGTCAAGTCAAATAGTAAGTTACATGGAAGAGAATGGGTTTTTATTTAAGGATTAGAGACAGAACACACTCGAAGCACAAATAATAAAACCCTCACTGCACAGTAGTCACTAGAACATTCCTTGAGCACTCGCTGGGTTTAAGCCAGCTTGGAAATCAGTTATTTGTCTAAACTAAGTGAGAATTTATGCCCGGTTCCTAGAAAACATATGTTTTAATTAACTTGGCTGCCAGTATCTCTCCAGGGAAGAAAATATACATTTTATTTTCAAAACTCCTCTGGGCCTGTTCTATCATGGATTGGTCCATTAAAAACAAAACACCCAAATCAATATTTTAAAATACTATTTTTGCTTACCTGAAATCTTCCTCCTTTTTAGAGCTTTTTATTTTCTGTCATCTGTTCAACACAGTGCAAAGTAAATACAGTTGAGTCCACAGCAGGGGCCGCTACTCAGGGGGCTCGGGGCTTCGGACATCACTAGGAGTTGAAATGGCAAAGAGCATGTTTGATGCAGAACCCTAAAGGCATTTTGGTACTGGATAATCTACATCTACAGAAAGCACATGATAGCCTGATACTGTTTCCTACATCTGCCACAATTTAAAATAATTTTCTAATGTTTTATTTTCTGTAACCTGAGATTGGGAATGTCGGGGAGAGGGTATAAATATAACTATTTATGTAACTCATTCTAAATAGAGTATAATTAGAAAGTATAATTAGACTTGAGTCTAATTCCCCTTCATATCCTAGTTTCTGTGGCTCTCAGTAGATAAGGCTCAGGTTCCAGTCCCAGCTCATTTCTACAGAGAGGACAGTAGGTGGCACCATCAGCCAGTTTAAAACACAGTTCACTGGTTTGGTTTGTTGTTAACCAGTTTACCACACCCGAGCAGGAACCTAAATAGTTTTGTGCATAAGTGCATTAAGTCCTGGCCATTGTCACGGGAGAATAATCCTAGAAGAGCACAAAGCCATTTAAGTAGATCTGTATGAAGTATTTACAAATAACCACAGGAAGAGACTTTGCCTCTCTGTAGATCGAGATTATCCAATAATTAAATGCGTTTAGGGTTTGTGTCATAAATACTCTTTGCCACTTTAATTTCTGGTAATGAGAAAAGTCTGCCTGTGACCATCCCTAAACTAGTTTGTCCTTTGACCCTGGCCAGACACATAGACTTTATATATTTAGGTTTTCTTGTCTGGGGGAACAAAAAAACTTGACCTAGCTGCTCACAAGTGGAAAACAAAGTATTAGACCTTAAAATGTTCCAGTAGAGTGCAGATCAAACCCTCCCGATTCTAGACACTTCATAGAATGTTTGTAAACCTTTTCAGCCACCACTCGCTCTGACTCAGAAAGCTTACTTTACTAGGTACTGTTCACACTGGAAATGTGTTGAAATCACTGCAGCTATGTTCTACTCCAGTGCACAAGGATCGCTACAGACTAGGAACAGTGTTAAATATTCGGAAAGGGTAAATGCAGGGCATTTAATTTTATTTGAATAAAAACCTGTGCACAAACACATTTTATACATGACTTCAGGGAGGCCACAGGCTCCCTGGGCTCCCTAAGCCCCTCAGATTAAGATCTCCTGACCTGGGAGTGAAAGAAAACAAACACACCCCTACCACCTTCCCCATTCAGACCTCTGGTCCCACCCCAGCCACACCCGTGGGAAGGCAGGTCTGACACTCAGCACACATACTGTCCCAGCTGCAAGGCGGTCAGACGTGTTATACGAAGCAGATCCGCCACAGAGCACCTCTGCTTCCTACATCCTCCTGGCCCAGAAGGAGATTTAGAAAAAGCACAGAGGAGAACATCAACTCAGCAGAGCAGTCTCGAAGCACAAGGGAGCGCAGAAACAGGAAGCACAAATAAGCCCAGGGAATGACTGACTTCTGACGTTTTTGTTGATAACAGATCTGAGTGAAGTTTTCCTGCTCCCTGCTGATGGCATCTCTGTATCTGCAGGCACTTTCTCTTTGCCTCGCAGTGAAATGCAACTGCTTGTCAGAAGGCCGATCTCTTCTGTCATCCATAGGTCGCCTTCTCGGGGCTGTCATCCCTGTAACCCTGGACTCTATGCTGATTGTTCCATTGGTTGTTAACACTTCTATAAACGGAGATCTAACTGCCAAGAGTTCAAAATCCCAGTGGTCTGTCAGGTCCCACCACCAATTCACTCCCCAGAGTCATCTCTGAAGTGGGTAAAAATGCCACAAACTCAGGACTGAAGATACTACTGTGGGAACATGAAATACATTTAGAACCTTAGAAAGTCTAAATGTAAAGGTACTTGTTTTCCTTTAAAGTCTGATAAGAAAATGACCCTCTTGCTTATCTTGTCTAAAGAATAAAGATGGACAGGTACTTACTGAAGATAAGCTACAAAATTTGAGACTGAAGAATGGAATTAAAAGAGATTTGTCTCATGCAGAATAACTACTCGGGTTTGAGAATTTGAGAGCAAAAAGAAAACGATTCAAGAAAAGGTCTTATTATTAGAGCTGAGACCATATGCGATTTAGTCAAATTTCTTTTTCTGAAGGCCAGATCGCCTTGTACAGACTTGTACAGACACAAGGCTGCAACTTTCTTCTCTACTGATCTACAGAGGGGTCCACAGCCACCACTCCAGACCACCGCATTGTGCAGCACTCAAGATGCTCAGGACTCTCTCCTATGTATCCCTGGGGAGAGACTCCCAAATGGTCCATCCACTGGGCCTAGCTCTACATGCTTTTAAACACCCTTTAAACCTCTGAAGAGAGCTCTCCTCTCTTCCACATGAAATATCCCCTCACATCTCCTCACTGTTAACATGGCTGCTGGTTTTACAATCAGTCTTAAGGTATGGTCTCCTGACTAATGTTTCTTATTATAATAAAGTCAACGGTTTTATACAATATCTTACTGGCATTATTAATATGTCAGATGCAGAGAAAGAATTCAAGTATTAAGGCAAATAATTGTCCTCCTAGCCTTATGAATTATCTAAGTATCGTCTCAACTGATAATGAATGTACAGAGCCTTTTCATAGGGAAAAATGGGGGAAAAGGTAAGAAAATTAGATCAAGCTTAACTCATAAAATTAGCAGCGGTAGATGTTCTTTGAAAGGAAGAACACAAAGGATTATGAATCAGAAAACTGCTTCCAAAGTGAAAGAAAAGAAGCAAAAGCCACCAGAAAATTCTCATGAGTAGACATTTTAGGGAAGCCGGATAATCTTTCTGGAAAAACAAATTGGACTTTCATTCAGTTGGTAGAAATCGTGCTATAACTTTTAATCTTTAGAGATTTAAAAAGAATTTAATGTCCACATTTATGAGAAGTTGATAATATGTGTAGAAGGTTCAAGAACCTATAAATATTAAATACTTTATGTTGTATTCTGCCACCCGCCCTTGCCCAGGACCCCTGTCTTCAAAGTCAGCCACTGTGGTTGATTTCCCAGGTATCATTCCAGAGTGTCATTTTATGGGTATACAAGAAAATGTGAATATATATTTTCCTTCACTCCACATTTTAATACATAAGTAGTTGTATAATGTTTCATTACATCTTCCTTATATTCAGTTGAAAAATATCTGGGGAAAAAAACTTCTATCAGGACGTTGTTTCCTACAAAGCAGTCCACTGAGTGGATGATGTACTATAATGCATGTTGCCAGTCCATATTGGGATAAACGTTAATAGTCAACCATCTTTTGACATTACAAACAATGCTGCAATGCATAATTTTGGCCTATGTTATTCTACTGCTAAAATCTGTATAGGATAGTTTCTAAAGGATTTGTAGCCTAAAGTATTTCTAACTGAAATAACATTTGATAAGATGTTACCAGTAAGAGAGCAGGTACTGAGTTTTTCTGAGGAACCTAGAAGTGGTCATTTCTCTGTATTTTATTATAAATTCAACCTCTCCTCTACCAGATTCCTCCCCGATCTGTGTTTGAAAACATTTTCCAACCTCTTCTACCCTTGTGACTTCTCTATAATCTGTTCCTCTTCTTAGCAGTGTCATTCATTCTCATGCCCACCATAGCCTGACATGGTCTCTAACTGCTGTCTGCTCGTCTCTCTTTGTCCATCATTGCTCAACCCACTCCACTGGAGAAACACTCAACATGGCCAGACATCTTGTTGAGTATGAAAAAATGGATCATGGATGATTCTGACTCACTGAGCCTGGATGAGAGGAGACATCCAGAGGGGAGTTTAAAGTAGCTGGGGAAGGAGAAGAGGATTTAGGTTTCATCCATGGTCATCATTCAGGGGAAGGTGCTACTGAGACTTTACATAGGAGCAGGAGAAGACAGAGTTAGATGCAAGTACTTTCAGTGGCCCAGAAATGACAGGTGAACTGAGAGGAAGGGACTCCAAAGGAAGAGCAAGGGAGAGAACACAGTGAGTTGGGAGGCCCAGGGGGCGACAATCTGTGTGGCAGGGCATCCAAAAGGAAGGAGCTACCCAGAGAGAGAACTCCACCACTGCCTGATTATCCCTCTGAGTCTCTGTCGAGTACTAATCTGAGCACACACAGGTGAAATTTCACAAGGCTGGGAAGGAACAATTTCCGCAGAAAGAACAATTACTGGAGAACTGTACATTAAATAATTTCCAAAGTTCATGTATGGCTGAGAATCCTCACCAGCCAGAGTGAAGAAACCTCCTTGAATACATGGGGCATTCAATTAAGACACCAGAAATTGTGCATATTAGAAGTGGAACTAATCACAAGCCCTAGAATAAAGGATACTCTAGGATACTCTAGAACTGCACTAACAAACCTTAAAAATGAGACTTTAAAGGGTCTAAGTGATATGCAAGTAATCCTTTCCTACCAGAAAAAAAAATTTAAATTAACACTTTAAAAAACATAGAAAAAAGCCCCACTTCTATCACCCAGGAAACTCCAAGGGATTTAGGGACATTGTGTGAGACCCCAGGTCAGATACACACACACACACACACACACACACACACACACACACACACACACATATATATATACTGCAACTACATTAGAATATTCAAGAAATTGACTACTTTCTGGAAAAATAGGAATTCTCAAGAGCAATATTTAAAACAACTAAAACGAAAGAAAAATAAGCTAGAAAGCACATAAAGTTTTTCAACAATTACTTCTGAAAATCGTGTATGGGTTATACAAGTAAAAAAAACAAAAAACAACTGACTACAAAAGGAACAACTAGTTTCAGAGAATCAAGAATAGAAGAATAGAGGAAATCTGTATTTTGTGAAAATAATTTAACCCTGATATCAGACATAAATGGTGCAAAACAAAACCACACACCAATTTTATGTGTTGGTGGGAATGTACATTGATACAGGCACTATGAGAAACAGTATGGCCATTCCTTAAAAATCTAAAAATAGAACTATCATATGACCCAGAAATCCCACTACTGGGCGTACACCCTGAGAAAACCATAATTCAAAAAGACACATGCACCCCAATGTTCATTGCAGCACTATTTACTATAGAAAGGGCATGGAAACAACCTAAGTCTCCATCAACAGATGAATGGATAAAGAAGATGTAGTACATATATAAATGGAATATTATTCAGCCAGTAAAAGGAATGAAATTGGGTCATTTGTAGAGACATGGATGTGCCTAGAGACTGTCAAACAGAGTGAAGTAAGTTAGGAAGAGAAAAACAAATATCGTATATTAACGGATATATGTGGAATCTATAAAAATGGTACAGATGAACCTATTTCCAAAGCAGAAGTAGAGACACAGACATAGAGAACAGATGTATGGACACCAAGGGGGGAAAAGGGAGGTGGGATGAATTGGGAGATTGGGATTGACATATATACACTACTATGTATAAAATAGATAACTAATGAGAACCTGCTGTATAGCACAGGGAACTCTATTCAATGCACTGTGGAGACCTAAATGAAAAGGAAATCCATAAAAGAGGGGATATATGCATACATATAGCTGATTCACTTTGCAGTACAGCAGAAACTAACACAACATTGTAAAGCAACTATACCCCAATTTTTAAAGTCCTATCTTATTAAAATACTAATTAATAATATATGAATTGTTGAATGCTAAAGGACATTTTCAGAAATTATGAGATTTCCCAATAGTTAATGAAACGGCACTGAAAATCCTTAAAAATGTAACAGTTCAATGGACAAGAATCATAAAGAGTGCACAAAACAGCTGACTTTCTACTTTTAAGATATAGAAAACATATGTATAAATCTCTTTCATAAAAAAGCAACTAAAATTTAAAATAAACGTATTTTAAAGGAATATAGAGAATGAATAAATAGAAAAAAATCAAATTTACAAAATACCATTTAAAAAGACCAAAAAAAAAAAAAAAAAGAGAAAATACCATGATTCTGTAGAGCACCAAATATTATAGAGAGATCTACCTTTCTCGATTTTAATTCTAATAAACTTCCAATCAAAATCCTAGTATGTTGTTAAGAAAGTGATTAAGGTTTAGTTGAAAGTCAAGCTAGAATTTTTTTTTAAGAGAATGAGTGAAATGTGCCTTACTAATTATATATATAAAGCTAAATTAAGAGAGTGGTTCTAATACAGAAAATGGTAAACTACTGTCGACTTTAAAAAAAATGCACAACGTGAGAGTGGCAAGTTCAGATTTATTTGGGGCAAAATGAGGAGTATAGCCCAGGAGACTGCATTTCAGAGAGCTCTGAGAAACTACTCCAAAGACGCAGGAGGGAAGATCAGTATATATGTGATTTTGGTGAATGGGGAGTATATGCAATCGAGAACATATATTTTTTGCAGAATGTTTCTGTTAGTCTCACGAAGGTTGCTGCTAGTCTTGAGAGCAGACCTCACCATGAAAGATCTTAGTGTTTTTCTAGATATGAGGGGATACAAGAATTGGGCTCATAAAATCTTCTCCTGAAAGTATCTAACTCTCTGAAGAGTTGTGCTGCCAGTTTCCCCCGAGCACAAAGTGTCTCATTTCTGCTCTCCACCCGGAACTCCTTTCAGGGAGTGTTGAAGGTCAGCGGCTGCAGCAGCTGCACCAGCACATGATTTAATCCTTGTCGAGGTAGATGACAAGTGCCAGTTCGTAGCTGAGACTAGCGTTACCCTAAATGTAGATTCTAGGATGAGAGCCTATATGATAAATGTATTACAGTTAATAGAAGCCATTATGGAGCATACAATAAGTGGTGATGAAAAACTGGGTAGTTAGTTTTCTTTAAAAAGTATTTACATCTTCACTCAAAACATAAAAAATAAATTTGATATACATTCAAACAGGGTTTTATTTTTTAAAAATATATAGATGTATATGGTTTCTAGATGGGAAAATCTCAAACATATAAAGGATAGAAGAAAAATTACATAAAAATGGGAAACTTCAAGATGTTAATATTTGTATAAGTTAATATTTTTAAACTATTTTTTAAATAAACTATTAGTTTTAAAATATTAAAACATTAATGCAAATTGATTTAAACCGAAAGAATAAAGCAGATCTAAAACACACACACGAATGATGTGCACAGAAAATTCCTTTGATTAAATAAAAATACCAACATAAAACGTTGATCTCACAAGTGAATAATAATACAATCTTTTCTACCTTTAGGAAAACTTTCAAAACATGGCACAATTAAATCAAAAGTGGTGAACAGCCACATACATAAATTGGTACATTTCTAGAAAGCAGTTTTTAAAGAGGTGATAATAAACCTCTTGTAATTCCATCCTTAGAATTCTACTACTAACGGGGGAAAAATGATATGGCAACGTGTTTGTACATAGAAAAGGTATTCAAATAGTTTACTTTTAAGATGGAAAAATTGTGAAGAGGCCTAAATCTAGACTCTAACTAGCAAGGAAATGGTTAAACTATATTGCCCAAGTTCCTGACGTAACATTATTCAGGCATTATCATAATGTCTATGAAGATACTTAAATACAGGTCAATAAATGTATCACAGCAGCTACTATTTACATTATGTGTTACATATGTTGAACCCGTAACTTTGGGAATCTAATTTAAATCCTTAGAGCAGGCCTGGAAGATGGGTTGTGTCATCTGCAAATCAGATGCCCCATCTTGCATTCTTTCAATGCATTGCTCCAAAAATTATATATTACGTTACATTATATATATATGGAGAGAGGGGGAAATCAACAATATTTACATGTGAGTTTATGAGGAGTGTAAATATATAAAACTCTTACTAGCTCTTTCTTTGCGATAGAGATGTGCATAATTCTTATTTTCTTGGTACTTTATAAATTTTGACCACACATTACTCACACAATCAGGGTAAAAACCAATTTAAAAATGCTGAAGCATCCAAAATATAGATGAAAATTTCTGGGATATTATTTTTAATTAGGTAAAGATTTATTGATATTTCTTGAAGTGCATTTAGTTTAGAGTTGTTTAATCAATGTAAGTTGAAGATGTTGTTAAGACAGTGTGGGGCCCCACCACAAGAAAAGTTGAAAAACTGGCTTTAACCATCTCAGATAGTCAGGGTCATTATTTTTCTAAATCTAAAGTTAGACAGCACAGACTATGGTGCCTATGGAAATACTAACCCTGCTTTATGGATTTTCATATTTCAAAATGTTGTTCTCCACACCTATTGAAGCTCATACTACATTAGCATTATATTCTAATATTCTATATTTAACTATACAAAAGCCTAAAGATTTTTGGTTGCATAATCTGAGAACTGAATTCATTAAGAGAAAATGACTCAACGGAACATGGAAGCCAAGGTAAGCTTTAAACCTTAGTACTCCTTTTTTCCATAATGTATTACATTAATTATTTAAAAATAATTGTTTAAATCCCGTTTCTTCAATTCCTTCAACCTGCAGCTCGTGATCCTTAGGGAGCCCCAGATTAAAGGTCATATATGCTGTTTCATAGCCATCTTGGAGAAAGATATTAATACATTGTCAGAGTTGCAATAAGTGTTGCTCTAACATGCCTGACATACAGGGAACAATTTGAACATATTCTGAATCTCACTTGTGTTCACATGTAATTTTGTCCAGAGAAACAGTTGGTGAATGAATGCACAGCTGCACCCAGAGGAACCTAGCCAGGTGGAAAAACACAAAACACACACTTGCACACACCTCCAACAGCTACCCCACTCACATCAGACGTTACAGCTTTTTATGGGATTTCAAATCACCCTTCTCTCACTGCTTCACAATCACCCACAAGCTGCAACCCTTCTGCCACCCAGATTAACCAGCAAACTGCAGGCCCTTTTCAAGTTAAAGTGCCATATTTGTTGTGGGTGAATATTGAACCATTTAGCACATATAATTACACTACCATTTTTAATAGGGTTTGTCTTAGTTTGGGCTGCTGTAACAAATATACCACAGACTGTGTGGTTTTGACACAAAGATTTATTTCTCACAGTTCTGGAGGCTGGGGAGTCCAAGATCAGGGTGGCAGCACTTGTCTGGTGAGAGCTGTTTCCTGGAGAGGTATTCTCTGGGTGAAAAGCAGAGAAAGCAAGCTCTCGGGTGTCTTTTTATAAGGGCACTAATCCCATTGATGACAGCTCCACTCTCCTGACTCAATTACTTCCTGAACTAACATCACACAACTTCCAAATAACATCACATTGGGAATTGGTCTTCAAAATAGTAATTTTCAAGGGACAGAAATATTCAGTCCCTAGCAGGCCCTTATTTTTTAATGTACCAATGACAGTTTTTGAGTATTGGGCCCTAAACCCATTTCCCCACAAGCCCTGTGGTTTTGGGTTTTTTTGTTGTTGTTTTTCATTTTACAATAGATTTTTTTCAGCTTTATTGTGGTATAATCAAGAAACCTTCATACTCTTTTCCAGAGTGGCTGCACCAATTTACATCCCACCTACAAGTGCACGAGGATTTCTTTTCACCACATCTTAGCTAACACTCATTCTTTTGTGCTTTTTTTTTTTTCAGTATGCAGCCCTCTCACTTTTGTGGCCTCTCCTGTTGCGGAGCACAGGCTCTGGACGCGCAGGCTCAGCGGCCATGGCTCACGGGCCCAGCTGCTCCGCGGCATGTGGGATCTTCCCGGACCGGGACACGAACCCGTCTCCCCTTCATCGGCAGGCGGACTCTCAACCACTGCGCCACTAGGGAAGCCCTCTTTTGTGCTTTTGAGGGCAGCCATCCTAACGGGTGTGAGGTGATATCTCACTGTGGCTTTGATTTTTATTTCCCTGATGATTACTGACGTTGAACATCTTTTCATGTATTGTTGCCCATTTGCATGTCTTCTTTGGAAAAATATCTATCCAGTTCTTCTGCTCATTTTTTAACTAAATTGTTTTTGTTATTGTTGTTTTGCTATTGACTTGTGTGGGTTTTTATACAATCGGTATATTAACCCCTTATTAGATATTTGCAAATACTTTCTCCCGTTACATAGTGTGCCTTTTCACTTTGTTGATGGTTTCCCTTGCAGTGTAGAAACCTTTTAATTTTATGTACTCCCACCTGTTTATTTTGGCTTTTGTTTTCTTTGCTTTTGGTGTCAAATCCAAAAAAAAAAAAAAATTGCAAAGACCGGTGTGAAGGAGCCGGTCCCCTGTATATTCTTGTAGGAGTTTTATGGTTTCAGATGTTAAATGTTTCTTTAATGCACTTTCAGTTGATTTTTATAAGTGGGACAACATGCACATCCAGTTTTATACATTTGCATGTGGCTGCCAGTTTTTCAAACACAATTTATTGAAGAGACTATCCTTTCTCCATTGAGTATTCTTGGTCCTATTGTCAGACATTAGTTGACTGTACATGCAGGGATTTATTTTAGAGCTCCCCATTCTGTTCCTTTGGTCTGTGTGTCTATGTTGATGCAAGTATTATACTGTTTTGATGACTGTAGCTTTGTATTGTAATTTAAAAGCAAGAAGTGTGATTCCTCCAACTTTGTTCTTCTTTCTCAGGATTGCTTTAGCTATTCAGAGTCCTCTGTGGTTCCACACAAATCTTAAGATTGTTTTTTCTATTTTTGTGAATAATGTCATTGGAAATTTGATACATTACATTAATTATTTTTATTACATTAAATCTGTGTGTAGATTGCCTTGGGGAGAATGGAAATGTTGCCAACATTAATTCTTCCAATGAATGAACATGGAATATCTTTCCAGTTATTTGGTAAACACTTGTACCTAAATCTTTGTCAGCATCTCTGATTATTATCTTTATATGAATTCCCAGAAGTAAAATTACTAGCTCAAACACCATAAATATTTTACAATTTTTAATGCATATTACCAAATGATGCTCTAGAAAAAAGTGGTACCATCTACATTTTTCCAATCCAGCATCTAAGAGTGCTGGTCTCACTTCATCCTCACCACGTTTACATTTGCATTTTTTTCTGACACCTTGCTAGTTAGATATACAAAAAAAAAAAAAAAAGTTACTTTCACATCTGGATCAAGTGTTTATGGAGATTCTGACTAATGAAAATTCTAAGAGAAATTCTAAGGAGGATAATTTTAAGTGTTTAGATATGATTTTACTTAATTGTAGCTGTTTCTTCCCTACAAAATTATTTTGAGGGTTGAATACAGGAGTGTGTCTGTGTTTATTTTCCTCCTGGGGTTTGAAGCCTCTGCCTGTCCCCCTGGTGCTCCCACTTTGTACTTTACTATTGTTCCGCCACTACCCTGCCCTGTTGCCTCCCCTAGCCAGAGACAATGTTAGTAACGGAGTTCCACCAGCAATTTGCCAGTGAGCCTAATGAAAAGCACCCACATGCTGATGATTTTCAGCTGGGTCCTGAGCTATGATTTAATGTGATTTGTCTGGAAAAACTCTCATGAAACTCGAACTCTGTTAGGGAGGGGGTGGGTGATGAGAGAAAACATTGAAACCTGTGGGGGCGGGGGGCAGAGACAACCATTTGGCTCCCAACACGCTGGCCCAGTTCTCTCTTAGAGCAACTGAACATTCGATATTTAACTAAGTGCAGGGCTGCCCGAGACTACAGACGTTCCCGGCCTCCTGTGCAGCTGGGTTGTTTGTGAGACTAAGCTCTCCCTCCAAGATGGAAGGAAAGAAATTTGTGCAACTTCTAGGATATTTCCTAGATAGGACAGGCAGGTCTTACTTTCTCCTTCTCCTTCTGTCCTACTTCACACTGAAACTGTAGCTCCATCCTGCCCCACGTCCACCCCGGAGGAGGCCAACTCCCCTAGGACGACAGAGTAACAGGGATGACAGAGAAGCTTCCTGAAGTAGCCTTGCGAGAGCAGCACAGGACTGCCTGCCTGCAGATCAGAATGTGAGAGAGATGCAAACTTCTATTTGGCATAATTACGTGGGGGGGGGGGTGTCGGTGTGTTATAGCAACTGAATTCTAACCAATACAGGAACCGTGGAAGGGGCTCCTCTCTGCACTTGCCATGGGTGAGGCTGCTCCAAGGACTACAGCTGTCTGATACTTTCAGCTCTCTGCTTCATGGGGGTGGGGGGGAAGCCAAGCTCAGCAACAATCCAGTGTCCTTTCCCGGTGCTTCTCTGGAAATCTAATGGGTGAAGATGGATGCTCCCAACAAAAGGAATCTGGAGCTAATATTTTCCGGGGATACGGTCTTGTTCTTCCCACCACAGCGTGAACCCCGGCTCTCTCCTAAACACGTAGCTTGTTTTGAAATGTGCTGTGCTGTTTCCCTGATGATACGTGCAGATTCTAAATAAATAACTCAGGGCACAGACCATCTTACGTCTGTTGTCACTTGAATGTTGCTGGAAAGATGAGTTTAGAACTAACTCCTCTGCTAAACCGATACATTTAAGAGCTTAATTTGGAAAAACAAAAATTTCCAATTGCGTCATCCACCCACAAAGCGGAACTCAACTCAAGTGTTGGCCTGAGCTCTCCATTCAAGTGCAGGTGTATGGGAATTCCCAGGTGTCTTGTCTTGTCCGTGTAACTTCTCATGTACTCTCCAGCCTTACGGACTCACAATTTTATGTTGAAAAGACAGCCTAATATATAATAAAATATTAAAGTTATTGAGAACATTATAACAAGTTCCATAGTTCATTTGTTCTTTATTTGTTCATGCTTAATTATGTACAGAGTGTCTTTTCTTTCGGGACTGGTTTAAAATATAGTTTATTAATAGGGAATATGAGGTAAGGTAAGGTCAACGGATCACTAGACGACTGTCTCTAAAAAGATGGTTGGTTACTTGCAGCTCCCAAGAGGAGGGGACAGGCCGCACATTGGTCAGCAGGCAGAGGGAGGGAGGGGAATTCGTGACAAGTGCTATTTCTGTGATTCCCCAGGAAGGAACAGGGAGGATGGCGAGTAGATTCAGGACTGAGTAGCCTGTAGGATGTCAGGGGCTGTCCCTGGTGTCTGGGTGTTGAGGGAAGGGAGACAGTGGCCCCCCGTGTGAGAGCCACAGAGGAGGTGGATGGTGAGGGCTCTGGACGGATCGGTTTGTATTTGAAAAACAGGCCTGGGAGCAGTTCTGAATCCAGGGCGGCGGGAGAGTAGGGACCCAGGGGCCGAGGCAAGGGGACCCGGGCTTGGCACTGGCTTGTCTAGAACAAGGCGAGCCCAGCGTGTTCATGTGAGGAGATGTTAAAGCGTCAGGTTTACAGAACATAGATACTTGGTCCACACTAGGGAGCAGCTTAAACGTCCCGTCCTCAGAGACACGTCCCCTGCCTGTGCATCTGCAGTGTCAGCCTCCCCCGCCCATGTGTCCCAGTCATCACCCACCTCATTGCTGCGCAGCACCCAGGGCCGGCCCTGTCAGCACCCACTGTGGCTGCCTCACCCGGAGGAACTCTCCTCACGGGGTCCCAGTCCTACCAGCTCCTCTGCCACCGCTGTCCCCTTTCCCTGCCACCCCAGCCCCTCCCCCGCCCTGCTCTCCTGCTTCCCCTGAGGCCTGCTCTTCCCTGCACAGCGCCAACCCTTCTACACGCTGTTCTGCTTACTGTCTGTCCCCCTCCGCAGCGTCAGCTCCATGGGAGCAGCAGCAGGGTTGTTTCTTTTTAAATTGTTCTTGTTCTTGTATATTTTATTCTCTGCGTGGCCTACAGCCCAGATCAGTGTGGAGCCCGAGGTAGAGACTCCATAAGCACTGAATGAGCAGCTGGTATCATGGCCCGGAACGCGCCTTTTTGTGATTTCCTTGTTGAGAGAGTCTCTGTCTTCTCGGGACTGGGAATCCCTTCCCCCAGCACAGGCCTGGCACACAGCAGATGTTGGATCAGCATTCTGACGAATGAATATGCCACTCACTGTGCTTAACACAAGGACTCAACAATGATAAACCTTGCTGCTGCCCTCAGGGGACAGTTAAAATCAAGACAACAGCCCCAAAGGGGTTGCTTAGTAAGAATAATGTCATCAAACTGCGACTTAAATGCAGTTTCGGCTCCTCCAGAAATGGAACCGTAATCCAGAGGGTCAGGAATCCTGTGATCAGCACTAGCTAAGCCATGTGCCTGGGAGACCGCTGCCATCCGCTAATGCAAAGAAACCTTGCAATAACCCACACGAAGCTTTGCCCAGACAGCTTCCTTGTTTCAGCTCCCTTCTGCCTATAAGCGTCTTTCATTTTGTGCAACTCCTCAGAGCTTCTTTCTATCTGCTAAATTGGATCCTGCCTGATTCATAAATCTTCAAATAAAGCCAGTGATTTTAAAATTTTACTCAGTAGAATTTTATTTTACTGTTTTTTTTAATGGAACTTATAGTTGATTTTCAGGTTATATTTTGCTTCAAGGGATTGTCTTAGAAATAGTCGGGTTTATTACTGCTATGTAACAAACTATTACAAAACTTAGTGGTTTGAAATATAATTTATTATTATCACTGCTAGTTCTGTGGGCTGTCTGTGTTTAATTGCATGCTTCTTGCTTAGAGCTCCTCGTGCTGCTGCAGTTGGAGGGCAGATGGGGCAGTGTCACTGAGAGGCTCCAGCAGACCCCTCACAGGGCTGGCTGGGGGTCACCTGTGCTGGGGGCCAGAGTGTACACGTGACCTCCGCACGTAGCTTGGTTTCCTCAGCAGAGCCTGTGTTTCCATGGACCACATTGTATGAGCAGCAGTCTGATTAAGAAAGGGTCAGTGGTCAGATCTCTTATAAGGCCGGTTAAGGACTGGCCCAAAGTCACCTCTGCAGCTCTCTGCGGGTCAAAGCATTCACAGGCCAGGTCAGATGTAGGAGTTTGGAGAAACAGACCGCTTGTCTCCTCGGGGTGGGGTGCCTCGTTTTGTATAAGGAAGGAAGGAATTGAACGTGGCTGTCTTTTTAGATAAACCACCACGAAGATTCTGTGATGAATGCTACAACTGAGCAACAGATGTCAGGGCCCAATACAGTCTCGTTGCGCTCTCGGAGTCCAGAAGGTGAAGCACATGAAAAAAGATAATTCCAGACCTTCCATGAAGGAGGAAATTGTGTGGGAGTTGTCCTCAATATAAACAATTAGAAACTGTGCAAAACACATAGAACAACTCTTTTTGGTCATTGGACAATAGCAAGCAGAGGAGAATGACGCTGGTAGGGACCAACCAGGGACAAGATTGCTGCTTCCTTGACCTGTATTCGTAAGGGCCTTGCGAGTCTAAGCAGTATCTGAACTTTGTCTAATACACTAGAACATCTCTGTGACGTTCAGAGTGAGGGGACAGGTGGGTAGGAGTTAGCACAATCAGGGCTCAGCTTTGCAGCATTCATAATGTGAGAGCACAGAAAGATAGGAGGCTCCTAGCATTCCCAGAAGACGCCCACATGTTTCTATCCACACACGAGGACCATTTACTCGTTACATGTGGTTTGGGTCCTTGGATGAGCCCCAGCCCCTAACACCTAGTGGGGGCTCATTTGCTGAATGAAGATGCAGAAACTCTCTTGAGATGCAGGATGTGAGGAATGGGTGGGGCTTGGATGGACTCAGGTTGGAGGAAACAGCTTTTTAAGTTTTACAGAGGGGAATGAGGTCTTTCAGTTTGGAAATCCTGCTACCACAGCCCAGCCTCCATCAAGTGGAAGGTATTGGTCACAGGTGTACTGAACACGGCATTTCTTACATTAATGAGAGGAGAGATGGGGAGGAGGTGAAATGCCCCTGAGACGCTTGTACCTGACACCCACCCATGTGACCTCAGCTCTGGGAAGTAGCAGCATAGCATATCTAGGGCTGTCCCCAAATCAGGACAGCAGCGGCTTTCCCTGGGTCTAATTTTGCATCTTTACAATAACAATGGGAATTTTCCAGAAGAACAAGATACCAAGACCTTCAGCAGATTGTCCTTCTGAACACTTCATTCTCAATCAAGGGCAATTCTCTATGACCCGCAGCTATCCCCGCTATACATTCAGTGCTCACTCACCCAGCACATGGCACACATTCACTGAGGCCCTACTGTGTGCTGACCTGGTCCAGACACCAGACGACAGCAGTGGGTGAAACAGGTGGAGGGAGATCCCAATTCACATGCAGGTGACAGGCTCATGGGGAAAACAGATTAAGAAATGGAGGTACACAATATCAGGAGGTGATATGTACCATAAAGAAAAGGAAAGTAAACTTTTGAAAATTCCTGAAGAAGTTTAGGGAGCAAACATGCAGAGTACACAGTGTTCTAGGCTGTGAGAATAGGAAGTGCAAAGGCCCTGAAGTCACCATGGGCTGCATGTTTGAGAGACTTAGCTTTTAGCTGGGATACTTGTCTTGTGCTCAGTCTGTTTTGCTTTTATTTGTAAGCCTTGATTTCATTTTCCTAGCTCATTAGCTTGAGTTTGATCACACCAACTGTAAATTCAATTCCAGTGATCAGCAAATTCTACTCCAGAGTTTCAAAATGGAAACATGTGAACTTGGGCCCAGCACTCTGTTAGCAGCTAGCAGGCTGTGGACTGAAACCCCATGATGATTGCAGTTAACAAACTTCCCCAGTGTCCTCAGGCCCCTTCCGCTCCACTTCCTCCCCATCTCATCTGGGTCAAAGCTCTGATCCTGCCCCTCTGCCACACCTTCATTTTCTATGCGTAGCTCACCTGTCATCCCCGCCCGAAATTCCCACAGGCTTCTCAAAGCCCTAGGTCCCAAACTGAGTTCATCCCTTGTCTCCTCTTGTGGAATCACTATCAGTGAGGGAACCCCTTGATGGCCCCACCCTCAAGCTCTAAGACACCACCTCTGCCCCCTCCCCCACTCCCTTGCATCCCACCCCATGATCCCATTGACGCAAGACACCCTGTCATTTTCTCCTTCCACCTTTCTATCTTGAGCTGCCCACCACCCTCTCACTCCTCAATAGATCCCTTTGAAATGAGCACAATTACACATGGAATCACTGATGACACACAGGAAGGTGTTGCTGGGAATTACAGGCAGTATCCCATAGCAGAGGACAGACAAGGGCTCCCTAAGAAGGCAGAACACAGGGCATCGGTGTGTCAAGACACCCATAAAGAGAGTGAGGCAGGCATCACACTGTAGCCCCTCCCCACTGATCACCCCGTGTTCCCTGTTTCCAAGCTTTGCAACTCCTCAGTGGGCCAGGCCTCCTTGTCTGTGCTAGAGGGATGGCATGCATTAGTGTATCTATCCACTCATTTATTTATCTTGTACTTGGGTCCTGCTCAATGCCAGTCTTTGGCTAGATGAGAACTCATTCTTGAAGAGCCGCTTCCGATGTCACCTTCTCCACGAAGCCCTTCTTGATCTACACACCTTCTCCTGCTTGCGTCTGGCCTCATCTGGGACCCCACCGCCCCCAGTGGTGTGATCATTCTTTGAGAAACTCTCCAGCCTGTGAGCTCTGTGAACACACTGGGCCAGAGAGAGAAACATCTTGAAAAACTGTGATGACTAAGTAACTGAATAGATAAAAGGATTAAACACAGGCCATGTGTAGAGTAAGTTCACCAAAGTTTAATTCTTTCTTCCTCCTCCTTCCCTCCTTCCAGGACTAGGAGCTCAACGGAACTTATTTCACCCTTACCTCATGTAGAACTTCAATGACCTGGAAGATTTTCATATTTTGTGTACTTTAACACTTTGAAAACATTTCATGGCTGTACTAATCAAAAATGAGAAAATTATACCTTGAGGGGCAGGCATCTTCCTGTGGTGTCTGAGTCAAAACAGGACGACATAATAATATAGGATATTGAGGAGGACTTGGCTTGGGCCCCCCGGGCAGCAGCAAGTAGGGAAACAGAAGCAGAGGGGGGAAGTTTCCACCCCATCCCCACCGTGCACACCTGTCCCTCTTTGTACTGAACTACACTGCTTGTGATTACCTGGAGGTGGACGTGTCTCCTGGCAGATGGCGTCACCTTAGGGGACGGCATTCGAAGTCACTAGGCTTCAGTTCTAAGCTCTCACCCTGACCTACGACAAGTCTTCGGTGCCTTGGATCCATTGTTTTTAATATTAAGGAATGTGATAGAGAGGCTACGTACATGAGCGTCCAGAGATGGTGGAGACCGAGTGCCTGGCGTTGGTCACTGGGGGATGCTGCCACCCTGTTAGTGCTTCCCCTGGCATCCCAGCCTGGAATATGGCAGTGTGGGTGGAATATCCAGAGGGAGCCATGAAGGCATCAGAGAGACCCTGTCAGTCAGTGTCAGGGCAGCATTGAATTACAGAAGACTGGGCTTTCCTCCAGTCACTTCCAGCTGCCCAGGCCCTCTTACCACTGGCCACATACCCTGACTGAAAACAATCTCCTGGGAACTCAGAGTCACAGCCTGGTGGCCTGGCCACCAGATGGCCGAGGGTGTGTCAGGAGCAGTTTGCCACAGAGGTCTGGGGCCACAGGGCTCTGACACGGGCTGGGGAGTGGAGGTGGCTTGGCAGGGCTGCACAGCATGGGGCATTGGGTGCCTGGTCTGGGCTGCCATCATCCAGGTCCGCATCACCATGAAGTCAACTGCCAGCTTCTGAGCTCAGAATCTGAGCAGGGTTGAGGCTGGTTAGTACTTGGTGGTGAGACCGACTGGGATGCCCGGTGTTGTAGGCTTTGCCACTTGTCTCTCCTTCATCTCTCTCTCCCTTTGCCACTGCTGCCCCCCTCCCCTTGCACAGGTGGTCACCTCTTTGGCCGCTGGGTGGTGGCACAAATTGGTGGAGTCTTGGAAAGGGTGTGTGGAGAGTTCTGAGAAAGGGCAACATGGCTGGGCTGGTGTCCTCTGTGCTTGCTGGCAGCTCTGGGTTGGTGGGGCAATTTTGGGCCCTGGAACTGTCTGCATAAAATGGTTACAATAGCAATTTTGGTACTCTATTTTCCACATTAAAAAAAATGGTAGCACGTGTGTGTGTGTATATATATATTTTTTCTTTTTGCTGCACTGTGCAGCTTATAGGATTTTTGTTCCCCCACCAGGGGTCGAACCTGGGTCCTTGAAAGAGAGAGGGTGGTGGAGTCCTAACCACTGGACCACCAGGGAATTTCCTGTGTGTGTATCTTAAGGACTTACAAAGGAAAGTTCTGGGCCAAAGAGAGGAATTAATCACATGATAAAACATGGATGAGCCTCAAATAGATGACACTGTATAAGAAGGCAGACATAAAGGCCACAGTTGTATAAATCCATGTACTTGAAATATACAGAAAAAGCAAGTCCACAGGGATGCAAAGCACACAGTTAGTTGCCTACGGCTGTGGGGCAGGGAAATAGGAAGTGACTGTTTAAGGGGTCCTAGGTGTCTTTGTAGGGAGATAAAATATTCTGGATCAGATATGATGATGGTTGCACAACTTTGTAAACAGACAACAAATCACTAAACTCTAGAGTGTTCAAAGGGCATTTTATGGTATATGATTTCTATCTCAACTTAAAAACCGGTGAGTAATAAATAATACATTTTTGAAAAATAATTGGAAACACATATTATCCTCATTGCTTGATTTGGTTCCCTCTCTAAGCTCTGTACAAATGAACAAAGATGCCCCCCACTCCCAAAATGAGACACGCCCTATTTACTCAGAATTCGTCTATAGAGCACAGGAGTCAGCCACCACCAGTCACATTCGGCTGAGACTCAGGGAAGGCACAGGGATGGGGATGGCTTCTGGGGGAAAAAAAGAGAGACATGTCCTGATCACTGCTTGTCAAGTGGGGAAGTTGGAGGCGGACTGATAGGAGAATAGGTGTCCCACATGTTTACTTAGGGGACCATATTGATATATTTCTTTCCCCTATTTGGTTCTAAATGGAAAGGATGAAAAATGAGGAAGCTGTGAGTCACTGACTCAACACTGATCCTTGAGGCCTATTGTTGCCGAGGTTGAGGTCTGGTTTTCCACGTTGGTTGTTGCAGGGTGTGGCATAGGGCCTTGTGGCTCGAGGGAGAGGTTCCCCGACTTCCAGGAAGATTTAGAAAATTCTGCATTCCAAAATCCCTCTTTCATCATCTTCAGTCACATGCTCTGTGCATACAGAAACTTGAATCACTGTTTTCAAAATTAACTGCAAACAAGGGTAATAATTACTGTAATTTTGAGTAACACTGACAATGGTAATTTTCATTACTATAAATCTAAGGATTTCTCATTTAACTAATGTCCACATTATAGTGAATCGATCTTGTAACAGAAAAATATCATTACTTTCTTTTTTTTATGCCCAATATCGCCGCCGGACCATCTGGTCGACCTCACCTCAGCAGCCACCTGGTGAAGCGTCACTAGTGCTAATCTCATCCAGAGGGATCCTTGTGGCACACCGACGAAAGCGCACCTTGACACTCCGGCTCCACCCAGTCCACCATCCGTACCATTTCTCAACACGGGGCAAATAGAAAAGGGGACACCGGGCCCTCCCCGCGTACACGCAGCTCGAACTGCGGGAAATCTGGTGTGCGGAGCCCCGTGGCCGCTTCGCGTGGAACATGGAGAAATGAAAGTGGCCACCGGGGAACAGCCCCACCTCCGCGACGGCACTGGGACGGACCCGGACACCAAGGAGGCGAGGACGTACCGCCGGGCGGCCTCTGGGACGGAGCGTCGCGACTCCGTGGAAAGAAGGACGGGGAGCCCCAGGGTCGCCCTCTCAGTGTCTCCTCCTTTCGGCCACCAGGGTCGATCCCTACTAGGGGGAGAAACGTAAACATTTGGGGGTTAGGGCGATCGGGATCCACGGTGGGGCCGTTGAAAACTGGGCGATGTCTGCGTACATCCGTGTTGTTCCCAACCTCCAGGCGGGTTGGAAAATATGAGAAAGTACGACCACCGGGACACACGGAGGACGACGCCGGACACGGACACCCTCTCCTGGTCACACACACCTGTCTGGGCTGTCCTCGCGGCCCGAGGGGCACCACGGCGTGCTGATCGACCCATCCAGTATGCCCAACACTTCCCAAAACTTAGCGCCAGCCTTAGAAGCTAGAGACCTGCTCGGCCAATCTCCGGCGGCAACATGAACCGCCCACGCCCCGGCGCCACCGGAACAGGCGCCGCAAGCGTCGCCGGCCTCCCGGAACTCTGCCTCGTGCCCGGCGGCTGAGTCTCAGCCCTCGCGAAGGTCACTGAAGCTCCGGATGGAAGGGACGGTCTCCAAGCGGCCGCCAGTTGGCGCCCGACAAGCGGTGGGAAACCCCGAGGGACGGATCCCGATTGCCGGCCGGCGAGGGTACAGCGCGGGCCACCCAAACGCCCGAGTTCGTCCCGCGGCTTCCGCCCCGGAGCTAGCTCCTGTATCACTACCGCGGGAAGCGACCCCGGCAACAGAAAGAGGGCGGGGTACTGGGAAGAGGTCGCCGGGAGGCTGGCGCGGAGAAGCGCTCCCCACGCGATTCCCGGCGAGGCGGGCGTACTAGCGGCCCACAGCGCTAGGGCGGGTCCCTGCTCCTGTGAGCACTTAGGGATTTTGCGGGGACTTGGGTTCCGTGGACTGTAAAACTGAAACCATAAAAGTACACGTAGAAAACTTGTATGAATGATTTTTATTATGTGGGATAAAAAATGGAGTCCTTGTAAAGAATCTTTTTTTTAAAGTCCAGAAACCATCAAAGAAATGAAAGATAAACTTGACCACAAATTCATCTTTATATATTCATTTTTACCTATTCCACAAGCAAAGTCCAATGATAAGAAACCGGTTGTGAGGAACATTTGTGAAAATACATGTGTAATAAGATTACTGATATCAGAATTACTTAATATAAAAACAGAACATTCAGAAAACTTAGTCATTAAGGGGGAAAATTAAAAAATGTTTCTACTAGTTTACAAAGAAAATTTGGCACTTTATAAAATAATGTTGAAATTTAAAACATCGTCAATTCCGGATCCTTGATTAGGCTGTGTGTTTTAAGAAAGGCTGGATTGGGCTTCCCTGGTGGCGCAGTGGTTGAGAGTCCACCTGCCGATGCAGGGGACACGGGTTCGTGCCCCGATCCGGGAAGATCCCACATGCCACGGAGCGGCTGGGCCCGTGAGCCATGGCCGCTGAGCCTGTGCGTCTGGAGCCTGTGCTCCGCAACGGGAGAGGCCACAACAGTGAGAGGCCCGCGGAATGCAAAAAAAAAAAGGACAAAGCCTGGATTATTAAAAATACTGTCTAAAATTCTGAACTTTTGTAAAATTGTTCAGCAAGATTTAGGAAGAGTAAAGCAAGATTTATTTTCCTAAGAGCGAGGTTTCCTGTTTACTGTATCATGAAATAAGTATTTTTAAAATTAATTGTTTGGGTTCAAAAGTAAACTTTTGAAAATCAATAATGGTTTTTATTAGAATAGAAAATCTGCTGCACATGTGCCTTAACATTCCATTTATCTGCCATTTTATTTGAACATCCATGGGGTATGATTTTCAAGAACACTGTACAAGAGGATCTCTATTTTAATCATTATTTCGGGCTCCTAATTTTCTCTTAGCTTAATTTTAGATAAGCCAAAACACCCCAAATAACACAGTCTTGCCATATAGACATTTCCTGAAATGTGCTATAAGCTATATACATTATTGATAAATTTGAAATGAAATGTATTGATAAATACATAAGAAAAAAACAAAATGTATTTTGTTTGTTTTATTATTATGCAAGAATGCACTTTTGAGAAAGAAATGTTGTACCAGATGCCAGAATCTCTGGAAGTTGCATGAAAATATTTTGTATTTAATAACCGAAAATTGTGTACTTCTAGACGTTGGTTATTTTTGTTAAGTTTTCAGAAGCATATTAAATTATGTATTCATTATTTCATCATTGTGACCATTTTTAGAGTTTGCTTCACTCCCAAGTGTAAATTAGAACTCATTAACTCCTGATAGTTTTCTATCAATAAATTATTCTTTTTCTAAAAATAAATAAACTTATTTATTTGTTTAAAAAGAATCCTATAATGGAAGAAGCTTCTCTTTTAAAAGGCAGTGATGGACAGGGGTAAGAGTTCTTGTGCAATGTGAAGATAAAATAAAAATGAAGTTGGTTGCTATCGTCATCCTTAGTGCAATCTCACTACTCTGTTTTTTTCAGTATACCTGGAAAATTAAATCTGTGATCACTCTTAAAGTCATATCATTTTTAAAAATACATCTTTATTAGAGTATACTTACTTCACATTACTGTGTTAGTTTCTGTTGCACAAAAAAGCGAATCAGCCATATGCATACACATATCCCCATTTCCCCTCCATCTTAAGCCTTCCTCCCACCCTCCCTATCCCACCCCTCTGGGTCAGCACAAAGCATCGAGCTTTACATTCGGTAGTGTAAATACATCAATGCTACGTTCTCTTCGCCCCCCACCCCGTGTCATCAAGTCCATTCTCTATGTCTACCTATTTATTTCTGCCTTGCAACTATGTTCATCAGTACCCTTTTTGCTTTTTCAGATTCCATATATATGCGTAAGCATATGGTATTTTTTTTCCTCTTTCTGACTTACTTTAGTCTGTATGACAGACTCTATATCCATCCACCTCATTACAAGTAACTCAATTTCGTTTCTTTTTATGGCTGAGTAATATTCCATTGTATATATGTGCCACATCTGCCATATCCACTCATCTGTCGATGGGCATTTAGGTTGCTTCCATGTCCTGGCTATTGTTAATATCGCTGCAATGAACATTGTGGTGCATGTCTCTTTTTGTATTATGGTTTTCTATGTCCAGTAGTGGGATTGCTGGGTCATATGGTAGTTCTCTTTTTATTTTTTTAAGGAACCTCTATACTGTTTTCCATAGTGGTTGTATCAATTTACATTCCCACCAACAGTGTGGGAGGGTTCCCTTTTCACCACACCCTTTCCAGAATTTAATGATTCTAGATTTTTTGATAATGGCCATTCTGATTGGCGTGAGGTGATACTTCATTGTAGTTTTGATTTGCATTTCTCGAATACTTAATGATGTTGAACATCTTTTCACGTGTCTCTTGGCCATCTGTATGTCTTCCTTGGTGAAATGTCTATTTAGGAGTTCCACCCATTTTTTAATAGCATTGTTTGTTTTTTTGATATTGAGCTCCATGAGCTCTTTGTATATTTTGGAGATTAATCCTTTGTCTGTGGCTTCATTTGCAAATATTTTCTCCCATTCTAAGGATTGTCTTTTTGTCTTGTTTATGGTTTCGTTTGCTGTGCAAAAGTTTTAAGTTTAATTAAGTCGTATTTGTTTATTTTTCCTTTCATTTCTGTTACTCTAGGAGGTGGGTCAAAAAAGATTTTGCTGTGGTTTATGTCAAAGAGTGTTTTCCTCTAAAAGTTTTGTACTGTGTGGTCTTACATTTAAGTCTTTAAACCATTTGGAGTTTATTTTTGTGTATGTTGTTAGGGAGTGTTCTAATTTCATTCCTTTACATGTCGCTGTCCAGGTTCCCCAGCATCAATTATTGAAGAGGCTGTCTTTTCCCCATTGTATGTTCTTGCCTCCTTTGTCGTAAATTAGGTGCCCATATGTGTGTGGGTACCTGTACCATCCTGTACCATTGATCTATATTTCTGTTTTTGTGCAAGTACCATACTGTCTTGATTATTGTAGCTTGTGGTATAGTTTGAGGTTAGGGAGCATGATTCCTCCAGCTCCGTTTTTCTTTCTCAAGATTGCTTTGGATATTCGGGGTCTTTTGTGTTTCTATAAGAATTGCAAGATTTTTTGTCCTAATTCTGTGAAGGACGCCATGGTAGTTTGATAGGGACTGCATTGAATCTGTACATTGCTTTGGGTAGTATAGTCATTTTCACAATATTGATTCTTCCAATCCAAGAATATGGTATATATCTCCATCTGCTTATGTCATTTTGATATCTTTCATCAGTGTTTTATAGTTTTCTGAGTACAAGTCTTTCACCTTCTTAGGCAGGTTCATTCCTAGGTAATTTATTCTTTTTGTTGCAATAGTAAATGGGAGAGTTTCCTTAATTTCTCTTTCTGATTTTTCATTTTTGGTGTATAGGAATGCCAGTGATTTCTGTGCATTACTTTTGTATCCTGCAACCTTACCAAATACAATGATTAGTTCTAAAAGTTTTCTGGTGACATCTTTAGGATTTTCTATGTATAGTATCATGTCATAGGCAAATAGTGACAATTTTTCTTCTTATTTTCCTATGTGGATTCATTTTATTTCTTTTTCTTCTCTGATTGCCATGGCTAGGACTTCCAAAACTATGTTGAATAAGAGTGGCAGGAGTAGACATCCTTGTCTTGTTCCTAATCCTAGTGGAAATGCTTTCAGTTTTTCACCACTGAGTATGAGGCATGTGGTGGGTTTGTCATATAGTGCCTTTTTTATGTTGAGGTAGGTTCCCTCTATACTCATTTTCTGGAAAGGTTTTATCATAAATCAGTGTTGAATTTTGTGAAAACCTTTTTCTGCATCGATTGAGAAGATCATATGGTTTTTATTCCTGAATTTTTTAATGTGGTGTATCACATTGATCGATTTGCATATATTGAAGAATCCTTGCATCCCTGGGACAAATCCCACTTGATCATGGTGTATGATCCTTTTAATGTGCTGTTGGATTCTGTTTGCTAGTAGTTTGTTGAGGATTTTTGCATCTATGTTCATCAGTGATATTGCCCTGTAGTTTTCTTTCTTTGTGATATCTTTTTCTGGTTTTGTTTGGTATCAGGGTGATTGTGGCTTCATAGAATGAATTTGGGAGTGTTTCTCCCTCTGAAGTTTTTTGGAAGTGCTTGAGAATTATCGGTGTTAGCTCTTCCCTAATGTTTGATAGAATTCGCCTGTGAAGCTAGCTGGTCCTGGACTTTTGTTTGTTGGAAGATTTTATATTACAGTTTCAATTTCATTACTTGTGATACATCTGTTTATATTTTCTAATTCTTCCTGGCTCAGGCTTCGAAAATTGTACCTTTACAAGAATTTGTCCATTTCTTCATGGTTTCCCATGTTATTGGCATATACTTGTTTGTAGTAGTCTGTTATAATCCTTTATATTTCTTCTTTTAATTGATTACTTAATTAATTAATTTATTTTGTCTGTGTTGGGTCTTCATTTCTGTGTGAGGTCTTTCTCTAGTTGTGGGGAGCGGGGGCCACTCTTCATCGTGGTGCATGGGACACTCACTGTCATGGCCTCTCTTGTTGTAGAGCACAGGCTCCAGACGTGCAGGCTCAGTAGCTGTGGCTCTCATGTCCAGTTGCTCTGGGGCATGTGGGATCTTCGCAGACCAGCACGAGAACTCGTGTCCCCTGCATTGGCAGCCAGATTCTCAACCACTGTGCCACCAGGGAAGCCCAATCCTTTGTATTTCTGCAGTGTCAGTTGTGATTTCTCCTTTTTCATTTCGAATTTTATGATTTGCATCCTCTCCCTGTTTTTCTTGATGAGTCTGTCTAAGGGTTTATGAATTTTTTTTATCTTCTTAAAGAAGCAGCTATTAGTTTTATTGATCTTTGCTATTGTTTTCTTCATTTCTATTTCATTTATTTCTGCTCTGATATTTATGATTTCTTTCCTTCTACTGATTTTGGGTTTTCTTTGTTCTGTTTTCTCTAGCTGTTTTAAGTGTACAGTTAGCTTGTTTATTTGAGATTTTTCTTATTTCTTGTGGTGAGATTCAATGGCTATAAATTTCCCTCATAGAACAGATTTTGCTGCATCCCATAGGTTTTGGGTAAGTGTGTTTTCACTGTCATGTTTTTCTCTGTATTTTATAATTTCTTGTTTGATTTCTTCAGTGATCCCTTGGTTATTTAATAGTGCACTGTTTAGCCTCCATGTACGTGTGTTTCTTACAGTATTTTTCTTGTAGTTGAATTCCAATCTCATAGCAGAGTGGTCAGAAAAGATGCTTGATATGATTTCAATTTTTGTAAATTTTCCAAGGCTTGATTTGTGACCCAAGATGTGATGTATCCTGGAGAATGTTCTGTGTGCACTTGAGAAGAAAGTGTATTCTGCCACTTTTGGGTGGCATGTGCTATCAATATCAATTAGGGCTATCTGGTCTATTGTGTCATTTAAAGCTTGTATTTCATTATTTATCTTCTGTTTGGATGATCTGTCCATTGGTGTAATTGTGGTGTTACAGTCCCCTACTATTATCGTGTTACTGTCGATTTCTCCTTTCATGGTTGTTAGCATTTGCTTTATGTATTGAGGTACTCCTATGTTGGGTGCATAAACATTTGTAATTGTTATATCTTCTTCTTGGATTGATATTTTGGTCATTGTATGGTGTCCTTCCTTATCTCTTGTAATAGTCTTCATTTTTAAGTGTATTTTATCTGATACAGGTATTGCTACTCGAGGTTTTTTTTTTTTTAAATTCGATTTGCATGAAATATCTTTTTCCATCCCTTCACTTTCAGTCTGTATGTGTCCCTAGGTCTGAAGTGGATTTCTTGTAGACAGCATATATATGGGTCTTGTTTGTGTATCCATTCATCCAGTCTGTGTCTTTTTGTTGAGGCATTTAAGCCATTTACATTCAAGGTTATTATTGATATGCATGTTCCTATTACAATTTTCTTAATTGTTTTGAGTTTGGTTTTGTAGGTCTTTTTCTTCTCTTGTGTTCCCAGCTTAGAGAAGTTTCTTTAGCATTTGTTGTAAAGCTGGTTTGGTGGTGCTGAATTCCGTTAGCTTTTATTTGTCTGAAAAGTTTTTGACTTCTCCATCAAATCTGAATGAGATCCTTGCTGGGTAGAGTAATTTTGGTTGTAGGTTTTTCTCTTTCATCACTTTAACTATAACATGCCACTGCCTTCTGGCCTGCTGAGTTTCCACTGAAAAATCAGCTGATAACCTTATGGGGACTCCTTTGTATGTTACTTTTGTTTTTCCCTTGCTGCTTTTAATATTTTTTCTTTGAATTTAATTTTTGTTAGTTTGATTAATATGTGTCTTTGTTTGTTTTTCCTTGGGTTTATCCTATATGGAACTGTCTGTGCTTCCTGCACTTGGGTGACTATTTCCCTTGCCATATGAGGAAGTTTTCCACTATAATCTCTTCAAATATTTCCTCAGACACTGTCTTTTTCTTTTCTTCTTCTGAGACACCTATTACATGAATGTTGATGAATTAGTGATGTCCCAGAAGTCTCTGAGATTGTCTTCAATTCTTTTGACTCTTTCTTCTTTATTCTGCTCCTGAGCAGTTATTTCAAACATTTTGTCTTCCACCTCACTTATTCTTTCTTCTGATTCTGTTATTCTGTTATTGATTCTTTCTAGTGTATTTTTTATTTCAGTTATTGTGTTGCTCATCTCTGTTTGTTTGTTCTTTAGTTCTTCTAGATCTTTGTTAAACATTTTTTGTATTTTCTCAATCCATGTCTCCATTCTATTTCCAATATTCTGGATCATCCTTACTATCATCACTCTGAATTATTTTCAGGTAGGTTGCCTATTTCCTCTTTATTTATTTGGCCTTGTAGGTCTTTATGTTCCTCCTTCAACTATGACATAGCTTTTTGCTGTGTCATTTTTTTTTTCTATGATTCGGATTGTGTTCCTGTTATACTGGTTGTTTGGCCTGAGGTTTCCATCCCTGGGGTCTGTATGCTCTTGGCTAGAGCTTTGTCTTGCTGCTGAGACGAGGAGCTCTATGAGACCTCACTCAGATGAATATTCTCTGGGTGTATGTTCTCTGTTAGTCTAGTGCTTTGGACTTGGATCTCCCAGTGCAGGATTTTCCACCCAAACCCAGGGTCGAGAATCAAGATCCTGCAAGCCACGTGGGGCAGAAAAAAAAAAAAAAGAGAGAGAGAGAAAACAACTATAACAAAGTAAAATTAAAATTAGACTAGGAAATTAACAGATATGTTGAAAGAATATAAAATTAAACATATAGATGAGTCAACAACTGGAAGGTACAACAGTACCGCAATAGTAAAAAAAGAAGAAGGGGGGAAGCAAAAAAATAAGGGCGGGGTGGAGGGGGAGGACTTTGCTGTGGAGAGCAGGAGCTAAGAAATGGTGAGGTTTGGGCAGTGGGTGGCGCCAATGCTCAGGACCCACAGGGCTGGAAAGGGCCCTGGGGGCTGTGGGGGGTGGGGCTTAGGCTCAAGAAACAGAAAGGGCCCACGTGTGCCCCAATCCCTGGTCTCAGAGGGCAGGGGACATCACCTGGGAGCCCTTCAGGCTTCCTGGACTCCAGTGGGTAGAGCAAACACCCTCCTCTCCTCGCCTCTCCTCCTCCCTTGGGGCCCTTTCCACCTATCTCTCCTAATCACCCTGGTCTCCTTCCTATGTCCCCAGGGCCCATCTGGCCTGCATGGGGCTTTGGAAGGGGGGAAGAGGCTTAGGAGCTCAGCAAGCCCTCTGGCCTAAGTGGGTCAGGTTCTCCTCTCCTCTCCTACTCTTCCTGGAGAGTCCCTCCCACCTGCCTCTGCTGGCCTCCCTCACCTCAGGGACGCCGATCTTTCTGGTTTACACTTCTCCTCCCTCTTCAGTCCCCGTATGTCCTACCAGTTCACTCTGGGGTTCCTCCCGTCTCCTTGGGGTTCAGAGTTCCCCACCAGCGGCCGGCATGTGCCCTAGTTGTGGGGACACACTAACTCCGCATCTTCCCACACTGCCATCTTGAATCCTCCCTCTATTCTTTAAAAAACTTTACATATTCAATGAACTCTGGCAAACACTTTCACAGTCAAAAGAGTTGTCTCCAAAGCAAAGTTCAAACTAGTTTTATGGTTTATGATGCCTCGTTTTGATACTCAGAAAATACCTGGTAGTTTTTATAGTTGAAACTCATGCAGATGGGAGCTGTATTTCAGTAACAGGAAATTGTGAATTTTTTCTTAGATGAGAGAAGGCAGCAGGTGGATTCCCTCCCCAGAGCAGTAACAATTGTACATTTTGTGTCTTAGTGTTTATTCTAACCAAGATTACTGAGAGTAATGTAACCAGTTTTATATTTACCAAAGAAAGCATTATTTCACTTGGCAAAATTTCCTAAGTTTACGTGTTTTTTATGTAAAACTCCAACATGTATTAAAAAATAATACTTTCCTAACCTATGTCTGGCATAATGTTCTAAAGGGCAGATAGTAAATCTTTTAGGCTTTGTCACATGACCTGCGTTGCATCTACTCAACACTGTTATTGTATCAGGAAAGCAGCTGCAGATAAAAGGTAAATGAATGAGCATGGCTGTGCTCCAATAAAACTTTATTTATAGAAACTGAAATTTGACAGTCATAGAATTCTCACGTCTCACAATTTTTTTTTAATATCTTAACAATTAAATTTATAAAAACCATTTTTAACTTGCAGGTCCTACCAGCACAGGTTTGGGCAGAATTTGGTGCACGGGATGCAGGATGCCATGACCTGATCTATAGAGCCACAGTGGAGCCGACACTTTTTAGAGATCAACATTCCAATATAAACTGATTGCATTACACACATGCCAGAAAATATTAAAACAAAACAAATACCAAATTACCAAATGGTCCCCATCAAGTCCTCCCCCAAGATGCCCCAGGTCCCCATGCACGGCCTCCTCATCTTGGCATCCCCAGCCACCGGCAGTGAGTGAAACCTGTCCTTTCCCTGTGCCCCATGTCCTGCCGCGTGCAGGGCCCCCATTAGTTCTGAGTAGCAGCTACTTGCTGGGTACATATCCACATCTGTCAAGTCACCAGTACCTACAGGGCCTCCCAGATGGTCATAAAACTGCCTTTCCAACCCCACCCCTGGACGTGGAGTGCGGCCACTGAGTCCTGCTTCTCTGACGGCTAATGGCCAGCGGAGCGTGGCAGCTGTTTTGCGCTCTGTGCACCCAAAGGTGGTTGAGGCTGTGACCAGATCTTGAGACTCACAGCCAAAGCTTAAGGATGACTGGCATTTCGATACATGAACCGCCTTGTTTTAACAGGGGCCCGAACGCCTTCTACAATATAATTTTATAGAACCGTTATTACCAGGATGGAAACCTGGGACCGTTCACACCAGAGACAAGGATCAAGGAAGGGACACGCGGGGTGCAGCATGGACTTGGTGCCACAGCAGCGACCCTGCGCGCAGCACGCAGACAGCGGAGGGGCCGGAGCGTCCCGTCCGCCTGCTCCCTGGGCGCCAGGTCCGCAAGCAGGCGGAGCAGGAAGTGGCATCTTCCCTGCGCCCCCAGACTTAGACGGGAGGCCGGGCGCAAATGCTTGGGCTGCCGCTGGGCCGGCATATCTTGGGAAGGAGCGCTGGAGGAGCAGGGGAAGCAGGGGACCTACCGCGGGTTCGGGACCTCGCACGTGCTTCGCTGGTCTCACTGCCCTCCCCGAAGGGGACAGGGGAAGCAGCTCCAGGGCGCGTGGTGTCAGGTGTCTGCGGAGTTTCCGAAGGGCAGCTCCCTGCTCTTCCAGACTCGCGGCTGTGCCCCCAGGGTCCGTTGATGCCCCCGACCCTGGACATGCGGGTACAGCACAGGCAGGCTCCGACTCCTCTGTGTCTGAGCTGCTTGGTCGTTGAAGGTACCCCGCGCGACGCCGGCTGTTTCCCGCCCGAAGAAGCAGTCAATCTGTCCGCCCCGTGGCCCTGGAGTGCGGAGTCCTCCCTCTCGTCCTTCTTTCCTTCCCCAACCTCGGGGCACCTGGACTCCTGTCCTAGGAACCCAAACGGACCCTGTGCGTGGGCCCTGAGACACTTCTGAAAGGAGGCGGCCCGCGCTGTCCGCCACCCACAGGGGCGGCGACGTGACCGCCGGAGGGTCTGGGCAAGTTCTTGGCTGAGAAGTGGAGGCCACTTGGGGACACCTGCTCCGGGCCATGGGCACCTGCCAGGAGAGCGTCCTTGTTCTCTGCCCTTGTTCCACCCTGTGTGCCTTCAAATGAAAGTGGGGTTCACCATTCTTCACTCAAGGCCTTTGCTTTTCCCTGTGCTTCTCCTTGACCTCAATGGTCGGGAATTCACTCTGTGGTCCAAACACTCTGCTGCGTTGTGTTTTGTGTTGAATGGACTCTACATCAGGACACCAGGGTGAGACTAGGTGTTAAGGTGGGCGGGGTACTTGCGCAAATAACTGAAGTGAGCAGTGTCAGCATCTCAGGAGCACCCACACCCACAGCTGCACTCTGCCCACCCAACCGTCACCCTAATGTCTTGGGCTCCTCCTGCCTAAACCCCGCAGCAGGCCTAGCTGTGCATTGCATTCTGTGCCTGTGTTTCCCGGGGAACCTCCTGGCTCATACCTGGTTGTGCACACCCCACCTGGCCTCCCCACATCGTCCTCCACGAAGCTGCCCTGACAGGCTGTCACCATATAGTGTGCATGCCTTGCTTCTTGCTGGTGATAAATTAACAAAGCATTATTCTGTATCCATCTATTATGACCCAGTCTGATTAACCCCATTGTTTGATTATCTGTAACTCATATTTTAATACTTAGTTGTATTATAAAGTGTTGTGAAGAAAATTTTCAATTATGTAAAATAATGTCCTTTCAAATGACGCAGAAGGGAGAGTGGTCAGCAGAAACATGGCCCCTCAAGTTGTCCAGGCCCTAATCCCCAGTATGAAGATGTAAAGTCACCTGGCAAAAGGGACTTGTGTAGGGTGATTAAGTTAAGCATCTTGAGCTGGGGAGACCATTCTGGGTTATTTGCGGTGGTGCACTGTGATCACATAGATCCTCGGAAGTGAAAGAGAGAGTTAAGAGGGTCACAGGTGCAGAAGATGGGAGGACGTGACCGAGGCGGGAGTGCAGTGCGTCCTGGGGCCACAAGCAAGGAGTGTGGCGGCTTCTAGAAGCTGGTGAAGGAACAGACCTTCCCCCAGAACCTCCAGAAGGAACACAGCCCCGTTCACACCTGATGTCCGCACAGTGAGACCCATTTTGCACTTCTGACTCCAGGACTGTAAGAGAAGGAACCTGTGTTATTTGTTATATCAGCAATAGGAAAAAAATACAGGTAGGGAAATGTATCTTTTCTTATTTTTTTAAGCAGGTTTATTTTAACACTGGTAAGTGAAATTACCTTGTATCGCAAGTTAGAATGAAGAGGGGTGACACATAATGTTTCCTCAAAAAAATCATTTCAGAGCCCCTCTCCTGTGAAGAAATAGCGGATCAGGAGCAGGGGAGACTCAGGGCACCAGAGGGAGTAACTGTGTGCCCAACACCTGACTGAGGAGGTCTGAGGGCCTCTGAGTGGGACAGGGAGATGCTGAGAGGCCTTCCTGAGGGCTCTGCATCTGCACCTAACCAGCAGCTGAGCGCCGGGCGTTCATGTGGAAGCAGGGACGATGCCTCACTGTCCTTACTTCTAAAGCAGAGATGACAATACTATCACGTCTTAGAGCTGTGTGCAGAATTACATGAAGTAATGTGTGTATTAGCACATATCTCAGGGCACGGAGCAATCCCCGATAAACCGCATGAATGACTTCAGATAATTATGTGCTACTGGTCTAAATGGGCCGCAGGGTGGTCAGTCTTTGCGTTGGATTCTGGTCCTGCTTTGGACCCTTCTCCTCGCTCCTGACTTGTTTCTACTTCTCCATCCCCCTTGATCCACACGGACATAATGACTTCCAGCTGAAACTCCACTTTCCCTTGTATGTGGTTGGAGGGTGGGCAGGAAGCAGCCTTCTTCTGTGCCCACCTGAACCCTTAATTTCAGGATCTTATTTAATCCTCGTCACAAATCACTGAGGCAACACAAATATTCTCCTGATATTTGAGAACACAGAACTGAAATTTGGTGCTTTAGTAACTTGGCCAAGATCTCAGAGTGAATGAGTGAGTGACCAAGATTTAAATCCATGCAAGTCTGATTCCTGGGCCCTCACAACCACAGGAAGTTCACCTCCTGTGCTACTCAGAGCTCAGTGACTGTACTGGTGTTTCTTTTGAAGTAGTCTTCAAATTCTGGTCACGGATTTCTCTTATTACCAAAACACTTTATATTTATTGTAGCAAGCTTTAAACATATTGAGAATCACGAAACGAGCGATTTAAATTCACCTGTAACTCACAACCCAAAAAATCTACCTGTAAGAGAGGATCTCTCTTTTTCCATTTCCTTTCCATTTTAAATATTTTCCTGATATAGAAGTTACTAGATTTGTTTCACCAAAATTCTTGTTGTTGAACATTTAAGATTATTTCTCATTTTAGAGTAGGTGTTCTGATAGTTAGAATATTATACCTAATTATGTATCTGATATAATTTCCCACAAATGACAACAGAAATTTCTACGTCAAACAGAATCCATTTTAAAGGCTTTTGATTTGCATATACTGCAAAAGGGCCAAGCAGAAAAAAGTTGAAGGGATGCAGATCTTAATGGATGAAAGCTAGAGTCTTTGTTAGTGGGTAAGATATTATATAAACAGATTTTTCTCTTCAGAGAAAGGAAAATATTTCAGTTCAAATTTATACAGATAGGTTGTTTTCCTTTCCTGTTTTCTAGTAACACTTTGTATTTCTTCATTTGAATTTTCCCACTTATGTATCTTGCCAATTTTTCTGGTACAATGTTTATACCATTATATATTTGTAGGAATTATTTATCAGGAATATCAGACTTCCGTGAAACATGTTATAAATAACATTTTGACTTTGTAGTTCAAAGTCAAACTTTGTAGTTCAAACAAACTTTGTTAGTTTGGTTTGGTTTGGTATTCTTAGTGATAAGAACGGCCAGTCCTCAGTAAATATTGAGTAATGAACAAATGTGGTGATGGCCACAATTTCTTCTAACCTCACCTTGGCCCGGTAGGAAGCCAGTGTAGTACGTTTAGAGCTGCTGCTAAACAGCTTCTAGAAATGGCTACTTCTGCTTTTTGCCATGACGAAGGTTTTGGGGAATGAATCTCAGGCCACAACCTCCTGCCGTGTTCCCTTAGTGAGGATTGGTGACTTGCAGCCCTCTGTCTGTCTCTGCTTCCCCAGCAGGTGCTGATGGCTACAGGCTAGGTGGGCTGTGACCTCATGCCAGGTTAGGCTCTCCTGTGTCCCTGGCTGGCTGTACTGGACTCACAGGAGCCCACCTGCTGGAGGGGACAAAGATCTGAAACCATTACCTGCTGGGGGTTCAAATTCGGGATGATGGTTGATTTTCATTTGATTCAGTCAACAAGGGTGTCAGCCTGTCCCTGAACAGAGGGCTGGCCAGGCTACGCTGTCACCTTCCCCTCACAGTCACCCTCCTGTCATTCCACCTTGACTCTGCCTGTTCCCTTGCCTTATGGAGACGTCCTACATGTCACAGCCACTGCTGTTCCTCGGCCGATATCAGGAAGTAGATAAGTTCTTCCTGCACTGAACATCCCTGAGGACGTGAGTTATGTGTCCAGCCCTGACCTCAAGGCCACAGTGATGAACAGTGACCTGGTCAACATGGCCATATTGTCAGGGTGGGCACAAGGGGCAAACGTCCTTGTGACCAGGGAAGTCACACAGAACACGACCTGAGGATGAGGATGGAGTGAGGTTCCCTAGAGGCCAAGGATGCAGAGAGTAGACCAGACCCCAGGAGAAGCAGAGCCTTCAGAGCAGATGGAGAGAAAATGTGAAAACTGGGTCATGAATGGGAACCCAAAGCAGCGACGGCACCGCAAGAGGAAAGCGAGTTGAGAAAGAGAAGAGACATGCAGAAGGGGGGGAGTACAGAGCACCTGGTGGGGGGGAAGGTGGAAGGAGTCACATCAGAAGAGGAGAGAAGTGGAGGGGACGGGAGAGGGGCCCCCATACAGCAGAGGTCCGGCCAGGGTCCTGCAGAGGACCCCGCAGCAGCAACCCACCTGCCGCCCGCCAGTCACGGACGGGAAAGCACCTGTGCAGCACTACATCGTATAACTTAGTAATACTACAGCCCTGGTTAATGAAAGACCTGAGCTTTGACTGAACTCCTGCTCCCCATGATAACTCAGCTTATAATTAGAGACAGACCTGGGGTGCCTCTCAGCTCTGCCTTGTGACAGCTGTGACTCAGGGCATGTCCCTCACACCCCACCCCCCTCGAGCCTCAGTGCCCTTATGTGTAAAATGGACATGATAAGATTGTGTTGATCATGAAATAAAAAATTTCCTGTAAAATTCCACAGTGTCTTGGCCATGATAGGCATACAGTGTCATCTTATTATGGATTTTATATTTCCAGTGTGAAATTAGAGACACTTTACAAAGGGCATCCTCATGACTGGACTGGGTAGAGAGATGGATATTCTTTACCTCAAGGGATGAAGCCCTACAACAGTTAGCTTCACTGGGTCTTCATTCTTCTCCATCTTGGCCTGCACTCCTGGTCTTGCCTAGTTCCCCTCTCCTTCCCTCTTTCAGATGTTGTCTATGTTGGTCTCTCTCCAGTGTTTTGTCTCCAGTTGTGGCCAGGGTGAAATGGCAGTCATCCACCAGGGGAACAGCTGATGAAGATGAACACAGTTGTGTGCTAGCTGTCTTGCAAACAGGGAGGCTTCAGAGCTCATTTGTGGTTGATGACATGTCTAAGACCATTTAAAAACCAAAATGGAGTACCTATGCTTCAGGCATCCATATAGAGTCGAGTGGCCATTGTCGATGTGGCTTTACATACATCCCTGCATCACCGAGAACTTGAATTTTGGGGGCTGTGTCAAACTCAAGGACACCACTAGCCATTTTCCAAACAATGTCTGCCAGCAGCTGCCAGTTGCAACCCTGGAATTTCAAAATCACCCTCCTTCAAAACTATACATTTATTTTGAACCTAAACCAATCCTTGCTTAACAAGCCTCTTACTTCCTACCAACTTCAATCCTACTTCTTGTCAAACAATTTATGTAACATTGCCATTTTTTGGCTTTATACACTTTCCCTATTTTGTAGTCTGTGAGAACACAGTTCAAGTGCTTCTTGGATGTGTGTCTTCTGGGCTGCAGTCCTAGCAAACCCCAAATAAAAGCCTTTGTTTCAAACATGGCACTGTTCTGGGAATTTGTGGACAACACAGCGTTGCTTTTCTCTCTGCTTCCTGTGTCTTTGTCATCATTCTCCACGAGACCAAAGTTCACACTCCGTTTCTTCCCAGGACTTCTGCTGGCTCTTCATTGATGAAAAAGTGCCTAAGCTGATCACTTTATCCTTAACATGTAGCTAGTTTACAGATCTTTTCTTACACATATTGATACTTATGTAACTTGATGCTCTATATCTTGGCAAATCAGTAGACCATTTTTCAAAGTGTGAAAAAACAAAATTAAACTGAGTAAATGTTAAACATCCTATTGGCTTTATTCAGTGATTCTTGAGTCTGGCACCATCCAGTCTAGCAGACAGAAATGAGCTCCAAGAGCTAAAGAAGGCAAGAGGTTTTATAGGTGGAAGGGAGCAGAGGAAAGAGAGTTACGATTGACAGCAGGCTCCTTGCTAATTGCAAGGTTCCTTTCCTTTAGGGGATGGGAGGGGCCTTGCGGGCAGATAACCTAAGTAGTCCTGATCAGGAGATTCCTAATTGGATGGTTCAAGATTCCATTTCTGGGAGATAAAAAATCTCTTCCTGGTTGACCTATAAGTCACGTCATTGATACACATACTCTCTCTCTCTCGTCATTGTAGAGCGGTGCCCCTGCTTCCATCCATAAGCTCTCTGAAATTGCTGATCTCTACCCATTCAGCAGCATGAGTGACATGCCTAGGTTGAGCCCACCTCTTGCACAACAGCCAGATATTTGGAGGAGGAATCATATTCTCACCGGAGAGAGCAGAATAAAAAGCTCATGCACTTACTGATGGTGAATGCTTCATCTCAAACCAAGCCATCCTCGGCTACAACTGCTTACTATTGTTGATCTTGCACATTTGTGCTTCCTGGTTTAAAGTGTTTTCTTCTGTGATGAATTGATTATTAAGTGTTCCATATACTTCACCGTGTGCAGGAATTTCACTTTGGTCTTGTCCTAATGACCAAGAGATGAGAAAATTAAACAAGCCTGCCTGATTTATTAAAGATTGATTCTATACAAGATTTCCCATTAAATCTCAGCCACATAACTAGAAGTAAACACGGTGAAATAAAACCGCAGCTCTGGCATCACTGTTCTGTGTAGTTCTATACTTTAAAACTATGGCTTCCCTGGTGGCGCAGTGGTTGAGAGTCCGCCTGCTGATGCAGGGGATACGGGTTCATGTCCCGGTCCTCCGGGAAGATCCCACATGCCGCAGAGCGGCTGGGCCCATGAGCCATGGCCGCTGAGCCTGCGCGTCCCGAGCCTGTGCTCCGCAAAGGGAGAGGCCACAACAGTGAGAGGCCCACATACATCAAATATAAATAAATAAATAAATAATAAATCTTGTCAGCAGAGCTTCCTTTCATCCATAGTTGCCGTAATTGGCATGTTTATTACCATGGTGATGGGCTGCTTTGGCTGTTTATACCAGAAGGGTCATGGCTGGAGGCTAATCTTTTTCGGCACAGGCTCGAAAGAAGCCCATGTTATCCTCCAAAAGTATATCCCATCTATCCTAGAAATATCTCATTTCCATTGGTGACTCGTTTTACAGACACCAGTTGTATGGCTTTGGTTTAACATCAACCTTCTAACAATAAATAAATCCATTTTTGTGTGATGTCAAATTAGGTTGCTCTAAGTTGCGAAACTGATTAATCCCATGATGAATTCCCAAAGCAATGCTTTCCACACTGTAAGTCCTCTCGGGACATGACCTGATCCATTTTTGGTTGAGAGTGGCTTTACATAACATGGAAGATAACACACAATTGGAGGGATGACCTTGAGAAAGCAACTTTGTATTTGCTTACATCCCTCATATATTACAGCCACGAGAAACTAAACTCATAGAAATAGAGAAAAGAATGGTGGTTTCCAGGTTGGGGTAAAGAGGGAGGGGTTGGAAAAAGGGAACAGGCATTCAACTATAAGATCGATACGGTCTGACGATCTAATGTAAACGATGGTGACTATGGTTGATAACGCTGTTTTTGTAACTGAAATTTGCTAAGAGGGTGAAACCTAAATGTTCTCTGACACACACACAATGATAAATATGTGAGGAGACGGATGTGTTAATTCCTCGGCGGTGGGCATCTTTTCACATTCATACATATTCTAGATCAACATGATGTACACTTTGAATATCTTACAATTTTATGTCAATTCTACCTAAATTTAAATCTGAAATTTTAAGACAGATATTGTTGCCGAACCAGGTTCACTTGCCTGATGCACAGCAAGCCAAACACTGAGACGCCAAGTTTGCAGCAGGGAAGGGTTTATTCATGAAGCAGCCAAGTGAGGAGATAGGAGAAGAAACCTCAGATCCACCTCCCTGAAAGTGACGGCTCAGGATATTTACAGAATAAAGTCGCAGGGCAACCTTAGGCATGAGGAAAGTTGATTGGCGGTGGGGGAAAGGTGAGGTCATCAGTGTTGTTCCCATGTGTGTCTGGATCACAGGCTTCTATGAGATGCATGTTCATAGATGGAGGCACTCAACATGTTCTGAGATTGGAGGTTTAGCCCATCTGACATCAAATGGTCACTCATCAGACCCCTGGGCAGACCCAGTTGTAGGGGTGGTGGGTCCAAGCCAGTCTTAGTTAGATGGAACTGATCAGGAACCAACTCGAAGTTCCTTTAAAACTACTTAAACCTCCCTGTTACTATAGTGACCCATAGTTGGAGGCGTTATCTACAGGGATGGTTAAAGTGTTTTGTTATATATTACCTAGGTTACGTGAAGCTTGGAGTGTATGGAATTAAAGAGAGACAGGGAAAATACAACTAAAGTGAGTTCTATCAGCAGAGGCAGGTTTTCAACACGCTATTCCCTTAACTGTTGCTCTCTAACACAAGCTCAAAGATTTCTCTTAGTCACTACTTTCTGTTAACCCAGGAAGGGACATGGTTTCAGTATTACATCCATGAAAAATGGAAGGTTGAGAGTGTCTAGCTCCATAACACTTAGGATTATAGGAACTCAGTCAAACATCACACGATCCAAACGGTCCCTCTGGCTGACAGTATCTGAGCAAGGCTTATTTATTACTCATTTCTGAATTACCATGTTTACCTGCATTGGTGGCTTAGTGCATGATTTACAAAGAGCTGCACACTGGAAACTTTCTAGAGTGTTCGATCCTATTCTCCCAAAGTAAAATGCTGCATTTGGAGATTACCCTTCGTGGGGACTCCTTTGATTTTTTATATATTAGATTGTAATCAGACATAGGGAGATATCATGGAATAATTTTGTATATATATATTTATGATTTTCTTCAATATGACCCTTTCTCTAGTTAGTAAGAGACATGTATGTTACCTCAAAAAGTATTAGGTTTTTATCACAAGAATGCAAAGAGAAAGAATGGTCCAATGTTCTGCTTTTATATTTTCAAAATAAGCTGTTTAAGTCCAGATGGGAAATAGTTGTTTTCAAAGCTATCCCTTTCATTTGGAAGAGGTGAAATTCACTGAATGAAGACAAGGCCCTAGAAAATAAGAATGAGGACACTCTGATAGAAGAGCAGCACAGTGGTAACCTGCCCAGCAATAGGAGGAAAGAGGAGGAGAATGACCACCCTGCCCAGGAGAGGAGACAAGATTCATTCTGGCTGAGAGAGGAGAAGAGGGTGGACAGAGGGCTGTTCTTGGAGGGTTTGCGGTTTCATGGATGAGGAGACGTGGCTGGGTTTACTGATGAGGGATGAGAATCATCGTGGAGAGAAATCATCCCTCATCAGCAGGGTGTGGGCATCAGGAAACCTCACTGAGACCCGTAGACCCTCTTCAGCCAATGAGTGAGCACCGGCCACCACTGCTCAGGGGCACATTGGCTGTCCTGGTCTTTGAGGTTTCCGGTGGCCCTGGGTAACTGTTGTGCTCGTGTCTCCTGGACCATCCAGCCGAAGCCCTGACCATCCTTTCCCTGATCCTCTTTGAACTCTAACTGAAAATTCTCCCTTTTCAGTGAGCTGGAGTGTTGGAAACATTCCAATGGTTTGCAAAGTCAGACACAAAATAGAAGAAGAAGGACAAAAAAGGGAATAAAGCATCATTACCAATTTTTTTGAACTCAAAACAGAACAGAACTCAGAAGAGAAACTATTTTCTGAGGGGACGGGAAGCACAGCAGTGGTAGGTGAGGCCCAATGGCGGCTGGGGACTCAGCAGAAGGACTCTCTGTAGGAGGTCCTGGGATCCTATGAAGGCTGGAAAGAGAGTCCATGGCTGACGGTGGGAAGTGACAGCAAGAAATGAGAGCTGCTGGGACAGGATAGGGATCTGCTGTCCTGTGGGCACCTCTTCCCTTCCACGCAGCTGCTGTACACAGACGTCAGGCTTCAGGATAATGACTCTCGGGGGAGCGAGACTTGGCAGGAGGTGTAGCCGGGGAAGGCGGCCACGGGTTTCTGCCCACATTAGTGGCAGCTGCTCGTGACCTGGGGCTGCCGGGTAACCTGCGGTGCTTCTGCTGGAGGGACGTTCTGCTTGAACTGATGGCTGATGACTGAGCTCTCTTATGGAGACAGGTGAGAGGGCAGGTCTCTTCTTGGAAGAAGCAGACCCTTCTGGGAAACTAAGAAAATTTCGGGCAGGCGGGGCATGAAGGAAAGATCCTATGCCACACCCTTTGGAAGAGGGAAAGGGTCACCGAAGGGAGAGAATGCATTTGTATGGGCTAACAAGTTTATTCGGGAAGGATGTCATAGGAACAATTTTTATGTGTAGTCTGTAAACTAAACGGGGGCTTCTGGGTTATCGGGCCTGAGATGGAGCCCCAGATATGAGTCACGTTGAGTCCAGGTTTGTGCTTGAGATGCTGCTAAGCCGGTGGGGACAGCCTTGTGTGAACAATCCCTTATTAACCCAGCAGAACACCTGCAATGTGCCTGCAAACAGGCGGGGGACACTTGACACTCAGGAGGCATCAGGTTATTGAAGGAAGAGCGCCCGTTGTTTGTCTTTGGTTGAGACAGGACAGTGATGACACTCATCCAAGGGCTGATGATGAAAACCTGCGACACTGGAAGGGATACATTGTCCTTTGTTGTGGCTTTACTGTGCTCAACTCTACCGTAACTTCTTGCTTTAGACTCCATACTTGTAAAAAAAAATATGGAGAATGAGAGAAAATCAGGGATAATGGGGGTGGGCACTCTTGGTGCTTGCTCCACTTCCATTTTGAAAAAATAAAGTAGGCCAGTGCTTGAGATGACATATGGAATGCCTGATATAATCACCATTAAATATCTAGTTTCCATGCGCTGAAAGTGACTTCCACCCCACGTGTGCTCGGTAAGACAAGTGACCTGCTCCTGTGTGATGCAGGTAACGGCAGTGGGAAGGGCAGGAATGGAATCATGAGGGTGGATGAGCAGGTAAGATTTCTTATTTCAACTCCGTGAGCCTCTGAAGAATTTGTGGGTGGGTCACACTTAAAGTGTCAGTGCTGGCCCGAGAGATGGTGTGAACTGTACTTTATGGATGGGTAAGTGAAGATCTGAAAGACAAGTTTAAGATCAACCCTATGCAGAAGTATCATTCATCTACAGATCCAGGAAAGAAACCAGAGATTTTTGGCTTTTTCAGAGGCTACATTAGCCACTTCAGTGCCTGATATGTTGGCACTGACCCCTGCACCTTAAACCCAGCCTCAACCACCATATATGGCGTTTATAAATGAGGAAGTGGTGAGAGCATGTGGGTGGTGACTTGGATTCTTATTTAGAGAGCGCTCTAGATGGCTGCCATGGTTGTGTGCAGCTACACAGTACAGATTCTTTTTGTTCCTGATATGTCTTCTGATTCCTTTTATTATATCAGGTTCCACAAGTCTCATCTTTAGCAGCATCCTATGCTTCTGTCACAAGCCCACAAAGATCACCTCTTTAATGAGGCTGCCTCCTTCTCCATCATGCTGCTGGCCTGGGACTTCCCACTGCCCCATAGCCCTTTCTAAGCCCTTTCTTTTTGACATTCTCACAGCTAAGTCTCTGACAACAAATGTTACTTTTTCTCACTATTTCCCACTCATGTCAGCCTACAGGTTCTGGGTGTGGATCCCCCATTATGGTGTCTGTCTATAACCACCACCAGGACCCAGTACACTGGCCTCCTTTCTTTCTGGTCTCTGCCTGACACTCAGCTCTGCTGGGGACTCCCGGGCTGACTCTTACATGGACGTCGAGCAAGGCAGTGCACTGTTTTTGCATGGACTCTGGGAGGGTATGTGCTTCCTTTTTGGATTTTTAAAACTTGTAATATGGAGAGATTCTAACTGAACTTGCCACTATACATCTTCATTTACAGAATTCCAGACTTCTTCAATGTAAACCAACATCAGTGACCCAGCCTAATCCAACAGGGAAGTTAAGAGCCACCCCTGCTCCACTCCACTCCCAGGTAAGCGGAGCTTTGGTCAACCTCAAGACAAGAAACCTGGGTGCTCCTGTTACTGAACCAGATTCTTGTGTCTTATGTAAAGAAAGCCGAAAACGTGAGACACTGAGGTGCGGCAAAGAAAGGCTTTATTCACAAGGCATCCAAGAGAGAAGAAAGGAGAACAAGTCTCAGATCCCCCTCCCCAAAGGCCAGGGGCTTGAGACATTTGAGAGATAAAGAAGCTGGATGGCCTTAGGCCTGGTAAAAGGTGACTGGAATTAGGGAAAGGTGAGCTAATTGGTGTTTTGCAGAGGCGTATGAGTAATGTGCTTCTTCGTGGGATGTAGGCTCAAAAGTGGAGGCACTTAGCATGGTCTGAGGGTGGAAATTCTGGTCCTCAGACCTGAAATGATCATTCATGGGACAACTGCACACGCCCAGGTTTGGGGGCAGTGTTCCCAACAAGTCTTAGCCAGCTCAAACTTGAATTAGACACAGCTGACTCCAAGTTCCCGAAAATAACTTGGGTGAAATCCTATTGTTTACTCAACACGACGCTTGGAGGACATGCAACAAAACAATTAAAGTGAGCTTGCTCACCAAAGGCGGGCTACAAGCAGTGAGGTGTTTAACGAGCTTTAAGACAAGCTCAAGAATTCTGTTAGTCACCAGTTTCTGTTAACTGCATGCGGCAGAGTTACACTCCTTTTATAGCAAATGAAGCCAAACTCTAATAAGTTCATCATGGGTGTGATTCCCCTCACTTGGATTGCTTCCCTTTCAGTCTTTTGTTTTCCCTGGTCTTTGGTGACAATCAGGGCTGACATGCTGAGCACGGTCCCTGCACCAAAAAATCCTGGCCAGATTGTGAGAGGGTCCAGAAGAGACATGTGATTGTGTGGACAGCCTAGGCCATCCCAGTGGCTCAGGGAAGACTGTGTTTCCTTCCCTAGCTTCATCTCTGTGCACTTTTTTCCTCAGAGCACTGGGACATACGGGGACACGATCCAAGGTGAGCATAAAGTAAAGGGGCTCAGGGACAGTTCACTTGACCTTTCATGCAGACCTTATGGCAGAGAGGAGACAGGAGCCTTGTAGCTTTTCTGCTCAGTTAGGCAGATTCTCCCAGGGCAGGTATTTCCCTGGAATTCGTGGTAATGGCAAGTGTCCGAATCATGGATTTAGAATTTCAGTTGTTCCCTTTCTTGAATACAGATAATTGGTTGTAAGTAGGAGAATAAGAAAAATTATTTTACACATCCCTGGATATCACACAGATCCCCAAAGCAAAACTTATTGCTGAGCCTGAAAATGGACTGAAGCGAAACTAGACTCATTAACTGTGATCACCCTTTCCATTGCTCTGCCATAGTTTTCCTGCTTCAGGCTTCTCTCCTAGCAGGAGCAGTAGTGATATAAAAATCTAAATGATTTAGTTTCACACACATGGATTTTTCCAAATTTGTTCTGAATAACCAAATTTGTTCTGAAGGGGAATTAACATGAGTCGGTTTTGTGTATATTTACACCTTTACTTATAAGCCTGTGTCTTAGTGTGAAGAGACACTAAGACTCTTGACTCTGCAATGTTAGCGGCTCAGGAGGGACATGGCTCATGACCCCACCGCACTGCAAGGTCTTTGCGGGCACATGGATATGTGTCATCTTGCATCCCTCATGGCATCTGGGTTGGGAGTTGACAATAAACACAAACAGGGAGAGGAGGTGTTTCTAGGGCCAGTTCAGCTGAGAGTTCCCAAAAATGCAGCAAGTCAAGGGGAGAACAAGCGCCAACAGTAGAGTTGAGGTCAAGAGCAAGAAATACTGGGTAAGGTACCAAACGGCCTCTCCTTGATGAGGGTAAGTGGATTGTGAAGATGGCATAGAATTTAGAGAAATAGGGTCAGGAGAATTTAAAAAAAGGATTCAAGGAGACGTCAGGAGGGTCAGGGAGCAAAATCCCATTTCTTGGCAAACTTTGCGTGCTGTTGGAACATGTGATCTGCTGAAAGGGGCCACGAGAGACCACAGGGAGCGCTGGTGAGTTTCTGACGTCTAATGTATACTTTCCAGATGGATTAACAGGAGAATCAATAAACATTGTCTACACTTGACATTTTGATAAATAGAGCTATAGTATTTGCTGAGGTCGCAGGTGTGACCATGGCAGAGATGTAAGTTATATAAGAATATCTTATTTCTTGGGGTGTTTTCACTGCACCTATATTATTAGTTACATAATAATCACAGCTCCCCTGGGTATTGTTCTGTGATAGGCGATCTGACCAAGCCCAGTTCTGATACTCCTCTTCTCTGTGACACAGGATATATTAACTTAACTTCTCTAAGCCTGGATTTTCTCATTTGTAATACGTTGATGATAGCACCTAATCAACAGGGCTATACAAAAGGTTAGAGGAGAGCATAGAGAGGAGATATTTAGCATATGGCCTAGAAGAGTAATTTCTCACTACATATGAACCACTATCACTGTAGACAGATCATTCGGAAGAGACAAATCGTGGAACTTTGGAGAGGTAGTCTCAGACCTGGATTCTAGGACCACAGACAATGTTACGAATTCTACCTTCAAAATATCACTTAATTCCCTCATTCAGAACTGCATTATTTTTTGTTAATATACTTATTTATTTATTTTTGGCTGTGTTGGGTCTTCGGTGCTGTGTGCGGGCTTTCTCTAGTTCCGGCGAGTAGGGACTACTCTTCGTTGTGGTGTGCACGCTTCTCATTGCAGTGACTTCTCTTGTTGCTGAGCACAGGCTCTAGGCGCTTGCACTCAGCAGTTGTGGCATGTGGGCTCAGGAGTTGTGGCTCGCAGGCTCTAGAGTGCAGGCTCAGTCACTGTGGCGCACGGGCTTAGTTGCTCCGCAGCATGTGGGATCTTCCCGGACCAGGGCTCGAACCCCTGTCCCCTGCATTTGCAGGCGGATTCTTAACCACTGCACCACCAGGGAAGTCCAGAGCTGCATTATTTTTCCCAATAATACTCCAATACATGCTCTCTTCCTCTCTATCCCGATTCAGTCTACCCCTCACACAGCTATGGACTTCAGTGTGTTTGTTTTTATTTTCCCAATTATAAAATGACAATGTTGATTTACTTCCTCTTTGAAATTTAAAATTATCCTAAAATAAATAAAATCCCAAGCAATATAATTTATTAAATGACTTTAGTGTTTAAAAAACGAAAAGAGAAAATAAAATAACTCAAGCCAGCTACTCTTCATGTAGCAGGATGCTCCCCGGGTGCAGTGGCTTTCAGGTGGGGTTGGCCAGCGGCTCTGACTGAGATGCTGCCAGCAGTCCCCACCCAACATCCTAGACCTGTTTCCACAGTGAGGATTCATACTTCCCTTGTGTAATTGATGACTTTGCAGACAGAAAGTGAACAAAAGGGGAAGCATGGTTGGAGAATCTCAGAGAGAGTCCCCGTGGGAAATATGTGTGACCTCATGAGACAGTCCTGGGAACAAGGCCAATAATCAGAGGGGTTCAGTTGTTCTAGACAAACCTGGTGGCTCTTACTTGACCTGACCCTGACCCAAACAATCGAAATGCCAAGTGGGAATAAAGCTATGAGTAATACCGGTGAACCGTCTAATAAATGCATATAGGGTAAGAGAATCATATTTTCAGTTCAGCAGGAAAAAGGAAGTCCTGGGAACTTTTCATTTTGTGAGGCACAATACAGCAGAACATCGTGGACTTAGTGACAATGTGGAAGTGAGCGTGAGGTTCAAATAAGAGCCAGGAAGAAACTAGGGAGCGATTTAGAGGCCGCGGTGGCCCGTGTGGTCAGTGCAGAAACTGGAGTTCCAGATATAGATGATGTCGGTGGTAAACGAAGCCGCAGGGGCTGAACCGGCAGCTCTGAGCAGCCTCCCTGTGTGACAGGCTCACCAGCCCCAGAGGCACGTGAGGCAGCAGGAGGAATTGCTGGGAAGTGGGGCCTGGAACAGCGTGACAGGAGCAGTGAGAAGCATGTCTGGAGGGGAGAGGGGCCTCACGTGTCAGGGCAGAGTTCAGCCCCCAGGCAGGGGCTCCCTGGAAGATTGCTCCGGATGGGAGCAGCATGGCTCTGGCCAAGGAGAAATGAACATCGACTAAGGATGGAGGGACAATCAAGTCATAGTAGGTCATGCGTAGACAATGAAATTGGTTAAGGTGTTGTGTAACAGCCCGTCTCCGAGAATCCTAAGGGATGCTGTCGAGGGTAAGTCTCCATGGACCATGAGAGCTGAGACCCTCTGCTGGGCATGGCCAGTGCACTTGAGAGCTGGGAGGATCAGTACAAACTTACTTTATTATTACTTTATTATTGCAGAGGTAAGGCCCAGACAACCTTCAGATTACATTCATAAACTAAAGTATTTCTGTGTAAATTTGTATACATTTTACATATTTTCTTCTGGGTAAGTAAACGCAGTAATATATCAAGATTAACAATACTTATATGTTTGAGGTTTTTTTTTTTTTTTTTTTTTTTGTCTGTTTGTTTGGTTTAGATTTTTTTTTTTTCTAATTCAATAGGCACTAAAACACCCAAACTGAGTCTCTTAGTCTCCAAGGCGATTATTCAGTTGGTGACTCCAATGAGTATTTTGAGAATCTTTTTGAAATTCTAAAAAAAATAGGAATATCCCCAAAAAGTAATATTTAAAATTTTCATCAATTTAGACTTTCCTACTAAGTAGAGGTGAGACCTGTGATCCTCAACTCTGGCTGCAATATAAAATACTCAGGTAAATGTTTCAATATCCTGCCATCTGGCTGCCCCACTCCTGCACACTCTGCCCTAATTGTTCTCGTGATGTGGAGTCCTCTGTGACAGAAGTTTTGAATCCCTCAGTGTGATTCTAACAGGAATAGAAAGATAATTATAAGTAAGCTAATGGGCAAGAAGTTAAGAAAAGTACAACGGATCTCAACTTTATAAAGTACATCTATCATTTCTGCTCTGCCTCTTCCCATCTCCAAAACATAAACCCACAGGTGCACACACCTCCCCGGTCCCCACCAAGAATCCATCCTCCAGACTTTACTGTATTTGAGCGTCTGCATTCCAACAGCAATGCTAGATTCCGAGGGTTTTCTCTTACTTCTCTCTCCCCTCATCCTCTGCTAGGCTCCTCCCGTGGTGCCCCCTCCTGATTTCTACCAGAGCCCAAAGCTGTGGCCACTCTACTCAGTATCCCCCTCCGTGTCTAACATGGGACCTGCCCAGACAAAATCTTAAACATTAGCTGAATTGAGGTAATGAAGTTGCTATTTGTGGTGTCTTACTAGCTGCTTTTTCTGCATGCCGGGAGGGCAAGGTTTTGTTCTCATTTTCTGGGTCACTGTTTCACCAAAACCCCAGGTTTCACTCTCCGAGTGTTGTGCTCTCTCGTGCATACGTGCAGTTGTATCTTCCATATTCTTTTTCCTCTCGCTCGCTCGCTTTTAGCCATAGAAAAGAAGCTTTCAAACAGACACATGAGGATAATATCATGAAAATGAGGGGGCGCATTATCCACAGATCCTTGATAACACCCCGCCCCCTGGGGATCCTGTCCTTCTCTGCCGCCCCCCTTGTGACCCTCTCCCCAACGCTCCCTGCATCTGATGATGCCAACCTCCTCTCAGACCCTAGAACACACTGGGCTCTTTCCAACCTCTGCTCCTGTCCTTTCTGCCTGGAATGCGCTTCATCTTGCTCATCACCTGCACATCCTACAAGTCTCACACTCATCTCATCCCCTCAAGGGGACCTTCCAGACACCTTCTCCTGGGGAAGGGAGGCTAATTACCTGAAGAGGAAGCTCAGAAATCCTCTCTGGCCTGTGAGGTGACAGCTGTGCAGACCCTCCCTCCACCCCAGTGTCTGACAGCTGTTATTTATTGATATATATTTTTTCTGACAATGTTTACATTATAAATTGATCTTAGTTGAAAGGATTAAAGAAAAGACATGTGGACATTGTGTGAGAATATTTGTGCCTACAGACACAGAGGCTATGAACACATGAACCGAGTAAAAGTGTAAGTTTTAATTTTTTTGTATTATCCTTAGACTTCTAAAAATCTCAAACATAAGGAGCTCTGTTACCCCTCAATATAATCTTCAGGTATATCAATAATCAAAGGGAAACAAACAAAGTAAATGTCAATATTTATGATTGAAGTAAAAGCAATATTTTGAATGGAAAACAGAATTTGGCCACTAATCGATGTTCCATTCTTTCTTTATAATAATTGAAAATTCTCCTTGGCAATATTGATTGACAAGATGAGGAAGTTAAATTTCATAAACTTCTTATAAAGTCTTGGGTTATCCTCATTTATAAATAATGACACTCAGAAGAGAATTCGGGTTTTTAATGTTAAAAGGTTAAATAATAATTACATTATGAATTAATTAATAAACTGGTTAATAAATCAGTTAATAAACTGGTTTATCTTTTTAATGTATTCATTCTACTTTAATGAGCATAATTTATACTTTATAATTGCCTGTGGCATCCTATAAGTGAATTTATATATTTTCAGTAAACATATTAGATGGAATGGAAAAGTGTATGGTGCACAAAGAGGTTGAATAAATGAAAATATATAATTAAAATCATCTTTGTTGTTATAGCATCTAGACCAGAGAAAGAAAAAGAAATCAGTAAGTATATAGAAGATTTGAATGACACTATTCACCTTGAAGTAATGAACATTTATAGAGTTCTCCACCTAATCATTGCAGAATAAAATAATATTTTTTCTAGTAAACATGGAAAATTTACCAAGATATTCTGCCCAGAAAACAGGCTCATTAAATATGAAAATAATCAGAGTATTACCAATTATGTTAAGCGAATTAAACAAGATCTTGCATGCAAGGGCTCAGGTGGGCACAGAAGGCTGCTTCCCACCCACCACTCTAACCACAGACAAGGGAACACAGAGTTTCAGCTGGAAGTCATTAGGCCATTGTGGATCGAGGGGGATGGAGAGGTAGAAACAGACCGTGAGAGATGAAAAGGGTCCAAAGCTGGACCAGAATCCTGCACTAAGAGTGACCACCCTGGGGCCTATTTAGACAATTGACACAATTATCTCCAATCATTCATTGGGGTTACTGTGTTTGCTGCATGGTCTTAGATAAGTGCTAGTAAATACATCATCTCATGTAACTCTCCACACAGCCCTATGACATAGTAGTATGGTCATCTCTGCTTTAGAAGTAAGGAAGGTGAGGCTAGGGCGGGAATGTTTGTGTAATTCAGGACCAGCTTGTGCATTTCCTAGCAACATCCTCATGTCTAAATGGATGAGCCACACCTCACACAAGCACCTTTAATTCAGGATTGGGAAATGAACTGTGAAAAGTCTCCCACATATTTTGCATAATCTTTTGAAAAGTAAAAGGATATATAAGTCTTCCCTGGTGGCTCAGTGGTTAAGAATCCGCCTGCCAATACAGGGGACACGGGTTCCAACTCTGGTCTGGGAAGATCCCATGTGCTGTGGAGCAACTAAGCCCGTGGGCCACACCTACTGAGCCCGCAAGCCACAATTACTGGGCTCGCGAGCCACAACTGCTGAAGCGCAAGAGCCTAGGGCCCTTGCTCTGCAACAAGAGAAGCCGCCTCAATGAGAAGCCCGTGCACCACAACAAAGACTCAACGCAGCCAAAAATAAAATAAATAAGAAAATTAATAATACTAAAAAATATATAATATAAAAGATTGTTAAAGCATTAAATAAAACACAGCTGTCACTTTCTATCAAGTGTAGTGAGGAAGAGAAAGAAACAAAACTGAAACATTTTAATAATTAATTATTTAATTAACTAATTCCCATGGTTCACTTTTTTGTTGTTGGCTTCCTTAGATCCTCGTGTGCCTCTCACCGCGGCGGCTTCTCCTGTTGCGGACCTGTGGCTCTAGGCGCGAGGGTCTCCGCAGCTGTGCCTCGCGGGCTCAGCTGCTCCTCAGCATGTGAGATCCTCCCAGGCCAGGGATCGAACCCACGTCCCCTGCACTGGCAGGTGGACTCCCAACCACTGGGTCACCAGGGAAGTCCTGGTTCACTTCTATTCTCCACCCCTCAACTTCTGGTGACTGTGCTCAGCTGCTGGTTAAGGTGCGAATGCACAGACCTTAGGAAGGCCTCCTTCTTCAGCAGAGATGCCCGCAGAAGTTCTAAGAAAAGCCCACAGTGCCTCTCTGCTTGGCCGCCTCAACCTCCTCTCCTCACAACACCCCTGCTGTCAGGAGGATCCGCAGCATCTGCCCACATCTCCCCCTCCCTCTTAGGAGAGTGGCTTCTACATTGATTTCCTGAGCAACATTATCAGTGGGACCCTTCCTCCTTCTAACTCCCAAATACAAGGACATTCCACAAACAGTGTTATACTTTGCTTTTAAAAAGATCCACCTAGGGCTTCCCTGGTGGCACAGTGGTTAATCATCCACCTGCTAATGAAGGGGACATGAGTTTGAGCCCTGGTCTGAGAAGATCCCACATGCCAAAGAGCAACAAAGCCCACGCGCCACATGTGCCTATAACCCGTGCTCCATAACAAGAGAACCAACCCGATGAGAAACCCGCACGCAGCAATGAAGAGCCGGCACATCATAAATAAATAAATTTATAAAAATAAAAATATACACTTAAATACCTGTATTAGTTTTCTGTTGTTGATGTAACAAATTACCAAAAGTTCCTTCTCTTACAGTTCTGGAGGTCAGAAATCCAAAATGGATCTGACTGTGCGAGCTTAAAGTGTCAGCAGGTCTGTTCCTTCTGGAGGATCTGTTGCAGGGTCTGTTCCCTGCCTTCACCAGTCTGTAGAGGCCACATGATTTCCTCGCTTTCTGGCCCCGCCGGCAATCACATCACTCCCACCTCTGCCCCAGTCCTCACACCTCCTTCTCTGGCTGTGACTCTCTGTCCTTCCTCTTTCATAGCTGAAGACCTTTGTGATTGCTTTGCACCCACAAAACTTATCCAGGAGAGCCTCTCCAAGTCAAGATTCTTAATTAATCACACCCACACAAGTTCCTTTAGCTACGTGAGGTAATATATTTGTGTGTTGGGGAATTAGGCCATAGGCTTTCTGAAGAACCATTATTCTGTTGACCACACTACCCTTTCTGCACAACTTGAAAAAAATTTGTTTTACAATGATGGAAGAAAATTTCACATATTAAGATATGGGGAAGTCATTCTGGCTGACACATGACTTGAACTTTAGGCTATCCCAAAAAGCCTGTTTGTAGCCTATTCGACATGCACTGTACATCTGCTATTAACCACTAAAGAAAAAAATGCATTTAAAAGTAAAATGGAGCAACTATGATTTAGGCTTTCGAAATGAACCTGGTGACCACTATAGACAAGTTTTCAAACACATTCTTTTATTAGTGAAAACTTGAGTTTTCTGACCTGTATTGTTAGCGAACACAAGTTCATGTGCCTGATGCAGAGTGAGACCAAGGTTTATTGCAGAGCCATGCAAAGGAGAATGGGAGGCTCATGCTCAAAACACTCCAAACTCCCTGAAGGGTTTCAGTCAAGCATGTGTAAGGGCAAGCTTAAGGAGGGGTGAGGTTGGTTGTTGGTGCAGGAATCCTTTGTCCATGAAGGTCAGGTCACGATGTTCCTGTAAACCTCCAACAAAAGAAATGTTATTCTCTGTTCTGCAACTTTTTATCTTTATATGAATGACAAAGTGTTATACTCTTAAAGGTCAGAGCATTGAGAATGGGCTATCCTGTATATTTCAGGCTATAGGCAACATTTTTAACTTGAAGCAAAAACAATAGGTTATATAGGTTAAAGCAAAAAACAGACAAACAAACAAAAAACAAACAGATCTAATATGAAGTCAGATTGTTCTTCCCAGTTACAGTATCAGATTCAAGGACAGCAAGAGCCATTCTCAAAACAGTATCTGCTGGCAGCTGCCACCTGCAACTTTAAGGTCTCCAGGTCTCCCCTTGTAACTATGCAACAATTTCCAACACCAACCAATCCTTTCTTAATAGGCACCCTTACCTCTTGCCAGCTCCAATTATAATTGTTTTTGTAAATTTTTATTTTATATTGGCTTATAGTTGATTAAAAATGTTGTATTAGTTTCAGATGGACAGCAAAGTGATTCTGTTATACATATACATGTATCTATTTTTTTCAAATCTCTTTCCCCATTTAGCTTATTACAGAATATTGGGCAGAGTTCCCTGTGCTATACAGTAGGTCCTGGTTGGTGATCTTTTTAAATATAGCAGTGTGTATGTGTCTATCCCATCTTCCCAATCTGTACCCCTCAACGCTTCCCCTCTGGTGACCATAAGTTTATTTTCTAAGTTTGTGAGTCTGTTTCTGTTTTGTAAATAAGTTTATTGGTATCATTTTTGGCTGTACCAATTTACATTCCCACCAACAGTGTAGGAGGATTCCCTTTTCTTCACACAGTCTCCAGTATTTATTGTTTGAACATATTTTGATGCTGGCCATTCTGACTGGTGTGAGGTGATGTCTGATTGCAGTTTTGATTTACATTTTGCTAATAATTAGCCATGTTGAGCATCTTTTCATGTGTCTCTTTGCCGTCTGTATGTCTTCTTTAGAGAAATGTCTATTTAGGTGTTCTGCCCATCTTTTCATTGGGTGGTATGTTTTTTTGATATTGAGTCGTGTGAGCTGTTTATAAATTTTGGAGGCTAAACCCTAGTCAGCTGCATCATTTGCAAATATTTTCTCCCATACTGTGGGTTATCTTTTCATTTTGTTTATGGTTTTCTTTGCTGTGCAAAAGCTTTTCTGTTTAATTAGTTCCATTTTGTTTACTTTTGTTTTTATTTCCATTACACTAGGAGATGGATAGTAAAAGATATTGCTTTGATTTATGTCAAAGAGTGTTCTGTCTATATTTTTCTCTAAGAGTTTTATAGTATCCAATCTTACATTTAGGTCTTTAATCCATTTTTAGTTTATTTTTGTGTGTGGTGTTAAAGAACTTTCTAATTTCATATTTTTTTACATGCAGCTATTCAGTTCTCCCAGCACCAGTTTATTGAAGAGACTGTCTTTCCTTCATCGTAGAGTCTTGCCTCCTTTGTCATAGATTAATTGACCATAGGTGGGTGGGTTTATTTCTGGGCTTTCTATCCTGTTCCATTGATCTATATGTCTGTTTTTGTGCCACTACCATACTGTTTTCATCACTGTAGCTTTGTAGTATAGAGTGAAGTCAAGGAGCCTGATTCCTTGAGCTCTGTTTTTCTTTCTCAAGATTGCTTTTGCTATTCAGGGTCTTTTCTATTTCCATACAAATTTTAAGATTTTTGTTCTAGTTCTGTGAAAAATGCCACCGATAACTTGATAGGGATTGTATTGAAGCTGTAGATTGCCTTGGGTAGTACAGTCATTTTAACAATGTTGATTCTTCCAATCCAAGAACATGGTATATCTTTCCATCTGTTTGTGTCACCTTCGATTTCTTTCATCACTGTCTTATAGTTTTTGGAGTACAGGACTTTTGTCTCCTTACGTAGGTTTATTCCTAGAAAATCCAAAAGACGCTACAAGAAAACTACTAGAGCTCATCAATGAATTCTGTAAATTTGCAGGATACAAAATTGAAACATGGAGATCTGTTGCGTTTCTATACACTAACAATGAAAGGTCAGAAAGCGAAATGAAAGAAACAAATCCATTTACCATTACATCAAATTTTGTATACATATAATTCTTGACAATCAACTTATGTCATTTTGAGGTTTTTGCCTTTATAAGGCTCCCCAATCTTGTAGTCTGGCTGAACACATTTCAGGTCCTTCTAGAATGTATCTCTCCTGAGCTATAGACCTCATTTTGGTTCAAGTAAAATTCTTTTCTATTCCTAACATAGATTGATTTAGAGAATATTTATATTGACAACACAATTAAAGAGTTTCTTTTTAACATTTCAGAATATAATGAACAGCTAAAATATGAGTTACAGATACTAAAGCCCACTTTCATTTAGTGCACTGAGGCTGCTACAAGGGAAGGGGACAGGGACATGCTCTGGGCGCAGCAAGGAGGGCCTCGACAGCTCTCTGCTCCCCCCAGGAGCTCCGAAGCCCACTGCGCCGCCCCTGGTGGGGGTGGGGATGGCAGCTCAAGCGTCATGGGGACCCTGGGGATATGACTATGAGTTGGGAGGTCCCCGGACCTGCACCCTTCAGAGACCATCTCCGTCGATGACACTCCAAGCTCTGGAACGTCAACCTGAGGTCCTCTTCTTATGGAGCAAGGGATCATGTGACTGAGGTGAAGAAAGCCCAACTGACAGTAGGTGTTTTAATCAAAGTAAGGGTTTATTTAGAGATCTCCAAGCAAGGGAGTGGGAGACAAGCCACAGTTACATTTCAATTTGGCTTTTGAGTTAGCGGCTTTTTTAAAGGGAAGAAAAAAGAGGCTGTCATTAATCATCATCATTTGACATGTCTGTGACTCTTTCTTTTCCTTTATTAACAAATTGAAGTATAGTTGACTTATTGATACAATATTGTGTTACTTTCTGGTGTATACCAAAGTGATTCAGTTTTATATATATATATATATATATATATATATATATATATATATATATATATATATATAATTTTCCATTATAGGTTATTACAAGATATTGAATATAGTTTCCTGCGCTATGCAGTAAATCCTGGTTAGTTACCTTTTTTATGAACAGAATTGTGTAACTGTTAATCCCATACTATATGTGACATTTGTTCATCATAACTTCAGAAGTCAGGCTGTTTGTGGTTTATGATTCTCAGGCCAGGTGTTCCCCGGCTCAGGGGTCTTTGAGCTCATCTTGCCCTGGAGAAACAACCTGAATTTGGAGTGAACGATGACATCTACAACAGCAACTTGTACACTGATGATGTTCACAACAGAAGTGTAGTCACCTGACTCTGCTTGATGAGTGTGCAGTTAGCACAGGATTGAGGTCAGAGGTGACAAAGAAAAGGAAGAAACTTTTGGATAGAGAGATCATCTGTAAACTCAGTGAGGGAACTCTGTTTTAGGGGGACTTGGATTCACCCTGCAGGACGTGGGAGGACAGCACCTCACTCCTGGTGCCTAGTCCCATCAGCCCCTGGACGGACACCTGCACCTGAAGAGGTCCCTCTGGGGAAAGGAGGAGCTGCTGGGACAGCGGACACTGAGCTCCTCTGTCTTTTGGCCCATCTCAGGGCTCTGAGTTCCCGGAGGAGCGGAGGCGGAAGCCCAGGTGGGAGCGAGTGGCCCGCGGGGGAAAGAGGAGCCCAGCTCTGCAGCGGCCCGAGTGCAGGAAGCCGGGGTGGTTCTGGTCCCGTTGTGGACGAGTCTGGGGTCGGAAGGCCTTCTGCGAGGAGCGCGGTGCCGCCCGCTAGCTCCCCACCTCTGCCGCCTTCCCTGTGGGCGGAGGCCACTGGGCGGCTCGGGACAGGTTGGCGAGGCCTCCTTTCCCGCCGCTCCTCCAGCTCCAGGCCGGGGCCCTGCAGCGGAGCTCCTTGTAGCTGAAGCGCTTGCCCCGCCCGGAAGCCCGGGGAGCGGAGCAGAAAGGCCATGGCCGGGAGCCCTGGTCTCCGCACGCACCGAGGGGCTCCTCCCAGACCCGCCGGCCAAGCTGCAGGAAGAGCTGGTGGATCCACAGCCGCGTCCTCACCAGAGAGGAGGTTCTCATCTTGTCGCAGGAAAAATTCAGAGACAACAGGGAGAAAGAGAAGGTACAGCGAGGACTTCTGGGGCACAGAGGGCCGAAGGAGTTGAGCAGCGGCGCCGAGCCCCTTGGACAGGCTGCTTACACGGGACGTGAAAATGAAGGGGCGGAGTATTCATTGGGGAGGGTGGGGCTTGTGGGTCCCACTTCCTGATTTTCACCCAGCTCCACCTTTCTGAGGGGAGGTGGGAGTTTCCTCCTTATTTAGCCTTGGTGGGAAGTGTCCCCGCCCCAGTGCAGGATGGGAACTTCTCATCTGCAACGTTAATTTTATTGTAATGAGGGCATAATGAGCAAAAGGTTACATTTAGAGGCCTGAGATTCCCGGTTTCCCACCTTCTCTTGCCTCCAGGAGACTTGTCATCCCAGAATGTATCATTTTCTGTCCTCCCAGAAGTTCCTGCTTTTCTTTGTCTGCCTACAGACCCCCGTTGTTTACAACATGTATGGTTTCCTGCCATCTGGCCCCACCCCCTTTCTCTGCTCCTGGCTAGCTCTTTGCCTGCTGGAGCAGCCAGAGGTGCCGCCCTGGGCTCTGGGCTGGTTGGGGGGCAGCTGTGCTTACACTTCTCACTCTGCTGGCTTCCAGGCTGGGGGCCAGAGAACTGGAGCGGGACGCGCTGGGCCCCTGTGCTGTCTGTCCTGAGCCCAGGGCTGGCACTGGACAGCAAGGCAGGAGCCAACTACACGTGTACAGGCAGGCCCATTCTTTCATCCTTCATCTGGTGTGAAAGAGCCCAGATTTCCCATCCTGGGCTAAAATTATTCTTTAAAAATATTTTGCAGAATGCCTTCTGTTCTCTGCCAATATAAGATGTCGGTTGAGTTAACATTACCAGAGTCATCTGTAGGGATTGTCTGTGAGTAGCAAGGGCGGCTCATAGCCCCAAACCCTTTAGGAGCAGAACATAGCTGTTCGATTCCCCTGGGTCATTAGCTGTCAGAGAAGCTGGAGCCTTACTTGCAGGACTCCAAGTGAAACTGCAGAACGTGTTTCAGGTCTTAGTAGAGCATAGGTTATGCACAGCTCTTGTGCAATCTGTTTGTTTTAGAATGCTCGTCTCTAAGAAACGTCCCTTCCACTGTGGCTCTATAGATCAGGCCATAAAATCCTACAACCCATGGGCCAAATTCTGCCCCCAACCTGTGCTGTACAACCTGCAAGCTAAAAATGATTTTTGTATTTTTAAATGTTGAAAAAAACTTTAAGTATTTTGCAACATATGAGAATTATATGACATTCGCATTTTAGTGTCTATAAATAATATTTCATTGGAGCACAGCGCCTTTGTTTACCTTTTATCTGTGACTGCTTTCCTGGTACAATGGCAGACTTGATGGATAAAGCAGAGGTCATATGGCAAAGTTTAAGATATTCACTCTTTGGCCCTTTAGAAAAGTCTGCCAGCTCCTTCTCTAGAAAAGTAGTATTTTATTACCACTATATGCTGAGGGTTACACTTAATAAACATGTAAACTTTTGGTGAACTTTGCCCCTTGAAATAAACCTTGGGTAGCTGTAAAACTGATGACATTACTCTCAGATATCTCATAATAAACCTAGCCACCAAATGTGCAGTTATTATTAGGCTGAGAAGGGAATTCATGTGGTGACTTCCTTCATCCAAGAAATCACCACAACTTAGCATAACTGGAATACAGCTCCCATCTGAATTAGGATCAACTGCAGAAACTGTCACATATTTCCAATCCTACAAATGGGGCAGAGTAAACCATAAAACTAGTTTGACCTTTGGATTAGAGACATCTCTTTTAATTGTAGCAGCGTTTGCCAAAGTTTATTGAACATGAAAATCAAAAAATAATAATAATTTATTGATAGAAAACTATCAAGATTTAATAAGTTCCATTTACACTCAGAGGAAAGAAAGCTACAAAAATGGTCATGTTGATGACACAATTACTGTATAATTTACATATGAAAATTTTATAAAAGCAAAAACTACTAATTAGAATCAAACTATTTTTGGACATTAAATAAAAAGCATTTTCATGCAACTTCCTGGTATACTCTTGCATCTGGTGCACCGTTTCTTTCTTAAAATGCATTCCTGCATAATGAGAACACATAGATAAAGACAGTTTGTATTTTTCTTTTGTATTTATAAGTACATTTTACTTGACATTTATCAATAGTGTATATAGCCTATAACACATTCTGGGAAATGCTGATTTATCTGGTAAAAATGAGTTATTGGGAATTGTTTTGAATTATCTAAAATTAAATTAGATTAAAATTAGGACCCCAATAAAATAATCAAAATAGATATTATTTTGTCTAATATCATTTAAAATGGAAACACATTAAATCTCAAATAAAATATTTGGGAAATGGAATTTTAAGAGGCTTGTAGAGAAAATTTTCTATTCTTATAAAACATACTGATTTTCAAAAACATAATTTAGAATTCAAACAATTAAATTTAAAGGTAATTATTTTACAATGTATTTAAGAACAAAACTTGCTCTTAGGAAAGGAAATCTAGCTTTCCTCTCCTTGCGTCTTGCAGAATAGCTTTCCAAGGGTTCAGAATTCTGTAAAATATTTGTAATAACCCAATCATCCTGAAAATATATAATTTTTCAGAGTCCTATAATTGACAATGTTTTAAACATGAATTTTATTTTATCAAGGACAAATTATCATTGTAGACTAGTTGCAAATATCTTATAATTGTACAATATATGAACACTTGTCAGAAACCTCTGGAGGGGAAACATACACATGGATCTCTGGGGAGCTGGGCATTGTCTCTCTGAGAATGATTGTACACGCCTTTGGTGTTTGAACACATTCTGAAAGTGGGACTCGTACCATGTCTGCAATCATCTTCCACCTTCATACATAGTCATGGAGATATCGACCGGTTTTTGGTGGATAAACAAAAGAAAACAAAGCAAACCCTTAGCTACAAAGTCTAAAGTAAATGATGAACTTATGCCTGCCTCTTAATTCTTGGAATGTTCCTGTCCAGGTACACATAGTTCTTCAGGAATAGCACTCTTTTTAAGATTAAATTAATTCTCTTTTCAGTTATGAGGTAAATATTAAATAAAATTTAACAGCAATAGAATTAATCGAAGAATCAGAGTTTAATCACAAATCATGTGTTTATTCTAGTGACCATTGATCCTTGACATGTGCATACATATTTGAACACTAATATAGCAGTTAACATCATTTGTGTTCTACTTTTTAGTTACCATTCAAAGTTAGTTCCTGATTAACCCTAGTGTTTCTAAGTATATTTACAACTTCATAAAGACAGAAAGTCACTAACTGATCAATAATGAATGTATTGAAGGAAAACTGGCCCATTCTTATTGAGCACAAGGTTTCATTGTTTTGAAAACACACGCTCTTACATTTAGGTCTTTAATCCATTTTTAGTTTATTTTTGTGTATGGTGTTAAAGAACGTACCATGTCTGCAATCATCTTACATATGTCCAAACACTGATCCACTGAAATGCGGATGCTTTATTTCTTGTTGCTCATTATCAAAGTTTGCATTCAACATTTCTCCAGATACTTCACCATCTACACATTTCTGCTGTCTATTTGTAATACACTTTCACACAGTTGATATTGTAGAGAATATTTTTTCCTGGATCTCAGCACTCATGTTTTTGTGTAGTCATTAGCAGTTGTTCCTGTTCTGAAATGTGCAGTGAGCATCTCTGGATTGGCCGGAGGTGACCAGCTGAGAGACTATAGCAGCTCACTTAACTCCTCCGTCACTGAGAGGCCTGGACGAATGGGACCTTAAGGTCCCTTGTGTTCATTCTTCAGCACATTTCCTGAGAATTGTACACACTGGGGACACATTATGAACGAGACACAAGGGACCCTTCTCTCACGTTGCTGGGTGGAGTACACAGACTCCTGTAAATGAAAGTCTAAGAAAAATAACTTTGAAGAGCTCTATCAAGACAACAAAGGTGGCAATGACTGAAGGCCAGAGCGCCCGGGCCGCTGCTGCCAGGACAGCAGGCCAGTTTCACCAGAGCAGGGCACTCTCTGTTGCTGACTCAGCCTCCTTCATTACAGATGCCATTTGAGATGTGACGGGAAAAGAAAACTCTAATGTGCAACGGGCTGGGGAGTGTCCAGTGTTAGACGCGGGGGGCCCTGAGGCTTTTCTGAGGAGATAACATCTGAGCCTCCCTCCAGGTGAGCAAAAGCCACCAGCCCTTTGAAGGTCTAGGGCAAGGGCACCCTAGGCAGAGGGAAGAGCAAGGTCAGAAAGTTGGAGATGGGTCCAAACCGGATGGTGAGAAAACACTGTGGCTCCATTGTCCTGAGTAAGGGGCATACATGATGGGGTGGGGGTGGAATAGGAAGGATGTGCCGAGTCAGGGCCTGGCTCAGGCTGGGAGTCTGTGGTCTGAGATTTGCTGCTGATGTGAACGCTCCTCTACGTTCCTAGTGCACTTTAGATGTCCTGGGCCCACACAGGTGGAAGACCGAGGGTCCAGAAATCATATTGGGCTGGATGCAGTAGGCGAGGCACCAGCAAGATCACAGGGTCTGAAATCAGTGGGGGCTTTCGTGACATCAGTGAGCCAATTTCTAACACAAGAGACTGAAGGCCAAGTTCAGCAGTCTTGCTCAGCATGAGCGAAAATGAATTCATTTATAAATTTGCAGAGCCATTGTCTCAAAGAAAAACTTCATCTTTCTGAAGGTCACATAGAAAGGGTACAGGGGAACCAGACCTTAGAATTCCTACTTCTGTGTAAGACAGTCACCAGGAAATTGCTTGGACAGTTTAAGGAACGTGTAGCTTTAAAACAAGAAAGAAAAGACGGAAAAGTAAGAAGAGTTCAGGGATGAAGGGGCTCATTTTAAGCCAGCAGGCTGTGTCTGGTGGTAGGCAGCCGCGCAGAGCTGCACACTCCTTGCCCTGTTGCCAGGATCATTCGTATTGTGCTTTATCTGCACCACTTACAAACGCAATTCAGCTGAAGTAAATCTTACTGACTCAGCTATCTCCCATTTGACGTTCTCAGCTCAAGGGCATGTGGCGTCTGCAAGAACCGCCTCCTCCAGAGAAGGCCCAGGGTCTCCACCTGACACATGTGTCCCCTGTCCCATCATCTCACCAGTGTCATGTGGCCTCCTTGCTTGCCTCTGCACATCATGTTCCTGACGGGATCCCTTTTAAGGCGGGGGAATCATTCTTTTCAGCCATCACCTGAGCATCAATGTCCTCTCATCTGCAATTTTACTCCTATATTCTTTGAAAGAGCATTTCAACAAATTCTCGATTTGAACAGGTATGTTTTGTATTTATTGATTTTTATGCATCCTTCAGTGTATCCTATGCTCTGTCTTCTGCCCTTGGCCTGTCGTGAAACACCTGTCTGAGTTTATCAATGACATCTAATCTCCCTTCCTGTTACCTCTTTTCCATTCTTCTCCACCCTTCTGTGACACAGGTCACTACAGTCACATGCTCATTGCCATGACATTCTGTCCTTCCTTTGGGATGCTTATTATGCCTTCCTGCTTCTCTGATGCATCGTGGTCCGGTGTGTGCTCTTCCCGTCACTCCCAGCAGCCTCCTCCCTCGATCTTCCCTTTGGAGCCCCTGCCTCCCAGTTCAGCCGTCATTACTGGGCACCAGCTCCCAAGGACTTACCTGCAACCTGACTTCCCCTGACCCCGAATCTGGGCTCTGTAGCATGTTCCCCTGAATAATTACCATGCATGAAACCTCATTCCTCTCCCTCTTCTTCCCCTCAGTTATAACCCCTGTGGATGCCCCATCTCTCCTGGGCTCCCAGGCTCCATGGTTCAGAATCATCCATGATCCATTTCTCTATACACCGGAGGTTATCTGGCATGTGGAGTCCAGCTCTAATGGAGTGAGATGAGCAATGATGGGCAGAGGGCAAGGTAGAGACAGGAGGTATGTACCAGGTCAGGCTGTGATTGGGTGAGAATAAAGGGCAGTGCTCAGAAGAAGAGCAGATTATGGAGGTTTTCTGAAGGTAGACAAGATTGGGGAATATTTTTAAACACAGGTGGAGATGAGGTCTGATAGAGAGGTTACAGTTTAAAGAAAGCAGAAGTCTCATTGCTAGTTTGCTCAGAAGGACTCAGCTACTCACCATCTTTACATAGTAACATCTTATCAACTGTTTTTTCAGTTAGAGAAAGTCCAGGTTTCACATCCCTTTGAAACTTATTCTATAAATTTTCTAGCAGTGAAAAATAATAGGCCAAGGTTATGCATGGCGGCAGTGTTTGGAATACCAAAAGATCAGTAAATATTGGTGTTTATTCCCATGTGGATTGGTGAAGTGAGCTGGTGCTGTTCTTTGTGTTTTGTCTAAATCTCCTTCTGAGCCATCGCACAAAGCCCAGCAGAATGTATGAAGCAGAGGTGCAGTGTGACACGTCTTCTCCTGTTACCGAACACAAGTTCCTGTGCTCGATGCCCAGTGAGGCCAAACAAGTGGAATGTCAGAGTTTGGAGCAGAGAAAGATGTATTGCAGGGCCACGCAAGGAGATGGGTGGCTTGTGCCCAACAAAAGCCCAAACTCCCCAAAGGCTTTCAGCAAAGCATTTTGAAAGGCCAGGTGAGGGGGTCGAGGTTGGTTGCTGCAAACTTCTTGGCGCAGGAAAATCCTTTGTCCACGAACGTGTCACGGTGTTCCTGTAAACCTCCAACAAAGAAATGTTGTCTGTTCTGCAACTTTTATCTCTAGATGGATGAAAAGTGTTATCCCCTTAAGGGTTAGAGCCTTGAGAATGAGCTATGCTGCCTATTTCAGGCTAGAGGCAACATTCTTAACTCAAAGCGAAGGCAATAGAACACAGAGGTTAAAACATCCACTGTGGAATGAAATTCGTTCTGCCCTATGATGACACTCCTTACAACGTGTCTGATCGCCATGCAGCCGGGACAGTGTGTGACCGAACGTCCAACTTCCTTCCCACCAGTGTGGCTGTGATGGGACCAGAGGCCTGAATGGGGAGGTAAGTAGGGACGCCTTAGTCTTCTGTTACCTCCCAGCCAAGGAGCTCTTAATCTGCGGGGATTAGGGAGCCCAGGGAGCCTGGGCCCTCCCTGAAAGCACGTATAAAATGTGTTTGTGCACAGGCTTTTGTTCACATAAGATTAAATGCTCTGGGTGCAGTCTCTCCAGAATATTTTATCAACATTTCTAGTCTGTAGTTATTCTTGTGAGTTGTACCAGGACACACAGCTACAGTAATTTCAACACATATTAATTGTTAACTGTACCGAATACATGTAAGCTTTCGAGGATTGGGGGAGACCGGTCGTTGAAAAGGTATAAAAACATTCTGTGAAGTACATCGAATTGAGAGCATTCGAGCCTGCACTATGAGTGTTACCAAATATTTTAATAAATAGTAGTTTGTTTCCCACTTGTGAGCTGCTAGGTTAAGTCTTTTGTCTGTTTCTCTTTTAGTTTCTTTTTCTACATAACAAAACCGAACTTATCAAGTCTGTCTGTCTGAACAGGATCACAGGAGAAAAATTTCAGGGCTGGTCCCAAGTATATTTTTAGATGGCAGGGCCTGTTTCTGTGGTTAATTGTAAATATTTCATAGACATCATTTTAGATGGCTTTGTGCTCTTCAAAAACTACCCGTCCAGTGTAATGAACTTGTACTTAATGCACTAATGCATATAAATATTTACGCTTCCGTGGCAAGTGTGGCCAGCTGCCTAACAACCAAACCAACAAAACAGTAGGGAACTCAAGGATTTGTTTGTTTGATTTTTGGTTTTTTTAATGGACTAAACTTGCCACTTGCTGTTCAATTTGTAGAAATGTCCAATGTATATAGTCTGAACCTTGTCTACTGAGAGCGAGAGTATCTAGGATATCAAGGTAAGTTAGACTCACATGTCTCTCTAATTATACTCTATTTACACTGAGTTATGTAGTTATATTTATACTCTGTCCCCAGAATGCCAAATCTCTGGTTGCAAAAAATAAGAAATTTACAAATTATTTAAAATTGTGGGTAATGTAGAAAACAATATAAGGCCATCCCTTGCTTTCTGTAGATCCAGATTATCCAGGAATAAAATGCCGTTAGGCACTCAGAGCAGAAATGCTCCTTGGCTCTCTCACTCTTGGTCAGCACCGAAGCCCAGCGCGCCCTGAGCTGCGGCTGCCAGCACGGATGCTCGGCTGCTGACCACCGCGGGGGCTTTGCCTGCTGCCCACTCGGCCTCCTTTATTTTATATGGCATTGGACACATGGCAGAAAAAGAGAAATCTCTAAATTGGCAGAAGCCACCAGGTATGCTAAAACGGTGCTTTTTAATATTGGTTTGGGTTGTTTGTTTTTCATGTAGCTCTCCCTGACAGAACAGGCCCAAAAGAGTTTTGAGACTAAAATATACCTTTTCTTCCACTGACAGACCGTAGTAGCCAAACTAATAAACTCCTCCTTCTTTTCTATGAGTCTGACATAAATTCTGACTTGCCTTGGGCAACTAACTGATTTCCAGGCTGACTTAAGCCCAGCGAGTACTCAAGAAATGTTCTAGTGACTAGAGTAGAAAACAGTGTGCAGCCAGGGTTTCGTTAATTGTGCTTCGTGTGTGTTCTGTTTTTAATCCTTACATTAAGATGCATTCTCTCCCACAGAATAAACCTTCCTGTTGCTTGACTCCAAAATGTATTGGCTAGGCTTTACAACAAGCTAGTTTTATAATGCCACATGCACAGTTACTGTTGTTGTGTTTTAATACAAGCAGTGCACATTTTAGTTCAAATTTACCCTACTTTAGGGAAATAATTCCCTTGTGGTCCCGTGGTTAGGACTCGTACTTTCACTGCCAAGGGCGCTGGGGGAGTAAGACCCCAGCGTATAGCCATGTTGCAGGGCCCAAAAACCCCCCCAAAATAACCAAACACATTTCCCTTTCATCCCTGTCAAGGTGTGTGATGTTTATTTGTATAATTTCCCCAAACTTTAAATATTTTTTTTCAAATCTACATTTACACACAAATAACGTAGATTCATTTTCAGTTCTGTTAAATAAATAATTCCTGTTTCTTTGCAACTTGCTGTTCTCATGTAACAGTAAGACTTTGAAATACCACCATTTCCTTTTTTTTTTCTTTTGGTTTTTCCATTGCTGTATAATAACTGTGCCAAAAAGCTTTCCAGAATCAGGTAACACTGCTATAAGCATATCCAGTTTCATATTTTATTTCTATCCCCCACTTATTATGCTGATCACTATGTAAATAATTGTGTCTAATTTTTTGTGTATAAATTTTATTTAAAGTTAATAAAGCCCAGTCAACAAGCATATTTTGTGGTACCTTTACAGAGCCTAGTCTTGTTTCAAATTCCTTACAACTTTCAGGCAAAAACTTCACTGTAAAATTTAGGTTGAACTTTAGGCTGTATCTGGTGCACCTAATTCTGTTATTAAACTTGGTGGTGATGGGCGTTCCCTGGTGGCATAGGGGTTAGGATTCCGGGCTTTCACTGTGGTGACTGGGTTCTACACCTGGTTGGGATCCCAAAAGCCATGCAGCGCAGCCAAAAATAAAATTTTTGTGGTGATAACCAGTTTTCAGATGAATTAAATAAAAATATCCAGCACATTAATGATAAAACACAGTATTACAAATGAGTTCATAACATGGAACTTTTGCAGACATAGGACCAGTGGCTGCTGCTCTGTGTCTGAGAATAAGGAGCCTCCCCTCCCACAAGAAAGAGACATCTTCTACCTGACACCACGAAGGGGTGACAGGGGCTGTGGCTCAGCAGGGATGAGGGGAGAGAACTAAGTCAGCCAGTAAACGCGCCCCTGAACCTGACACCTTGCCGGCTCAATCCTGTTCCAGACGCTCACGGGCAGGACGACCTCAGCTGACATGGGCCCTGAACTGGCTCTTAAAGCTTCACACCCTTGTTGCTTCATCTTCCCAAACAATCCCCAAACCGTAAGGGATTTTCTAACTTTAGGACAATGCCTGTAAATTAGTAAATGTTTTCCCAAAGATTGGAGAGATTTTTTATTTAGTTTGAATACATGTCTTTTAGAACAAATTTTATGGCCAACATCCTCTTTTTTCTTTGCTGCCATCCCCAACACAGCTTTTAAATCTGTTCACAAATAATTCACAGGAAACTGAGGTTGGCATTGAAAACGTTATGTTGTGCACATTTGGGGGCTTGTGCGTTTTCATTGTAGGTTTTACAATACATTGGCTTTGGTCACCGGGTTCCTGAGAGGTTGGGCCCAGGCCTGAAGGCAGCTCCCAGACCCCAGCCCTGGATGCATCATACTTTGAGATGCAGACCATGTGGCTCAGCCTCTGTAGCCTGGGGAAAATGCTACTACACAGAACAGTATTTCTAGGAAGGCTTGCTGTTGCTGTTATTTTAAACAAAACTTTTCTCTGAGGTTTGTTTTGGCCCCTCTGGGTTCACGCATTACAATGGCCAGTTCAAGTGCTCTGAGAGGGAAGAGGATCCTCATTCCAGAACCTGCAGGTTAATTCATACCCTCCCACACATAGCCACTCGTGAAGTTGTTCCAGGCAAAAATGAAAGCAAAATAACATTTTAGAAAACAAAATCTGATTCCAAAAATTTTTTTTCAGCCTGGTAAAATCCAAGGTTTGATTTTCAATAACTATTCTAGAAGCAGATTTTTTTTTCTTGAATACAAACACATAAGCTGAGAGGGTGGGACACTGCTACATGGAGTTGATTTCTTTTACTCTTACTTTATAGAACTGTTTTATTATGTCACTGATTTTGGCCACTCTCCCTGTGCTCTCAAGAATTTGTTGGCACAGGAACAATCTCTGCTTTGCACCTGTTCACCTGAGCCCATATCTGAGGAGACACTTTTTTTTTATATACAGCAGGTTCTTCTTAGTTACCTATTTTATACATATTAGTGTATATATATGTCAATCCCAATCTCCCAGTTCATCCCACCACCATCACCTCAGTCCCGCTTTCCCCCCTTTGTGTCCATACATTTGTTCTTACATCTGTGTCTCTATTTCTGCCTTGCAAACTGGTTCATCTGTACCATTTTTCTAGATTCCACATATATGCATTAATATACAATGTTTGTTTTTCTCTTTCTGACTTACTTGAGTCTGTATGGCAGTTTCTAGATCCATCCACATCTCTACAAATGACCCAGTTTCGTTCCTTTTTATGGCTGAGTAATATTCCATTGTATATATGTACCACACTTTCTTTATCCATTCGTCTGTCGATGGGCATTTAGTTTGCTTCCATGACCTGGTAATTGTCAATAGTGCTGCATTGAACTTTGAGGGGCATGCTGAGGAGACATCTTTTGAAAACACCTCCTCTATAGCATGGAGAAAATTCAGAAGTTATATTTTCAAAAGTTCAGTAACTGAGCATAGAAATTATATTTTCATCATGTGTTACTGACTCCTGATCCTTGAAACGTGGCAGAACTGAAGTAGCTTCATGGAGGTCATCTCCTCTTATTTCAAGACCCTGTTTAGAAGGTGTCTGACTCTGTATCAGTAAACATCAGTGTGGTCTTTCTATCAATCCTCTGGCTCCCTCACTGAAAAGTCTTAATGCAACTCACTCATATATATGAGATAATTTTCATCGTGAAAACCTTGAACCTTGAGGGGGCCCTGTGGTGGGGACATCATTGAGAACAGTAGTTGGAGCTGTCCCATCACTGTGACCTTCCAGCACCTGGACTGCCACCCAGACTGGGCACTATGTGTTCTCCTCCTGGCCCACGTGAGCGTTCTTGTTGCATCCCAAATCCTTCTCACATTGTCTCCTCCACTCCCACCCATCACAAGTTAGTTTCTCTGAAGGCAGAGGTTGGTATGGATCTGGACAAGCAGGACTGTGTATTAAATGTCAGCCTTTGTGGCAGGCAGGGAGGAAGCAGGATAAGGCAGATGGCAAAGTTGAGCTGTGATGCAGCCATGGTGAAGGCTTGCCCAGACCCCCGGGGTGGGAGGTGGGCCTCTGAAGCATGTGTGACCCTCACAGTTGTTCCGGGACCCGCACTGCACTTGGCCAGCCTGAGTGCAGTGGAGGACCAGCAGGTGAGAACCCACAGGCGGCAGGTGCTGGGGCTCCTCCAGCCACCACGATCCACCAGTCTGAGTGACACAGGCTCTAATTTGTACACCTTCCATCTCTCAGGGTTCTGCTCATATGTGTTGCTAAAGAAGTGGCCAGTGATCAGCTGATCACCCTACCCTGAGTTTACCTACATCAGTTGCCTGTCTGGGCGCTGAAATACCAGCCCGGGGTGGACGTGGCAGAGCTGCCGCCACAGCTGCCTCCATACATCTGAACTGCCTGGTCCCACCACTCACGCTGGGCCAGCTTCCTCACCTCACCTCCTACCATCACCACTTCGCTTAACAAAATGAGGTCTCTATTTGAATTTCTTCTGGCGTTTCTCATTGGTCTGGAAGATTATACACTAACATTTATAAAGCACTTGGACAGCTTTGACTAAATTATGTTATTTTACATGTTTGTCTACATTTAGTCCCTGTTCAGTCTGCCGTCTTGAAACCAAATGGCAACTACTAAATTTCCCAATGTCCAATGTTTGAAAATCTGAGTAAAAATTGGAAACCTCTCATTGTAAACATATAGAAGATTGAGTGTATGGGAATATGTGCACCCAAATTATGTACATATTTAGTCCTGCTAATTGATTTTTTTGCAGGCTATGACTTAAACCAACTCACTGCCTGTACTTAAGTGAGAAACGATTAACATCCTCCAGTGAGTGCCAGCACCCACACTCGGGGCAAGCCAGAAGTGCCCTTAGCTGTCCTGCACATCCGACCATCTGGAGGGGAGGAAACTGAGAGCAGGGAAGGAGAAGAAATCCCTGGAGGAAGCTTCCTCACCCCCACTCCAGACGGGGCGCACGGGGTGGGAGAGCAGTTTGGCATGCTCTCCCCTCACTAAGACTGTGCGGTTCATGCTGGTCTTCAGAACTCACTTCGTGCTTCACTTGAGGGATTCGGTTGTGGAAGCTTCACTGTGATTTCAGGTTGGGTCTTCTCTGCCCGCCTGCCCCACAGATTTCACTTTGCCCTCAAGTCTTCATTTTTACAGGCAAACAGTGTGTCTCAGTGGGCAGAGCTGAGCACGCAGTAGGCAAAGGCTTGACTCTCAGATGTAATATATATTCATATTATTATATTAACTCATTTATATTGATTAATTTACTTTATTACAACTATATAAACATAATATATAAATAATATATAATATAGCAATACTATAATAATATTTATATTCCAGTAATATATGTTAATATTGATAATGTATAGGCTAATTTAGTTAGTGACATCACTGGCAAGAAGACTAATGAAGAGGAAATAAATCAGAAGAGGCCAGAACTTTGAAGATCTTTGAGGGAACGCCTTGCCCATAATGTAAATGGAGAGAAGTATATGGAAGGTGTTGGCTAGGGCTGCCTGCACTGCTCCTTTTGACCCCTGTTGCTGGGTCAAGAGTGAACCAGGGCACCCCAAGTGTGTGGGCAAAGCAGGAGCCCAGAGGCCAGGGCAAATCCACCCTGGCCTAGTGCCTTCCTTCTTTCACCACATCGCAGTGCCCCAGTCCTCGCGCGCCTCAGCTCCTCATTTACACTCTTGTGAACAAATGTTGTCACTTCTCCTACACAATGAAGTGTACATGGTGCAGGAGAAATGGCACCTACCACATGGTGACACACATCTTAAAGCTGGGGAGAGGGAGAGGGAGAGAGAGAGAGAGAGAAACACCAGTTTTATACTATAATATAAAATATAGGAAAATACAAATTGATGTTAAAACTGTTTATAACAACTTAGCCTTTATTTTCATCTATGCCAGCACTATACATTTTAGTAGTCATCTAAGTAATCTGGTTCTCAAATCATAACGTAGGCTTTAAATTTTGAAATAATACAGTTTTCTACGTTACCAAAAATGTACTTTAGAAGCCAGTATTCAAATCCTCCAGTGTCTTCTTAGCCCAAGCAGACCTTTTTAGCATCTTCAGAGACCCTATCAGAATGTGCCCTGGAGGTTAGGGGGAGTTTCCTGGATCAGAGTCAGCCCTTCCCCTGTTGCCAATCAATGTGGGTGTTTATTGTAACTGGTTGCGAGAGAGCTATGTGAGTGGCTCTGGCACCTACACACGCAGGAGCACTTTGTCACCATCAACATCTTTGGCAGGTGCAGCTGCAGCTTGTAAGCAGCCTTAGATCCCGGCCCCCAAGCAGGCCAAACCGCCCCACTGTCCCACTTACACCGCTGGTATCCCTCACTGGGATCAGAGTGCACTGGGCCCTCTTGTCCCCTCCTACCCTTCCCCACTCAGAGCCACGGCCAGTGTCCTGGTACTGGTTCTGGTTTGGGGAGGAAGAAGGTACAGGCCCAGCCCGGGGGAAGTCCGCAGGGGGGACCCTATCTGCTCACACAGCCTGTGGACTTGTCATGGAGGTTCGGGTGCATCGTGATGGCTGGAGGAGCCTCAGCGCCTGCCATGTGCAGGTTCTCACCTGCTGAACAAAAACTCAGAGTCCCTCCGGGTGCGGGTGTGCCCGAGGGGAAGGTGAGACTCAGATGGGACAAAGGTGGAGGAGAGGGTTTTCTATGTTCCACAGCACAGACAAAACGCTTTCTCAGCTAGAAATATTGATGGCTGAGCACCGGCCCCACCAAGTGGAGGGATTGGTGGATGTCCTGAGCCGGGGTTTCTCAGGGAAATGCGAGGAGATGTTGGGAGGAGGGGAGATGCCGGTGAGAGCCTGGGACCTGACGTCCACCCGTATGACCTCAGCACGGGAGGTGCGGGTTATAAATAGGATTTTCCCCAAGTCAGAGCAGCTGCTTTCCCTGGGTCTGATGTTGACTCTTTATTATAATAGTGAGATACATGCAGAACAAGAGACCAAGACCTGCAGCAGAGTGTCCTCTAAACCCTTCATTCTCCATCTGGCATAAGCTCTCTGATACCGAGCTGTCTCCCACTGAGTTCCAGGCCTGTTCCAGACACTGAGGTGCAGCAGTGGGTGATGAAAAAGGAGGGAGTCCCCATTCTCATGCAGGCGACAGACTTGTGGGGGAGACAGAAAAGAATAAAATGGACACAACGTCCGATGGTGATATGTATCTTGGGGAGAAATAGTCAGGAAGGAAGGTTGAGCAAATTTCTGAGTGTGTTCAGTGGACAATGGAGAAAGCAGAGTGTTCCACGCTGAGAGACCAGCAAGTGCAAAGGCCCTGAGGCCACAGTGGGCTGCATGTTGAGAGTCTTAGTTACTAGTGTGGATTCTTAGATTTCTCTTGAGTCTGCATTTTGCTTTTATTTGTATTCTTCCTTTCACTTTCTTAGCTCATTATCATAAAAGCCTCACCACCAATCTGTTGAATTCAGCATATTCTATTCCAGTGACTCAACGTGAAAACTTTGGTGACTTTGGGTCAACTCAGTGCATGTCTATTGAGTGGCCTCCCTGGACCCAGCACTCTGTGAGGAGCTAGCAGGCAGTGGAATTTACTTGAGGGGTCTCCACCTTGATGACCCCAGTTCATGAGCTTCCTCTGTGTCCTCAGTCTCCTTCCACTCCACCTCCTCCCATCTCATCTGGCTCATGAGTTCTGGTCATGACACTCTCTCACACTTTCATCTTCTATGTCCAGCTCCTTCCAGAGGTCTCTGCCCACAGCTCCGCCAAGCTTCTCAAAGTCAGTGCAGCCCAAACTGAGTTGCATTTTTTTCTTGGAAGTCCCTTTGGTAAGAAAGCCACTAATGCGCCCCCCAAGCTCCAGGAATGGCTGTTGCCTCACCCCACCCCAGCAGCCCACACCATGATCCCACTGCTGCAGGACTACGCACCATCCTCTCTTTCTTTTTAGTCCTGGAATGCACACCAAACTTTCCCTCATCGCAAAGGCCCCTCATGTGGCAGACAAATACACATGGGTCACCACATGGGGTCACTGCTGGTAAGGAGCTACAGGATCCCAGAGCAGAGGACAGACATATCTCCCTGAGCAGGTAGAGCACAGGCCACTGCAGCAGCAAAGACCATGAAAGGAGTGAGGCAGGCATCATGCTGCAGCATCTCCCCACTCTTCCCCCAGTGCACCCTGTGTTCCCAAGCCACCATCTTGGTGGGCTGCCGTCCTTGTGTGGTGTTAGGGGCATGCCCATTTATTCCTTCATTCCCTTCTTCATTCATCTTGTATGGTTCCTGCTCAGTGCCACTTTGGCGAGAGGAGAACTCATCCTTCGGGTCCCAGCTCAGATGTTGCCTCATCCATGAAGACATGCTGATGGCCACCCAATCTTGCTGACTTTGGCCCCATGTGCAACACCCCAGGGCTGTGATCATGCTTTGATTACCTCTCCAGCCTGCGAACTCTGCGAGGACACTGGGCGAGACTCAGAGAGGAGCTCGTAAATGTGTGGTGATGGCTAAATGACTGAACAGTGAAAGGATTAAACACAGACCATGTGTAAGTCAAGTTCACCGAAGGTCAGTTTCCTCCTCCTCCTCTTCCTCCTCCCTCATTCAAGGACCAGGAGGCTGAGGGGCGTTACTCACCCTCACCTCCTCTGCCACTTCAGTAGTCTGGAGGTCTGTTATCTTTCATTTCAATTTGTTTACACTTTGAAGACATTTCATGGCTGTACCTCTCAGTATTGAAAAGCTTAAAGGCAGGAGTCCTTCTGTGGTGCCTGAGCCAGGAGAAGATATTATGGGAGCACATGGGGTTGAGGAGGACGTGGCCCGGTGTCTGGACCCCTGGGCAGTGAGAAGTGGGGAAGCAGAAACAGAGGAAGTTTTCACCCCTCCCCCACCAGGACACATTCCTCCCTCTTTGCCTTTAACCAACCTGATTACGATTACCTGGGCTTCAGTGTTTCTCCTTGGTAGATTTACCGGCCACCAGACCTCATTTCTCAGCTTTCTGCATGGCCTACTTCAAGTCAATAGTGCATTTGGAGCCTCTGTTCCTAACTCTAAGTAAATCTGACAGTTATGCTGGCTGAGGTGGAGCCTGGATGAGTTCCTGACATCTCACTGTAAGATGCTCAACTCTTGCTGTCCCCTGTCACTCCTGTCCCCGTAACCCCAGCTTGCAATATGGTGGTGGAATGTTTTCATAGAGGAATGAAAGAGTGAGTAGGAGAAGGGCAGGTGGTGTCAGGGCGGCATTGAAATACAGGGGACAGGACTTTGCTATTGGCTGGTCCTGACCTTTTGCAACTGGCCACACACCCTGAGTGTGCACAGTCTCCTGGGAAATCAAAAGTCCCAGCCTGAGCGTGTGGTCCACAGAGGGCTGAAGGATGTGAGAGAAGCGGCCCACTCACAGGAGCCTGGGGAGCCCAGGGCTCAGAGCACACTGGGGAGTGGAGCCTCACTGGCAGTGTGCCCCCCTGGATGCCATCATCGTACACCACACCACTCTGAGGATAAGTGAGCTGTACTTGATTGGGAGACTGTGGGATCCGGGGGATCATGCTTTTGCCACCTCTGTCTCCTTTCGTCTCTCTGTCCATTTTCCACCACTACCCCACTCCCTGCACAGGTGTTCTCTTCTTTGGCCGCCAGCATGAAGCACCCATTGGTGGAGTCCTGGTCGGGGTGGGTAATTTATGGGATTGTGAGAAAATACAACAGGACTGCGCTCGTGTCCGTGGGGCTTGGGGGAAGCTGTAGGATGGTGGAGCAAGTTGAGAATCTACAGGAAAATATGACATAATACCGTGGAACTGTGTGCACAAAATGGTTATGATGGAATTTATATATTCTGTATGTTTCACATTTTAAAAAATGATAGAAAGTGTCTGTGTACGTGTGTATATCTTAATGATATAGAATGTCAAATGCTTATTTCTTTTTATTTATTTATTTATTTTTGGCTGCATTGGCTCTTTGTGGCTGTGTGCGAGCTTTCTCTAGTTGCGGCGAGCGGGGGCTACTCTTCATTGTGATGCGTGGGCTTCTCATTGCGTTGGCTTCTCTTGTTCCAGAGCATGGGCTCTAGGCTTGCAGGCTTCAGTAGTTGTGGTTCGCAGGTTCTAGAGTACAGGCTCAGTAATTGTGGTGCATGGGCCCTCAGCACCATGTGGGATCTTCCCGAACCAGGGCTCGAACATGGGTCCTCTGCATTGGCAGGCGGATTCTTAACAACTGCTCCACCAGGGAAGCCCTAGAATGGCAAATCCTTAAGTGAAACAGACGAATGAACCACAGGCTGAAACATGGATGAGACGCCACAACATGACACTAAGTGTGAGAAGCCAGACAGAGATGTCCAGAATTGTGCAATTCCAATTACTTGAAATATACAGAACAGGCAAATCCATAGACAAAAAGCACACGGGGGTTGCTGAAGGCTAATGGGGAAGAGTGGGGAGGGGAAGTGGCTGTATAATGAGGTCTGGATTTCTTTCTGAGTTGATGGAATGTTCTCAATTAGTACTGATGATGGTTGTACAACTTTCTATGTCAACTCTAAATCACTAAATTGTACACTTATGAAAGGGTGAATTTTATGATATGTGTATCTGTCTCGCTTTAAAAATCATCATGAGTAAATGTGATTTTTATAAGAGAACGTCAAAAAAACATATAATCCTGAGTTGTTTGTTTATTGGTTGGTTCTCATTCTCACTCTACTAAGCTCTGTAGACATGATGAAAGACCTCCCAAGCGAGACAAGCACTATTTGTTCAGAGCCGGCGCTACAGACTGAGAGGCACAGACACCGCCTCTCACGTTACACTGACCCAAGCACACGCAGAAGTTCTTTCTGGTGACAAAAAAGAAAGTTGTGATGTGAGGAAGCTGGAGGCGGAGGACAAGAAGAGGGGAAGCCCGCATGACTGCCTAGGGCAACATATTTGGCTTTCCTACATTCTGCTCTGAATGCAAAGGATGAATAATGAGGAAGTTTTCAGTCGCTGAGCAAGCACTGACACTTGGGGTCTGTTGCTGCACAGATTTGTGTCTGGCTTTCCAGATTGCGTCCTGCAGGGGGTGGGGCAGGACTTCATGATTAGAGGGATGAGTTCCCTGACTCCCACGCGTATATAGAAAATTCTGTATCCTGGAAACCCTCTTTCAACATCTTCAAATACTCTTGGGATAAAGAATCTTTAGTCAGTGTTTTCAAAATTAACTGCAAACAGTGGTAATAATTACACTAGTGTTGAGTAACAAAAACAGTGGTAATTTTCATTACCAAAATCTCAGGATTTCTTATTTCATGAATGTCCACATTGTGGTGAGTCTTACACTGAAAACAAAACAAATCAAAACATTAATCCAATGCGTATTTTCCTTGTCCCCAATATCGTTGCCAAGCCATCTGGTCGACCTTGCTGCAGGAGCCACCAGGTGAAGCTCCACTGGTGCGAATCTCAGCGGGACGAACCCGCGTCGTGCAAGGGTGCAGGCGTACAGCCGCCGCCCTAACTCCTGGGGTTGCACCCAGGCCGCCATCTGTCGCGTTGCTCGGTCCGGTGTGGGCCACCGCGGGTCCAGAGACCGTTCCTAGGATCCAGAGAGAGGGCTTATTCCGTGGGGGAGCCTCAGACAACCGCTTCCAACCAGGATTGCGCACGGGCTCGTGGCTCCTCCGGACCATCTGCGGACGGCCCAGGCCGCACCCCATTTCCCAAACGTTTGATAGGGGCTCCGACCACCGAGACACAAGTGGGACGGCCGCCGCCTGGAGCGTCCTCCCCGTTCGCCCGCGACACTCCGTGTCGTACCCCGCGGTGAGGGGACCTGCGTGTGCTGTCGACACACAAGCGCTGCGCCGAGGAGAACAGGTGACGGGAACATTGTATATGCAGCCTGACCTGAAGGGAATCCCATCTAAGGAGCCCCGTGACCGCTTCGCGTGGAACCTGGAGAAACGAAGGTGGTCGCCGGGAAGCAACTCCACTGCCGCGACGGCACCTGGACGGACCCGGGTCCCCAAGGCGGCGAGGACGCACCGCCAGACGGCCTGTGGGTCGGGCGTCATGGTCCCACGGGCAGGAGGAAGAGGAGGCCCGCTGTCGCCCTCCCAGTGCTCCTTGTTTCTCCATCCGGGCCGGCTCCACTCCGGCGAGAGACGTAAAAAGTTGGTGAATAAGTTCGGGATCCAGCGGAGAGGCCGAGGAAAGCCAAGCGCCGTTCGAGTACATCCGTGTCGTTCCGCACGTTCGGATGACTCGGAAAAATTGAGAAAGTACGACCACCAGGACGTGGAGGACGACGTCGGGCACGGACACCGTGTCCTATAACCACGCTCAGTCTTGCGGGCGGAGGGGTACCAGGGCGTGCTGGTAGACCCACCAGGACCACCCCAACCACAGCCCCGAAGCGCAAGGCCGGCCTCACACCACATGACTCTGCTCGGCCAATCTCCGGCTACAGCAGGAAGCGCCCACGCCTCGGCGCCACCGGGACAGTCGCCGCCAGCATTAGCGCCTCCCGGAACTCTGCCTTGCGCCTGGCGGCCGAGTCACAGCCCTCGCGAAAGTCGCCGAAGCTACGGAGGGAAGGGACGATCTCAAAGCGGCCGCTATGTAGCGGCCGGCAAACGACTAGAACGGACCCGGGAAGGATCCCGATCGCCGGCCGGCGAGGGTGCAGCGCGGGCCGCCCAAACGCCCGAGCTCGTCCCGGGGCGTCCGCCTCGGAGCTAGCCCCCGGCTCGGTACGACGCGGCCCGACCCCGGCAGCAGACAGAAAGGGGGAGGAAGCTGGGAACATGTCGACGGGTGGCTGCAGCGAAGGATCCCCGAGCACACGGGCGGGTCCCTGCTCCCGGGGCGGACTTAGAGATATTGCGGCGACTCGGACTGTGTGGAGTGAAAAACTGAAACGATGAATGTACTCGGTGAAAACATGTATGAATAATTTTTATTTGTGATTTCATAGTGGAGTCCTTGTGAAGCATTTCTTTAAAAAGTCCAGAAGCCATCAAAGCAATGAATGGTAAACTTGACCACAAACTGATCTTTACATATTCCACAAGCAAAGTCAAAAACAAACGGCTGTGTGGGGAACATCTCTGCAAATTACATGTGTAATAAGAATATTGATATCAGCTTTACTTAATATAAAAACAGAGTATTTCAAAAACATAGACATTAAGAGAATTTAGGTAAATAAATTCCGGTTAGTGCATCCCCACAATGCATTATTATCAATTGGTGTTTGGGTTACTGATATTTTTTAAATGAGGTAGATCTATAGGTACTGACTTAGAAAGATGTTGATAATGGACTATTCAATGAAAATAGCCATTTGTAGAACTTCCAGGGTAGTTAAAAAAAATAATAATAAAGAAAAGAAAAGCCAGCACCAACAACAGGATATGCATTTATCTTTTAAAGAATCTGAGTTGGAAAGGCAAAAGAATTAGAATAGCTAAAACAACTCTGAAAAACAAGAATCAAGTCTTCCTTATAGCCTGGTGTCTGGAGCCAGAAAGATGAGTGTCTTCAGAAACAAAGATGGGCCGCACCTCCTGCTTTTCTGCCCCATACTACTACAGCTCCCAGGCAGGAGCTGGCATCCCAGCCCGTAAATGTCTCTGCTCCACCCAGGCCCAGATGCAAGTGGGGACCTTGTGTAAACTTGACTCTGCAGACCTGGCCTCCTCAGCCTGTTCCCTCATCCTGGGAGCCCCTAGACATTCACTCAGGCGCCCCAGTCATCCCCACCAGTGGCTGCTGGCTCGATTCTCCATGGTTGTAGCTCTTCACTTCATGAGCCATGAGTTGCTTTCCCAAGGGAAAGAATTCCCCTTACACAACAGATGTGAACCAAGGGGACAACTGAACTTTGCACCTGGACTCATCATACACACTTTGTCCTCACATCTGGTGATGAACACTGATGAGAGTGGAGATGATACAGGCAACACCTCCTGACCCCAAGTTTACTATAAAACTTGTCCAGTCATGCAGAGGCGTGCACATTGCCTCAAGGCTCTCTGACTTTTTAATGACAATATTCCTGAACAAATAATAAATAACATATAATAATATATAGCTTTTATTTATTGGCTTTTGTTATGTGAGAAGCACTTACCTATTAGATCATGTAATCACTCAACTCTCTCAAGAGGTTATGAAACTTATTCACACCTGAAAATTGTGAAGTTCAAAATGGGAAATAATTTGCCCACAATCAAAGCTGATTAGTGGCAGAAGATGGATATTTCTCGCCTTGTGTTGTCTGTAGATTTAATAAAAATTGGTGGAACACAGGGTTTATTTATTAATTCCCAAGTACAAATATTATAATTGCTAGCCCAGAACTCAGAACTTACATTCTGTCATAGAATGTGCTGGTTATTTCACACCACTTATGTGATATTCCTTAATCATGAAAACTATTGTGTATTCAGAGTGTGCACATCTCTGTGATGCATTTGAAAGACATAGACCAAGTCAGCCCAGAGAAATATTGGACTTGGCCTCAAGAAGGGTTTGAGCTTTTGATACACATAGCTGCCTTATCCCAGTGCAGTCACCCTCAACCATTACCTCTGGATACTCTTGGGCATGGAGAAGCCTGAACCAGAAAGTCCAGCATGTTTTTAGGAATTAGCCACCTTCAAATTGTGGCTATAATCTTCATCAAAAAAGGGAGACCTGGGCTTCCCTGGTGGCTCAGTTGTTGACAGTGCCCCTGCCGATGCACGGGACACGGGTTTGTGCCCCGGTCTGGGAAGATCCCAGATGCCACGGAGCGCCTGGGCCCGTGAGACATGGCCGCTGAGCCTGTGCGTCCGGAGCCTGTGCTCCACAACGGGAGAGGCCACAACAGTGAGAGGACCACATACCGCAAAAAAAAAAAAAAAAAAAAAAAAAGGGAGGCCTGTTAGAGCCATCTCAGAGGAACCTGCACAGGGATGTGATGCTGGAGAACAACAGTCATCTGTTCTCTGTGGACGACACTGTCAGCATTTATTTATTTAATAAAAATTCATCCAGAGTAGCTTCCCCAGAGTTCACTCCCCTCCCCACGCTGACACATATACATTCATAAAGCACTTACTAAAACCTGGACGAAATGATCTTGTTCATTTGTTTACTTCATCTTTGCCATCTCAAAAGATAGTAGACTTTCCGATAACTGTAGTATGTCTTTCTTGCGGCTCCATATCTAACACTCAGACCAGTGCTGGGCGCTCACTGCATGGAGGCCTTAAATGGATAAATAAATGCATTAAATATTTTCCAAAAACCATTCTGCTGTGCAAACTCTGGTGGAGTTTAACCCTACAAAGTTACACAGAACAGATATTGTCCCTTTAAAATTCAAGTCATAGGGTTGACATTGAGTTATAATATTGGATTTTTTTTTTGAAAATAAAGTTTAATCCACTATAGAACAATTGATTCACACTGGTCAGAGGAAAGTGGGAAAAAATGATCCTGCAGTCTGTCAAAGTCCTGGGACCTACACATCAACAGACAGTTCCTTAACATCTGAAGAAATGGTCAGCGTCCTTCTGTTCTGGGGATGGGCTGGTGGTGCTGCCAGAGCTCAGGACGCCCTTCCCTGTGCTGCTCTTTCCTGTTGGCCTTGCTTTCCTCCTGATGTGAAACTGAAGGCCACACGCAGATCCCAAATCAGAACTCCAAATCCATATACATTTTTCCACAAATGGTTTTTGCCTCTACAAGTAGATGTGATTTCCCAGCCGTAATCAGGAGAAGAGGTGTAGAGGAAGAAAGAGGATTCCCAGAGTCCCAGCTCTAGGTGGGCTCCAGGCTCTTGAGATTCTATGTGGAGAGGGGCCTGGTCAGTGAGAGAACAGGACCTGTAATGTCAACTGCAGATTTCCTTGAAGAAGAAGTCTTCTCACACCTTGTAAGGCCAATGCAGAAATACCACTCCAATGGTGTCCTAATTCTTTGAGCACATTAATCTCTATTCATCTAACTTTATGTACATTCCTTGGCTTCTGAGAAAGTGCTCTTTCTGTTACTATTATTCATGTAGCAACTTTTGTTTCAGTCTCTCCCTTTTGTTGATTTACTGTGTCTTAATCTCCTTGACATCCCACCTTCATTTTATTTTTCAGTCATTTTACTCTTAAAAATAGTATACATCATCAATGTTCTATATCATGTATCTAATTGTTGCTATATTCCTCCAGTTCACATCTTTTCTCTGTGTTAAAGCCAATACTTGACACATACTTACATTAGCCTTGTGAGCATTTGCAAAATTCTCCTTCCCCTAAGTCACTGTAGCTATTTCTTTTCTCTTTTTCTCAGACATGGAAGGTGACCTTAAAAAACATGAAATGCTACCAATAGAACATGCGTTCAGGAAGGAGCCATTTATCTGCAGGTCAACGGTATGTTTCTTGGAGATGAACTCAGTCGTCACATAAGAGACCTGGTAATGGGATAAAATAGGAGTTAATGACAATCTGCTGATGGATAAAACGCCTGAGCATAAATTCTGTCCCAGTAGAATATTTGGAATACTTTAAATTTTGGAATAACATTTCCCTGAAGACAAACTGGAACTTCAGTTTCAATAAAAGGGGAATTGCCTCCACATAGCTCATGTATATAACGTGTGAAAAATAAAGAAGACTTAAAATTTAATCAGAAAGTTATGCAGGCGAGAGGCTACAAAATAGAAAATCAGTGTGAATTCACCAAGTAACACTGCATGTGAATAGAACGAACATGGGCCGTTTACTTTAAAAGAAGACTACCAGTGAGAGAGCAGACTAGAGCCAGTACGTAGAGAAATGAGTACATGGACGTGCGTGAACATCTGCAACAGCCTCTCCTTTCCTTGCACATAGCAGAGTCTTCACTCTGGAGGAGAGCCCATGGAATGTAGTGCATGTGAGGAGATTTCACACGCAACAACGTGAATTTCACAGGTATTGACTCAAACAGGGGAGAATCCCTATAAATGCTATGAATGTGGGAAAGAATTCAACTAGAGCCTTCACCTTTATATACACCAAAAATTCACACAGGAGAAAAATCCTAAACTTGTCACTAATCTGGAAGAGCGTTTGGCCAATATTCCTTTTTTAAGTATCAATAACATAAGGTGAATTATACTGCAGAGAAACCATATAGATCCTATCAATGTGGGAAAGCTTTAGTCAATGCTCTAAACTTAGATGGCATGAGAGAACTCACCCTGGAGGGACCCCTACAAATGTTATGACAGTGAGAAATAGCTCAGCTGGAGTTTTGCCTTTACACACATGAAAAATCACACTGGAGAGAAACCCTAAAAACGAAGTGAATATGGAAGACCCTTCATCAGAGGCCAACTTTCATTCACATATATGAGCTCAAATAGCAGAGAAGTTCTATGTCTGGAATAAATATGGAAGAGCTTTCAGTTGAAACTTGGTTACTTCAAAGTCGTGGACTCATTCACACTGGAGAGGAAACCTTGTGAGTGTCATCATGTGGGAAAACATAAGACAAAGCCATGACCTTAGACATCATGTGAGAAGTCACATCGGGAAGAAGCCCTATAAATATAATAAATGTGGAAGACCTCTTAGATGCTGCTCTCACATTTATATGTACCAGAGAACTCAAGAAGAGACACTCTATATCTGCAATCAATGAGGTAGAGCCTTCAGCTAGAATTTCTCTTTCTTCAACCACCGGGACACTCAAGTGAAGAGAAACTCTACACCTGTACTCATGGTGGAAGAGCCTTCAGTTGGAGCTCCAGTCTCAGAACACACAGAGGACTCAGAGTCAGCATTAATTCAACTAATCCTGTTACTTCAATTTTTAATGTATTATTTCTCTCATAAATTAAAAGAAAATTATAAATTAATTTACTCTTTTACAAGCCTGCTACTCCTGGAGAACTGTGTGTACCTGGACAGAAAAATTCCAAGAACTCAGAGTCAGGCAGTGGTTTATCCCCTATATTAGAATTTTGGAGCCAAAGGATTTTTCTCACAAGAAGGGCAGATACCTATCTCGGTACTGAGAAACTGGCAGATCATTGCAGACATGGAGCAATCCATTTCCAGATTGTTTTAGAACAGCAGGCTTGAATGTACTAATTCATGGAAACATAAAGCACCGTTCCCAGGATCTAGAGAGAGAGCTTATTCCGTGGGGGAGCCTCAGACAACCGCTTCCAACCAAGATTGTGCCCAGACTCAGGGCTCCTCCCGACCACCAGCGGATGGCCCAGGCCGCACCCCGTTTCCCACACGTTTGTTAGGGGCTCTGACCACGGAGACCCAGGTGGGATGGTCGCGGCTCCTGGAGAGTCCTCCCCGCTCGCCCGCGACATTCCATGTCGTCCCCCGCGGTGAGGGGACCTGCTGCGTGTGCTGTCAACACACAAGCGCTGCGCCGAGGCAAAAAGGAGACAGGACGCCGGTTGCTGCCAGTGTAGACGCAGCCAGAATGCAGGGGAATCCCATCTACGGAGATCTGTGACTGTTTCCTGTGGAACATGCAGAAAAGAAAGTGGGCCCCGGGGAGCAGCCCCAGTGCCACGACAGCACCTGTACAGACCCAGGCTCCCAAAGAAGCGAGGACGCACCGCTGGATGGCCTGTGGGTCGGGGCGTCATCGTCCCGTGGGCAGGAGGAAGGGAAGGCTCGCGGTCGCCCTCCCAGCGCCTCCTTGTTTCGCCATCCGGCCCGGGCTCCACTCCAGCGAGAGACGTAAAAAATTGGTGAATAAGTTCGGTATACAGTGCGGAGGCCAGGGAAGGCCAAGCGCCGTCCGAGTACATCCCTGTCGTTCCCCACCTCCCGATGACTTGGAAAAACTGAGAAAGTACGACCACTTATATACTGTTGAATTCTTTTTGCTAGTATTTCACTGAGAATTTTTGCATCTATATCAGTAATACTTGACAGTTTTATTTTTTCTTGTAGTGTTCTTATCTAGCTTTGGTATCAGGATAATGCTGGACTCATCAAATGAGTTTGGGAATGTACCTCAAAGTTTTTTAGAAAAGTTTGACATGGATCTGTTTTAATTCGATTTAAATGTTAGGTTGAATTTCCCAATGAAACCATCTGGACCTAGCCACTTTTTTTGGAAATTTTTTATTACTGATACAATCTTTTCACTCATCGTTGGTCTGTTAGGCTTGCCTATTTCCTCATGATTCAGTTTTGGTATTTTTTATGTTGCTAGGAATTCTTTTCCTCTAGGGTATCAAACTTGATGGTATATATGTGTTGATGGTCACCTCTCATGAGCTGTGGTATTTTTGTTGCATCAGTTGTAATGTCTCCTTTTTCATTTCTGATTTTATTTGAGTATTCTCTTTTATTCTTCATTAGTATAGCTAAAAGGTTAATTTTGTTTTCATTTCAAAAACCACCTCTTGCATTGATGTTTTCTATTGTTTGCATGGTCTCTGTTTTATTTCTATTCTCATATTTCTTATTTCGTTGCTCTGCTACTTGTGAGCTTAGTGGTTTGTTCCTTTGTTTGCTAGTCCCCTGAGAAGTAAGGTTGTTTATTTGTGATCTTTCTTTTTTCATATTGTAGGCATTTGTTGCAATAAACTCTCTTATTACTGTTTTTCTTGCAGCCCATAAGTTTTAGCAAGTTGTGTTTCCATTTGCTTTCAATTTTTTTTTAAATTTAAAAGGCATTATTGTAAAGCTGTTGTAATTTTCCCCCCAGTTTTATTGAGATATAATTGAACACAGTACTATTTAAGTTGAAAATGCACATTATAATGATTTCACTTCCATATATTGTGAAATTGTTATTACAGTAAGATTAGTTAACATACATCATCTTATATAGATGCAAGAAAAGAAAAAAAAGGAAAATATATTCTCCTGTGATGAGAGCTCTTAAGATCTACTTGCTGAACATCTTTCAAATATACCATATGGCAGTGTTAACTCTATTCATCATGTTGTATATAACGTTCTCAATACTTACTTACCCTATAACTGCTAGTTGGTACTTTGGGACTTCATCAAATTCTGCCTCTTCCCACTTCCCTCCTCTGGTAACCAAAAATCTGATCTTTTTCTATGAGTGTTTTGTTGTTTTATTTTTTTTTTCCCCACATGTAAGCTTGGTCTGACTTCTCTCACTTAGTATAACGCCCTCAAGGTCCATCCATATTTTCACCAATGGCGGGATTTCCTTCTTTCTTATGGCTGAATATTACTCCTTTTTCTAAATATATCACAAAGTTTATATCCACTCATCTGTTGATAGACACACGTTTTTTCCATGTCTTGGCTATTGTAAACACTGCTGCTATGAACATGGAGGTGCAGATATCTCTTCAACATAGTGTTTGTAATTCTTTTAATATATTCCCATAGTTTAAAATGCTGGACCATATGGTAGCCCTATTAAATTTTGAGGATCTTCTCTAGTGTTTTCCATAGAGGCTGAACCAATTTATAAGACAACCAAAAGCATACAAATCATCCATTTTCTCCACATCTTTGCTAGCATTTGCTAGCAGATCTCTTGTCTCTTTGATGAATTCCATTCTAACAGTCCTGAGGTGATATCTCATTGTGGTTTTGATTTAATTTCCCTGATGTGTAGTGACGTTGAATACATTTTCATGTATTTGTTGTACATTCACATATCTTCTTTGGAAAAATGTCTGTTGGGGTCTTTGGCACAGGTTTTAATTGGCTTATTTTGTGCTACTGAGTTCTATGATGTATTTTGGATATCAACCCCTTATTTGGTGTAAGGTTTGCAAATATTATTTTTGATCACATAGGCTCTTTTCATCTTGTTGATTATATATTTTGCTGTGTAGCAGACTTTTAGTTTGATATAGTTCCACTTGCTAATTTTTTAAATTGTTGCTTGTGCTTAAGGTATCATCAAAAATAATATTTAAGACCTGTGTTAAAAAATTTTTTATTGTTTTCTTCTAGGAGTTTTATGGCCTCCCGTCTTTACCTTATCTTATTTCTATTTAATTGTCATGAGTGGTGTTAGACAGGAGTCTAGCTTTATTCTTTTGCATGTAACTATGCAGTTTTCCAAGCACTGTTTAATGAAGAGATTGTCTCTCCACCGAGTGTTCCTGACTGTCTTATCAAATATTAGTTCACCTTATATGTATAGATTTATATCTGGATTCTCAGTTCTATTCCATTGTTGTGTATGCCTTTTTACATGACAATACCATACTATTTACATTACTATAGTTTATAATACAGTTTGATAACATGGAATGTGATACCTCCAGGTTTGTTGTTCTTTCTCATGATCGCATTGCATATACAAGTTCTTTTGTGATTCCTCATACATTTCTCTGTTGTTTTATTCTACTTTAAAAAATGCCATTGGATTTTGATAGGAATTGCATTAAATCCATAGATGGCTTTAGGTGGTGTGGACATTTTAAAAATATTAATTCTTCCAATCATGAACAAGGGATAACTTTACGTTTATTTCTGTCTTTTCCAATTTTTTTCATCAATGTATTGTAGCTTGTATTGTAGATATCTTTCAACTCCTTAGATAAATTTATTCCTTATTATTTTATTAGTTTGGATGCTCTTATAAATAGAATGGTTTTCTTTTTTCCGATCATTGTTAGTATATAGAAATATGACTGATTTTTGCATTTTAAGTTTTTATTCTGCAACTTTACTGATTATGTTGATTAGTTTTAATAGATTTTTGGTGAAGTTTTTCAGTTTCTATATATAAAATCATGTTATCTTAAAATAGACACATTTTTACTTCTTAATCTCCAATTTTGATGCCTTTTATTTCTCTTCCTTGACTGATTGCCCTGGCTAGGACTTCCATTACTATGCTGAATGAGTGGTGAGAGTAGACTCCCTTGTCTTGTTTCTGATATTAGACAAAAATTTCACACTTTCATTTTTGAGTGTGCTTTGAACTGCGACTTTGTCATATTTGGCCTTTTTTTAAAAAAAATATTTACTTTTGGCTGCATTGGGTCCTTGCTTCTGCATGCGGGTTTTCTCTAGTTGCATTAAGTGGCAGATACTCTTCATTGTGGTGCGTGGGCTTCTCATTGCAGTGGCTTCCCTTGTTGCAGAGCATGGGCTCTAGGCATGTGGGCTTCAGTAGTTGTGGCACACAGGCTCAGTAGTTGTGGCTCACGGGCTCTAGAGCGCATGCTTAGTAGATGTGGCGCATGGGCTTAGTTGCTCCTTAGCATGTGAGATCTTCCCGGACCAGGGCTTGAACCCATGTCCCCTGCATTGGCTGGCAGATTCTTAACCACTGTGCCACCAGGGAAGTCCTGATATTTAGCCTTTATTATGTTGAGTTACATTCATTTTATACCTCACTTAACAAATGCTTTTTCTGTGCCTATTGATATTATATTTTTCCTTTGTTCTATTAATATGATGCATCCCATTTATTTGATTTGCTAGTATTTATTCAGAATTTTTAAATCTATATTCATCAGTGTTATTGGCCTGTAATTGGCAGTGTCCATTTCAGATTATTTTATCAAAGTAATGCTGGCCTCGTAAATTGAGCTTGGGAGTTTTCTCTCCTTATCCATTTTTCTCTTTCTTTTTTGAAGACTTTTAGGTTTGACATTAATGCATTAAATATTTGGTAAAATTTACCAGTGAAGCCATTTGATCTTGAGTTTTTCTTCATTTGAAGAGTTTTGATTACTGATTTAATTTCCATACTACTAATTGCTTCATTTAGATTTTCTCTTTCTTCCTAATTCACTTTTGATGGGTTGTATCTTTCTAAGAATTTTTTCCATTTATCTAGGTTGCCCAGTTTGTTAGCATGTAGTAGTTCAAAGTAACATGTTATCCTTCTTATCTCTGTAGTGGTGTTGTAATGTCTTCTCTTTTATTTATAATTTTGTTGATTTGGGTCTTCTCTCCTTTTCCTTGGTTAGTCTAGCTAAAGGTTCGAAATTTTATCTTTTAATGAAGCAACTCTTAGTATCACTCCTCTTTTGTATTGTTTTCCTCTTCTCTATCACACTGATTTCTTCTGTAATCTTTATAATTTTCTTGCTTCTGCTAATTTTGGGCTCAGTTTTGTCTTTTTCCACGTCCTTGAACTGAAGAATTAGGTTTTTTATTTGAGATATTTCTTAATTCGGAAGGTAAGCATTTGTTGCAATAAACCTCCCTCTTAACACTCCTTTGCTGCATCCCATAGCTTTTAGTATACTGTGTTTCCATCTCAGTTTTTCTCCATATACTGTGTTATTTCTTCTTAAATTTATTCTTTGATAAATTAGTTGGTTAGGAGAGTGTTGATCAATTTTTTTGTATTAGTTAGAGTTCCAGTTTTCCTCCTGTTATTGATTTCTAGTTCAATAATATTTTCAGGTAATATACTTGGTGTAAATTAAGTCTTCCTGAATTTATTAAGATTTGATATGTGGTCTGTCATATGGTCTTTGTTAGAAATTATTTTTTCTGCACTTGAGAAGACTGTGTATTCAGCGTATGTTGAAGAGAATGCTCTGTATATGACTCTTATGATCATTTGGCTTTTAGTGTTGTTCACATCAACTGATTCTTTTTTTTAACTGAAATACAGTTGAGTTACAATGTTGTATTAATTTTTGTCGTATAGCAATGTGTCTCAGTTATACACTTATATACATCTGTTTTATATTCTTTTCCATTATGGTTTATCTCAGGATATTGAATATCCTGTTCCCTGTGCTATACAGTAGGACATTGTTTTTTATCCATTCTATATGTAAGAGTTTGCAGCTACTAACCCCAAACTCTCAGTCCATCCTTCCCCAACTCCCTCCCCCTTGGTAACCACAAGTCTGTTCTCTATGTCTGTGAGTTTGTTTTGTTTTGTAGATAGGTTCATTTGTGTCATATTTTAGATTTCACATATAAGTAATACCATATAGCATTTGTGTTTATCTTTATGGCTTACTTCACTTAGTATGTTAATCTCTACTTGCATCCATGTTGCTGCAAAAGGCATTATTTCATTCTTTTTATGGCTGAGTAATATTCCATTGTATATATGTACCACATCTTCTGTATCCATTCATCTGTTAATGGATATTTAAGTTGCTTGCATGTCTTAGCTATTAGAAACAGTGCTTCTATGAACGTTGAGGTGCATGTATCTTTTCGAATTATGGTTTCCTCCAGATATATGCCCAAGAGTGGGATTGCAGGACCATAAGGCAACTTTATTTATAGGAACCTCCATACTGTTCTCCATAGTGGCTGTGTCAATTTATATTCCCACCAACAGTGTAGGAGGGTTCCCTTTTCTCCACACCCCCTCCTGTGTTTCTTATTTGCAGACATTTGATGATGGCCATTCTGCCTGGTGTGAGGTGGTACCTCATTGTAGCTTTAATTTGCATTTCTCTAATAATTAGTGATGATGGGCAACCCTTCGTGTGCCTATTGGCCATCTGTATGTCTTCTTGGGAGAAATGTCTGTTTAAGTCTTCTGCCCATTTTTTGATTTGTTTTTTCGTTTCTTTGTTATTGAGTTGTATGAGCTTTTTGTATATTTTGGAAATTAAGCCCTTGTTGGTCACATCATTTGGAAATATTTTCTCCTAGTCTGTATGTTTTCTTTTCATTTTGTTTATTGTTTCTTTTGCTGTAAGAAAACTTATAAGTTTGAGTGGGTCCCATTTGTTCATTTTTGCTTTTATTTCTATTGCCTTGGGAGACTGACCTAAGAAAACACTGGTACAATTTATGACAGAGAATGTTTGGCTATGTTCCCTTTTAGGAGTTTTATGGTGTTATGTGTTATATTTAAGCCTTTAAGCCATTGTGAGTTTATTCTTGTGTATGGTGGGAGAGTGTTCTAATTTAATTGATTTGCATGAACCAACTTTTCCAACACCTCTTGCTGAAGAGACAATCTTTTCCCCCATTGTCTATTCTTCATCAGAGATGAATTGACCATGGTTCTGTGGGTTTATTTCTGGGCTCTCTATTCTGTTCCATTGATCCATATGTCTGTTTTTGTTCCAATACCAGGCTGTTTTGATTAGCATTGTAGCATTGTCTGAAGACTGGGAGGGTTATGCCTCCTGCTTTGTTCTTTTTCCTCAGGATTGCTTTGGCAATTCTGGGTCTTTATGGTTCCATATACATTTTAGGGTTATTTGTTCTAGTTTTGTGAAAAAATGTCATGTGTAATTTGATAGTGATCACATTAAACCTGTAGACTGCTTTGGGTAGTACGGACACTGTCATTTTAAACAGCTGCAGCCTGTTCTCACTGTCAGTGGAACCAGCTCCCCTCTGGAAGCAGGTGTCCATGCAAGGCTCTTAGAAATAAGACAGACAACACTACCCACGTGGACTCTTCATACACACCTCTGACCACTGCACCTTTGCTTTCTAGAAGTAACCTCCTTAATCAAGTGGGTGGCATCTGGGGATGAGGCAGCAATCATCCTCCAGGAAGAGTCGCTGCCCCTCCTACCACTGAGGAATGAGTGGTCCTGTGCCTCATTCCCACCAAGGGTTCCAGTTTCAGGAGTTTGGGGAGCTTTTGTTTTGCTGCTTTAGTGGATGAGAAATGACACATAACCCATTGTCTCCTTTTCACTTCTCTTCTGATGAGTGAGGCTGGACTTTCGTCACTTTCAGTTATTTCCAGAATGCAGCCACTTTTCCCAGTTCTGGGGGAGACCACTGAACATGCCTTCCTGGGTGTTCCCAGCCACAGACTGTGATCCACATGCAGCGATGAAACTCTTTGTGCAAGTACTAAGTAGCTAGTGACTGGGTTCTGTCCAACAGAATGTAGCAAATCAGGGGAGGTCAGTGTTAAGATTCATGACAGAATCTCTGTCACTTCTATTTCACTTGCTGCATCCTGTGTTCTCTCTCTGTTTCTGTCTGTCTGTCTCTCCTATCCCTGGACCTGGGGAAGCCTGCATGGGTGTTACTAGGTGCCATACGGAGAGTCTCACATAGGAGAGAACACAGGGAAGTCCCAGGCCTCCAGGCAGAGGCACTAGGCTCTCAGCTCAGACTGCATCCTGCCAGTACCCATCTCAGTGAGTCTTCGAGAAAATCCTCCCCTGTGGAGTGACAGCTGAGACCTCAGCCCCAGCTTCATAGAGACCTTGAGTCGAGGGCACCCAGCTAAGTGCTGTGGGAGCTCAGGAGTAGCTAGGTGTATGTATTTTGTATGTTGGGAAACCCTCCATATGATCTGCAGTAAACCAGACAATCTGTAGCATAGAGCAGGTCTACTCAATGTTATGTAAAAACAACCACAAAGACAATGCATATTAATAAAGGTAAGAAAATGCACTAAAAACAATAATAGTGACAATTATGATGATATTACCATTACTACTGTTAAAGAGAAAAATAAACTTAGAAAGATGGCAGATTTGCGTACAGACTCATCTAAGTAAATTTCAGGGTACCTATAACTGATGTCCTCTGGGGTATTTTAGATGCAGAGTGCTAGGTTTGCACAAAGAAATTTGTTCTGAGAGGAGAAAACAGGCAGGTGATCCTGGGTCAGCAGGGAGGATGATATGTTGGCACAAACAGTGCAGGGGCTCCCTGGGGGAGTTAGAAAAAGAAATGGTTACTTGAGCAGGCAAGTCACCATCTCTATGTCTGCCAGTGCCGCACCAGCTTTTCCTGGACCCCTGAGTGAATTTGGAACATGTCCCTAGGTTCAGGCATGCCAATGATACTCTCCTTACTCCTCACTTATCACAATGTCAGTTCCTGGTCTGACTTTTCTAATTCGGAGGACTGGACTCCAGGAGGGACACCCTCTCCAGCCTTCCCAGGAGATGTGAGAGTGGTTCCTGGCACAGAGTTGAGGTGGAAAATCCTGTGCTGAGTCTGGCAGGACAAGGGTATCTTCCAGGGCTCTTGCACTGGTCCATCTTTTTGGTCACTTAAGAGGACTTAAACATTGTACTAGAGGCTCAGGAAACTCAAGAATGTCCTCCCTGGGGCTCACAGTAACAACTGTCCCTTCCTCCACTGGGTAAGTCTGAGTATCTCAGGAGGCTCTCTGACCCACAAGTACCCATAAGTACAGCAGGAACCAGGAAGCACCATGTGTATGTAAGTCTGTTGAAAACCCTCCACAATACTCTTCAGTAAATTGGATACATTCATGAGCAGAGAAACTTAATAAGAAATGCAATAACAACAATAGTGATAAATAATAATATCGATAGTGATTACTATCATAAAGAAATTAATTGTACTACTACCAATCATAATACTAATAAACTTAAGGACTGAGGGATTACAGACTTCCCTTATTGAATGACAAGTTTCTTGGAGTATTTTGAAATCAGAGTCCGAGTTTAGCACATGCTTTGGAGCCACAGTTGTAGGTTTGCATAGTGAAGGTATAAATAGAGCAAAACTAAACAGCAGCAGGTAAAAGAAATCCATGGGAGGACTTGGGCTGACTTAAGTCTCATATTCCAAGCCCAGAGGAGAGCACTATGTAGAAGAGAAAAGTTGATCCTGGGCTTTCCTGACACATGGAGCCAGCAAATCTCATGAGTTCTGATGACTGGTGTCTGCGGCTCTAACCCGGGAAAGAAAAGCAGGACTCCAGATACACCTTCAATACGTGAAAAAAACACGTAAAATGTACATGGAGCTTCAACTCTATCTCTACCCTCACTGCCTGACAATTGACAAAGTGGCAGATCAGGGCTATTGATTGCCTTTTGATGCACCTACAGACTTACTTGGAATTGGGAAGAGAAGATTACTTATGAATTTGCATGTAAAATTTTTATAATAACCTATCCGAAAGTTGAATTACTACTTCCTTGGGAAATTGATAGGTTATTTTACACAACACCTCATATGTTTCCTTTAGTAATATTTGTTCACAGTATATATATTTCTGAATATGTATGAAAGGCACATGCCGTATCAGCCCAGAGGAAGCATTGACGGGGCTTTAGAGATCAGTGACCTTTGAGCACGTGTTTGTAGAACTCACTCATAAAGAGTAGGACCTGCTGGACACATTGCAGACGAAGATGTACACAGATGTGATGCTGGAGGACGCCCGTTGTCTCATCTTCTGAGTGCGTCTCTCAATATTTATTTACTTCCTTATGCATGTCTTATTGAGATAGGCTCTACAGCTTCCACATATGCTGCTGCACTCTTGCCCCTGACTCATGCTTCTGTAGCACTTAGAGCAACCTGGAACGAATGTGTTCCTTTACTAATCACAGCACATGTGCCCCTGCATGGAGATACAGTCTCCATTACCACAATCGCACGTACTCCTTACTAGTCTGCCACCAACACGCAGAATAATGCTGGACACAGATATGGGCTATTTTATCTAACAGACAAGTGACTTTACGTTGCTAAGTAATTCTTCTGCTCGGGGGACTACCATGAGGTTTGAACACAGCAAAAAACACATAACAGCTTGTATCACCCTTTCTACATGAACTCCAAGTAATAATCTCATGGGTCTTATGTTTATTGGATTCTGTTAGAAAGCAGTGTTAACCATATTATGAAAACGTTGCTTCCTTCTTGGCTGAGACGTCTAGGCAGCGTGCAGACTGTTTTTCCTCTTGGGCAAGAACAGCAGCAGCCAGAGACTTTTACTGTCTTTGAGTGAAGTGTCGGGTGACAACCTTCAGTGTTTCCCTTCTTCAGCGTGCTCGAACCTGCACTGCCATTGATGCCCTCACACTTGAGCCTTGGCATGTTGTCCTGTGCTTGCATTGCATGCACTGTTCTCAACACAGAACTTTAAATCCATCTAGCATTTGCCACATGTATCAGGGCATCAGCTCTGCAAACCAGATGTAATTTCCCAGTTGGAGCAAGAAGAGTAGGTGTGGAGGGAAGAGGAGGGTTTCCCCAGGCTGGGGTCCAAGTCAGCTCCAGACACATGTGCTCTGTGTGGGGAGGGAGCAGGACACTTGGAATGTCAACTGGAGGTTTGCTCGACTAAAGGATATTTTTAGAAATGTATGTGAAGCCACTGAGTCAAATTATCCAGATTCTGTCATTATGCATCACACATCAATTTCTCTTCACGTTTCCCCCTGTACTTTTCACCTCAGAGAAGCAAAATTCCTGTCCTTGTAGAAGTTAAAATTTCATGTTTTTGTCTCTGCCATGGTCCCTTTAATAATTTTTCCTCTCATATTCCCTGTAGCGTCTGAATATATTTTTATTTTTCTTTTACCTAAACACTGAACATCTTATTAACATTTTTCTAAACCATGTTTCTATTCACTGGTGTATTTCTCAAATTCATGTTTTTTTCCCATGTAATGTACTTTTCAACAATTTAATCCCCCTAATGTCACATGTGTCGTTTCTTATTTATTTAATTTAATTATTATTTTTGCCTTATTTCAAGCAAAAATTGTGACCATTAAAAGCAAGAAATAATATTCAGGCAAGTTATTTCCCTGTGGACCAATGTAGCTGTAAGAAAATAGTAAATTTATTCAGGTGTGAACTCTGGTCATCCACATGTGAAACCTGGGAATGAGATAAGTGAGGAATTCAGCAGATTCATAGAACTCAGTTATGGTGCAGTGTAAACACTAGCCCAACATAAAGTGTTCACTTTATAGACTAAATTAGACTAAATTTTGATGATATCTAGTAGAAATGTTACAAAGAGGGGATGTCCATGCAGAAGATTTACATACTATGTGTATGTAACTGACATGGAGATCATTTTAACTGGAGAATATCATTGAATAGACTTACATATACATGATTTTTCACAGCATAGAAAACAATTTTACTGTAATGAATGAAGGAGAGCCCTGAGGGATTTTTAATTCCTTAGTCAACATTGAATCCTCACACTGGATCTATCAATGCTAAAATCAAACTGAAAAGCCAGAGTTCATATCAAAATTCTCAGACATGAAAAACTCTTATCAAGAATGTTTTACCACACATTTCAGCTATGAATTCATAATTTTGGCTAATAACCTCTTATTTTATAAATAAGTAGAATAAAATTATTGATTTGTTAAGTTGTCTTGAAATGATAAATACAAAAGTTTGTAACAATAAGTACTTTTGTAAATAGGTTAGCATTAAGAAATATATATAAACAAAGTTATATGTGACAATTATTATGATCCACTTAATTGTGATTGTCAGTAAGATTATCTGTTGCTTTCTCATCAGAAATTTTGCAGGCCAGAAGAAAGTGAAATGATATGCTTAAAGCATGGCGGGAACTACCTACCAACAATTCTATATCTTACAATATTATTCTTCAAACATGAGGAAAATGAGAGACAGTCTCAGGCAAAACCTGAAGGAGTTCAGTACCATAATACCTATCCTTCAAGAAATGCTAAAGGGAGTACTTCAAGTTCAAATGGAAGGACACCAGAAACTTGAGGCCATATGAAAAAATATATTTCTCTTATAAAGGTAAATAAATGGACAAATAGAAGAAAAAATCTTTAATTTTGACTTGTAACTACACTTTTTATTTCTAGGATATTTTTTAAAACCAAAATATTAAAATATAAATGTATTGCTATTGCATGATTTTTTCCCCTAAAATTCATATGTTAAAAATAAAACCTCCAAATGTGGTGGTATTAGGATGTAGGGCCTTTGGGGGGTGCTCAGGTTATGAGGACAGAGCCTCCATGAATAGGATTTGTGTGCTTTTATTTATTTTAAAATATGTATTTATTTACTTATTTGGCTGCATTCGCTCTTAGCTGCAGCACGTGGGAACTTTGTTGTGATGCACAGGCTTCATATCTAGCTGTGGCATGGGGGCTCGGTAGTTGCAGCACACAGGCTCTGTAGTTGTGGCAGACAGGCTCTAGAGCCAGCATACACGCTCAATAGTTGCGGCATATGGGCTTAGTTGCCCTTTTGCATGTGGGATATTAGTTCTCTGAACAGGGATCGAACCCATGTCCCCTGCATTGGAAGGCGTATTCTTAACCACTGGCCTACCAGGGAAGTCTCTTGTGTGCTTTTAAAAGAGACCTCAGAGAGCTCTCTAGCCCCTTCCTCCAGGTGATGATATAATGAAAAGTCTATGACTCAGAAAAGACCTTTACCTAACCACCTTGATCTCACACTTCAGCCTCCAGAACCATAAGAAATAAACTTCTGTTTATAAGCTACCCAAGCTGTGGCATTTTGGTATAGCATCCCCAATAACTAATTCGTACATCTACATTAACAGAAAACAATGTATACATATGTGCCTTGTGACATTAATAATATGTAATTAATGTGTAATGTAATAGGAGATGTAATAGAGATTTTGCATGTGATTAAAATTATGTTGATATCAGTTTAAGCTAGTTTGATAGGATTTTATATGTAATCTCCATGGTGTCCACAAATTTAATATCTATAGAATATACACAGAAGGAAATTAAATGTAAGTCAAGTCAGGGGACTTTCCTGGTGGTCCAGTGGTGAAGACTCAACGCTCCCAATGCAGGGGGCCTGGGCTCAGTCCCTGGTCAGGGAACTAGATCCCACTTGCCACACCTAAGAGTTCGTATGCTGCAAAGAAGATCAAAGTTCCCCCATGCCACAACTAAGACCTGGCACAGCCAAAGAAATTAATTTTAAAAATGAGTCAGTACAAAGAGTAAAAACAAAGGACGTCAGTATGTGAGAAAATGTGGGACAGAAAAGCTATATGACATTACAGAAAACAAATTGGCAATTAAATGTCATTTCATATCAGTAATTTATATATATATATATATATATATATATATATATATATATATATATATATATATATATATAGCTTAAACTCATCAGTTAAAAAACAAAGATGTCCCTAGCCTTTATCCGGCATCCGGGCTTGGAGGGGCTGCTCTGAAGACGGGCGAGCAGCACGGAGGCCCGCGGCGAATCCCAGCCTGACACGAGTTGTTCGTCGTTTTCCTGGGACGGCTCCGGGGTCTCGGTGCCCAGGGAGGTGCTGACGGCGGGCAGTGTCGGCCACGGAGGTATACGGGACAAGTTGGTCATCAACTCCAAGCCTAATTCCAGAAAGAATTCCACTCTTCAAAAAGTTCGGAAAAAGAGGAGTCCCCTATTGGACCAAGTACAGAGCTTTCTCCCACAGATGGCTCAGGCAAACGAAAAGTTAAGGAAAGAAATGTCAGCTGCACCACCTGGTCATTTCAATATTGAAAATATTGACACTCTCGGAAAAGTTATGCAAATGGTTATGACCTTGTTTGAGATGAATCAGTCTGATTCAAAAGAGGAGGACAGTTCAGAAGAGAATTCACAAGACAGTTCAGAGGACAGTTCAGAATTTGAGGATGAAGATGATAGCACCTCTTCTGAAGGTGAAGTCACCATCGATACCATTAAGCTTCCTAATTCAGAAGATGGAAAAGGCAAAATAGAGGTTCTGGACCGTCCTGCCAGTGAAAAAAAAGAAAACAGGGACATAAACAATCTGAGAAACAGGTGATAGTTCCCGCTAATTCTGTGAAAAAGAATGTGGCTTGCTGGTTATTTTGCATTTCAGATCCCTTGGTGCCTGTTTGCAAAAATGAATGTATTTTGCTTCTTGGAGAAACAAGCTAGCTTTTAAAGAGTTGGAAGAGATAGCATTTGGGGATCTTCTAAGAGCAGACTGTTTTTGATCTCATGCTAAAGAGATTTAGTTTAGAAAGCTTAACTTTATGTATGGTGATGAGTGAATTTGTTGACATCCTCTTTCATCAACATAGACTTCAGAAATCTCAAACTTATTTTAAAGTAAAAATACAAGTTACCCGTTTGTTTTTGTTTTAAATTGGCCTCTTGGGGCTTCCCTGGTGGTGCAGTGGTTGAGAGTCCGCCTGCCAATGCAGGGGACACGTGTTCATGCTCCGGTCCAGGAGGATCCCATATGCACGGAGCGGCTGGGCCCGTGAGCCATGGCCGCTAAGCCTGCGCATCCGGAGCCTGTGATCCACAACGGGAGAGGCCACAGCAGTGAGAGGCCCGCGTACTGAAAAAAAACAAAAAACAAACAAAAACTTATGTTGGGGTTTTTTTAGGCTATTTTAAAGTCACATTTATTTGTTACCATCAAAATGGGTTCAGTGAGGGAGAATTTTTTTTTTAAACATCTTTATTGGAGTATAGTTTCTACATAATGTGTTGGTTTCTGCTCTGTAACAAAGTGAATCAGCTATATGTATACGTGTGTGCCCATGTTCCCTCCCTCTTGCGTCTCCCTTCCACCCTCCCTATCCCACCCTGAGGGAGAAATTTTTTACAAAGAAAAGAATTACTTATATTTAGATGCCCTCAGACATATCTACTTTAATTAAAAAAAAATCCTTTCCAGTTTCAGCTGGAAAACTGGTGCTCTGTGGTTTAATCACTGTCAGTGACTCTGTAGCCTCTCAATGCATGTAAAATTTGCTGGTTGGAAAATTTTGTGTTTTTTTTGGTTTTCTTTTTCTCATAATGGAATTTTTTGTTTGTTTCAGCTATTAACATTATTCTTTCCAGTTGCCCACAGTTTTGAAACCTATTCATTGTAGAGAATAGGGACATCCCAGGAAAATAGGTCACAGTACATAAAATGGTAGTAACAGGTTTTCCCTTTCAAACGGCAAAATGATCCTGCATTGGAGTTGCCTTTCTGCCACATTCTTGATCTTATTTAACTTGTTTGGGACCTCATCTGCCATGGGACTGGCTTTGCTCAGGATATAGACCTGAGAGTTTAAAGGACTGTCTCCAAGTGCATTGAGCTCATGAGACTTTGTTGCCTAATATTTTAGGGGTTTGTTTTAACTATTTTTTCCTACTCCTCTCATTAGCTTATGACATCTTGTAAATACTCTGAAGATAATTCTCCAAGTTCCTTCTGGTATTTTTCATTGGGAATTGGAAATCGGCTGTGCACTCAAAGTATGCAGAAGTGAACAGATCTGGAAACGAGACTTCTCAGCTGCAAAGGGTATACTTTGTAGCACCAAACACAGCTGTGATGGATTATTGGTGTGAATATTTAAGGATTGTCTTCTACCAGAAAATATTCATGCCACATTGTGGGAAGAGTTGTATTTGTCTGGTTCACTCCTTAGCTTGGTGCATGGTACACAGTAGGCACCGAATGATGTCGATAAATGTATTTACAGGTATATTGAGGATGTACAGGGCATTTTAAGCCATGCTATCCATGCGGATATGAAAGTGTAACTTCACTGGAAATACAAAGCCAAGTAGAAATAGTCTGATGGTCAGTGAAAGAGACTCTTCAGTCTAGAATACATACTAGTGTGTAGAATTATATTTCTCTCCTGCCATGGCCTTCTCATATAGTACAACTAGGTATTCTATACAGTTAAAGAAGTCAATTAAATTCAGTTCCTCTGAACATTCTTATGACATAGGAGGAAAAGGAAAAACAAAAATTTAATATGTGATAGGGATGTCGTTTTAAGTTAAGTGTAAAATGGTTGAATTATTTAATACACAGAGTCAGGGGTGGCTGTTTTTAAACCAATTTGGATACTACGATAAATTATGTAGGTCTTAAAGATTTAAATATAAAGAAATAAAATAAGTTTCATACTAAAATATAGGTGAGTATTTAATAACATTAAAAAAAACAAAGATGGACAAGATAGACATAAAAAGGGTCCAACTATATGTTGTCTACAAGAGACTCACTTCAAAGTATGGACATTCATATGCTGAAAGTGAAAATATTGGAAGAGATATTGCATGAGAACACTAAGCACAGAGAAGAGGAGTGACTCTTCTGCATCTGCAGCTGAGGCTGTGGCCCCGACTCTTCAGGGAGTAAACAGAAGCAGGGGCAGGGGCTAGGGCACCCCTCCCACCCTCTGCACCCTGAGCCAGGGAAGTCAGAAGGACTTGGTCCCCCTCCCGAGTTCCATTCTTCCTCCAATGAGAATGGTACTAATCAATAAGGACCAGGCTATAGAGCTGATTCACTTTGTTATAAAGCAGAAATTAACACACCAGTGTAAAGCAATTATACTCTATAAAGATGTTAAGAATAAAGAAAAATAAAGACCTGGGGAAAAGAGATGGTCCCCGTAGAGAATGCCTATGTCCTAAGTTTATCTACTGTCGGATTGGCTTGAGAGAGGGCAGGAGTTACATGATGTGTTCTCTCCCTTCAAATCCATTAACTTTTTCTTTCTTGATGCGCACACACACACACACACACACACACACAAAACCAGTATAAAGCCCGTATATATAGAATGCTAAAGGGTTGGTCTATGAGCTTGGAAAGAGGGAAATAGAACACTTGAGGCCAACTGCAGCAATGTGTTTGTGTCTGTGCATGTGCATTACTAGGTGGAGGGTCCACAGTATCCATCAGATACTTAAGGGAGAACATATCTCCCAAGTGTTCTGGATTTTGTAAATTATCATAGGACAAGAGTCTTCAAGAAAAATCAGGTAGCTCTCTCACACACCACTCATTAAAGTAACAAATATTTATTGAGAGTCTCCAGGATTCCAGCATGTGGAATTTTCTGGAGACTAAGACGTGAAATGTATAAATAGCCACCTTCACCAAGTTTATAGCTCAGTGGAGGCAATAAGAATTAATATCTCACATTTTACTATTTAAGTATGACTCAGGGTTTAAGGTAATTTTTCTGCATTGTGTCCACAGTGTCCCAGGACTGACGCCCTCCTCAAGCTCAGCACCTAGAACACAGATCTGATTGAGCTAAACTGGTGATGCACCTGCTTCCCAGCAAGGCTGTGGCCTCTAATGGCTGTCTCCTGCTCCTGTGTCCGTGGCCTGATCAGGATATGGGAGACACTTAGGCTGATTCCTCAGTGCGTTGTGTACTTCCACAGCCGAGAACTTGCTGAGCAAAACATAACTTCTTTACTTTTGTGAACACATGGCCTCCAAAAGGCAGAAATATTTAGTGACAATGTACTGAGGACATAATTCCTTAGTCATTCCCTGACCTCCACTCTCTGTCACAGAGACATGCAAAACCACGGAATCAGGCTTATGGGTCATGACTTGGCTGTGTCAAGAAGTTCTAGGCCATGTGGGAAGACTCCTCTCTCCTCTGAGATTTCTGCTTCAACCAACGGGGAGCAGCTTCCCTTCAGGTCTGAACTGAAACCCTGTAAGTTCATATATTGAAGTCCAGACACTTGTACCTCAGAATGTGACTGTATTTGGGAATAGGGCCTTAGGAGAGATGATGAAGTTAAAATGGGTCACAAGGGTGAGCCCTAATCCAGAGCTGTGCCCCTGTGAGAAGATTAGGACACAGCCATGCACACTCAGCTCATAGAGTTAAGTCCATCTGCGGATGCAGCAAGAATGCAGCCACCTGCGAGCAAGGCCTCAGAAGAAACTGAACCTGTAGACACCTTGATCTTGAACTCAAGGCCTCCAGAGCTGTGAGAAAATTAAGCCTCCCAGTCTGCACTATCTTGTTCTGGCAACCCTAGCAAAACCCTAATACAGCTTTATTTCTCCTCTATCCTCTTTCTTGCAAATAAAACATGAAAATAGCACCAAAAAACACATTGTATAAAGTATTTGAAAGAAAAACGCAGGGGAGCCACTGCAGGGGCTGAGGAACTACACAGCCATTGATTACCCTGGTTTTCTTTGCTACCAAAGTAAGGGAAAATAGTCAAAATCACCATGGAAGGCTTGAGTAGACATTTTAGAGAAGGCATAGCTCTCCCTGGTAAAACAAACTTGACATGTACTCAGTTGGTAGAAATAGTAAATGCATTTTAATCCTTGGAGGTTTAAAAAATTCAATTGCTTGGATTTCTAGAGAGGTTGTAATACATGTACATGGTTGAAGGTCCTGAAAATTGCATTACATTGTGCCCTGCACTGCCTTCCCTCTTTGCCCAGGAGCCCCTGCCCTCCACAGGTAGCCATGCATCTGGTTTCCCACTGCAAACTTCCAGAGTGTCTTTATGTGCATACAAGCAAATATGAATATATATTTCTCCTTGGCACCCTAATTAAAAAGACAAATAGTAGAACACTGGGCACGGTGTTGTTATAGCTTGCTTTTATTCATTTGACAGTATCTTGCAAATTATCCTCTATCAAGACATCGTTTCCTGCACGACAGTGCACGGAATGGATGATGTACTACAATGCACTTTGCCAATCCACGTTGGGATGCACGCTGATATTCAATAATCCGTTTATATTACAAACAATGCAGCAATGCATAATTCTGCTGCTAGCAAATGTGTAGGGTATGTTTCTAAAGGATTTATTACCTGGAGGGTTTTTAACTGAGAGCATTTGATAAGATACTCTGTTACTGAATCCTTCTGTGGAGACTAGCAATGAGCCTTTCTCTTTCTGTAAACTGCAACTTATCAGATCTATCCCCCCACATATCTTTAAGAATGCTTTCCAGCCTCTTGTACCATTCAGAAACCCTCCATAATCTGCTCAGCACCTCTCTTTATTCTCACACACGTCACAGCCTTACCTGGCACATACCTGCTGTCTCCACCTTGACCTCTGCCCATTGAGCAGGATTTAGAAATACTGAAAACCCCTCTTTGATCATCTCCAATTAATCGGCTACTGTGTGACTCAACTTTACTCAGTTTTATCACTAATTACAAACAATGGTAATTACAATACAGTTGAGTAACGACAATAGTAATTTTCGGTCCTGTAGGTCTCAGAATTTCTCACTTCACCAGTGTCTACACTAGTGGATCTCAAAACAAATTCTCAAGTCACTGAAATTGTTTCTTGCCAGGACAACGCTGTATGGTCATCTAGTCGTCCTTGCAGCAGCGGACGCCAGGTAACAACCAAATGGAGGAAAAACCACCGGGATAGATCTGGATGGCACGGAAGAGAAGGTGCGCCTCCATCCCTCCGAACTCATCCTCTCTGGCCCACCACAGGTCCCATTTCTCACCCCGGGTTGTCTCCTCGTCCACACGCGCGTTCAGAGGCCATTCCGGTATGATATTCTCACGAGGAGCCTCTGACAACCGCGCCCACCCAGGACCACGCATCACCTCGTGCCTCCTACGACCATCACCAGACGCCCCAAGCTCCTCCCCATTTCCCCATTTGTTAGGCTTCTCCAACCACCAAGCCACAGGCGGAACCGTGGCTGCGCCTGGATCGCCCTCCCCTCTCGCCTGCGAATGTCCTTGTTTTCACCTGTGGTGAGAGGACCTGGTCCACACAAGCGCTTCGCCGACGAGGCCAACAGAAGTGGGGACGCCGGGCGCTCCCCCGTAGACGCACCTCGGCCTGCAGGGGAATACCATCTGCGGAGCCCCATGACCGCTTCTTGCGGATTTCGGAGAAAGTAACCGCAGGGGAGGAGCTCCACCACGGCGACGGGACCGGGACGCACTGTTTTCCCAAGGCGGCCAAGAAGCAGCACCGGGCGTCCTATTGGATGGGGCGTGGCGGTCTCGTGTGAAGGAGGACGTGAAGGCCGAGGTCGCACTTCCAGTGCCTCCTCGTTATGCCATTCGGGCCCTACCCACTGCGGAGAAAAACATATTTGGGAATAAGGGCGAACAGGATCAAGAAACAAGGACGGCGGAAACTTGGCGTCCACGTCCGTGGGAGACTTTGAACCACTCTCAGGCGACACTTGGAAAGCGGAAATACGACCACCGGGCCACACGGACGACACCGGGGATAGATACTCTCTCTTGACCACATGCTTCAATGTGGGCGTTTCACGCGCAAGAGACACAAGGGAGTGCCAGTCGAACCGAGCAGACCCACCATTCAACGACTTCTAGGGAGCGCAGCGCCGGCCTCACATTATGCATGTCTGCCCGTCCAAATCCCGCGAGAGCAGCAAGCGCCCTTGCCCCGGAGACCGGGACACAAGCGCGCCAGCCAACAAGCAGATCGGGCCCTCCAACGCCCTCAACGCCCGTGCCCGGTGCGTTCCCCACGTCCGGAGTGGGACGCTGGTGGACAGAAGTGGTAGAAAATGAACGCTCCTAAAGTGACTCAGAAGGACGGACCATCAAGCCTCAGGCGCTCCGGAGGGCTCGCAAGAACATCTCCCTACACAACGCGGCGGGCGGCCCAGGTAGGGTCGAGTCCGCTCAGTTCCCGTGGCTGGAGGGGCACGGGCGGTTGCTGGTCGACCAAGCCAGGCAACCCCCACATCTCACTAGGGAGCGAGGCAACGCTCACACCCTCGTAAACCTACACACCCAATCTCCAGCGAACTCAGGAGGAGCCCATGCCCCGGGACCACCGGGACAGTCGCCACACGCATAGCCGGGCTCCCGGAACGCTGCCTCGCGCCCGGCGTCCGAATGTCAGCCCTCGCGAAGATCGCTGAAGCTCCGGAGACAAGGGACGATATAAAAGCGGCCGCCAGGTGGCGCCCGACCACGGCTCGAACGTCCCCGGGCCGGATCCCGATCGCCGAACGGCGAGGGTGCAGTGCCGGCCGCCCAAACGCCCGAGCTCGTCTCGGGGAGTCCGCCTCGGAGCTAGCGCCCGGCTCGGCACGACACGGGCCGACCCCGGCAGCAGACGGGGGACGAGGAGCTGGGAGGATGGTGCCGGGAGGCTGCCGCGAAGGAGACGCGCTCTTCACGCTATTCCTGGGCCGCCGGCCGCTGTAAACAAGGAAAATTCTGCAGGGGGATGGACTGCGTGAACTGTAAGCTGAAACCATGAACGTACCAATAGAAAACACGAATGACATTTTATTCTGTAATTGCAGAGTGGAGATGTTACTAAAACAGCAAAACCAGGGCCCAGAAGCCATAAAGAAAACGATTGATAACTTGACAACCTAATTGATCTTTACATATTCCACAAGCAAAGTCAAATGACAAGAAGTGGGTAGGTGGGAACATTTGTGCAAATACATGTGTACTAAGAATATTGATATCAGTATTACTTAAGAACAGAACATTTAGAAAACAGCCATTGAGAGGGACCAGGTAAGTAAATTTCAAGTACATTCAGACAATACAGTAATATCACTTTGTGCTTTGGTTTATTGATTTTTTTTTTAAATGAGCTAGATGTATAGGTATTGACTTGGAAAAAATGATGACAAGCTGTTTAATGAAAATAGCGAGTTTATATATATCTTTTGAAAAGAGTAAATGGAAAAGTAGAGGATTGGAATAGGTAAAGCAACTTTGCAAAACAAGAGTAAATTCCTCCTTACAGCCTGGAGTCAAGAACCAGAAGGATGAGTGTGTCAGAAACAAACATGAGCCACACTTCCTGCTTTTCTGCCCCCTCCTTCTGCAGTCCAGGGACAGGCAGCTGGCATCTCAACCCCTCAATACCTCTCCTCCACCCACACCCAGAGCTACCTACAGGCAAGAAGAACTTTCACTCTGCAGGCCTGGCCTCCCTATGTCCTCAGCCTGTTTCTTCATATCAGGAACTCTCAGCAATTCACTTGGTTTGCCCAGTCGTCCATGCCGAGGGTTGCTGACCCCACCCTACACCTGTGCAGCCTTTCTGTCCAAAAGCTTTGAGCTGATTTCCCAAGGGAAGAACATTCCCCTGACATAGCAGGTATGAGCCAAGAGGACAACTGGAAGTTCGCGCCTGGATCCATCATACAAATTTTCTGTGCACTCAACTTCCAAAGACACAAGAGCGACGGAGGGTCCACTGTATTGTTAGCGCAACATGGCTGTTGCTTTCTTAAAACACGCAGGCTCAATCAGCAAGTCCAGCTGTGACACAAAGAAAAAAGAAACACAAACGCACACACACATATCGGCAGGTAATCCGTACTCCTGCCAGGTCAGAGAGTGGTGGGAGCAGAAAAGAGATCATTGTTGCCACTTCTTGGGTCCCCTGTGCTGACAAACCCTGGTGGCTGCATTGATGTTACTGGCGGGGAGTGAGGGCTTCGAGCTCCCTAATGTGTGATTTCCTGTCCGGTGCCCTACATTTCATTCTATCATACACTGTCTCCTCAATACACAGTTACAATTAAGAAAAGAATAATCTGCATATGTTACATTCAATTTTCAAGTTTGAGCAAAGGTGAAGAACACATAGGGAGGGACCTCCCTGGTGGCGCAGTGGTTGAGAGTCCACCTGCCAATGCAGGAAACATGGGTTTGATCTCTGTTCTGGGAGGATCCCACGTGCCGCGGAACAGCCAAGCCCGTGAGCCACACTACTGAGCATGCGTGCCTGGAGCCCGTGCTCAGCAATAAGAGAAGACACGGCAATGAGGAATCTGTGCCCCTCAACGAAGAGTAGCCCCCGCTCACCACAACCAGAGAAAGCCCGTGTGCAGCAGTGAAGACCCAATGCAGCCAAAAATTAAATAAATGAATGAATAAATAAATTTATATTAAAAAAAATCTTCCAACAAGCAAAAGTCAAGGACCAGCTGGCTTCACAGACAAATTCTATCAAATTCTATTCTATTCTATTCTATTGAATTCTATCGAATACTATTTAGAGGAGAGCTAACACCGATCTTTCTCAAACTCTTCCAAAAAATTGCAGAGGGAGAAAGACTCCCAAATTCACTGTATGAAGCCACCATCACCCCGACACCAAACAAAACCAGAAAAGATATCACAAAGAAAGAAAACTACAGGGCAATATCACTGATGAACATAGATGTAAAAATCCTCAACAAAATACTAGCATACAGAATCCAACAGCACGTTAAAAGGATCAGACACCATGATCAAGTGGGATTGGTCCCAGGGATTCTTCAATATATGCAAATAAAACAATCTGATACACCACATTAAGAAATTAAGGAATAAAAAACATACAATCATCTCAATCGATGCAGGAAAAGCTTTTGAAAAAATTCAACACTGATTTATGATAAAAACTCTCCAGGAAATGAGCATACAGGGAAGCTACCTCACCATAATAAAGGCCATATATGACAAACCCACCACAAGCCTCATACTCAATGGTGAAAAACTGAAAGCATTTCCACCAGGATCAGGAACAAGACAAGGATGTCCACTCTCACCACTCTTATTCAACATAGTTTTGGGAGTCCTAACTACGGCAATGAGAGAAGAAAAATAAAATGAATCCAAATTGGAAAAGAAGAAGTAAAATTTTCACTATTTGCTTATAACATGATACTACACATAGAAAATCCTAAAGATGTCACCAGAAAACTACTAGAACTAATCATTGTATTTGGTATGGTTGCAGGATACAAAATTAATGCACAGAAATCTCTGGCAATCCTATACACCAACAGCAAAAAATCAGAAAGAAAAATTCAGGAAACACTCCTATTTACCATTACAACAAAAAGAATAAAATACCTAGGAATAAACCTGCCTAAGAAGGTGAAAGACTTGTACTCAGAAAACTATATAACACTGATGAAAGAAATCAAAGGTGACGTAGACAGATGGAGAAATATACCATATTCTTGGATTGGAAGAATCAATATTGTGAAAATGACTATACTACCCAAAGCAATGTACAGATTCAATGCGATCCCTATCAAAGTACCAATCGCATTCTTCACAGAATTAGAAAAAAAAAATTGCAATTCGTATAGAAAGAAAAAAGACCCCGAATAGCCAAAGCAATCTTGAGAAAGAAAAACAGAGCTGGAGGAATCATGCTCCCTGACCTCAAACTGTACCACAAAGCTACAATAATCAAAACAGTATGGTATTTGCACAAAAACAGAAATATAGATCCATGGTACAGGATGGTACAGATACCCACAAACTTATGGGCACCTAATTTATGACAAAGGAGGCAAGAACATACAATGGGGAAAAGACAATCTCTTCAATAATTGGTGCTGGGAAAACTAGATAGGCAAATGTAACAGAATGAAATTAGAATACTCCCTAACAACATACACAAAAATAAACTCCAAATGGTTTAAAGACTTAAAAATGTAAGACCAGACACTATAAAACACTTAGAGGAAAATATAGGAAAAACACTCTTTGACATAAACCACAGCAACATCTTTTTTGACCCACCTACTAGAGTAACAGAAATAAAAACAAAAATAAACAAATCGGATTTAATTAAACTTAAAACTTTTGCACAGCAAACGAAACCATAAACAAGACAAAAGGACAATCCGCAGAATGGGAGAAAATATTTGCAAATGAAGCAACAGACAAAGGGTTAGCCTCCAAAATATACAAACAGCTCATGGAGCTCAATATCAAAAAAGCAAACAATGCAATTAAAAAATGGGCAGAAGACCTAAATAGACATTTCACCAAGGAAGACATACAGATGGCCAAGAGGCAAATGAAAAGATGTTCAACATCACGAATTATTAGAGAAATGCAAATCAAAACTACAATGAGGTATCACCTCATGCCAATCAGAATGGCCATTATCAAAAAAGCTAGAAACAATAAATTCTGGAAAGGGTGTGGTGAAAAGGGAACCCTCCCACACTGTTGGTGGGAATGTAAATTGATACAACCACTATGGAAAACAGTATGGAGGTCCCTTAAAAAAATAAAAAGAGAACTACCATATGACCCAGCAATCCCACTACTGGACATATACCCTGAGAAAACCATAATTCAAAAAGAGACATGCACCACAATGTTAATTGCAGCGATATTTACAATAGCCAGGACATGGAAGCAATCTAAATGTCCATCGACAGATGAACGGATAAGGAAGATGTGGCACATATATACAATGGAATATTACTCAGCCATAAAAAGAAACGAAATTGAGTTATTTGTAGTGAGGTGGATGGACATAGTCTGTCATACAGACTGAAGTAAGTCAGAGAGAGGAAAAAAAAATACCGTATGCTAACGCATATATATGGAATCTAAGAAAAACAAAAAAGGTACTGATGAACATAGTTCCAGGGCAGGAATAAATAGGTAGATATAGAGAATGGACTTGATGACACAGCGTGGGGGGCAAAGTGAACGTAGCATCGACGTATTTACACTACCGAATGTAAAACATTTGGCTGGTGGGATGCAGCAGCATAGCACACGGAGATCGGCTAGATGCTTTGTGATGACCTAGAGGAGTGGGATAGGGAGGATGGGAGGGAGCCTCAAGAGGGAGGGGAAATGGCGATATGTGTATGCATATGTCTGACTCGCTTTGTTGTGCAACAGAAACTAGCACAGTATTGCGAAGTAAGTATACTCTAATAAAGATGTATGTTTTTAAAAAAGATATGACTTTAAGAGTGATCACAGATTTAATTTTCCAGGTATACTGAAAAAAACCAGAGTGGTGAAATTGCACTAAGGATGACAATAGCAACCAACTTCATTTTTATTTTATCTGCACATTGCACAAGAACTTTTAACCCTGTACATCACTGCTTTTTAGAAGACAAATTTCTTTCATTATAGGATCCCTTTTTTTAATAAATAAATTTATTTATTTTATTTATATTTTTTAGAAAAGAATAATTTATTGATAGAAAACTATCAGGAGTTAATGAGTTCTAATTTACACTTGGGAGTAAAGCAAACTCTAAAAATGGTCACATTGATGAAGTAATGAATACATAATTTAATATGCTACTGAAAACTTAAGAAAAATAACCAAAGTCTAGAACTACATAATTTTCGGTTATTAAATACAAAAGCATTTTCATGCAACTTCCAGAGATTCTTGCATGTCGTATAACATTTCTTTCTTAAAAGTGCATTCTTGCATAATAGTAACAGAAACAAAATACATTTTTTATTATGTATTTATCAATACATTTCATTTCAAATTTGTCAATAATGTATATAGCTTAGAGCACATTTCAGGAAATGTCTATATGACAATACTGTGTTATTTGGGGTGTTTTGGATTCTCTAAAATTAAGCTAAGAGAAAATTAGGAGCTCAAAATAATGATTTAAATAGAGATCCTCTTGTACAGTATTCTTGAAAATGGTGCCCCATGGATGTTCAAATAAAATGGCAGATAAATGGAATTCTAAGGCACATGTGCAGCAGATTTTCTATTCTAATAAAAGCCATTATTGATTTTCAAAACTTTATTTTCGAATCCAAACAATTAATTTTAAAAAATACTTATTTCATGATAGAGTAAACAGGAAACCTGGCTCTTAGGAAAAGAAATCTAGCTTTACTCTTTCTAAATCTTGCAGTGCAACTTTACAGAAGTCCAGAATTTTAGACAGTATTTTTAATAACCCAGCCTTTCTGAAAATATACAGCCTAATCAAGGATCCAGAACTGACAATGTTTTCAATGTCAACTTTACTTTGTAAAGTGCCAACTTTTCTTTGTAAACTAGTAGCAAAATTTTGGAATTATACAATGGGTAAACCCTTATTTACATTTAATTTTTAATATCAGTAGTTTTATTTTGCAGGGTAATTTAATTTACTGTATTAAGAAGAAGAAGTCTATGAAAGTAAGGCCATAGTATTATTTACCTTTCAATCCTCATAACAGTTCAAATTCTGAAATATTGGAGGGTCTCAGAAAATAGTTGTTAATAAATGAAAATTTGATTAAGGAATGAATAAGGTGATTTAGATGATCTTTCTCCTGAATGACACATTTATGTGGTTGATTCCAGAGTCATATTTTCCCGTAGGATCAGATGGATGCTATAGTCTCTCCTGTGTGTTTGTGTGTGTATGCCTTAATTTTTATTTTTAGCACCAGTGGAAGTCCTACAACTTGCTATTTCCATTGAACAGTCCATCATCAACATCTTTCCAAGTCAACATCTTTACACCTATAGATTTACTTCATGTGAAAATATCAAAAACTAAATACAAATTAATAATATTGCATTGTGTAGACATACTAGAATTTCCTTACCTGATCCCTCTTAATGGCTATGTTTACTGAATGTTCCGTTTTTATATTAAATATTTCTGATATCAGTAATCTTATTACACATGTATTTGCACAAATGTTGCTCACACACCGGTTTCTTATCATTGGACTTTGCTTGTGGAATATGTAAAGATGAATTTGTGGTCAAGTTTATCATTCATTTCTTGGATGATTTTTGCACTTCTAAAAAACATGCAAAAAAAATGTTTTACAAGGACTCCATTTTGAAACCACAGAATAAAAATCATTCATACATGTTTTCTACGTGTACTTTCATGGTTTCAGTTTTAGAGTCCACGCAGCCCAAGTCCCCGCAAAATCCCTAAGTGCTCCCAGGAGCAGGGACCCGCCCTAGCGCTGTGGGCCGCTAGTACGCCCTCCCGGCCGGGAATCGCGTGGGGAGCGCTTCTCCGCGGCAGCCTCCCGGCGACCTCTTCCCAGTACCCCGCCCTCTTCTTCTGTGGCCGGGGTCGCTTCCCGCGGTACTGATACAGGATCTAGCGCCGAGACGGACGCCCCGGGACGAACTCGTGCATTTGGGAGGCCTGCGCTGTACCCTCGCCGGCCGGCAATCGGGATCCATGCCTCAGACTTTCCCGCCGCTTGTCGGGCGCCAAGTGGCGGCCGCTTTGAGACCGTCCCTTCCATCCGGAGCTTCAGTGCCCATTGCGAGGGCTGGGACTCAGCCGCCGTGCCCGAGTCAGAGTTCCGGGAGGCCGGCGACGCTGGCGGCGACTGTTCCGGTGGCGCCGGGACGTGGGCGGTTCATGTTGTCGCCGGAGATTGACCGAGCAGGTCTATACCTTCTGAGGCTGGCGCTGAGCTGTAGGGAGGTTTGGGTATACTGGATGGGTCGACCAGCACGCCGTGGTTCCCCTCGGGTAACGGGGACCACGGGCCTGTTTTGTGTGACCAGGAGAGTGTGTCCGTGCCTGGCGTCCTCCTCCGTGTGTCCCGTTGGTCGTACATTCTCATATTTTCCAACTCGCCTGGAGGTTGGGAGCAACACGGATGTACGAAGACATCACCAACCCTAACCCTAACCCTAACCCTAACCCTCCCTTTTTGACCTTCAACGAGCCTTTCTGCATGTATGTATTTGAGAAGGTTTCCTTGACTTCGAGAATGAGGAATATGTGCTCTTTTATCTCTTATCTGGGCAGGGCCCAGCCTCCTCTCTCACTCTTGATATTTTGGAGTATCTGTCCACAGGGGAGAAACTCCAGCTGTTCACCCTGGGACCCATCTATCCCCTGCCTCATAAGGATAGTGCAGGTGTTTAGACCACAGACTTCAATCCTGAAATCTGTTACATTGGAAGTGGCAGTTCCAGGACTCTGAAGAGCTACTCTGCTGGACCTCCAATGGCAGACCCTGGCCACTTTCATACAGTGCTTCACCACCCAGGCCCTCTCCTGGGCCATCATGCCCAGATCTCCGAGGCAGGTGGTGATGACGCACTTGGCCACACTGTTGAACTGGGTGACAGTGGCATGGATGGTTTGTGCCATGTGCTCATTTCCAAATGTGTTTTCTGGGACCAGATGGAACCCAGGCACTGAGCGGGAACCACCTTCTTGAACACGTCCTGGGGAACAGGGGGAACGTCACATGGGTCTGACACACCCCGTCTTTGCATGCCCGGCAGGGTCATCACTGACAGTGGGAGCTCAGAAGTGGAGGATATAGCCAAGCCTGCCCATCTCCACTAACTGCCAGCTCCACAAGGCAGCTCAATTCTGCTCAACCCAAGGGAGCATCTTCAACCCACCATGGTCACCCTTCTGCTCTAATTCCTTGTTCAAATGCACATTGCTCTGTGCAGCTACAACCAGGGCCTTTGTCTGTTTCTGTCCCTTGAGGTTAAGGGCACTTCAGATGTGTAATAGGTGCTGAGGCTGCTGAGTCTCTGGGCAGATTGTGGGGTGACCCGGGTACCTGGCTGCACACAGTGAGCTCTCCTCCCCCAGGCAATGGACCAGGCTCTGCCTGATGTTCCCTCTGTTCTACCTCTTTTAATCTGCACAGCCACTGTGTGGGAAGTCCTCTCATTGTCCATCTCTACTGATCTCAGGTGGACAGTGAACTTGCCCAGGTTACGTGGTTGATAAGTGGTGGAGCTGGGGATCTGCACCCTGATCATAGGAGTCCAGGCCATGGAAAGGAAGGTGTGGGACCCCAGGCCCACCATGAGCGCCCACCTACTCCACATGCCCATCGGAGCCAATGGTCTTGGTGCAGCTGTCTCTAGCACTGCGTTGACCCATCTTCTGACCCTTCAGCAAGAACCTTGGAGCTGGCACTAGAGCAGGATAAAGAGAAAGGTTCACCCACGTAACTGACTTTCCCTGTGCCTTTCCCCAAACAGAAACATCTACTGTCTTTAAAAGGAATACCCAGCCCCTAAACCCTAACGCAGAGAATCTTCCCTGCCCACAGTCCCTCTTACCCTCTGGCTTTGCCTCAGTGGACTCTAAAATCTCCTTCTGGATCAGGAAAATGGGGCATGGTGTTTCATGTCTGAGGCAGGCAAACTGATCTGCATGTAGGCCAACTTTAGCCTAAAAAAGGGACAGAGCAGGGGCTGCCAGGTGAGCTGCAGGTACTAACACAACCAGGTGCCTAGGATGAGAGACAGAGCGTGGGGAGAGTCACGTGTGGAGCAGAGCCGGATGCCTGGCCTCACTCAATGCTGTGCACCCGAAGCACCCTCCTTTGGCTCTTGGACCCAGATGATGACCTCAGCCCACTTCCAACCCCACTGTGGTTATCCTTGTACTGGAAGGCCTGAGCCCGACAGAGATTGTGTGAGTCTGGTCTTCTTACTGACACTCTTCTCTCCAAGGTCATGGGCACAGCATACTCCATCCTCCATGCACATGAGCATGAGAACTGAGCTTGAGACAGCTTTGTGAACATGTTGCTCACCTCACCTCCTCTTCTGGTCCCCAGTTATGGGTGCCAGAGAAGGTTGGTGTAGGGAGGGCAGGTGGAGTGAGATGGGGCTATGGAGGGGATGAGTCTCTCAGGGACTAACCCAACCCCTCTGATTCCAGGGAGGCTGGGACCCTATCCACAGCTTTCTGACTCATTTGCTTCTTTGGGGTAAACCTCCAGACATAAGCATTCCTATGGGAACTGAAAGGTGTGTGAGCTCCAGTGTTCTGCCTGTCCTTGCCCAGCACAGCCTCCAGACTCCCACTCTGTGCTGAGGCCTAGCACAGTGATATTTGGGTCGACAGAGGAGCCTGTGAGCCCAAGACCACTCAGAGTTTTAGTTGGTCCTGTGGTTCATATTTGTGTTGTAATATGGGAGGAGCACCCATATCCAGAGGCAGCCATGGGGGCATCACTTCTCATGCACTCTGGACATGACTACTTAAGATGTCTAGAGAGATGATCTGAAACTCAGTTTATAATTTAGCCCCAGGGATTGTGTCTGTTTTATTCTTTAAATTTAGTGTCTAGGAAAATGCCTGCATGTACTGGGTACTTAATCTGTATTGCTGAATGAGTGAATGCCAACCAGAACCATCCCAGGTATCTGGGTGGGCCTGGAGTTCCTCTGCCTGCTCCCAGAAATTCCTAATCTGTCCACACCAAGGACTAGGTCCAGAACAAGATGGATGCAAACACAAAGCTTCTTTGCAAATAGGAAATCAGGGTGATTTTCATGTGCTTTTCCAAACTCACAAAGACCACAGGCCGGTGCTGGATGAGGCAGAGAGTTTCTTCACTGGGGAGAGAGAAATATATATGTGAAGACACACAGCATGGCCAGCAGCCTTCTCTTCAGAGCCGGCCACCAGGTAAGCATCTACCATGACTTGCTACAGTAACACTAGGAGGTTCATACTTTTATCCACCTACTTGTGAGAAGAGCAAAGTGAAGCTCAGAGAGGTGCGGTGACATTCCAAAGACACACAGATAAAGGTGTGGCACTCCCCACCATGCTGTGGCTGGCGCAGCCGTCGCCTATGAAACTGATCATGCAGGACCTGCTGGGCAGTAGTGAAGGCCTGATTGGAGCAGAGGAACAGCGTGGTGTAGGTGATGTTTCTACCTGGGAAAGCTGGTACCAGGGACTCTCTCTGATTCTTCCTTGTGCCTGTTTTGAGGGGCAGCATTATTCAGGCATCATCTGGGGACAGGGTTGTCTCTTTTCACACCATGTAGACAAGGAAGGACATATACACAATGGCAACACCATAAATCACCAGTAGGATCAGGATGTGGAGTTCAGACCAGAAACCAGTAGCATAGCAGGAACTGGTGCAAGAGGAGGACCTGAGTGCCCACCCCGAAAAAGGTTCTATGTTTAAAAGTACAATTTAAGTGGAAGGGGGTAATAGACCGTTGACGCCTTCAAGACATTCTCTTATCTGAGGAACACCAGCACCTCCCGGTTTTAACTGCATCATCCCAGTTAGACATCAGTAAACACCACTGTAGACATGAGAAAATAGAGGGTTAGGAATTACAAACAAGTACTCAAGATCATGCAGGTCAACAAACAGGGAACTGCCCAAAGCACGGGCTGCATGACATTCCCTCTAAGCTGCCTGAGGCTTGGTCTGCTCTTCATGTGGAGCAGAAGGCCCTGGAAAACCACATTCCTCAGAGGACCCCAGGCACTTACCAGATTCATGTTTGAGTTCTAGGCCAAACCTGATCACCTGTAAGTCTTGGGGTTTGAGACTCCTCTGCACCTGTTCTCACTGAAGACCAGAATTTGATGTTGTTGGTGGCCTGCCCCTTGCCTAGAAACGTGGAAGAGTTGAACCCATTGACCAGCTCCTCAAAGATCTCTGGGTGGAACTCTGCAAAGACATTGTCTGGTAGCTGGGCCAGGAGTGATCAGGAGCCTATCTGAACATCGCCACAGGGAGAGTCCCAATGAGAATTTCTATTCCTCAGTTCAGGAACAGAGAGGCATCTGTCAAATCCCCCAGCCAGGGGGGAAAGCAGATGCAAGCTCTAGGGATCAGGTTTAACATGTGCGCAGATGACCTGGGTCTCAAGCGCTCACCTCTCATCCTGCCAGCCACGAACTGGGTTTGGGCATGAGAGACCCCCCACCCCCAGGCTGCCGACACTTGACAACCTGCTCCTGCCCTGGAAGGCCGTACCCCTCCTTCCCTGGCCCCGCCACCCCCTTCACACACAAACAATGCTGGGCTGCCCTCTTTTACCTTTCAGTACCTCCTGCCAAATGGCCAGAGGTATCGGTGATGAGGGGTGAGCAATGTCCACAGCGACAGAAAAGTCCCTCAGCCCAGAGCCTCTGAAAAGTGGGGAACAACAGAATAGATTGTTCTCTTGAGAGTCTCCAGTCGAGTGAGTTCTTGGGGGCTCTTCCTATAATGTGGGTGTCTCGTTACCAGTGTTTAAGTTCTGTTGGGGACTCTCACCAAGGAAGTGAGGTCACTTATTCAAGATTTTATTATCTGGGATCCTCCCTTCCATCAAATCTACACAAATCCGCTTCTAGGCTGTTAACTGCCCCTCCCACACAATGTCATCCTCTTTTTTTGTACACGATGAGAGGACACAGCCCTGGCCACAGCTGTCTGGAAATGTAGCTAGGGTCCTAAATTTCAGAAGATAGAACTGAAATCAGTCCCTTTTCTCACCAGTTCTGTGTCCTGGAAAACACCCTGCTCCTCTCAGCTGTTCCTCAGTCTCCCAACCTGCACAGTGGAGATCGGGCTAGAATGTCCTTTCTAGGAGCATCACCATGTGCATTGAGATAATATCTATAACATCTGTAGCTAGTGTCACGTGTGTCTAAGGCACAAAGGAGAGACTGGAAAATTACAAGAAGGGGTGGGACACAGCATAAAATAACTCAAAAGTTGTCTGAGTTTCAGGAAGGTGATATTGGAACTGTCACTTCCCCTCTTAGCCTCACTTTTAGGTCAGCAGCATGAGGGGGTTGAAATTAATGGAAATTCACACATTGTCACCCTTTGGAGTAAAACTGTTCAGTTGTTTCCTGTTATAATTTGAATGAGACTCAAGTGACTCAAATTGGCCTGTGTGGTGGGCAGCCTCCACATGGCATCCAGTGACACCACCTTTCCTATACATACCTCTGTGTAACTAAGTGGTTAGCAAATACCCCAATCAGTAGATTTTAGCCGAAGTGATGGAATGTGATGCGTACGCTTTAATTTCAAAAATCGCTCACCTTCCTTTTATTCCCTCTCTAATTTTCCACTTCTCTCTCTCTTATCCCTGAATTGAGGAATCAAGCACAGATGTTTTGAGCTGTCAAATAAAGAGCCCCACAAAGGAGAGAATCGAGGCATTGCCCAAGTCAACACACAGAAAGAAACTCAAACTCCAAATCCAACCTGCATCCTGAACACTGTGAGTAAAGTTGGGACCAAATCCTCTGTCACTTGAGTCTCAGTTGAGGCTGCAGCCCCAGCCTGTGAGACACGTTGATGCAGAGGAGTCCATTATGCTGTGCCCTTATTTTTTACCCACAAAAATTGCGAGCTATTAAATGTATGTAATTTTAAGATGCAAGTTTGGGGTAAATGTTGTTAGAAAGAAACAGATACCTAACAGTCTAGCAGACCCCAGGATATGGCCCTGACTTCCTGACTCCCCCTAACCCCCGCAGTTTTTTCTCCAGTTCTACTCATCATTTTCTAACATCTCTGGTCCACTCACCTCTGCTCACAGGTGTCTGCAGCAGTGGTGACTTCTCCCTGACATGCTGCTCCCAGATATGTGAGGGTTGGTTCGCTGTTGTCATTCTGGTCCCCGTAACTGTCACTCCAGTGAGGCCTCTGAGACCCTCCTACCCAGGGACTCGCCAAACCTCCCTCAGAGCACAGTCTTTATTTCCAGTCTCACACTTGCTCTTTTCTTTCATATGTCTTGCTCCTGTACTTTTGCCCATCTCTGCTCCAGGCTGTGAGCTCCTGGAAACTAGGGAACTCTTGGTCATTTTGTGCCCCACACAAGGGCACCTGGCAGAGAAGGAGTGCATGGTGCATAGTTGCTGAAGGAATATGTGTGACTATCTTGGCGCCCTCCTCCCTTTTAAGCAGTTGGACTGTGGAGGTGAATGCCACTGACAAGAGTTTAAAGTTGTATGTGTAACGGGGGGACCACAAAGCCCTCTACGTGGCCCTCAGTGGGCATCAGTGATGCAAAAGCCTGTCTGCTCCTAGGTGACCAGCACTACAACTGTGGTCCTGGGCCTGCACACCCCTCAAAAACTGGTACCTTTATTTGGGTGTCCTCAACACAGAAGCTCTTCAGAGTCACAGGGGCATAGAGTAGAACATACAGGCTCCAGGGCAGTGCAGTGAAAGTGGCCCCAGAAGCTTCCTTTTCCCCACCGTTTTGTCCATCACTGTGGTGTCTCTTTGCTCGTCAGGGATGACTTCAGCCAAAACAATGATATCCCCCCATCCAAATGAGGACCACGAGGCACCAACTAAGACTGGTCTTCTTCCTAGAACCCTGTCTCTGGGTCTGAGGCTGTGCCCCCTTGTGCTCACAAGGCCTCGTTTCCCAGCTAATCCCTCCTCTGCAGGACCTCCGTGAAGTGGAAAGCATTTTGCCAAACTCTCAGAACACAGTGGTCAGTGGTGGAGAACCAAGTTTCTCAGCAGTCTTTCCAAGCATGCAGAACACTTGCAATCCGCCACGGCAAGCACACAATTTGTAGAGAAAGAAAGCCCTTCTCCCCTGCAGCACTGTCTACACTGGGGAATGGGGTGTGTGCTCAGCCTGGGTCTAGAAGATCAGAATGGTGGACTGTAAGACCCCAGGCCCTGTCCGCTGGAGAACACGAGGGAGATGGCCCACGCCCAGGCAGGACTATGGGAACTTGGAGAATCCCCCTCATTCTTTCGACCTCTGGACACACTGCCAGGGGGGTGGACGCCCCTGTTCCATGGCAGAGCTCTCTCCAACATCTTCTTGCTCTCCTCAACACTTACATATTGTTTTCTCTTCCTTAACCACCCTCGCATCATCCCCAGCTGTTAACCCTATTTCTATTTGTACATACATGTGTCTGCATGGAGATGCGGAGAGAGTAATGGCCCAAACTGAGCCGAGTTGGCAGGAATTCACCAGGATCTTAAGGGCTCTTATTTCAAAACCAAACATGATGGGAGGGACTGAGTACTGGCTTAGGGAGCTGGATTCCTCACTTTTATTCCGGCCTCTGCTCACATATGGTGTCCTAGACAAGTCCCTGCCTCTTTCTGGGCTTCAGTTTTCAAATTATATAAAGAGGGTTTCGATGCAGAGTTACATAGGCACGTGCACAGCCAGAAAGTTTCTCAGGCTCCAGCAACAGTAGATGGGTGGTTGACGTGAGTGAGCTCAGGCAGGCACAGGTACACAGGCCTCCTAACACGGGCAGATGTAGGCGGACATGTAGCAGGAGTGACCAAGATACATGTCGATGTCCTAGCACAAGCAAGAGACAGGGCGCCTGTACCCCACCTCCCTGCACCAGCATGAACACTGGAAGAAGGGCTCTCCTCAAAGGTGAGCTCTGTTTGATGCCCCCACCTGCTGTGTCTAAAAGGTCCACATTCTCTGGAGCCCTAAGCACGAAGATCATTCACAGTGGAGTGGTTCCCAGCAAGTAAATTGGGGATGGAAGTGATATTTTCTTTGTAGAGGCTCAGGCCCTGGAGACACGCTCCCTGATTTGCCATACATTTTCCCTTTACAACTGAGTGGAATAAACCCAAGGAACATACCCGTAGTTGAAAGCACATGTTGTTGTTGGACAATCCACAAATCGAAGGTTGCTGGGTCCCTGAATCTCTTATTGGAAGAAAATCAACAAGCAGAATCATTTGCTATTTCAAAGCCTTTGTTGAGCTGTTATATGATGTGAGTGTAAGTTTATGAAAGGTTCAAACAACTGATATTTTCATGTATATCTGTTAAGCAGCTAATTTTAAAGTCTGTAACAAAAGTATGTTCTGAAGAAATTTTTTCAAGAAAAATTACTTTCCAAAGTCTGAAAACAGAAAATCCCACATGAAGTTCTGAAAGGATAAGTTTTAAAATGTAATTCATGAGTTTGTTTATTTAAGAAACTGATTATGAATTTTGTAAATAATTTTGGATATTAGAAATGTGTATCTTAAATACATTATCATTTTGTTTTCTGATATTTTATATTTAACGTATTTTACATTACTTTCTTGTGCATAAAATATAATTGAATAAAGGTGGTCATAAGCAGAATGTTTTTTTCTTGTTTCCTTAATTTTTGAGAGGATTTGCTAAATGAGGGAAAACACAGTTTGATTCCCTCCCTGACAAGCTCCAAGGTATGCCAGCTGTATTCCACTGCCTCAGATAGCTAACGGTTTCTTGGAATTAACTGTGGACTCCTATTCTCAAATGAGGAAAAGTCCATAGATTTTCTACTCCCATCTTCTGTTTCAGTTATTTGTGTTTGTGATCAACTCTGTATATTACTATAGAGAATTTTATTCCAAGCAGAGGAGCTGTCCTCTGTGTCTAACAGGTTGAAGATCCAGTGGAGAATCTGATGATGGAAATTGGTTGCTCTTTTCTAGGGACCTGAAATTGATGCTGTCATTGTAGCATAGAATAGAGGTTATTATCATTTTTGGGGGGATGACCTAAAACCCAGATAACATGGCTCCAAAGAGTGGGGCACATCCCAGGCAAAAGAGCTGGCATGGCTTGAACAGAGCATCACCAGTGCCATCAGCAGAGAGTCTGAGGCACTGAGATTTTGAGTAATTTAGCATCCTGGCTGGGAGGGGGCACATGTTCTCCAGTGAGTTCGAGCATCCTACACTTCCCCCAAGGGCCTGCAGGGGGGGCACGAAGCCACTATGTCACAGGCGATGGGGCGCATGCGCAACTGCACCCGGACTTGATGGGCGGTCTTCCCTGAGGACGGAGTGGAGATGCCATGGCGGTTGCGGGCCCGCGTGTGGGGCTGGCTGGTCTGCGGGAGGACGATGTTCCCCACCCGCGCCCCGGCCGGTGCAAAGGGGCTGTGCCCGTTCCTCGAGGTTCCGCGTCTTCCTTTCCGGCCGCCCCGCGCGGTGTATCCCCACCTTCTCAGGTAACGTTCGATGTCGCTTGTTGTCCCTCGGATCCGGTCTCCGAGGGGCCGGCGGCGTGGAGGCTGTTCCCGGCGGGGCGTCTGTTCCGGACGCGGGGCGGTTGGCGGGAGGAGCTCCGCCCAAGGCGGAGCGCGGGAAGCGCGTGCCCTCGTGGGCGGCGCGGCTGGGCCCCGGACCCTCGGGCCGCGGGGAAGGAGCTGGGGCGCGGGCGACCGGGAGAGTTCACCGTCGCGGACTGACTCTGCTGCGTTTCCTCAGACGCCCCCGGAAGGTTGTAAAAGTGTCCCCTTTTTTTAGCGGCCAAGAGAAATGTTTCCGCCCCTTGTCCTCAACCGCACGGAATTATCCACTTATTCCTTTGTTCAAAGACCTTAACTAACAGACTATACACGCATGATGTGCAGGTAACGTGGATCTAGTTTAAAACGTATTGAAAGAGTAAAAAAACAGGGCTTCCCTGGTGGCGCGGTGGTTGAGAGTCCGCCTGCCGACGCAGGGGACACGGGTTCGTGCCCCGGTCCGGGAAGATCCCACATGCCGCCGAGCGGCTGGGCCCGTGAGCCATGGGCCTGAGCCTGCGCGTCCGGAACCTGTGCTCCGCAACGGGAGAGGCCACAACAGTGAGAGGCCCGCGTACCGCAAAATAAAAATTAAAAAAAGAGTAAAAAAAACAGTGTAGTAAAACACACTATGTTAAGTTTTATACTTTAAACATGTCAGAATCAGAATTTATTGTATTTTACTTTTCCATCTTAAAAGAATAAAATTATTTGGAGCGTATTGTCAGCTATGGATCGGCACTTGCCTTCTACCTCGACAAGGATTAAATCAGGTGCTGGTGCAGCTGTTGCAGCCGCTGACCTTCAACACCCCCTGAAAGGAGTTCAGGGTGGAGAGCGGAAATAACGTGCTCTGTGCTCGGGGAAAGCTGGCAGGACAGCTCTTCAGAGAGTTAGATACTTTCAGGAGCTGATTTTATGAGCCCAGTTCTTGTATCTCCTCGTGTCTAGAGAAGCACTGAAATCCTTCATGGTGACGTCACTAGCCGGAGCCTGCATGGGACGAGCAGAAACCTTCTGCAAAAATTATATGTGCTCGATTGCGTGTACTCCCCCTTCACCAAAATTACATATATACTGGCCTTCCCCCTGCCTCTTTGGAACAGTTTCTTGGAGCCATCTGAGATTCTGTCTCCCAGGATATAGTCTTTATTTTGCCCCCAATAAAACTTAACTCACAAGTTTCATGTTGTGCTATTTTCTTTACGTCACCAATATTTATTATTTATTTATTTTTACAAATAATTCTTTTTTAAATTTATTTAACTTATTATATTTTTGAGTGCATTGGGTCTTCGTTGTTGCATGGGCTTTCTCTAGTTGTGGCGAGCGGGGGCCACTCTTTGTTGTGGCGCGTGGCTTCTCATTGCGGTGGCTTCTCTTGTTGCAGAGCACGGACTCTAGGTGCGTGGGCTTCAATAGTTGTGGCTCGCAGGCTTAGAGTGCAGGTTCAGTAGTTGTGGCTCACGGACATAGTTGTTCCGCTGTATGTAGGATCTACCCTGACCCGGGCTCAAACCCGTGTCCTCTGCATTGGGGGGTGGATTCTTAACCACTGCACCACCAGGGAAGCCCCACAATGAGCAATATTTAAGATGTAGTTTTTAAGTAGTTTTCAAGTCAAAATATTGTTGTGTTTGTAATTTTCTCATAATACAGTGACAGTCTTAAATATTTATACACATAAGCTCATTGAAAAATCTTCTGCAATATTCCAATGTGACTAGTATTATTAAAAGTCATAATATTCATGTCAATACCAAATTTTTATAAGAATGTAATTTAAAAAATCGTGAATCACTTTTAGAATTTCCAGGCACAGTGACGATTTTTAAAATACCAACCATTGCATACTTCATAAGACCATTTAAGATGAAATATATTAAAACTTAAAACTTCAACAGAATACTTAAAAGCTAAGACAGGGGCTGCTTTTTGGAAATTAAATACATTCATAGCAAATAAATTTTCTGCTAATAGAGAATATGAAGGTTTTTAGCTTAATGTTGTATAGCTCCATTCAAAAGGTGAAATTAGGATATCTATAATCTTATTTATTTTCAGCCTCTTTCCCATAAGAATTGATATTTCTATCTGTAGAATCTTCGTAGCTTATTCATTTACTTTTTATTTTGGTTTATTTTCTACAACAGAAAGAGTATTCCTATGTCTTGTTAAAGTTTTTATTCTCCTAACCTAGTTCAAGGTTACTTTCTGACATTGGTTGTAAACAAGGGGAGAGGCCTTATAATAAGCATGCGATTTTTCCTATAGTCAAGATGTTTTTCTTGGACGACTTTCTTTACAATTTCCACTTTGCTCACAATATTATCCCATTGTGAAAACTGCATAAAAATTTGTAATCTATTTATACCTAGATGCTTCTTATTTCACCACAGTGCATTTGTTAATATGATTTTACATTCAATATTAATATAACATAGTTGATTTTATTCATATATGCTAACATGGTTTATATAGCTGCACACATATATGAATATTTGCTACATGCCATTCATTTGCATAGAATGATAGCTGATTGTATCTGATCTTTCTGACTGACAGTTGGATAGACTTATGTGTGTTTAAAATACTACTTAGAACAGACATTAAAATATCACATCGTCTCGTTATACAGCATTCTAAAGGTCATATGTTAAATTGTGGGAGCAGAAATTTTGTCCATTAAGGTTAAGAAATGAGCAGGTCACAATTTTGGCATCGTCACGCTCAGTGGAGGAACATGGCTTCTACGTCTTCGTACATGTGCCACAGTTACACCTGTATAATATCTGTGAGCATGAGCATTTTTATGTCAACATTATCTTTTCCCAATATACTCGTAATTAGCTGAGGTATATCATATCTAGTTTTTCCTTTTACTTCAGTACAATCAATAAAGCTTTCTTTTGCAGTGATGGCATTTTTTCTTTTTTAACATGAAGGTACATTGTCATCTGACATATTTGTACATGGTGGGCTACTGCTCTTGTACAAAGCAAAGTACTTTCATTTCATATTTTCATCTGTATTCCAGATCTAATCTGATTTCTTAGGAGCATTAGGTACTTTTTTAAACTGTATTAAACACATAAGAACAGATCACTTTTTATCTTTACCTACCTCATGAGCTAAATGGATATAGACATTACAATAACATGTAAGTCTGACAAAATTGGGAAGCATTCCAGGGTTTGAGCTTCAAGTAATGTTATGTAATCTTCTAAGAGGCAATTTATTTCTGGCACATTATATGGCAACATCTACAATCACTTGCAAGTTTGTGTGCCATTTGGGCTTTCTGATATTGTCACTTTCAGCTATCCCCTAGGAACGGAGTTTGAATTTTTTTTTTTCTTTTTGCGGTACGCGGGCCTCCCACTGCTGTGGCCTCTCCCGTTGCGGAGCACAGCCTCCGGAAGAGCATGCTCAGCGGCCATGGCTCTCGGGTCCAGCCGCTCCGTGGCATGTAGGATCCTCGCGGACCGGGGCACGAACACGTGTCCCCTGCACCGGCAGGCAGACTCCCAATCACTGCGCCACAAGGGAAGCCCTGAATATTTTAAAAAACACTTCTGATTAGAAAATATCAGGATGAAACAGTGAATTTTTGTGGTCACAACTCAGTTCTCATTATTCTAATGTAATATTTGAGTTGGCACATAATTTGATTTTGTTCCATTAGTATGAAATGTAAGCATGGAAACAAAATTTTTTAAAAGCATTCTTGGAATAAATGAACCAGTCACAATGAATTATTAGTTATTTTATTTTTATTTTATAAATGGGCTGTTTGAATATGTTCAGCCATGAAATGACATGTAGACTCACTTCTGAGTCCTGACAGACATCTCTGGTGAGTGACTTCTTAGAAAGTGACTCAGGATACAGCCATACCAGTAAAATGACTGCAGCCAAAAGAAAAAAAACAAAAACTCCCAAATAACATAATATATAATAAATGATTATACACATGTGCATTCTTAATTTAACATAAAATATGTAAAATTGGTGTTATTGGAAATTTTCTACTATCCTGGGTAATTTACTTCTCTCTGTTATAAATTCTATTTAACAAGATGAAACAGTACAACTAGGTGACAGGGGAAATTAATAGTAATTACTGGTAGGACAGTTTAAAAATAATATGTGTTAGAAAAAAATAAAAATTTGTTTAATACATTTTCATTTTAAAATTGTTTCAGATTTATAGAAAATTTGCAAGAATAGTGCAGGATTTCACAACTAGCCCAGACTCAGTTTCCTCTCTTATTACAGTTTCATGTCATTAGGGTACATTTTTACAGTTAATGAACTAGTGTTGACACCTGATTATTAACTATAACCCACACTTTTTTCAAATTTTCGTAGACTTACCTTTTTCTCTTCTAGGATTGCATTCAGGATATCTCACCCTCATTCCATTTAGCTGCTATTTCTCTTTAGGACACTGTTAGTTGTTATAGTTTCTGAGACATTTCTTGTTTTTGATGACCTTGACAGTCTCGAATTGGGATTTACCTGTTGTTTCCCTCGTGATTAGCCTGGGGTTATGTGTTTCACTTCATATCAAGGGCACATGCTCTGCAGATGACTTACTACTGTTGATGTTGCCCTTGATCACCTGGCTGAGGTGGAGTTTGTCAAGTTCCTCACTGTAACATCAAACTTTTCTCCCTTCCATTCGGTGTGTACCGTTTGGAAGGATGTCACTGCGTGCAGGACACAATTAGGGAGTTGGGAAGTTATGCTCCACCTTTCTGATAGTTAAACATCTATCTCTATTATTTGGGATTTTGCCTGAGCGATTCCTACACTCCCATATTTATGTATCTGTTTTTTCCAGAAATAATAGCCAGTAAGTTTATGAAATGATGCTCCATCTCAGAAGGATCAGAGAGATGCTGGGTCCAAACACCTGTGCCTTGAATACTGTCCAGCACATAGTCTTGCTCAGTAAATACCTGTGAATAAGACTTAAAAGATATGAGGGAGGGCATACATAGTGTGCATAGGTGGCAAAAGCAGATTCCAGGCAGAGGGGAGAGCAAGGTAAAATGCTGTAAAGAAGGAACATGGCTGGCTTGTTTGAGGAAAGTTGGGAATGCTGGGTGGTTGAAGTTAAGTGAGCAAGGGATAGAGCCCTTGGTGTTGTCAACAGATTGTCGGCCATTTAAAGAGCATTGGCTTTTACTCTGTGTGAAATAAAGGACCAGTGAATGGTTGTAAGCAGAGGAGGGCTATCATCTGACTTCCTCTGGCTGCTGTCCTACCAACTGACTGAAGGGGCAAAAGCAGAATTGGGGCGCCAATTAGGAGACTGCTGTAGTAACCAAGGTGGGAGCTCAGGCACGTTGTTAGCCCTGGTGATGGAGACCAGTTGTCAGATATTCGTTGTGGTTTTGCAGGTACAACTGGGGCCAGCCACATGGATATGACGCAAGGTTCTTCACTCAGAAACGCCCGTGCTTTGTTTCATGCTCTTGTGTCCATCTTGAAATTCTTATTTTTTTTTCTCCTCTAGACTTATTGAGACATAATTGATATACAGCACTGTGTAAGTTTAAGATGTACATTGTGGTGATTTGATACATATATATAATGTGAAATGATTACCGCAATAAGGATTCTTCCATAAACTCACATCATTAACTTTTTTGTGTGGTAAAATTTTTGAGATCTACTCCCTTAGCAACTTTCAAATATATAATACAGCGTTGTTAGCTATGGCCACCATAATGTATGTTAAAGTTCCCAGAACTTACTCACCTTAAAAGTGGAAGTTTATACTCTTTGATGCAACGTATGATTTGCAGATATTCTCTCCTAATCTGTATGTAGACTTATATATATATATATATATATATATATATATATATATATATATATATATATATATAAAGCTTTTTAGTTTGATATAATCCCATCTGTTGGTTTTTACTTTTCTGGCTTATGCTTTTGGGATCATATGCCCAAACCAGTGTTAAGTAGATTCTTCTTTATGTTTTCTTTTGGAGTTTTATAGTATCTGGTCTTATGTTTCAGTCTTCAAATTAATATTTGTGAGTGGTATAAGATAGGTGTCCAGTTTCATTTTTCTGTATGTGGTTTTCCAGTTTTCCCAACAGAATTTGGTGAAGACACTATCCTTTCCCCATTCAAAATTGCATTAAAACGAATAAATGTTTAGAAATAAACTTAACAAAGGAAATGAAAAATTTGTCCTTTGAAAACTACAAGACTTTGATCAAAAAAAATTGAAGAAGACAAAACAAGTGGGAAGATATACAGTACTGTGTTCTGTGATCAGAAGAATTATTGTTGTTAAAATGTCCATACTACCCAAAGACATCTATAGGTTCAATGCAATCTCTATCAGAATTCCAACAGCATCGTTTACAGATATAGAGAAATCAATTTTAAAATTTTGTACGTGACCACAGGAGACCGCAAATAACCAGAGCAATCCTGAGAAAGAACAAATTGGGAGTCATCACACTTCCTGATTTAAAATTATATTACAGGGGCTTCCCTGGTGCTGCAGTGGTTAGGAATCCGCCTGCCAATACAGGGGACACAATTTCAAGCCCTGGTCTGGGAGGATCCCACATACCACGGAGCAACTAAGCCAGTGCACCACAATTACTGAGACTGTGCTCTAGACACCATGAACCACAACTACTTAACCCATGTGCCACAACTACTGAAGCCCGCGTGCCTAGACCCCATGCTCTGCAACAAGAGAAGTCACCACAATGAGAAGCCCATACACCACACTGAAGAGTAGTCCCCACTCGCTGAAACTAGAGAAAGCCCGCGCGCAACAGCAAAGACCCAGCACAACCAAAAATAAGTGAATAAATAAGTAAATTTATTTTAAACAAAAAGAAACAATATTAAAATCCTGTAGTTACACGACACTATGATATTGGCACTAAAATACACACATAGACTAAAGGAACAGATTAGAGAGCCCAGAAGTAAACCCCAGTGTATAAGTTACTAATATTTGAGATGGGAATAAAGCACACCCACTGGGCAGGATAGTCTCTTCAACAAATGGTACTGGAACAACTGGATACTACTTATAATTTTGGGGGGAACCTCCATACTGTTTTTCATAGTGGCTGTATTAATTTACATCTCTACCAACAATGCACAAGGATTTTCTTTTCTCCATGTTCTTTCAAACACTTGTAATCTCTTGTGTTTTGACTGTAGCCATTCTAAAAGGAGTGAGATGATCTCGTGATTTTGATTTTCATTTCCCTGATGATTAAAGACATTGAACACTTTTTCATATATCTGTTGGACATTTGTATGTCTTCTTTGGAAAATATATCTATTCAGATCCTTTCTCCATTTTTAACCAGTTGTTTTTTGTTTTGTTTTGCTTTTGTGTGTGGTTTTATTTTTTTCTGAACAGAAGGTTTTTTAGGTTTTCTTAGTCCCATTTTATTTTTGCTTTTGCTTTGTTGCCTGTCCTTTGGGGTCATAACCAGAAAATCACTATTCCCAAGACCAAGGTCAAGGAGATTTTCCCCCAGGAATTTTTTAGGTGTTTCATGGTTTCAAGTCATACATGTTTGTCTTTAATCTCTTTTGAGTTAATTTTTGTGAGTAGTGTGAGATAGGGGTCCAATGGAATTCTTTTACATTCATTAGACTGTACCAGTTTACATTTCCACCAAATATACACACAAGTTGCCTTTTCTTCACATTCTCACAAACATTTGTTTTTTCTTCTCATTTTTATAATAGCCATTCTAACAGGTGTGAGCTGATGTATCATTGTGGTTTTGATGATTATTGATGTTGAGCATATGTTCATGTACCTGTTGGCCATCTGTATGTCTTTTTTGGGGAAAAATGTCTTTTCAAGTCCTTTAGCCCATTTTTTATTTAATTTTTGACTGCTATTATTTTATGTTACTTCTTATATATTTTGAATATTAGCACCTTATCAAAAAAATGTTTGCACATATGTTCTCCAGTTCTGTAGATGCTTTTTAGTTTGCTGATTGTTCATTTTGCTATGCAAAGTTTTTCGTTTGTTTGTTTGCTGTTCCACTTTTTTTTTTTTTTTTTTTTGCTTTTGTGGCTCCCATATTTGGTATTATATCCGAAAAATATTTGCCAAAACTATATTGAGGAACTTGTTCTTTATGCTTTCTTCAAGTAGTTTTACAGCTTTAGGTCTTATATTTAAGCCTTCAGTCCACTTTGAGTTAATTTTTGTGAGTGGCACAGGAAAGGGGTCCAATTGTATTCTTCTGTAGGTTGTTATCCAGTTTTTTTTCAGCACCATTTATCGAAGAGACTGTATTTCCCCTACTGCAGCTCCTTGGCTCCCTTGTCAAATATTTGTTAACAGTAAATGACTGGTTTTATTTCAGTGCTCTTGATTCTGTTTCATTGGATTAAGTCTCTATTTTTTGCCAGAATCTATTGTTTTGATTACTATAGCTTTGTAATAAAGTTTGAAGTTAGGAATTGTGATGCCATTAGATTTGTGCTTCTTTGACCATGTTGATTTGGCTATTAGTGGTGTTTTGTGGTTCCATACAAATTTTAGGGTTGTTTTCTCTTTCTGTGAAAAAATCATTGGAATATTGATAGAGATTGCACTGAATGTATAGACAGCTTTGGGTAGTATAGATATTTTTACAATATTCTTCTGTTTCATAACCATGGAAGTGTTCTTCATTTATTTGTATCTTCAGTTTTTTCACCAGTGTTTTGTCATTTTCAGTGTATGGATATTTTACCTACTTGGTTTAATTTATTCCTAAATGTTTTATTTATTTCTGATGCCATTTTAAATACGATTGCTTTTTACATTTCTTTTTCAAATTGTTGTTAGTATATAGAAGTACAATTGCTCTTCACATGTTGATTTTGTATCTTGCAACTTGACTGAATTTGTCTATAATTAGTAATACATTTTTTTGGAATCTTTGGGATTTTCTCCATATAAGATTATATTAAATGCAAACAGAAATAGCTTTACTTCATCCTTTTCAATTTGTAATTCTTTTATTTAGTTTTCTTGCCTAACCGCTCTGGCTATGACTTCCAGTATTATGCTGAAAAGGAGTGGTGAGAGTGCACAAAACTTATTTTGTTTATATTTTTAGCAGAAAAGCTTTCACCATTGATTTTAATGTCTGCTGTGAATTTGTTCAATATGACTTTTATTGTGTTGAGGTACATTCTACGTATAGCAATTTGTTAAGTATTTTTTATCATGGAAAGTTCTTTAATTATTTCACATTCTCTTTCTGTATCTATTGAGATAACCATATGATTTTCATATTTCATTCTCTTAATGTGGTGCATCACATGTTTGAATTACATAGGTTGAATTACCCTTGCATTCTAGGGATAAATTCCACTTGATCATGGTGTATGATCCTTTCAATATACTGTTGAATTTTGTTTGCTAGTATTTCACTGAGAATTTTTGCATCTATATTAGTAATACTTGACAGTTGTTTGTTTTTTTCTTGTAATGTTCTTATCTAGCTTTGGTATCAGGATAATGCTGGACTCATCAAATGAGTTTGGGAATGTACCTCAAAGTTTTTTTAGAAAACTTTGACATGGAGTTGTTTTAATTCTATTTAAATATTTGGTTGAATTTCCCAATGGAAATTGGAAAATTTCCATCTGGTCCTAGTCTGTTGTTTTTTGTTTGTTTGTTTGTTTTTTGTAAATCTTTTATTACTGATACAATCTTTTCACTCATCATTGGTCTGTTTGGTTTGTCTATTTCCTCATGATTCAGTTTTGGTATTTTTTATGTTGCTAGGAATTCATTTCTTCTAAGGTATCAAACTTGATGGTATATATGTGTTGATGGTCACCTCTCATGAGCTGTTGTATTTTTGTTGCATCAGTTGTAATGTCTCCTTTTTCATTTCTGATTTTATTTGAGTATTCTCTTTTATTCTTCATTAGTATAGCTGAAAGGTTAATTTTGTTTTCATTTCAAAAACCACCTCTTGCATTGATGTTTTCTATTGTTTGCATGGTCTCTGTTTTATTTCTGTTCTCTTATCTCTTATTTCATTGCTCTGCTACTTGTGAGCTTAGTGGTTTTTCCTTTGTTTGTTAGTCCCGTGAGAAGTAAGATTGTTTACTTGTGATCTTTCTTTTTTCTTATTGTAGGCATTTGTTTCAATAAACTCTCTTATTACTGTTTTTCTTGCAGCCCATAAGTTTTAGCAAGTTGTGTTTCAATTTCCTTTTAAGATTGTTTTTAAATTTCAAAGACATTATTGTAAAGGTGTTGTAATTTTCCCCCCAGTTTTATTGAGATATAATTGAACACAGTACTATTTAAGTTGAAAATGCACATTATAATGATTTCACTTCCATATATTGTGAAATTGTTATTGCAGTAAGATTAGTTAACATACATCGTCTTATATAGATGCAAGAAAAGAAAAATAAGGAAAATATATTTTCCTGTGATGAGAACTCTTAAGATCTACTTGCTTAACAGCTTTCAAATATACCATATCGCAGTGTTAACTCTATTCATCATGTTGTATATAATATTCTCAATACTTATTTATCCTATAGCTGCAAGTTGGTACTTTTGGACTTCATCAAATTCTGCCTCTTCTCACCTCCCTCCTCTGGTAACCAAAAATCTGACCTTTTTCTATGAGTTGTGTTTGTGTGTGTGTGTGTGTGTTTTTCACATATAAGCTTGGTCTGACTTCTCTCACTTAGTGTAACGCCCTCAAGGTCCATCCATATTGTCACCAATGGCAAGATTTCCTTCTTTCTTATGGCTGAATGTTACTCCATTTTCTAAATATATCACAAGGTTTATATCCACTCATCTGTTGATAGACACACGTTTGTTTCCATGTCTTGGCTATTGTAAACACTTTTGCTATGAACATGGAAGTGCAGATATCTCTTCAACATAGTGTTTTTAATTCTTTCAATATATTTCTATAGATGAAAATGCTGGACCATATGGTAGTCGTATTAAATTTTGAGGGCCTTCTCTAGTGTTTTCCATAGAGGCTGAACCAATTCATAAGACAAGCAAAAGCACAAAAATCATCCCTTTTCTCCACATCTTTGCTAGCATTTGCTAGCAGATATCTTGTCTCTTTGATGAATTCCATTCTAACAATCCTGAGGTGATATCTCATTGTGGTTTAGATTTAATTTCCCTGATGTGTAATGACGTTGAACACATTTTCATGTATTTGTTGTACATTCACATATCTTCTTTGAAAAAATGTCCGTTGGAGTCTTTGCAACAGGTTTTAATTGGCTTAATTTATTTTGTGTTACTGAGTTCTATGATGTATTTTGGATATCAACCCCTTATTTGGTGTAAGGTTTGCAAATATTATTTTTGATTACATAGGCTCTTTTCGTTATTTATTTATTTTATCTTGTTGTGTAGCAGATTTTTAGTTTGATATTGTTCCACGTGTTAGTTTTTTTAATTGTTGCTTGTGCTTAAGGTATCATCAAAAATAATATTAAAGACCTGTGTTAAAAAGATTTTTACTGTTTTCCTCCAGGAAGAAAAGCCTCCCGTCTTACAGTTGTCTTTACCTTATCTTATTTCTATTTAATTGTCATGAGTGGTGTTAGACAGGAGTCTAGTTTTATTCTTTTGCATATAACTATGCAGTTTTCCAAGCACTGTTTAATGAAGAGATTATCTCTGCACCGAATGTTCCTGACTGTCTTATCAAATATTAGTTGACCTTATATGCATGGGTTTATATCTGGATTCTCAGTTCTATTCCATTGTTGTGTATGCCTTTCTACATGACAGTACCATACTACTTACATTACTATAGCTTTATAATACAGTTTGATATCATGGAATGTGATACCTCCAGGTTTGCTGTTCTTTCTCATAGTCACATTGCATATACAAGTTCTTTTGTGATTCCTCATACATTTCTCTGTTGTTTTATTCTACTTTAAAAAATGCCATTGGATTTTGATAGGAATTGCATTATATCCATAGATGGCTTTGGGTGGTGTGGACATTTTAAAAATATTAATTCTTCCAATCCTGAACAAGGGATAACTTTACGTTTATTTCTGTCTTTTCCAAATTTTTTCATCAGTGTATTGTAGCTTGTATTGTAGATATCTTTCATCTCCTTAGATAAATTTATTCCTTATTATTTTATTAGTTTGGATGCTCTTATAAATAGAATGGTTTTCTTTTTTCAGATCATTGTTAGTATATAGAAATATGACTGATTTTTGCATTTTAAGTTTTTATTCTGCAACTTTACTCATTATGTTGATTAGTTTTAACAGGTTTTTGGTGAAGTTTTTCAGAGTTTCTATATATAAAATCATGTTATCTTAAAATAGACACATTTTTACCCCTTAATTTCCAGTTCTGATGCCTTTTATTTCTCTTCTTTGACTGATTGCCCTGGCTAGGACTTCCATTTCTATGCTGAATGAGTGGTGACAGTGGACTCCCTTGTCTCGTTTCTGATATTAGAGAAAAAGTTTCACATTTTCACTCTTGAGTGTGCTTTGAACTGTGACCTTGTCATATTTGGCCTTTTAAAAAAATTATTTACTTTTGGCTGCATTGGGTCTTTGTTGCTGCATGCGGGCTTTCTCTAGTTGCAGTAGGTGGTGGCTACTCTTCGTTGTGCTGCGTGGGCTTCTCATTGCAGTGGCTTCTCTTGTTGCAGAGCATGCACTCTAGGCATGTGGGCTTCAGTAGTTGTGGCACACAGGCTCAGTAGTTGTGGCTCACGGGCTCTAGAGCGCAGGCTTAGTAGTTGTGGTGCACGGGCTTAGTTGCTCCTTAGCATGTGGAATCTCCCCGGACCAGGGCTTGAACCCATGTCCCCTGTATTGGCTGGCAGATTCCTAACCACTGCGCCACCAGGGAAGTCCCGATATTTAGCCTTTATTATGTTGAGTTACATTCATTTTATACCTAACTTATTAAATGCTTTTTCTGTGCCTATTGATATTATATTTTCCTTTTGTTCTATTAATATGATGCATCCCATTTATTTGATATGCTAGTATTTATTCAGAATTTTTAAACCTATATTCATCAGTGTTATTGGCCTGTAATTGGCAGTGTCCATTTCAGATTATTATATCAAAGTAATGCTGGCCTTGTAAAATGAGTTTGGGAGCTATTCCTCCTCATTCATTTTTTTCTCTTTCTCTTTTGAAGACTTTTAGGATTGGCATTAATGCATTAAATATTTGGTAAAATTTACCAATGAAGCCATTTGATCTTGAGTTTTTCTTCATTTGAAGAGTTTTGATTACTGATTTAGTTTCCATACTACTAATTGCTTCATTTAGATTTTCTCTTTCTTCCTAATTCACTTTTGGTAGGTTGTATGTTTCTAAGAATTTTTTCCATTTATCTAGGTTGCCCAGCTTTTTAGCATGTAGTTGTTCAAAGTAACATGTTATCCTTCTTATCGCTGCAGTAGAGTTGTAATGTTTTCTCTTTTATTTATAATTTTGTTGATTTGGGTCTTCTCTCCTTTTCCTTGGTTAGTCTAGCAAAAGGTTCGAAATTTTATCTTTTAATGAACCAACTCTTAGTATCACTAATCTTTTCTGTTGTTTTCCTCTATCTCTATGACATTGATTTCTGCTGTAATCTTTATAATTTTCTTGCTTCGCTAGTTTTGGGCTCAGTTTGTTCTTTTTCCAGGTCCTTGAACAGAAGAGTTAGGTTTTTTATTCGAGATATTTCTTAACTCGTAAGGTAAGCATTTGTTGCAATAAACCTCTCTCTTAACGCTCCTTTTGCTGCATCCCATAGCCTTTAGTATACTGTGTTTCCATTTCACTTTGTCTCAAAATACTGTCTTATTTCTTCTTAAATTTATTCTTTGATAAATTAGTTGGTCAGGAGAGTGTTGATCAATTTTTTGTATTCATTAGTGTTCCAGTTTTCATCGTGTTATTGATTTCTAGTTTAATAATATGCTCAGACAATATACTTGGTATAATTTAAGTCTTCCTGAGATCACTAAGATTTGATATGTGGTTTATCATGTGGTCTTTTCTACAAAATATTTTTTCTGCACTTGAGAAGACTGTGTATTCAGCATATGTTGGATAGAATGCTCTGTATATGACTCTTAGGATCATTTGGCCTTTAATGTTGTTCACATCAACTGATTTTTTTTAATTGAAATATAGTTGAGTTACAATGTTGTATTAATTTTTGCTGTATAGCAAAGTGTCTCAGTTATACACATATATACATCTGTTTTATATTCTTTTCCATTATGGTTTATCTCAGGATATTGAATATCCTGTTCCCTGTGCTATACAGTAGGACATTGTTTTTTATCCATTATATATGCAATAGTTTGCAGCTACTATCCCCAAACTCTCAGTCCATCGTTCCCCAACCCCCTCCCACTTGGTAACCACAAGTCTGTTCTCTATGTCTGTGAGTCTGTTTTGTTTCGTAGATAGGTTCATTTGTGTCATATTTTAGATTTCACATATAAGTAATACCATATAGCATTTGTATTTATCTTTATGGCTTACTTCACTTAGTATGCTAATCTCTAGTTGCATCCATGTTGCTGCAAATGACATTATTTCATTCTTTTTATGGCTGAGTAATATTCCATTGTATATATGTACCACATCTTCTGTATCCATTCATCTGTTGATGGACATTTAAGTTGCTTTTATGTCTTAGCTATTATAAATAGTGCTACTGCAAACATTGGGGTGCATGTATCTATTTGAATTATCGTTCTCTCTGGATATATGCCCAGGAGTGAGATTGCAGGATCATATGGCAACTCTATTTTTAGTAACCTCCATACTGTTCTCCATAGTGGCTGTGTCAATTTATATTCCCACCAAGAGTGCAGCAGGGTTCCCTTTTCTCCACACCCCCTCCTGCATTTGTTATTTGCAGACTTTTGATGCTGGTCATTCTGACTGGTGTGAGGTTGTAGCTCATTGTAGTTTTAGTTTGCATTTCTCTAATAATTAGTGATGATGGGCAACCTTTCGTGTGCCTATTGGCCATCTGTATGTCTTCTTGGGAGAAATGTCTGTTTCAGTCTTCTGCCCATTTTTTGATTGGTTTGTTCGGTTTTTTGTTATTGAGTTGTATGAGCTGTTTGTATATTTTGGAAATTAAGCCCTTGTTGGTCGCATCATTTGGAAATATTTTCTCCTAGTTGGTATGTTGTCTTTTCATTTTGTTTATGGTTTCTTTTGCTGTGAGTAAAGTTATAAGTTTGAGTGGGTCCCGTTTGTTTATTTTTGCTTTTATTCCTATTGCCTTGGGAGACTGACCTAAGAAAACACTGGTACACTTTATATCAGAGAATGTTTTGCCTATGTTCCCTTTCACGTGTTTTATGGTGTTATGTGTTATATTTAAGCCTTTAAGCCATTTTGAGTTTTTTTTTTTTGTATGGTGGGAGAGTGTTCTAACTTTATTGATTTGCATGAACGAACTTTTCCAACACCTCTTGCTGAAGAAACTGTCTTTTCCCCCATTGTCTATTCTTCATCAGAGATGAATTGACCGTGGGTCTGTGGGTTTATTTCTGGGCTCTCTATTCTGTTCCATTGACCCATATGTCTGTTTTTGTTCCAATACCAGGCTGTTTTGATTAGCATTGTAGCATTGTCTGAAGACTGGGAGGGTTATGCCTCCTGCTTTGTTCTTTTTCCTCAGGATTGCTTTGGCAATTCTGGGTCTTTTATGGTTCCATATACATTTTAGGGTTATTTCTTCTACTTCTGTGAAAAAATGTCATGTGTAATTTGCTAGTGATCATATTAAACCTGTAGACTGCTTTGGGTAGTACGGACACTGTCATTTTAAACAGCTGCAGCCTGTTCTCACTGTCAGTGGAAGCAGCTCCCCTCTGGACGCAGGTGTCCATGCAGGGCTCTTAGAAATAAGACAGACAACATCACCCACGTGGACTCTTCATACACACCTCTGACCACTGCGCCTTTGCTTTCTAGAAGTAACCTCCTTATTCAAGTGGGTGGCATCTGGGGATGCGACAGCCAACACCCTCCAGGAAGAGTCGGTGCCCCTCCTACCACTGGGGAATGAGTGGTCCTGTGCCTCATTCCCACCAAGGTTTCCAGTTTCAGGAGTTTGGGGAGCTTTTGTTTTGCTGCTTTAGTGGATGAGAAATGACACGTAACCCATTGTCTCCTTTTCACTTATCTTCTGATGAGTGAGGCTGGACTTTCATCACTTTCAGTTATTTCCAGAATGCAGCCACTTTTCCCAGTTCTGGGGGAGACCACTGAACATGCCTTCCTGGGTGTTCCCAGCCACAGACTGTGATCCACATGCAGCGAGGAAACTCCACTCTTTGTGCAAGTACTAAGTAGCTAGTGACTGGCTTCTGACCAACAGAATATAGCAAATCAGGGGAGGTCAGTGTAAAGATTCATTGACAGAACCTCTGTCACTTACATCTCACTTGCTGCATCCTGTGTTCTCTCTCTGTTTCTGTCTGTCTCTCTCTTTTATCCCTGGACCTGGGGAAGCCTGCATGGGTGTTACTAGGTGCCATATGGAGAGGCCCACATAGGAGAGAACACAGGGAAGTCCCAGGCCTCCAGGCAGAGGCACTAGGCTCTCAGCTCAGACTGCATCCTGCCAGTACCCATCTCAGTGAGTCTGGGAACAAATCCTCCCCTGTGGAGCGACAGCTGAGACCTCAGCCCCAGCTTCATAGAGACCTTGAGTCGAGGGCACCCAGCTAAGTGCTGTGGGAGCTCAGGAGTAGCTAGGTGTATGTATTTTGTATGTTGGGAAACCCTCCATAATGATCTGCAGTAAATCAGACAATCTTTAGCATAGAGCAGGTCTACTCAATGTTATGTAGAAACAACCACAAAGATAATGCATATTAATAAAGGTAAGAAAATGGACTAAAAACAATAATAGTGAGAATTATGATGATATTACCATTACTACTGTTAAAGAGAAAAGTAAACATAGAAAGATTGCAGATTTGCGTACAGACTCCTCTAAGTAAATTTCAGGGTACCTATATCAGATGTCCTCTGGGATATTGTAGAGTCAGAATGCTAGGTTTGCACAAAGAAATTTGTTCTGAGAGGAGAAAACAGGCAGGTGATCCTGGGTCAGCAGGGAGGATGATATGTTGGCACAAACAGTGCAGGGGCTCCCTGGGGGACTTAGAAAAAGAAATGGTTACTTGAGCAGGCAAGTCACCATCTCTATATCTGCCAGTGCCGCACCAGCTTTTCCTGGACACCTGAGTGAATTTAGAACATGTCCCCAGGTTCAGGCATGCCAAGGATACTCCCTTTACTTCTCACTTATCACAATGTCAGCTCCTGGTCTGACTTTACTAATTCAGAGGACTGGACTCCAGGAGGGACACCCTCTCCAGCCTTCCCAGGAGATGTGAGAGTGGTTCCTGGCACAGAGTTGAGGTGGAAAATCCTGTGCTGAGTCTGGCAGGACAAGGGTACCTTCCAGGGCTCTTGCACTGGTCCATCTTTTTGGTCACTTAAGAGGACTTAAACATTGTACTAGAGGCTCAGGAAACTCAAGAATGTCCTCCCTGGGGCTCACAGTAACAACTGTCCCTTCCTCCACTGGGTAAGTCTGAGTATCTCAGGAGGCTCTCTGACCCACAAGTACCCATAAGTACAGCAGGAACCAGGAAGCACCATGTGTATGTAAGTCTGTTGAAAACCCTCCACAATACTCTTCAGTAAATTGGATACATTCATGAGCAGAGAAACTTAATAAGAAATGCAATAACAAAAATAGTGATAAATAATAATATCAATAGTGATTACAATCATAAAGATATTAATTGTACTACTACCAATCATAATACTAATAAACTTAAGGACTGAGGGATTATAGACTTCCCTAATTGAATGACAAGTTTCCTGGGGTATCTTGGAGTCAGAGTCTTAGGTTAGCAGCCAAAATTGTAGGTTTGCATAGTGAAGGTATAAATAGAGCAAAACTAAACAGCAGCAGGTAAAAGAAATCCATGGGAGGGCGTGGGCTGACTTAAGTCTCATATTCCAAGCCCAGAGGAGAGCACTATGTAGAAGAGAAATGTTGATCCTGGGCTTTCCTGACACATGGAGCCAGCAAATCTCATGAGTTCTGACGACTGGTGTCTGCAGCTCTAACCCGGGAAAGAAAAGCAGGACTCCAGGTACACGTTCAATACGTGAAAAAAACACGTAAAATTTACATGGAGCTTCAGCTCTATCTCTATCCCCACTGCCTGTCAATTGAAAAAGTGACAGATCAGGGCTATTGATTGCCTTTTGATGCACCTACAGACTTACCTGGAATTGGGAGGAGAATATTACTTATGAATTTGCATGTAAAATTTTTATAATAACCTATCTGGAAGTTGAATTACCACTTTCTTGGGAAATTGATAGGTTATTTTACACAACACCTCATATGCTTCCTTTAGTAACATTTTTTCACAATATATATATTTCTGAATATGTATGAAAGGCACATGCCGTATCAGCCCAGAGGAAGCATTGACGGGGCTTTAGAGATCAGTGACCTTTGAGCACGTGTTTGTAGAACTCATTCATAAAGAGTAGGAACTGCTGGACATATTGCAGAGAAAGATGTACACAGATGTGATGCTGGAGGACGCCCGTTGTCTCATCTTCTGGGTGCGTCTCTCAATATTTATTTACTTCCTTATGCATGTCTTATTGAGATAGGCGCTGCAGCTTCCACATATGCTGCTGCACTCTTGTCCCTGACTCATGCTTCCGTAGCACTTAGAGCAACCTGGAACGAATGTGTTCCTTTACTAATCACAGCACATGTGCCCCTTCATGGAGATACAGTCTCCATTACCACAATCGCATGTATTCCTTACTAGTCTGCCACCAACACGCAGAATAATGCTGGACACAGATATGGGCTATTTTATCTAACAGACAAGTGACTTTATGTTGCTAAGTAATTCTTCTGCTCGGGGGACTATTATGAGGTTTGAACACAGCAAAAAACACATAACAGCTTGTATCCCCCTTTCTACATGAACTCCAAGTAATAATCTCATGGGTCTTATGTTTATTGGATTCTGTTAGAAAGCAGTGTTAACCATATTATGAAAACGTTGCTTCCTTCTTGGCTGAGACGTCTAGGAAGCGTGCAGACTGTTTTTCCTCTTGGGCAAGAACAGCAGCAGCCAGAGACTTTTACTGTCTTTGAGTGAAGTGTCAGGTGACAACCTTCAGTGTTTCCCTTCTTCAGCGTGCTCGAACGTGCACTGCCATTGATGCCCTCACACTCTAGCCTTGGCATGTTGTCCTGCGCTTGCATTGCATGCACTGTTCTCAACACAGAACTTTAAATCCATCTAGCATTTCCCACATGTATCAGGGCATCAGCTCTGCAAAGCAGATGTAATTTCCCAGTTGGAGCAAGAAGAGTAGGTGTGGAGGGAAGAGGAGGGTTTCCCCAGGCTGGGGTCCAAGTCAGCTCCAGACACATGTGCTCTGTGTGGGGAGGGAGCAGGACACTTGGAATGTCAACTGGAGGTTTGTTCGACTAAAGGATATTTTTAGAAATGTATGTGAAGCCATTGAGTCAAATTATCCAGATTCTGTCATTATGCATCACACATCAATTTCTCTTCACGTTTTCCCCTGTACTTTTCACCTCAGAGAAGCAAAATTCCTGTCCTCGTAGAAGTTAAAATTTCATGTTTTTGTCTCTGCCATGGTCCCTTTAATAATTTTTCCTCTCATATTCCCTGTAGCGTCTGAATATATTTTATTTTTCTTTTACCTAAACACTGAACATCTTATTAACATTTTTCTAAACCATGTTTCTATTCACTGGTGTATTTCTCAAATTCATGTTTTTTCCCCATGTAATGTACTTTTCAACAATTTAATCCCCCTAATGTCACATGTGTCGTTTCTTATTTATTTAATTTAATTATTATTTTTGCCTTATTTCAAGCAAAAATTGTGACCATTAAAAGCAAGAAATGATATTCAGGCAAGTTATTTCCCTGTGGACCAATGTAGCTGTAAGAAAATAGTAAATTTATTCAGGTGTGAACTCTGGTCATCCACATGTGAAACCTGAGAATGAGGTAAGTGAGGAATTCAGCAGATTCATAGAACTCAGTTTTGGTGCAGTGTAAACACTAGCCCAACATAAAGTGTTCACTTTATGGACTAAATTAGACTAAATTTTGATGATATCTAGTAGAAATGTTACAAAGAGGGGATGTCCATGCAGAAGATTTACATACTATGTGTATGTAACTGACATGGAGATCATTTTAACTGGAGAATATCATTGAATAGACTTACATACACATGAGTTTTCACAGCATAGAAAACAATTTTACTGTAATGAATGAAGGAGAGCCCTGAGGGATTTTTAATTCCTTAGTCAACATTGAATCCTCACACTGGATCTATCAATGCTAAAATCAAACTGAAAAGCGAGAGTTCATATCAAAATTCTCAGACATGAAAAACTCTTATCAAGAATGTTTTACCACACATTTCAGCTATGAATTCATAATTTTGGCTAATAACCTCTTATTTTATAAATAAGTAGAATAAAATTATTGATTTGTTAAGTTGTCTTGAAATGATAAATACAAAAGTTTGTAACAATAAGTACTTTTGTAAATAGGTTAGCATTAAGAAATATATATAAACAAAGTTATATGTGACAATTATTATGATCCACTTAATTGTGATTGTCAGTAAGATTATCTGTTGCTTTCTCATCAGAAATTTTGCAGGCCAGAAGAAAGTGAAATGATATGCTTAAAGCATGGTGGGAACTACCTACCAACAATTCTATATCTTACAATATTATTCTTCAAACATGAGGAAAATTAGAGACAGTCTCAGGCAAAACCTGAAGGAGTTCAGTACCATAATACCTATCCTTCAAGAAATGCTAAAGGGAGTACTTCAAGTTCAAATGGAAGGACACCAGAAACTTGAGGCCATATGAAAAAATATATTTCTCTTATAAAGGTAAATAAATGGACAAATAGAAGAAAAAATCTTTAATTTTGACTTGTAACTACACTTTTTATTTCTAGGATATTTTTTAAAACCAAAATATTAAAATATAAATGTATTGCTATTGCATGATTTTTTCCCCTAAAATTCATATGTTAAAAATAAAACCTCCAAATGTGGTGGTATTAGGATGTAGGGCCTTTGGGGGGTGCTCAGGTTATGAGGGCAGAGCCTCCATGAATAGGATTTGTGTGCTTTTATTTATTTTAAAATATGTATTTATTTACTATTTTTGGCTGCATTCGCTCTTAGTTGCAGCATGTGGGATCTTTGTTGTGATGCACAGGCTTCATATCTAGCTGTGGCATGGGGGCTCGGTAGTTGCAGCACACAGGCTCTGTAGTTGTGGCAGACAGGCTCTAGAGCCAGCATACACGCTCAATAGTTGCGGCATATGGGCTTAGTTGCCCTTTGGCATGTGAGATTTAGTTCTCTGAACAGGAATCGAACCCATGTCCCCTGCATTGGAAGGCGTATTCTTAACCACTGGCCTACCAGGGAAGTCACTGGCCTACCAGGGAAGTCTCTTGTGTGCTTTTAAAAGAGACCTCAGAGAGCTCTCTAGCCCCTTCCTCCAGGTGATGATATAATGAAAAGTCTATGACTCAGAAAAGACCTTTACCTAACCACCTTGATCTCACACTTCAGCCTCCAGAACCATGAGAAATAAACTTCTGTTTATAAGCTACCCAAGCTGTGGCATTTTGTTATAACATCCCCAAATAACTAATTCGTACATCTACATTAACAGAAAACAATGTATACATATGTGCCTTGTGACATTAATAATATGTAATTAATGTGTAATGTAATAGGAGATGTAATAGAGATTTTGCATGTGATTAAAATTATGTTGATATCAGTTTAAGCTAGTTTGATAGGATTTTATATGTAATCTCCATGGTGTCCACAAATTTAATATCTATAGAATATACACAGAAGGAAATTAAATGTAAGTCAAGTCAGGGGACTTTCCTGGTGGTCCAGTGGTGAAGACTCAACGCTCCCAATGCAGGGGGCCTGGGCTCAGTCCCTGGTCAGGGAACTAGATCCCACTTGCCACACCTAACAGTTCGTATGCTGCAAAGAAGATCAAAGTTCCCCCATGCCACAACGAAGACCTGGCACAGCCAAAGAAATTAATTTTAAAAATGAGTCAGTACAAAGAGTAAGAACAAAGGACGTCAGTATGTGAGAAAATGTGGGACAGAAAAGCTATATGACATTACAGAAAACAAATTGGCAATTAAATGTCATTTCATATCAGTAATTTATATATATATATATATATATATATATATATATATATATATATATATATATATATATATATATATAGCTTAAACTCATCAGTTAAAAAACAAAGATGTCCCTAGTCTTTATCCGGCATCCGGGCCTGGAGGGGCTGCTCTGAAGACGGGCGAGCAGCATGGAGGCCCACGGCGAATCCCAGCCTGACACGAGTTGTTCGTCATTTTCCTGGGACGGCTCCGGGGTCTCGGTGTCCAGGGAGGTGCTGACGGCGGGCAGTGTCGGCCACGGAGGTATACGGGACAAGTTGGTCATCAACTCCAAGCCTAATTCCAGAAAGAATTCCACTCTTCAAAATGTTCGGAAAAAGAGGAGTCCCCTATTGGACCAAGTACAGAGCTTTCTCCCACAGATGGCTCAGGCAAACGAAAAGCTAAGGAAAGAAATGTCAGCTGTACCACCTGGTCATTTCAATATTGAAAATATTGACACTCTCGGAAAAGTTATGCAAATGGTTATGGCCTTGTTTGAGATGAATCAGTCTGATTCAAAAGAGGAGGACAGTTCAGAAGAGAATTCACAAGACAGTTCAGAGGACAGTTCAGAATTTGAGGATGAAGATGATAACACCTCTTCTGCAGGTGAAGTCACCATCGATACCATTAAGCTTCCTAATTCAGAAGATGGAAAAGGCAAAATAGAGGTTCTGGACCGTCCTGCCAGTGAAAAAAAAGAAAACAGGGACATAAACAATCTGAGAAACAGGTGATAGTTCCCGCTAATTCTCTGAAAAAGAATGTGGCTTGCTGGTTATTTTGCATTTTAGATACCTATGGTGCCTGTTTGCAAAAATGAATGTATTTTGCTTCTTGGAGAAACAAGCTAGCTTTTAAAGAGTTGGAAGAGATAGCATTTGGAGATCTTCTAAGAGCAGACTGTTTTTGATCTCATGCTAAAGAGGTTTAGTTTAGAAAGCTTAACTTTATGTATGGTGATGAGTGAATTTGTTGACATCCTCTTTCATCAACATAGACTTCAGAAATCTCAAACTTATTTTAAAGTAAAAATACAAGTTACCCGTTTGTTTTTGTTTTAAATTGGCCTCTTGGGGCTTCCCTGGTGGTGCAGTGGTTGAGAGTCCGCCTGCCAATGCAGGGGACACGGGTTCATGCCCCGGTCCAGGAGGATCCCATATGCATGGAGCGGCTGGGCCCGTAAGCCATGGCCGCTAAGCCTGCGCATCCAGAGCCTGTGATCCACAACGGGAGAGGCCACAGCAGTGAGAGGCCCGCGTACTGAAAAAGACAAAACAAAAAACAAACAAAAACTTATGTTGGGGTTTTTTTAAGGCTATTTTAAAGTCACATTTATTTGTTACCATTAAAATGGGTTCAGTGAGGGAGAATTTTTTTTAAACATCTTTATTGGAGTATAGTTTCTACATAATGTGTTGGTTTCTGCTCTGTAACAAAGTGAATCAGCTGTATGTATACGTGTGTGCCCATGTTCCCTCCCTCTTGCATCTCCCTTCCACCCTCCCTATCCCACCCTGAGGGAGAAATTTTTTACAAAGAAAAGAATTACTTATATTTAGATGCCCTCAGACATATCTACTTTAATTTAAAAAAAATCCTTTCCAGTTTCAGCTGGAAAACTGGTGCTCTGTGGTTTAATCACTGTCTGTAGCCTCTTAATGCATGTAAAATTTGCTGGTTGGAAAATTTTGTGTTTTTTTTGGTTTTCTTTTTCTCATAAAGGAATTTTTTGTTTGTTTCAGCTATTAACATTATTCTTTCCAGTTGCCCACAGTTTTGAAACCTATTCATTGTAGAGAATAGGGACATCCCAGGAAAATAGGTCACAGTACATAAAATGGTAGTAACAGGTTTTCCCTTTCAAACGGCAAAATGATCCTGCATTGGAGTTGCCTTTCTGCCACATTCTTGATCTTATTTAACTTGTTTGGGACCTCATCTGCCATGGGACTGGCTTTGCTCAGGATATAGACCTGAGAGTTTAAAGGACTGTCTCCAAGTGCATTGAGCTCATGAGACTTTGTTGCCTAATATTTTAGGGGTTTGTTTTAACTATTTTTTCCTACTCCTCTCATTAGCTTATAACGTCTTGTAAATACTCTGAAGATAATTCTCCAAGTTCCTTCTGGTATTTTTCATTGGGAATTGGAAATCGGCTGTGCACTCAAAGTATGCAGAGGTGAACAGATCTGGAAACGAGACTTCTCAGCTGCAAAGGGTATACTTTGTAGCACCAAACACAGCTGTGATGGATTATTGGTGTGAATATTTAAGGATTGTCTTCTACCAGATAATATTCATGCCCCATTGTGGGAAGAGTTGTATTTGTCTGGTTCACTCCTTAGCTTGGTGCATGGTACACAGTAGGCACCGAATGATGTCGATAAATGTATTTACCGGTATATTGAGGATGTACAGGGCATTTTAAGCCATGCTATCCATGCGGATATGAAAGTGTAACTTCACTGGAAATACAAAGCCAAGTAGAAATAGTCTGATGGTCAGTGAAAGAGACTCTTCAGTCTAGAATACATACTAGTGTGTAGAATTATATTTCTCTCCTGCCATGGCCTTCTCATATAATACAACTAGGTATTCTATACAGTTAAAGAAGTCAACTAAATTCAGTTCCTCTGGACATTCTTATGACATAGGAGGAAAAGGAAAAACAAAAATTTAATATGTGATAGGGATGTCGTTTTAAGTTAAGTGTAAAATGGTTGAATTATTTAATACACAGAGTCAGGGGTGGCTGTTTTTAAACCAATTTGGATACTAAGATAAATTATGTAGGTCTTAAAGATTTAAATATAAAGAAATAAAATAAGTTTCATACTAAAATATAGGTGAGTATTTAATAACATTAAAAAAAAAGATGGACAAGATAGACATAAAAAGGGTCCAACTATATGTTGTCTACAAGAGACTCACTTAGAAGTATGGACATTCATATGCTGAAGGTGAAAATATTGGAAGAGATATTGCATGAGAACACTAAGCAAAGAGAAGAGGAGTGGCTTTTCTGCTTCTGCAGCTGAGGCTGTGGCCCCTACTCTTCAGGGAGTAAACAGAGGCAGGGGCAGGGGCTGTGGCACCCCTCCCACCGTCTGCACCCTGAGCCAGGGAAGTCAGAGGGACTTGGTCCCCCTCCCGAGTTCCATTCTTCCTCCAATGAGAATGGTACTAATCAATAAGGACCAGGCTATAGAGCTGATTCACTTTGTTATAAAGCAGAAATTAACACACCAGTGTAAAGCAATTATACTCTATAAAGATGTTAAGAATAAAGAAAAATAAAGACCTGGGGAAAAGAGATGGTCCCCATGGAGAATGCCTATGTCCTAAGTTTATCTGCTGTCGGGTTGGCTTGAGAGAGGGCAGGAGTTACATGATGTGTTCTCTCCCTTCAAATCCATTAACTTTTTCTTTCTTGATGCACACACACACACACACACACACACACACACACACACAAAAGGAGTATAAAGCCCGTATATATAGAATGCTAAAGGGTTGGTCTATGAGCTTGGAAAGAGGGAAATAGAACACTTGAGGCCAACTGCAGCAATGTGTTTGTGTCTGTGCATGTGCATTACTAGGTGGAGGGTCCACAGTATCCATCAGATACTTAAGGGAGAACATATCTCCCAAGTGTTCTGGATTTTGTAAATTATCATAGGACAAGAGTCTTCAAGAAAAATCAGGTAGCTCTCTCACACACCACTCATTAAAGTAACAAATATTTATTGAGAGTCTCCAGGATTCCAGCATGTGGAATTTTCTGGAGACTTAAGAGGTGAAACGTAAAACATAACCACCTTCACCAAGTTTATAGCTCAGTGGAGGCAATAAGAATTAATATCTCACATTTTTTCTATTTAAGTATGACTCAGGGTTTAAGGTAATTTTTCTGCATTGTGTCCACAGTGTCCCAGGACTGGCGCCCTCCTCAAGCTCAGCACCTAGAACACAGATCTGATTGAGCTAAACTGGTGATGCACCTGCTTCCCAGCAAGGCTGTGGCCTCTAATGGCTGTCTCCTGCTCCTGTGTCCATGGCCTGATCAGGATATGGGAGACACTTAGGCTGATTCCTCAGTGCGTTGTGTACTTCCACAGCCGAGAACTTGCTGAGCAAGACATAACTTCTTTACTTTTGTGAACACATGGCCTCCAAAAGGCAGAAATATTTAGTGACAATGTACTGAGGACATAATTCCTTAGTCATTCCCTGACCTCCACTCTCTGTCACAGAGACATGCAAAACCACGGAATCAGGCTTATGGGTCATGACTTGGCTGTGTCAAGAAGTTCTAGGCCATGTGGGAAGACTCCTCTCTCCTCTGAGATTTCTGCTTCAACCAACGGGGAGCAGCTTCCCTTCAGGTCTGAACTGAAACCCTGTAAGTTCATATATTGAAGTCCAGACACTTGTACCTCAGAATGTGACTGTATTTGGGAATAGGGCCTTAGGAGAGATGATGAAGTTAAAATGGGTCACAAGGGTGAGCCCTAATCCAGAGCTGTGCCCCTATGAGAAGATTAGGACACAGCCATGCACACTCAGCTCATAGAGTTAAGTCCATCTGCAGATGCAGCAAGAATGCAGCCACCTGCGAGAAAGGCCTCAGAAGAAACTGAACCTGTAGACACCTTGATCTTGAACTCAAAGCCTCCAGAGCTGTGAGAAAATTAAGCCTCCCAGTCTGCACTATCTTGTTCTGGCAACCCTAGCAAAACCCTAATACAGCTTTATTTCTCCTCTATCCTCTTTCTTGCAAATAAAACATGAAAATAGCACCAAAAAACACAGTGTATAAAGTATTTGAAAGAAAAATGCAGGGGAGCCACTGCAGGGGCTGAGGAACTACACAGCCATTGATTCCCCTGGTTTTCTTTGTCTGCTACCAAAGTAAGGGAAAATAGTCAAAATCACCATGGAAGGCTTGAGTAGACATTTTAGAGAAGGCATAGCTCTCCCTGGTAACACAAACTTGACATGTACTCAGTTGGTAGAAATAGTAAATGCATTTTAATCCTTGGAGGTTTAAAAAATTCAATTTCTTGGATTTCTAGAGAGGTTGTAATCCATGTACATGGTTGAAGGTCCTGAAAATTGCATTACATTGTGCCCCGCACCGCCTTCCCTCTTTGCCCAGGAGCCCCTGCCCTCCACAGGTAGCCATGTATCTGGTTTCCCACGGCAAACTTCCAGAGTGTCTTTATGTGCATACAAGCAAATATGAATATACAATTCTCCTTGGCACCCTAATTAAAAAGACAAATAGTAGAACACGGGGCACGGTGTTGTTATAGCTTGCTTTTATTCATTTGACAGTATCTTGCAAATTATCCTCTATCAAGACATCGTTTCCTGCACGACAGTGCACGGAATGGATGATGTACTACAATGCACTTTGCCAATCCACGTTGGGATGCACGCTGATATTCAATAATCCGTTTATATTACAAACAATGCAGCAATGCATAATTCTGCTGCTAGCAAATGTGTAGGGTATGTTTCTAAAGGATTTATTACCTGGAGGGTTTTTAACGGCGAGCATTTGATAAGATACTCTGTTACTGACTCCTTCTGTGGAGACTAGCAATGAGCCTTTCTCTTTCTGTAAACTGCAACTTACCAGATCTGTCCCCCCACATATCTTTAAGAATGCTTTCCAGCCTCTTGTACCATTCAGAACACCTCCATAATCTGCTCAGCACCTCTCTTTATTCTCACACCCGTCACAGCCTTACCTGGCACATACCTGCTGTCTCCACCTTGCCCTCTGCCCATTGAGCAGGATTTAGAAATACTGAAAACCCCTCTTTGATCATCTCCAATTAATCGGCTACTGTGTGACTCAACTTTACTCAGTTTTATCACTAATTACAAACAATGGTAATTACAATACAGTTGAGTAACGACAATAGTAATTTTCGGTTCTGTAGATCTCAGAATTTCTCACTTCACCAGTGTCTACACTAGTGGATCTCAAAACAAATTCTCAAGTCACTGAAATTGTTTCTTGCCAGGACAACGCTGTGTGGTCATCTAGTCGTCCTTGCAGCAGCGGACGCCAGGTAACAACCAAATGGAGGAAAAACCACCGGGATAGATCTGGATGGCACGGAAGAGAAGGTGCGCCTCCATCCCTCCGAACTCATCCCCTCTGGCCCACCACAGGTCCCATTTCTCTCCCCGGCTTGTCTCCTCGTCCACACGCGCGTTCAGAGGCCATTCCGGTATGATATTCTCACGAGGAGCCTCTGACAACCGCGCCCACCCAGGACCGCGCATCACCTTGTGCCTCCTACGACCATCACCAGACGCCCCAAGCTCCTCCCCATTTCCCCATTTGTTAGGCTTCTCCAACCACCAAGACACAGGCGGAACCGTGGCTGCGCCTGGAGCGCCCTCCCCTCTCGCCTGTGAATGTCCTTGTTTTCACCTGTGGTGAGAGGACCTGGTCCACACAAGCGCTTCGGCGACGAGGCCAACAGAAGTGGGGACGCCGGGCGCTCCCCCGTAGACGCACCTCGGCCTGCAGGGGAATACCATCTGCGGAGCCCCATGACCGCTTCTTGCGGATTTCGGAGAAAGTAACCGCAGGGGAGGAGCTCCACCACGGCGACGGGACCGGGACGCACTGTTTTCCCAAGGCGGCCAAGAAGCAGCACCGGGCGTCCTATTGGATGGGGCGTGGCGGTCCCGTGGGAAGGAGAACGTGGAGGACGTGAAGGCCGTGGTCCCACTTCCAGTGCCTCCTCGTTATGCCATTCGGGCCCTACCCACTGCGGAGAAAAACATATTTGGGAATAAGGGCGAACACGATCAAGAAACAAGGACGGCGGAAACTTGGCGTCCACGTCCGTAGGAGACTTTGAACCACTCTCAGGCGACACTTGGAAAGCGGAAATACGACCACCGGGCCACACGGACGACTCCGGGGATAGATACTCTCTCTTGACCACATGCTTCAAAGTGGGCGTTTCACGCGCAAGAGACACAAGGGAGTGCCGGTCGAACCGAGCAGACCCACCATTCAACGACTTCTAGGGAGCACAGCGCCGGCCTCACATTATGCATGTCTGCCCGTCCAAACCCCGCGAGAGCAGCAAGCGCCCTTGCCCCGGAGACCGGGACACAAGCGCGCCAGCCAACAAGCACATCGGGCCCTCCAACGGCCTCAACGCACGTGCCCGGTGCGTTCCCCACGTACGGAGTGGGACGCTGGTGGACCGAAGTGGTAGAAAATGAACGCTTCTAAATTGACTCAGAAGGACGGACCATCAAGCCTCAGGCGCTCCGGAGGGCTCGCAAGAACATCTCCCTACACAACGCGGCGGGCGGCCCAGGTAGGGTCGAGTCCGCTCAGTTCCCGTGGCTGGAGGGGCACGGGCGGTTGCTGGTCGACCAAGCCAGGCAACCCTCACAACTCACTAAGGAGCGCGGCAACGATCACAGCCTCGTAAACCTACACACCCAATCTGCAGCGAACTCAGGAGGAGCCCATGCCCCGGGACCACCGGGACAGTCGCCACACGCATAGCCGGGCTCCCGGAACGCTGCCTCGCGCCCGGCGTCCGAATGTCAGCCCTCGCGAAGATCGCCGAAGCTCCGGAGACAAGGGACGATATAAAACCGGCCGCCAGGTGGCGCCCGACCACCGGCTCGAACGTCCCCGGGCCGGATCCCGAACGCCGAACGGCGAGGGTGCAGTGCCGCCGCCCAAACGCCCGAGCTCGTCTCGGGGAGTCCGCCTCGGAGCTAGCGCCCGGCTCGGCACGACACGGCGCGACCCCGGCAGCAGACGGGGGACGAGGAGCTGGGAGGATGGTGCCAGGAGGCTGCCGCGAAGGAGACGCGCTCTTCACGCTATTCCTGGGCCGCCGGCCGCTGTAAACAAGGAAAATTCTGCAGGGGGATGGACTGCGTGAACTGTAAGCTGAAACCATGAACGTACCAATAGAAAACACGGACGACATTTTATTCTGTAATTGCAGAGTGGAGATGTTACTAAAACATAAAAACCAGAGCCCAGAAGCCATAGAGGAAACGATTGATAACTTGACCACCTAATTGATCTTTACATATTCCACAAGAAAAGTCAAATGACAAGAAGTGGGTAGGTGGGAATATTTGTGCAAATACGTGTGTACTAAGAATATTGATCTCAGTATTACTTAAGAACAGAACATTTAGAAAACAGCCATTGAGAGGGACCAGGTAAGTAAATTTCAAGTACATTCAGACAATACAGTAATATCACTTTGTGGTTTGGTTTATTGATTTTTTTTTTTCAATGAGCTAGATGTATAGGTATTGACTTGGAAAAAATGATGACAAGCTGTTTAATGAAAATAGCGAGTTTATATATATCTTTTGAAAAGAGTAAATGGAAAAGTAGAAGATTGGAATAGGTAAAGCAACTTTGCAAAACAAGAGTAAATTCCTCCTTACAGCCTGGAGTCAAGAACCAGAACGATGAGTGTGTCAGAAACAAACATGAGCCACACTTCCTGCTTTTCTGCCCCCTCCTTCTGCAGTCCAGGGACAGGCAGCTGGCATCTCAACCCCTCAATGTCTCTCCTCCACCCACACCCAGAGCTACCTACAGGCGAGAAGAACTTTCACTCTGCAGGCCTGGCCTCCCTATGTCCTCAGCCTGTTTCCTCATATCAGGAACCCTCAGCAATTCACTTGGTTTGCCCAGTCGTCCATGCCGAGGGTTGCTGGCCCCAACCTACACCTGTGCAGCCTTTCTCTCCAAAACCTTTGAGCTGATTTCCCAAGGGAAGAACATTCCCCTAACATAGCAGGTATGAGCCAAGAGGACAACTGGAAGTTCGCGCCTGGATCCATCATACAAATTTTGTGTGCACTCAACTCCCAAAGACACAAGAGCAACGGAGGGTCCACTGTATTGTTAGCGCAACATGGCCATTGCTTTCTAAAAACACGCAGGCTCAATCAGCAAGTCCAGCTGTGGCACGAAGAAAAAAGAAACGCACACGCACACACACATATCGGCAGGTAATCCGTACTCCTGCCAGGTCTGAGAGTGGTGGGAGCAGAAAAGAGATCATTGTTGCCACTTCTTGGGTCCCCTGTGCTGACAAACCCTGGTGGCTGTATTGATGTTACTGGCGGGGAGTGAGGGCTTCGAGCTCCCTAATGTGTCATTTCCTGTCCAGTGCCCTACATTTCATTCTGTCTATCATACACTTTCTCCTCAATACACAGTTACAATTAAGAAAATAATAATCTGCATATGTTACATTCAATTTTCAAGTTTGAACAAAGGTGAAGAACACATAGGGAGGGACTTCCCTGGTGGCGCAGTGGTTGAGAGTCCACCTGTCAATGCAGGAAACATGGGTTTGATCTCTGTTCTGGGAGGATCCCACGTGCCGCGGAACGGCCAAGCCCGTGAGCCACAACTACTGAGCATGCGCGCCTGGAGCCCGTGCTCAGCAATAAGAGAAGACACGGCAATGAGGAATCTGTGCCCCTCAACGAAGAGTAGCCCCCGCTCACCACAACTAGAGAAAGCCCGTGTGCAGCAGTGAAGACCCAATGCAGCCAAAAATTAAATAAATGAATTAATAAATAAATTTATATTAAAAAAATCTTCCAACAAGCAAAAGTCAAGGACCAGCTTGCTTCACAGACAAATTCTATCAAATTCTATTCTATTCTATTCTATTGAATTCTATCGAATACTATTTAGAGGAGAGCTAACACCGATCTTTCTCAAACTCTTCCAAAAAATTGCAGAGGGAGAAAGACTCCCAAATTCACTGTATGAAGCCACCATCACCCTGATACCAAACAAAACCAGAAAAGATATCACAAAGAAAGAAAACTACAGGGCAATATCACTGATGAACATAGATGTAAAAATCCTCAACAAAATACTAGCATACAGAATCCAACAGCACGTTAAAAGGATCAGACACCATGATCAAGTGGGATTGGTCCCAGGGATTCTTCAATATACGCAAATAAAACAATCTGATACACCACATTAAGAAATTAAGGAATAAAAACCATACAATCATCTCAATCGATGCAGGAAAAGCTTTTGAAAAAATTCAACACTGATTTATGATAAAAACTCTCCAGGAAATGAGCATACAGGGAAGCTACCTCACCATAATAAAGGCCATATATGACAAACCCACCACAAGCCTCATACTCAATGGTGAAAAACTGAAAGCATTTCCACCAGGATCAGGAACAAGACAAGGATGTCCACTCTCACCACTCTTATTCAACATAGTTTTGGGAGTCCTAACTACGGCAATGAGAGAAGAAAAATAAATAAAATGAACCCAAATTGGAAAAGAAGAAGTAAAATTTTCACTATTTGCTTATAACATGATACTACACATAGAAAATCCTAAAGATGTCACCAGAAAACTACTAGAACTAATCATTGTATTTGGTATGGTTGCAGGATACAAAATTAATGCACAGAAATCTCTGGCAATCCTATACACCAACAACAAAAAATCAGAAAGAAAAATTCAGGAAACACTCCTATTTACCATTACAACAAAAAGAATAAAATACCTAGGAATAAACCTGCCTAAGAAGGTGAAAGACTTGTACTCAGAAAACTATAAAACACTGATGAAAGAAATCAAAGGTGACGTAAACAGATGGAGAAATATACCATATTCTTGGATTGGAAGAATCAATATTGTGAAAATGACTATACTACCCAAAGCAATGTACAGATTCAATGCGATCCCTATCAAAGTACCAATCGCATTCTTCACAGAATTAGAACAAAAAAAATTGCAATTCGTATAGAAAGAAAAAAGACCCCGAATAGCCAAAGCAATCTTGAGAAAGAAAAACAGAGCTGGAGGAATCATGCTCCCTGACCTCAAACTGTACCACAAAGCTACAATAACCAAAACAGAAATATAGATCCATGGTACAGGATGGTACAGATACCCACAAACTTATGGGCACCTAATTTATGACAAAGGAGGCAAGAACATACAATGGGGAAAAGACAACCTCTTCAATAATTGGTGCTGGGAAAACTAGATAGGCAAATGTAACAGAATGAAATTAGAATACTCCCTAACAACATACACAAAAATAAACTCCAAATGGTTTAAAGACTTAAAAATGTAAGACCAGACACTATAAAACACTTAGAGGAAAATATAGGAAAAACACTCTTTGACATAAACCACAGCAACATCTTTTTTGACCCACCTACTAGAGTTACAGAAATAAAAACAAAAATAAACAAATCGGATTTAATTAAACTTAAAACTTTTGCACAGCAAACGAAACCATAAACAAGACAAAAGGACAATCCGCAGAATGGGAGAAAATATTTGCAAATGAAGCAACAGACAAAGGGTTAGCCTCCAAAATATACAAACAGCTCATGGAGCTCAATATCAAAAAAGCAAACAATGCAATTAAAAAATGGGCAGAAGACCTAAATAGACATTTCACCAAGGAAGACATACAGATGGCCAAGAGGCAAATGAAAAGATGTTCAACATCACGAATTATTAGAGAAATGCAAATCAAAACTACAATGAGGTATCACCTCATGCCAATCAGAATGGCCGTTATCAAAAAAGCTAGAAACAATAAATTCTGGAAAGGGTGTGGTGAAAAGGGAACCCTCCCACACTGTTGGTGGGAATGTAAATTGATACAACCACTATGGAAAACAGTATGGAGGTCCCTTAAAAAAATAAAAAGAGAACTACCATATGACCCAGCAATCCCACTACTGGACATATACCCTGAGAAAACCATAATTCAAAAAGAGACATGCACCACAATGTTAATTGCAGCGATATTTACAATAGCCAGGACATGGAAGCAATCTAAATGTCCATCGACAGATGAACGGATAAGGAAGATGTGGCACATATATACAATGGAATATTACTCAGCCATAAAAAGAAACGAAATTGAGTTATTTGTAGTGAGGTGGATGGACATAGTCTGTCATACAGACTGAAGTAAGTCAGAGAGAGGAAAAAAAAATACCGTATGCTAACGCATATATATGGAATCTAAGAAAAACAAAAAAGGTACTGATGAACATAGTTCCAGGGCAGGAATAAATAGGTAGATATAGAGAATGGACTTGATGACACAGCGTGGGGGGCAAAGTGAACGTAGCATCGACGTATTTACACTACCGAATGTAAAACATTTGGCTGGTGGGATGCAGCAGCATAGCACACGGAGATCGGCTAGATGCTTTGTGATGACCTAGAGGGGTGGGATAGGGAGGATGGGAGGGAGCCTCAAGAGGGAGGGGAAATGGCGATATGTGTATGCATATGTCTGACTCGCTTTGTTGTGCAACAGAAACTAGCACAGTATTGCGAAGTAAGTATACTCTAATAAAGATGTATGTTTTTAAAAAAGATATGACTTTAAGAGTGATCACAGATTTAATTTTCCAGGTATACTGAAAAAAACCAGAGTGGTGAAATTGCACTAAGGATGACAATAGCAACGAACTTCATTTTTATTTTATCTGCACATTGCACAAGAACTTTTAACCCTGTACATCACTGCTTTTTAGAAGACAAATTTCTTTCATTATAGGATCCCTTTTTTTAATAAATAAATTTATTTATTTTATTTATATTTTTTAGAAAAGAATAATTTATTGATAGAAAACTATCAGGAGTTAATGAGTTCTAATTTACACTTGGGAGTAAAGCAAACTCTAAAAATGGTCACATTGATGAAGTAATGAATACATAATTTAATATGCTACTGAAAACTTAAGAAAAATAACCAAAGTCTAGAACTACATAATTTTCGGTTATTAAATACAAAAGCATTTTCATGCAACTTCCAGAGATTCTTGCATGTCGTATAACATTTCTTTCTTAAAAGTGCATTCTTGCATAATAGTAACAGAAACAAAATACATTTTTTATTATGTATTTATCAATACATTTCATTTCAAATTTGTCAATAATGTATATAGCTTAGAGCACATTTCAGGAAATGTCTATATGACAATACTGTGTTATTTGGGGTGTTTTGGATTCTCTAAAATTAAGCTAAGAGAAAATTAGGAGCTCAAAATAATGATTTAAATAGAGATCCTCTTGTACAGTATTCTTGAAAATGGTGCCCCATGGATGTTCAAATAAAATGGCAGATAAATGGAATTCTAAGGCACATGTGCAGCAGATTTTCTATTCTAATAAAAGCCATTATTGATTTTCAAAACTTTATTTTCGAATCCAAACAATTAATTTTAAAAAATACTTATTTCATGATAGAGTAAACAGGAAACCTGGCTCTTAGGAAAAGAAATCTAGCTTTACTCTTTCTAAATCTTGCAGTGCAACTTTACAGAAGTCCAGAATTTTAGACAGTATTTTTAATAACCCAGCCTTTCTGAAAATATACAGCCTAATCAAGGATCCAGAACTGACAATGTTTTCAATGTCAACTTTACTTTGTAAAGTGCCAACTTTTCTTTGTAAACTAGTAGCAAAATTTTGGAATTATACAATGGGTAAACCCTTATTTACATTTAATTTTTAATATCAGTAGTTTTATTTTGCAGGGTAATTTAATTTACTGTATTAAGAAGAAGAAGTCTATGAAAGTAAGGCCATAGTATTATTTACCTTTCAATCCTCATAACAGTTCAAATTCTGAAATATTGGAGGGTCTCAGAAAATAGTTGTTAATAAATGAAAATTTGATTAAGGAATGAATAAGGTGATTTAGATGATCTTTCTCCTGAATGACACATTTATGTGGTTGATTCCAGAGTCATATTTTCCCGTAGGATCAGATGGATGCTATAGTCTCTCCTGTGTGTTTGTGTGTGTATGCCTTAATTTTTATTTTTAGCACCAGTGGAAGTCCTACAACTTGCTATTTCCATTGAACAGTCCATCATCAACATCTTTCCAAGTCAACATCTTTACACCTATAGATTTACTTCATGTGAAAATATCAAAAACTAAATACAAATTAATAATATTGCATTGTGTAGACATACTAGAATTTCCTTACCTGATCCCTCTTAATGGCTATGTTTACTGAATGTTCCGTTTTTATATTAAATATTTCTGATATCAGTAATCTTATTACACATGTATTTGCACAAATGTTGCTCACACACCGGTTTCTTATCATTGGACTTTGCTTGTGGAATATGTAAAGATGAATTTGTGGTCAAGTTTATCATTCATTTCTTGGATGACTTTTGCACTTCTAAAAAACATGCAAAAAAAATGCTTTACAAGGACTCCATTTTGAAACCACAGAATAAAAATCATTCATACATGTTTTCTACGTGTACTTTCATGGTTTCAGTTTTAGAGTCCACGCAGCCCAAGTCCCCGCAAAATCCCTAAGTGCTCCCAGGAGCAGGGACCCGCCCTAGCGCTGTGGGCCGCTAGTACGCCCGCCCGGCCGGGAATCGCGTGGGGAGCGCTTCTCCGCGGCAGCCTCCCGGCGACCTCTTCCCAGTACCCCGCCCTCTTCTTCTGTGGCCGGGGTCGCTTCCCGCGGTACTGATACAGGATCTAGCGCCGAGACGGACGCCCCGGGACGAACTCGTGCATTTGGGAGGCCTGCGCTGTACCCTCGCCGGCCGGCAATCGGGATCCATGCCTCAGACTTTCCCGCCGCTTGTCGGGCGCCAAGTGGCGGCCGCTTTGAGACCGTCCCTTCCATCCGGAGCTTCAGTGCCCATTGCGAGGGCTGGGACTCAGCCGCCGTGCCCGAGTCAGAGTTCCGGGAGGCCGGCGACGCTGGCGGCGACTGTTCCGGTGGCGCCGGGACGTGGGCGGTTCATGTTGTCGCCGGAGATTGACCGAGCAGGTCTATACCTTCTGAGGCTGGCGCTGAGCTGTAGGGAGGTTTGGGTATACTGGATGGGTCGACCAGCACGCCGTGGTTCCCCTCGGGTAACGGGGACCACGGGCCTGTTTTGTGTGACCAGGAGAGTGTGTCCGTGCCTGGCGTCCTCCTCCGTGTGTCCCGTTGGTCGTACATTCTCATATTTTCCAACTCGCCTGGAGGTTGGGAGCAACACGGATGTACGAAGACATCACCAACCCTAACCCTAACCCTAACCCTAACCCTCCCTTTTTGACCTTCAATGAGCCTTTCTGCATGTATGTATTTGGGAAGGTTTCCTTGACTTCGAGAATGAGGAATATGTGCTCTTTTATCTCTTATCTGGGCAGGGCCCAGCCTCCTCTCTCACTCTTGATATTTTGGAGTATCTGTCCACAGGGGAGAAACTCCAGCTGTTCACCCTGGGACCCATCTATCCCCTGCCTCATAGGGATGGTGCAGGGGTTTAGACTACAGACTTCAATCCTAAAATCTGTTACATTGGAAGTGGCAGTTCCAGGACTCTGAAGAGCTACTCTGCTGGACCTCCAATGGCAGACCCTGGCCACTTTCATACAGTGCTTCACCACCCAGGCCCTCTCCTGGGCCATCATGCCCAGATCTCCGAGGCAGGTGGTGATGACGCACTTGGCCACACTGTTGAACTGGGTGACAGTGGCATGGATGGTTTGTGCCATGTGCTCATTTCCAAATGTGTTTTCTGGGACCAGATGGAGCCCAGGCACTGAGCGGGAACCACCTTCTTGAACACGTCCTGGGGAGCAGGGGGAACGTCGCATGGGTCTGACACACCCCGTCTTTGCATGCCCGGCAGGGTCATCACTGACAGTGGGAGCTCAGAAGTGGAGGATATAGCCAAGCCTGCCCATCTCCACTAACTGCCAGCTCCACAAGGCAGCTCAATTCTGCTCAACCCAAGGGAGCATCTTCAACCCACCACGGTCACCCTTCTGCTCTAATTCCTTGTTCAAATGCACATTGCTCTGTGCAGCTACAACCAGGGCCTTTGTCTGTTTCTGTCCCTTGAGGTTAAGGGCACTTCAGATGTGTAATAGGTGCTGAGGCTGCTGAGTCTCTGGGCAGATTGTGGGGTGACCCGGGTACCTGGCTGCACACAGTGAGTTCTCCTCCCCCAGGCAATGGACCAGGCTCTGCCTGATGTTCCCTCTGTTCTACCTCTTTTAATCTGCACAGCCACTGTGTGGGAAGTCCTCTCATTGTCCATCTCTACTGATCTCAGGTGGACAGTGAACTTGCCCAGGTTATGTGGTTGATAAGTGGTGGAGCTGGGGTACTGCACCCTGATCATAGGAGTCCAGGCCATGGAAAGGAAGGTGTGGGACCCCAGACCCACCATGAGCGCCCACCTACTCCACATGCCCATCGGAGCCAATGGTCTTGGTGCAGCTGTCTCTAGCACTGTGTTGACCCATCTTCTGACCCTTCAGCAAGAACCTTGGAGCTGGCACTAGAGCAGGATAAAGAGAAAGGTTCACCCACGTAACTGACTTTCCCTGTGCCTTTCCCCAAACAGAAACATCTACTGTCTTTAAAAGGAATACCCAGCCCCTAAACCCTAACGCAGAGAATCTTCCCTGCCCACAGTCCCTCTTACCCTCTGGCTTTGCCTCAGTGGACTCTAAAATCTCCTTATGGATCAGGAAAATGGGGCATGGTGTTTCATGTCTGAGGCAGGCAAACTGATCTGCATGTAGGCCAACTTTAGCCTAAAAAAGGGACAGAGCAGGGGCTGCCAGGTGAGCTGCAGGTACTAACACAACCAGGTGCCTAGGATGAGAGACAGAGCGTGGGGAGAGTCACGTGTGGAGCAGAGCCAGATGTCTGGCCTCACTCAATGCTGTGCACCCGAAGCACCCTCCTTTGGCTCTTGGACCCAGATGATGGCCTCAGCCCACTTCCAACCCCACTGTGGTTATCCTTGTACTGGAAGGCCTGAGCCCGACAGAGATTGTGTGAGTCTGGTCTTCTTACTGACACTCTTCTCTCCAAGGTCATGGGCACAGCATACTCCATCCTCCATGCACATGAGCATGAGAACTGAGCTTGAGAGAGATTTGTGAACATGTTGCTCACCTCACCTCCTCTTCTGGTCCCCAGTTATGGGTGCCAGAGAAGGTTGATGTAGGGAGGGCAGGTGGAGTGAGATGGGGCTATGGAGGGGATGAGTCTCTCAGGGACTAACCCAACCCCTCTGATTCCAGGGAGGCTGGGACCCTATCCACAGCTTTCTGACTCATTTGCTTCTTTGGGGTAAACCTCCAGACATAAGCATTCCTATGGGAACTGAAAGGTGTGTGAGCTCCAGTGTTCTGCCTGTCCTTGCCCAGCACAGCCTCCAGACTCCCACTCTGTGCTGAGGCCTAGCACAGTGGTATTTGGGTCGACAGAGGAGCCTGTGAGTCCAAGACCACTCAGAGTTTTAGCTGGTCCTGTGGTTCATATTTGTGTTGTAATATGGGAGGAGCACCCATATCCAGAGGCAGCCATGGGGGCATCACTTCTCATGCACTCTGGACATGACTACTTAAGATGTCTAGAGAGATGATCTGAAACTCAGTTTATAATTTAGCCCCAGGGATTGTGTTTGTTTTATTCTTTAAATTTAGTGTCTAGGAAAATGCCTGCATGTACTGGGTACTTAATCTGTATTGCTGAATGAGTGAATGCCAACCAGAACCATCCCAGGTATCTGGGTGGGCCTGGAGCTCCTCTGCCTGCTCCCAGAAATTCCTAATCTGTCCATACCAAGGACTAGGTCCAGAACAAGATGGATGCAAACACAAAGCTTCTTTGCAAATAGGAAATCAGGGTGATTTTCATGTGCTTTTCCAAACTCACAAAGACCACAGGCCGGTGCTGGATGAGGCAGAGAGTTTCTTCACTGGGGAGAGAGAAATATATATGTGAAGACACACAGCATGGCCAGCAGCCTTCTCTTCAGAGCCAGCCACCAGGCAAGCATCTACCATGACTTGCTACAGTAACACTAGGAGGTTCATACTTTTATCCACCTACTTGTGAGAAGAGCAAAGTGAAGCTCAGAGAGGTGCGGTGACATTCCAAAGACACACAGATAAAGGTGTGGCACTCCCCACCATGCTGTGGCTGGCGCAGCCGTCGCCTATGAAACTGATCATGCAGGACCTCATGGGCAGTAGTGAAGGCCTGATTGGAGCAGAGGAACAGCGTGGTGTAGGTGATGTTTCTACCTGGGAAAGCTGGTACCAGGGACTCTCTCTGATTCTTCCTTGTGCCTGTTTTGAGGGGCAGCATTATTCAGGCATCATCTGGGGACAGGGTTGTCTCTTTTCACACCATGTAGACAAGGAAGGACATATACACAATGGCAACACCATAAATCACCAGTAGGATCAGGATGTGGAGTTCAGACCAGAAACCAGTAGCATAGCAGGAACTGGTGCAAGAGGAGGACCTGAGTGCCCACCCCGAAAAAGGTTCTATGTTTAAAAGTACAATTTAAGTGGAAGGGGATAATAGACCGTTGACGCCTTCAAGACATTCTCTTGTCTGAGGAACACCAGCACCTCCCGGTTTTAAGTGCATCATCCCAGTTAGACATCAGTAAACACCACTGTAGACATGAGAAAATAGAGGGTTAGGAATTACAAACAAGTACTCAAGATCATGCAGGTCAACAAACAGGGAACTGCCCAAAGCATGGGCTGCATGACATTCCCTCTAAGCTGCCTGAGGCTTGGTCTGCTCTTCATGTGGAGCAGAAGGCCCTGGAAAACCACATTCCTCAGAGGACCCCAGGCACTTACCAGATTCATGTTTGGGTTCTAGGCCAACCCTGATCACCTGTAAGTCTTGGGGTTTGAGACTCCTCTGCACCTGTTCTCACTGAAGACCAGAATTTGATGTTGTTGGTGGCCTGCCCCTTGCCTAGAAACGTGGAAGAGTTGAACCCATTGACCAGCTCCTCAAAGATCTCTGGGTGGAACTCTGCAAAGACATTGTCTGGTAGCTGGGCCAGGAGTGATCAGGAGCCTATCTGAACATCGCCACAGGGAGAGTCCCAATGAGAATTTCTATTCCTCAGTTCAGGAACAGAGAGGCATCTGTCAAATCCCCCAGCCAGGGGGGAAAGCAGATGCAAGCTCTAGGGATCAGGTTTAACATGTGCGCAGATGACCTGGGTCTCAAGCGCTCACCTCTCATCCTGCCAGCCACGAACTGGGTTTGGGCATGAGAGACCCCCCACCCCCAGGCTGCCGACACTTGACAACCTGCTCCTGCCCTGGAAGGCCGTACCCCTCCTTCCCTGGCCCCGCCACCCCCTTCACACACAAACAATGCTGGGCTGCCCTCTTTTACCTTTCAGTACCTCCTGCCAAATGGCCAGAGGTATCGGTGATGAGGGCTGAGCAATGTCCACAGCGACAGAAAAGTCCCTCAGCCCAGAGCCTCTGAAAAGTGGGGAACAACAGAATAGATTGTTCTCTTGAGAGTCTCCAGTCGAGTGAGTTCTTGGGGCTCTTCCTATAATGTGGGTGTCTCGTTACCAGTGTTTAAGTTCTGTTGGGGACTCTCACCAAGGAAGTGAGGTCACTTATTCAAGATTTTATTATCTGGGATCCTCCCTTCCATCAAATCTACACAAATCCGCTTCTAGGCTGTTAACTGCCCCTCCCACACAATGTCATCCTCTTTTTTTGTACACGATGAGAGGACACAGCCCTGGCCACAGCTGTCTGGAAATGTAGCTAGGGTCCTAAATTTCAGAAGATAGAACTGAAATCAGTCCCTTTTCTCACCAGTTCTGTGTCCTGGAAAACACCCTGCTCCTCTCAGCTGTTCCTCAGTCTCCCAACCTGCACAATGGAGACCGGGCTAGAATGTCCTTTCTAGGAGCATCACCATGTGCATTGAGATAATATCTATAACATCTGTAGCTAGTGTCACGTGTGTCTAAGGCACAAAGGAGAGACTGGAAAATTACAAGAAGGGGTGGGACACAGCATAAAATAACTCAAAAGATGTCTGAGTTTCAGGAAGGTGATATTGGAACTGTCACTTCCCCTCTTAGCCTCACTTTTAGGTCAGCAGCATGAGGGTGTTGAAATTAATGGAAATTCACACATTGTCACCCTTTGGAGTAAAACTGTTCAGTTGTTTCCTGTTATAATTTGAATGAGACTCAAGTGACTCAAATTGGCCTGTGTGGTGGGCAGCCTCCACATGGCATCCAGTGACACCACCTTTCCTATACATACCTCTGTGTAACTAAGTGGTTAGCAAATACCCCAATCAGTAGATTTTAGCCGAAGTGATGGAATGTGATGCGTACGCTTTAATTTCAAAAATCGCTCACCTTCCTTTTATTCCCTCTCTAATTTTCCACTTCTCTCTCTCTTATCCCTGAATTGAGGAATCAAGCACAGATGTTTTGAGCTGTCAAATAAAGAGCCCCACAAAGGAGAGAATCGAGGCATTGCCCAAGTCAACACACAGAAAGAAACTCAAACTCCAAATCCAACCTGCATCCTGAACACTGTGAGTAAAGTTGGGACCAAATCCTCTGTCACTTGAGTCTCAGTTGAGGCTGCAGCCCCAGCCTGTGAGACACGTTGATGCAGAGGAGTCCATTATGCTGTGCCCTTATTTTTTACCCACAAAAATTGCGAGCTATTAAATGTATGTAATTTTAAGATGCAAGTTTGGGGTAAATGTTGTTAGAAAGAAACAGATACCTAACAGTCTAGCAGACCCCAGGATATGGCCCTGACTTCCTGACTCCCCCTAACCCCCGCAGTTTTTTCTCCAGTTCTACTCATCATTTTCTAACATCTCTGGTCCACTCACCTCTGCTCACAGGTGTCTGCAGCAGTGGTGACTTCTCCCTGACATGCTGCTCCCAGATATGTGAGGGTTGGTTCGCTGTTGTCATTCTGGTCCCCGTAACTGTCACTCCAGTGAGGCCTCTGAGACCCTCCTACCCAGGGACTCGCCAAACCTCCCTCAGAGCACAGTCTTTATTTCCAGTCTCACACTTGCTCTTTTCTTTCATATGTCTTGCTCCTGTACTTTTGCCCATCTCTGCTCCAGGCTGTGAGCTCCTGGAAACTAGGGAACTCTTGGTCATTTTGTGCCCCACACAAGGGCACCTGGCAGAGAAGGAGTGCATGGTGCATAGTTGCTGAAGGAATATGTGTGACTATCTTGGCGCCCTCCTCCCTTTTAAGCAGTTGGACTGTGGAGGTGAATGCCACTGACAAGAGTTTAAAGTTGTATGTGTAACGGGGGGACCACAAAGCCCTCTACGTGGCCCTCAGTGGGCATCAGTGATGCAAAAGCCTGTCTGCTCCTAGGTGACCAGCACTACAACTGTGGTCCTGGGCCTGCACACCCCTCAAAAACTGGTACCTTTATTTGGGTGTCCTCAACACAGAAGCTCTTCAGAGTCACAGGGGCATAGAGTAGAACATACAGGCTCCAGGGCAGTGCAGTGAAAGTGGCCCCAGAAGCTTCCTTTTCCCCACCGTTTTCTCCATCACTGTGGTGTCTCTTTGCTCGTCAGGGATGACTTCAGCCAAAACAATGATATCCCCCCATCCAAATGAGGACCACGAGGCACCAACTAAGACTGGTCTTCTTCCTAGAACCCTGTCTCTGGGTCTGAGGCTGTGCCCCCTTGTGCTCACAAGGCCTCGTTTCCCCAGCTAATCCCTCCTCTGAGGGACCTCCGTGAAGTGGAAAGCATTTTGCCAAACTCTCAGAACACAGTGGTCAGTGGTGGAGAACCAAGTTTCTCAGCAGTCTTTCCAAGCATGCAGAACACTTGCAATCCGCCACGGCAAGCACACAATTTGTAGAGAAAGAAAGCCCTTCTCCCCTGCAGCACTGTCTACACTGGGGAATGGGGTGTGTGCTCAGCCTGGGTCTAGAAGATCAGAATGGTGGACTGTAAGACCCCAGGCCCTGTCCGCTGGAGAACACGAGGGAGATGGCCCACGCCCAGGCAGGACTATGGGAACTTGGAGAATCCCCCTCATTCTTTCGACCTCTGGACACACTGCCAGGGGGGTGGACGCCCCTGTTCCATGGCAGAGCTCTCTCCAACATCTTCTTGCTCTCCTCAACACTTACATATTGTTTTCTCTTCCTTAACCACCCTCGCATCATCCCCAGCTGTTAACCCTATTTCTATTTGTACATACATGTGTCTGCATGGAGATGCGGAGAGAGTAATGGCCCAAACTGAGCCGAGTTGGCAGGAATTCACCAGGATCTTAAGGGCTCTTATTTCAAAACCAAACATGATGGGAGGGACTGAGTACTGGCTTAGGGAGCTGGATTCCTCACTTTTATTCCGGCCTCTGCTCACATATGGTGTCCTAGACAAGTCCCTGCCTCTTTCTGGGCTTCAGTTTTCAAATTATATAAAGAGGGTTTCGATGCAGAGTTACATAGGCACGTGCACAGCCAGAAAGTTTCTCAGGCTCCAGCAACAGTAGATGGGTGGTTGACGTGAGTGAGCTCAGGCAGGCACAGGTACACAGGCCTCCTAACACGGGCAGATGTAGGCGGACATGTAGCAGGAGTGACCAAGATACATGTCGATGTCCTAGCACAAGCAAGAGACAGGGCGCCTGTACCCCACCTCCCTGCACCAGCATGAACACTGGAAGAAGGGCTCTCCTCAAAGGTGAGCTCTGTTTGATGCCCCCACCTGCTGTGTCTAAAAGGTCCACATTCTCTGGAGCCCTAAGCACGAAGATCATTCACAGTGGAGTGGTTCCCAGCAAGTAAATTGGGGATGGAAGTGATATTTTCTTTGTAGAGGCTCAGGCCCTGGAGACACGCTCCCTGATTTGCCATACATTTTCCCTTTACAACTGAGTGGAATAAACCCAAGGAACATACCCGTAGTTGAAAGCACATGTTGTTGTTGGACAATCCACAAATCGAAGGTTGCTGGGTCCCTGAATCTCTTATTGGAAGAAAATCAACAAGCAGAATCATTTGCTATTTCAAAGCCTTTGTTGAGCTGTTATATGATGTGAGTGTAAGTTTATGAAAGGTTCAAACAACTGATATTTTCATGTATATCTGTTAAGCAGCTAATTTTAAAGTCTGTAACAAAAGTATGTTCTGAAGAAATTTTTTCAAGAAAAATTACTTTCCAAAGTCTGAAAACAGAAAATCCCACATGAAGTTCTGAAAGGATAAGTTTTAAAATGTAATTCATGAGTTTGTTTATTTAAGAAACTGATTATGAATTTTGTAAATAATTTTGGATATTAGAAATGTGTATCTTAAATACATTATCATTTTGTTTTCTGATATTTTATATTTAACGTATTTTACATTACTTTCTTGTGCATAAAATATAATTGAATAAAGGTGGTCATAAGCAGAATGTTTTTTTCTTGTTTCCTTAATTTTTGAGAGGATTTGCTAAATGAGGGAAAACACAGTTTGATTCCCTCCCTGACAAGCTCCAAGGTATGCCAGCTGTATTCCACTGCCTCAGATAGCTAACGGTTTCTTGGAATTAACTGTGGACTCCTATTCTCAAATGAGGAAAAGTCCATAGATTTTCTACTCCCATCTTCTGTTTCAGTTATTTGTGTTTGTGATCAACTCTGTATATTACTATAGAGAATTTTATTCCAAGCAGAGGAGCTGTCCTCTGTGTCTAACAGGTTGAAGATCCAGTGGAGAATCTGATGATGGAAATTGGTTGCTCTTTTCTAGGGACCTGAAATTGATGCTGTCATTGTAGCATAGAATAGAGGTTATTATCATTTTTGGGGGGATGACCTAAAACCCAGATAACATGGCTCCAAAGAGTGGGGCACATCCCAGGCAAAAGAGCTGGCATGGCTTGAACAGAGCATCACCAGTGCCATCAGCAGAGAGTCTGAGGCACTGAGATTTTGAGTAATTTAGCATCCTGGCTGGGAGGGGGCACATGTTCTCCAGTGAGTTCGAGCATCCTACACTTCCCCCAAGGGCCTGCAGGGGGGGCACGAAGCCACTATGTCACAGGCGATGGGGCGCATGCGCAACTGCACCCGGACTTGATGGGCGGTCTTCCCTGAGGACGGAGTGGAGATGCCATGGCGGTTGCGGGCCCGCGTGTGGGGCTGGCTGGTCTGCGGGAGGACGATGTTCCCCACCCGCGCCCCGGCCGGTGCAAAGGGGCTGTGCCCGTTCCTCGAGGTTCCGCGTCTTCCTTTCCGGCCGCCCCGCGCGGTGTATCCCCACCTTCTCAGGTAACGTTCGATGTCGCTTGTTGTCCCTCGGATCCGGTCTCCGAGGGGCCGGCGGCGTGGAGGCTGTTCCCGGCGGGGCGTCTGTTCCGGACGCGGGGCGGTTGGCGGGAGGAGCTCCGCCCAAGGCGAAGCGCGGGAAGCGCGTGCCCTCGTGGGCGGCGCGGCTGGGCCCCGGACCCTCGGGCCGCGGGGAAGGAGCTGGGGCGCGGGCGACCGGGAGAGTTCACCGTCGCGGACTGACTCTGCTGCGTTTCCTCAGACGCCCCCGGAAGGTTGTAAAAGTGTCCCCTTTTTTTAGCGGCCAAGAGAAATGTTTCCGCCCCTTGTCCTCAACCGCACGGAATTATCCACTTATTCCTTTGTTCAAAGACCTTAACTAACAGACTATACACGCATGATGTGCAGGTAACGTGGATCTAGTTTAAAACGTATTGAAAGAGTAAAAAAACAGGGCTTCCCTGGTGGCGCGGTGGTTGAGAGTCCGCCTGCCGACGCAGGGGACACGGGTTCGTGCCCCGGTCCGGGAAGATCCCACATGCCGCCGAGCGGCTGGGCCCGTGAGCCATGGGCCTGAGCCTGCGCGTCCGGAACCTGTGCTCCGCAACGGGAGAGGCCACAACAGTGAGAGGCCCGCGTACCGCAAAATAAAAATTAAAAAAAGAGTAAAAAAAACAGTGTAGTAAAACACACTATGTTAAGTTTTATACTTTAAACATGTCAGAATCAGAATTTATTGTATTTTACTTTTCCATCTTAAAAGAATAAAATTATTTGGAGCGTATTGTCAGCTATGGATCGGCACTTGCCTTCTACCTCGACAAGGATTAAATCAGGTGCTGGTGCAGCTGTTGCAGCCGCTGACCTTCAACACCCCCTGAAAGGAGTTCAGGGTGGAGAGCGGAAATAACGTGCTCTGTGCTCGGGGAAAGCTGGCAGGACAGCTCTTCAGAGAGTTAGATACTTTCAGGAGCTGATTTTATGAGCCCAGTTCTTGTATCTCCTCGTGTCTAGAGAAGCACTGAAATCCTTCATGGTGACGTCACTAGCCGGAGCCTGCATGGGACGAGCAGAAACCTTCTGCAAAAATTATATGTGCTCGATTGCGTGTACTCCCCCTTCACCAAAATTACATATATACTGGCCTTCCCCCTGCCTCTTTGGAACAGTTTCTTGGAGCCATCTGAGATTCTGTCTCCCAGGATATAGTCTTTATTTTGCCCCCAATAAAACTTAACTCACAAGTTTCATGTTGTGCTATTTTCTTTACGTCACCAATATTTATTATTTATTTATTTTTACAAATAATTCTTTTTTAAATTTATTTAACTTATTATATTTTTGAGTGCATTGGGTCTTCGTTGTTGCATGGGCTTTCTCTAGTTGTGGCGAGCGGGGGCCACTCTTTGTTGTGGCGCGTGGCTTCTCATTGCGGTGGCTTCTCTTGTTGCAGAGCACGGACTCTAGGTGCGTGGGCTTCAATAGTTGTGGCTCGCAGGCTTAGAGTGCAGGTTCAGTAGTTGTGGCTCACGGACATAGTTGTTCCGCTGTATGTAGGATCTACCCTGACCCGGGCTCAAACCCGTGTCCTCTGCATTGGGGGGTGGATTCTTAACCACTGCACCACCAGGGAAGCCCCACAATGAGCAATATTTAAGATGTAGTTTTTAAGTAGTTTTCAAGTCAAAATATTGTTGTGTTTGTAATTTTCTCATAATACAGTGACAGTCTTAAATATTTATACACATAAGCTCATTGAAAAATCTTCTGCAATATTCCAATGTGACTAGTATTATTAAAAGTCATAATATTCATGTCAATACCAAATTTTTATAAGAATGTAATTTAAAAAATCGTGAATCACTTTTAGAATTTCCAGGCACAGTGACGATTTTTAAAATACCAACCATTGCATACTTCATAAGACCATTTAAGATGAAATATATTAAAACTTAAAACTTCAACAGAATACTTAAAAGCTAAGACAGGGGCTGCTTTTTGGAAATTAAATACATTCATAGCAAATAAATTTTCTGCTAATAGAGAATATGAAGGTTTTTAGCTTAATGTTGTATAGCTCCATTCAAAAGGTGAAATTAGGATATCTATAATCTTATTTATTTTCAGCCTCTTTCCCATAAGAATTGATATTTCTATCTGTAGAATCTTCGTAGCTTATTCATTTACTTTTTATTTTGGTTTATTTTCTACAACAGAAAGAGTATTCCTATGTCTTGTTAAAGTTTTTATTCTCCTAACCTAGTTCAAGGTTACTTTCTGACATTGGTTGTAAACAAGGGGAGAGGCCTTATAATAAGCATGCGATTTTTCCTATAGTCAAGATGTTTTTCTTGGACGACTTTCTTTACAATTTCCACTTTGCTCACAATATTATCCCATTGTGAAAACTGCATAAAAATTTGTAATCTATTTATACCTAGATGCTTCTTATTTCACCACAGTGCATTTGTTAATATGATTTTACATTCAATATTAATATAACATAGTTGATTTTATTCATATATGCTAACATGGTTTATATAGCTGCACACATATATGAATATTTGCTACATGCCATTCATTTGCATAGAATGATAGCTGATTGTATCTGATCTTTCTGACTGACAGTTGGATAGACTTATGTGTGTTTAAAATACTACTTAGAACAGACATTAAAATATCACATCGTCTCGTTATACAGCATTCTAAAGGTCATATGTTAAATTGTGGGAGCAGAAATTTTGTCCATTAAGGTTAAGAAATGAGCAGGTCACAATTTTGGCATCGTCACGCTCAGTGGAGGAACATGGCTTCTACGTCTTCGTACATGTGCCACAGTTACACCTGTATAATATCTGTGAGCATGAGCATTTTTATGTCAACATTATCTTTTCCCAATATACTCGTAATTAGCTGAGGTATATCATATCTAGTTTTTCCTTTTACTTCAGTACAATCAATAAAGCTTTCTTTTGCAGTGATGGCATTTTTTCTTTTTTAACATGAAGGTACATTGTCATCTGACATATTTGTACATGGTGGGCTACTGCTCTTGTACAAAGCAAAGTACTTTCATTTCATATTTTCATCTGTATTCCAGATCTAATCTGATTTCTTAGGAGCATTAGGTACTTTTTTAAACTGTATTAAACACATAAGAACAGATCACTTTTTATCTTTACCTACCTCATGAGCTAAATGGATATAGACATTACAATAACATGTAAGTCTGACAAAATTGGGAAGCATTCCAGGGTTTGAGCTTCAAGTAATGTTATGTAATCTTCTAAGAGGCAATTTATTTCTGGCACATTATATGGCAACATCTACAATCACTTGCAAGTTTGTGTGCCATTTGGGCTTTCTGATATTGTCACTTTCAGCTATCCCCTAGGAACGGAGTTTGAATTTTTTTTTTTCTTTTTGCGGTACGCGGGCCTCCCACTGCTGTGGCCTCTCCCGTTGCGGAGCACAGCCTCCGGAAGAGCATGCTCAGCGGCCATGGCTCTCGGGTCCAGCCGCTCCGTGGCATGTAGGATCCTCGCGGACCGGGGCACGAACACGTGTCCCCTGCACCGGCAGGCAGACTCCCAATCACTGCGCCACAAGGGAAGCCCTGAATATTTTAAAAAACACTTCTGATTAGAAAATATCAGGATGAAACAGTGAATTTTTGTGGTCACAACTCAGTTCTCATTATTCTAATGTAATATTTGAGTTGGCACATAATTTGATTTTGTTCCATTAGTATGAAATGTAAGCATGGAAACAAAATTTTTTAAAAGCATTCTTGGAATAAATGAACCAGTCACAATGAATTATTAGTTATTTTATTTTTATTTTATAAATGGGCTGTTTGAATATGTTCAGCCATGAAATGACATGTAGACTCACTTCTGAGTCCTGACAGACATCTCTGGTGAGTGACTTCTTAGAAAGTGACTCAGGATACAGCCATACCAGTAAAATGACTGCAGCCAAAAGAAAAAAAACAAAAACTCCCAAATAACATAATATATAATAAATGATTATACACATGTGCATTCTTAATTTAACATAAAATATGTAAAATTGGTGTTATTGGAAATTTTCTACTATCCTGGGTAATTTACTTCTCTCTGTTATAAATTCTATTTAACAAGATGAAACAGTACAACTAGGTGACAGGGGAAATTAATAGTAATTACTGGTAGGACAGTTTAAAAATAATATGTGTTAGAAAAAAATAAAAATTTGTTTAATACATTTTCATTTTAAAATTGTTTCAGATTTATAGAAAATTTGCAAGAATAGTGCAGGATTTCACAACTAGCCCAGACTCAGTTTCCTCTCTTATTACAGTTTCATGTCATTAGGGTACATTTTTACAGTTAATGAACTAGTGTTGACACCTGATTATTAACTATAACCCACACTTTTTTCAAATTTTCGTAGACTTACCTTTTTCTCTTCTAGGATTGCATTCAGGATATCTCACCCTCATTCCATTTAGCTGCTATTTCTCTTTAGGACACTGTTAGTTGTTATAGTTTCTGAGACATTTCTTGTTTTTGATGACCTTGACAGTCTCGAATTGGGATTTACCTGTTGTTTCCCTCGTGATTAGCCTGGGGTTATGTGTTTCACTTCATATCAAGGGCACATGCTCTGCAGATGACTTACTACTGTTGATGTTGCCCTTGATCACCTGGCTGAGGTGGAGTTTGTCAAGTTCCTCACTGTAACATCAAACTTTTCTCCCTTCCATTCGGTGTGTACCGTTTGGAAGGATGTCACTGCGTGCAGGACACAATTAGGGAGTTGGGAAGTTATGCTCCACCTTTCTGATAGTTAAACATCTATCTCTATTATTTGGGATTTTGCCTGAGCGATTCCTACACTCCCATATTTATGTATCTGTTTTTTCCAGAAATAATAGCCAGTAAGTTTATGAAATGATGCTCCATCTCAGAAGGATCAGAGAGATGCTGGGTCCAAACACCTGTGCCTTGAATACTGTCCAGCACATAGTCTTGCTCAGTAAATACCTGTGAATAAGACTTAAAAGATATGAGGGAGGGCATACATAGTGTGCATAGGTGGCAAAAGCAGATTCCAGGCAGAGGGGAGAGCAAGGTAAAATGCTGTAAAGAAGGAACATGGCTGGCTTGTTTGAGGAAAGTTGGGAATGCTGGGTGGTTGAAGTTAAGTGAGCAAGGGATAGAGCCCTTGGTGTTGTCAACAGATTGTCGGCCATTTAAAGAGCATTGGCTTTTACTCTGTGTGAAATAAAGGACCAGTGAATGGTTGTAAGCAGAGGAGGGCTATCATCTGACTTCCTCTGGCTGCTGTCCTACCAACTGACTGAAGGGGCAAAAGCAGAATTGGGGCGCCAATTAGGAGACTGCTGTAGTAACCAAGGTGGGAGCTCAGGCACGTTGTTAGCCCTGGTGATGGAGACCAGTTGTCAGATATTCGTTGTGGTTTTGCAGGTACAACTGGGGCCAGCCACATGGATATGACGCAAGGTTCTTCACTCAGAAACGCCCGTGCTTTGTTTCATGCTCTTGTGTCCATCTTGAAATTCTTATTTTTTTTTCTCCTCTAGACTTATTGAGACATAATTGATATACAGCACTGTGTAAGTTTAAGATGTACATTGTGGTGATTTGATACATATATATAATGTGAAATGATTACCGCAATAAGGATTCTTCCATAAACTCACATCATTAACTTTTTTGTGTGGTAAAATTTTTGAGATCTACTCCCTTAGCAACTTTCAAATATATAATACAGCGTTGTTAGCTATGGCCACCATAATGTATGTTAAAGTTCCCAGAACTTACTCACCTTAAAAGTGGAAGTTTATACTCTTTGATGCAACGTATGATTTGCAGATATTCTCTCCTAATCTGTATGTAGACTTATATATATATATATATATATATATATATATATATATATATATATATATATATATAAAGCTTTTTAGTTTGATATAATCCCATCTGTTGGTTTTTACTTTTCTGGCTTATGCTTTTGGGATCATATGCCCAAACCAGTGTTAAGTAGATTCTTCTTTATGTTTTCTTTTGGAGTTTTATAGTATCTGGTCTTATGTTTCAGTCTTCAAATTAATATTTGTGAGTGGTATAAGATAGGTGTCCAGTTTCATTTTTCTGTATGTGGTTTTCCAGTTTTCCCAACAGAATTTGGTGAAGACACTATCCTTTCCCCATTCAAAATTGCATTAAAACGAATAAATGTTTAGAAATAAACTTAACAAAGGAAATGAAAAATTTGTCCTTTGAAAACTACAAGACTTTGATCAAAAAAAATTGAAGAAGACAAAACAAGTGGGAAGATATACAGTACTGTGTTCTGTGATCAGAAGAATTATTGTTGTTAAAATGTCCATACTACCCAAAGACATCTATAGGTTCAATGCAATCTCTATCAGAATTCCAACAGCATCGTTTACAGATATAGAGAAATCAATTTTAAAATTTTGTACGTGACCACAGGAGACCGCAAATAACCAGAGCAATCCTGAGAAAGAACAAATTGGGAGTCATCACACTTCCTGATTTAAAATTATATTACAGGGGCTTCCCTGGTGCTGCAGTGGTTAGGAATCCGCCTGCCAATACAGGGGACACAATTTCAAGCCCTGGTCTGGGAGGATCCCACATACCACGGAGCAACTAAGCCAGTGCACCACAATTACTGAGACTGTGCTCTAGACACCATGAACCACAACTACTTAACCCATGTGCCACAACTACTGAAGCCCGCGTGCCTAGACCCCATGCTCTGCAACAAGAGAAGTCACCACAATGAGAAGCCCATACACCACACTGAAGAGTAGTCCCCACTCGCTGAAACTAGAGAAAGCCCGCGCGCAACAGCAAAGACCCAGCACAACCAAAAATAAGTGAATAAATAAGTAAATTTATTTTAAACAAAAAGAAACAATATTAAAATCCTGTAGTTACACGACACTATGATATTGGCACTAAAATACACACATAGACTAAAGGAACAGATTAGAGAGCCCAGAAGTAAACCCCAGTGTATAAGTTACTAATATTTGAGATGGGAATAAAGCACACCCACTGGGCAGGATAGTCTCTTCAACAAATGGTACTGGAACAACTGGATACTACTTATAATTTTGGGGGGAACCTCCATACTGTTTTTCATAGTGGCTGTATTAATTTACATCTCTACCAACAATGCACAAGGATTTTCTTTTCTCCATGTTCTTTCAAACACTTGTAATCTCTTGTGTTTTGACTGTAGCCATTCTAAAAGGAGTGAGATGATCTCGTGATTTTGATTTTCATTTCCCTGATGATTAAAGACATTGAACACTTTTTCATATATCTGTTGGACATTTGTATGTCTTCTTTGGAAAATATATCTATTCAGATCCTTTCTCCATTTTTAACCAGTTGTTTTTTGTTTTGTTTTGCTTTTGTGTGTGGTTTTATTTTTTTCTGAACAGAAGGTTTTTTAGGTTTTCTTAGTCCCATTTTATTTTTGCTTTTGCTTTGTTGCCTGTCCTTTGGGGTCATAACCAGAAAATCACTATTCCCAAGACCAAGGTCAAGGAGATTTTCCCCCAGGAATTTTTTAGGTGTTTCATGGTTTCAAGTCATACATGTTTGTCTTTAATCTCTTTTGAGTTAATTTTTGTGAGTAGTGTGAGATAGGGGTCCAATGGAATTCTTTTACATTCATTAGACTGTACCAGTTTACATTTCCACCAAATATACACACAAGTTGCCTTTTCTTCACATTCTCACAAACATTTGTTTTTTCTTCTCATTTTTATAATAGCCATTCTAACAGGTGTGAGCTGATGTATCATTGTGGTTTTGATGATTATTGATGTTGAGCATATGTTCATGTACCTGTTGGCCATCTGTATGTCTTTTTTGGGGAAAAATGTCTTTTCAAGTCCTTTAGCCCATTTTTTATTTAATTTTTGACTGCTATTATTTTATGTTACTTCTTATATATTTTGAATATTAGCACCTTATCAAAAAAATGTTTGCACATATGTTCTCCAGTTCTGTAGATGCTTTTTAGTTTGCTGATTGTTCATTTTGCTATGCAAAGTTTTTCGTTTGTTTGTTTGCTGTTCCACTTTTTTTTTTTTTTTTTTTTGCTTTTGTGGCTCCCATATTTGGTATTATATCCGAAAAATATTTGCCAAAACTATATTGAGGAACTTGTTCTTTATGCTTTCTTCAAGTAGTTTTACAGCTTTAGGTCTTATATTTAAGCCTTCAGTCCACTTTGAGTTAATTTTTGTGAGTGGCACAGGAAAGGGGTCCAATTGTATTCTTCTGTAGGTTGTTATCCAGTTTTTTTTCAGCACCATTTATCGAAGAGACTGTATTTCCCCTACTGCAGCTCCTTGGCTCCCTTGTCAAATATTTGTTAACAGTAAATGACTGGTTTTATTTCAGTGCTCTTGATTCTGTTTCATTGGATTAAGTCTCTATTTTTTGCCAGAATCTATTGTTTTGATTACTATAGCTTTGTAATAAAGTTTGAAGTTAGGAATTGTGATGCCATTAGATTTGTGCTTCTTTGACCATGTTGATTTGGCTATTAGTGGTGTTTTGTGGTTCCATACAAATTTTAGGGTTGTTTTCTCTTTCTGTGAAAAAATCATTGGAATATTGATAGAGATTGCACTGAATGTATAGACAGCTTTGGGTAGTATAGATATTTTTACAATATTCTTCTGTTTCATAACCATGGAAGTGTTCTTCATTTATTTGTATCTTCAGTTTTTTCACCAGTGTTTTGTCATTTTCAGTGTATGGATATTTTACCTACTTGGTTTAATTTATTCCTAAATGTTTTATTTATTTCTGATGCCATTTTAAATACGATTGCTTTTTACATTTCTTTTTCAAATTGTTGTTAGTATATAGAAGTACAATTGCTCTTCACATGTTGATTTTGTATCTTGCAACTTGACTGAATTTGTCTATAATTAGTAATACATTTTTTTGGAATCTTTGGGATTTTCTCCATATAAGATTATATTAAATGCAAACAGAAATAGCTTTACTTCATCCTTTTCAATTTGTAATTCTTTTATTTAGTTTTCTTGCCTAACCGCTCTGGCTATGACTTCCAGTATTATGCTGAAAAGGAGTGGTGAGAGTGCACAAAACTTATTTTGTTTATATTTTTAGCAGAAAAGCTTTCACCATTGATTTTAATGTCTGCTGTGAATTTGTTCAATATGACTTTTATTGTGTTGAGGTACATTCTACGTATAGCAATTTGTTAAGTATTTTTTATCATGGAAAGTTCTTTAATTATTTCACATTCTCTTTCTGTATCTATTGAGATAACCATATGATTTTCATATTTCATTCTCTTAATGTGGTGCATCACATGTTTGAATTACATAGGTTGAATTACCCTTGCATTCTAGGGATAAATTCCACTTGATCATGGTGTATGATCCTTTCAATATACTGTTGAATTTTGTTTGCTAGTATTTCACTGAGAATTTTTGCATCTATATTAGTAATACTTGACAGTTGTTTGTTTTTTTCTTGTAATGTTCTTATCTAGCTTTGGTATCAGGATAATGCTGGACTCATCAAATGAGTTTGGGAATGTACCTCAAAGTTTTTTTAGAAAACTTTGACATGGAGTTGTTTTAATTCTATTTAAATATTTGGTTGAATTTCCCAATGGAAATTGGAAAATTTCCATCTGGTCCTAGTCTGTTGTTTTTTGTTTGTTTGTTTGTTTTTTGTAAATCTTTTATTACTGATACAATCTTTTCACTCATCATTGGTCTGTTTGGTTTGTCTATTTCCTCATGATTCAGTTTTGGTATTTTTTATGTTGCTAGGAATTCATTTCTTCTAAGGTATCAAACTTGATGGTATATATGTGTTGATGGTCACCTCTCATGAGCTGTTGTATTTTTGTTGCATCAGTTGTAATGTCTCCTTTTTCATTTCTGATTTTATTTGAGTATTCTCTTTTATTCTTCATTAGTATAGCTGAAAGGTTAATTTTGTTTTCATTTCAAAAACCACCTCTTGCATTGATGTTTTCTATTGTTTGCATGGTCTCTGTTTTATTTCTGTTCTCTTATCTCTTATTTCATTGCTCTGCTACTTGTGAGCTTAGTGGTTTTTCCTTTGTTTGTTAGTCCCGTGAGAAGTAAGATTGTTTACTTGTGATCTTTCTTTTTTCTTATTGTAGGCATTTGTTTCAATAAACTCTCTTATTACTGTTTTTCTTGCAGCCCATAAGTTTTAGCAAGTTGTGTTTCAATTTCCTTTTAAGATTGTTTTTAAATTTCAAAGACATTATTGTAAAGGTGTTGTAATTTTCCCCCCAGTTTTATTGAGATATAATTGAACACAGTACTATTTAAGTTGAAAATGCACATTATAATGATTTCACTTCCATATATTGTGAAATTGTTATTGCAGTAAGATTAGTTAACATACATCGTCTTATATAGATGCAAGAAAAGAAAAATAAGGAAAATATATTTTCCTGTGATGAGAACTCTTAAGATCTACTTGCTTAACAGCTTTCAAATATACCATATCGCAGTGTTAACTCTATTCATCATGTTGTATATAATATTCTCAATACTTATTTATCCTATAGCTGCAAGTTGGTACTTTTGGACTTCATCAAATTCTGCCTCTTCTCACCTCCCTCCTCTGGTAACCAAAAATCTGACCTTTTTCTATGAGTTGTGTTTGTGTGTGTGTGTGTGTGTTTTTCACATATAAGCTTGGTCTGACTTCTCTCACTTAGTGTAACGCCCTCAAGGTCCATCCATATTGTCACCAATGGCAAGATTTCCTTCTTTCTTATGGCTGAATGTTACTCCATTTTCTAAATATATCACAAGGTTTATATCCACTCATCTGTTGATAGACACACGTTTGTTTCCATGTCTTGGCTATTGTAAACACTTTTGCTATGAACATGGAAGTGCAGATATCTCTTCAACATAGTGTTTTTAATTCTTTCAATATATTTCTATAGATGAAAATGCTGGACCATATGGTAGTCGTATTAAATTTTGAGGGCCTTCTCTAGTGTTTTCCATAGAGGCTGAACCAATTCATAAGACAAGCAAAAGCACAAAAATCATCCCTTTTCTCCACATCTTTGCTAGCATTTGCTAGCAGATATCTTGTCTCTTTGATGAATTCCATTCTAACAATCCTGAGGTGATATCTCATTGTGGTTTAGATTTAATTTCCCTGATGTGTAATGACGTTGAACACATTTTCATGTATTTGTTGTACATTCACATATCTTCTTTGAAAAAATGTCCGTTGGAGTCTTTGCAACAGGTTTTAATTGGCTTAATTTATTTTGTGTTACTGAGTTCTATGATGTATTTTGGATATCAACCCCTTATTTGGTGTAAGGTTTGCAAATATTATTTTTGATTACATAGGCTCTTTTCGTTATTTATTTATTTTATCTTGTTGTGTAGCAGATTTTTAGTTTGATATTGTTCCACGTGTTAGTTTTTTTAATTGTTGCTTGTGCTTAAGGTATCATCAAAAATAATATTAAAGACCTGTGTTAAAAAGATTTTTACTGTTTTCCTCCAGGAAGAAAAGCCTCCCGTCTTACAGTTGTCTTTACCTTATCTTATTTCTATTTAATTGTCATGAGTGGTGTTAGACAGGAGTCTAGTTTTATTCTTTTGCATATAACTATGCAGTTTTCCAAGCACTGTTTAATGAAGAGATTATCTCTGCACCGAATGTTCCTGACTGTCTTATCAAATATTAGTTGACCTTATATGCATGGGTTTATATCTGGATTCTCAGTTCTATTCCATTGTTGTGTATGCCTTTCTACATGACAGTACCATACTACTTACATTACTATAGCTTTATAATACAGTTTGATATCATGGAATGTGATACCTCCAGGTTTGCTGTTCTTTCTCATAGTCACATTGCATATACAAGTTCTTTTGTGATTCCTCATACATTTCTCTGTTGTTTTATTCTACTTTAAAAAATGCCATTGGATTTTGATAGGAATTGCATTATATCCATAGATGGCTTTGGGTGGTGTGGACATTTTAAAAATATTAATTCTTCCAATCCTGAACAAGGGATAACTTTACGTTTATTTCTGTCTTTTCCAAATTTTTTCATCAGTGTATTGTAGCTTGTATTGTAGATATCTTTCATCTCCTTAGATAAATTTATTCCTTATTATTTTATTAGTTTGGATGCTCTTATAAATAGAATGGTTTTCTTTTTTCAGATCATTGTTAGTATATAGAAATATGACTGATTTTTGCATTTTAAGTTTTTATTCTGCAACTTTACTCATTATGTTGATTAGTTTTAACAGGTTTTTGGTGAAGTTTTTCAGAGTTTCTATATATAAAATCATGTTATCTTAAAATAGACACATTTTTACCCCTTAATTTCCAGTTCTGATGCCTTTTATTTCTCTTCTTTGACTGATTGCCCTGGCTAGGACTTCCATTTCTATGCTGAATGAGTGGTGACAGTGGACTCCCTTGTCTCGTTTCTGATATTAGAGAAAAAGTTTCACATTTTCACTCTTGAGTGTGCTTTGAACTGTGACCTTGTCATATTTGGCCTTTTAAAAAAATTATTTACTTTTGGCTGCATTGGGTCTTTGTTGCTGCATGCGGGCTTTCTCTAGTTGCAGTAGGTGGTGGCTACTCTTCGTTGTGCTGCGTGGGCTTCTCATTGCAGTGGCTTCTCTTGTTGCAGAGCATGCACTCTAGGCATGTGGGCTTCAGTAGTTGTGGCACACAGGCTCAGTAGTTGTGGCTCACGGGCTCTAGAGCGCAGGCTTAGTAGTTGTGGTGCACGGGCTTAGTTGCTCCTTAGCATGTGGAATCTCCCCGGACCAGGGCTTGAACCCATGTCCCCTGTATTGGCTGGCAGATTCCTAACCACTGCGCCACCAGGGAAGTCCCGATATTTAGCCTTTATTATGTTGAGTTACATTCATTTTATACCTAACTTATTAAATGCTTTTTCTGTGCCTATTGATATTATATTTTCCTTTTGTTCTATTAATATGATGCATCCCATTTATTTGATATGCTAGTATTTATTCAGAATTTTTAAACCTATATTCATCAGTGTTATTGGCCTGTAATTGGCAGTGTCCATTTCAGATTATTATATCAAAGTAATGCTGGCCTTGTAAAATGAGTTTGGGAGCTATTCCTCCTCATTCATTTTTTTCTCTTTCTCTTTTGAAGACTTTTAGGATTGGCATTAATGCATTAAATATTTGGTAAAATTTACCAATGAAGCCATTTGATCTTGAGTTTTTCTTCATTTGAAGAGTTTTGATTACTGATTTAGTTTCCATACTACTAATTGCTTCATTTAGATTTTCTCTTTCTTCCTAATTCACTTTTGGTAGGTTGTATGTTTCTAAGAATTTTTTCCATTTATCTAGGTTGCCCAGCTTTTTAGCATGTAGTTGTTCAAAGTAACATGTTATCCTTCTTATCGCTGCAGTAGAGTTGTAATGTTTTCTCTTTTATTTATAATTTTGTTGATTTGGGTCTTCTCTCCTTTTCCTTGGTTAGTCTAGCAAAAGGTTCGAAATTTTATCTTTTAATGAACCAACTCTTAGTATCACTAATCTTTTCTGTTGTTTTCCTCTATCTCTATGACATTGATTTCTGCTGTAATCTTTATAATTTTCTTGCTTCGCTAGTTTTGGGCTCAGTTTGTTCTTTTTCCAGGTCCTTGAACAGAAGAGTTAGGTTTTTTATTCGAGATATTTCTTAACTCGTAAGGTAAGCATTTGTTGCAATAAACCTCTCTCTTAACGCTCCTTTTGCTGCATCCCATAGCCTTTAGTATACTGTGTTTCCATTTCACTTTGTCTCAAAATACTGTCTTATTTCTTCTTAAATTTATTCTTTGATAAATTAGTTGGTCAGGAGAGTGTTGATCAATTTTTTGTATTCATTAGTGTTCCAGTTTTCATCGTGTTATTGATTTCTAGTTTAATAATATGCTCAGACAATATACTTGGTATAATTTAAGTCTTCCTGAGATCACTAAGATTTGATATGTGGTTTATCATGTGGTCTTTTCTACAAAATATTTTTTCTGCACTTGAGAAGACTGTGTATTCAGCATATGTTGGATAGAATGCTCTGTATATGACTCTTAGGATCATTTGGCCTTTAATGTTGTTCACATCAACTGATTTTTTTTAATTGAAATATAGTTGAGTTACAATGTTGTATTAATTTTTGCTGTATAGCAAAGTGTCTCAGTTATACACATATATACATCTGTTTTATATTCTTTTCCATTATGGTTTATCTCAGGATATTGAATATCCTGTTCCCTGTGCTATACAGTAGGACATTGTTTTTTATCCATTATATATGCAATAGTTTGCAGCTACTATCCCCAAACTCTCAGTCCATCGTTCCCCAACCCCCTCCCACTTGGTAACCACAAGTCTGTTCTCTATGTCTGTGAGTCTGTTTTGTTTCGTAGATAGGTTCATTTGTGTCATATTTTAGATTTCACATATAAGTAATACCATATAGCATTTGTATTTATCTTTATGGCTTACTTCACTTAGTATGCTAATCTCTAGTTGCATCCATGTTGCTGCAAATGACATTATTTCATTCTTTTTATGGCTGAGTAATATTCCATTGTATATATGTACCACATCTTCTGTATCCATTCATCTGTTGATGGACATTTAAGTTGCTTTTATGTCTTAGCTATTATAAATAGTGCTACTGCAAACATTGGGGTGCATGTATCTATTTGAATTATCGTTCTCTCTGGATATATGCCCAGGAGTGAGATTGCAGGATCATATGGCAACTCTATTTTTAGTAACCTCCATACTGTTCTCCATAGTGGCTGTGTCAATTTATATTCCCACCAAGAGTGCAGCAGGGTTCCCTTTTCTCCACACCCCCTCCTGCATTTGTTATTTGCAGACTTTTGATGCTGGTCATTCTGACTGGTGTGAGGTTGTAGCTCATTGTAGTTTTAGTTTGCATTTCTCTAATAATTAGTGATGATGGGCAACCTTTCGTGTGCCTATTGGCCATCTGTATGTCTTCTTGGGAGAAATGTCTGTTTCAGTCTTCTGCCCATTTTTTGATTGGTTTGTTCGGTTTTTTGTTATTGAGTTGTATGAGCTGTTTGTATATTTTGGAAATTAAGCCCTTGTTGGTCGCATCATTTGGAAATATTTTCTCCTAGTTGGTATGTTGTCTTTTCATTTTGTTTATGGTTTCTTTTGCTGTGAGTAAAGTTATAAGTTTGAGTGGGTCCCGTTTGTTTATTTTTGCTTTTATTCCTATTGCCTTGGGAGACTGACCTAAGAAAACACTGGTACACTTTATATCAGAGAATGTTTTGCCTATGTTCCCTTTCACGTGTTTTATGGTGTTATGTGTTATATTTAAGCCTTTAAGCCATTTTGAGTTTTTTTTTTTTGTATGGTGGGAGAGTGTTCTAACTTTATTGATTTGCATGAACGAACTTTTCCAACACCTCTTGCTGAAGAAACTGTCTTTTCCCCCATTGTCTATTCTTCATCAGAGATGAATTGACCGTGGGTCTGTGGGTTTATTTCTGGGCTCTCTATTCTGTTCCATTGACCCATATGTCTGTTTTTGTTCCAATACCAGGCTGTTTTGATTAGCATTGTAGCATTGTCTGAAGACTGGGAGGGTTATGCCTCCTGCTTTGTTCTTTTTCCTCAGGATTGCTTTGGCAATTCTGGGTCTTTTATGGTTCCATATACATTTTAGGGTTATTTCTTCTACTTCTGTGAAAAAATGTCATGTGTAATTTGCTAGTGATCATATTAAACCTGTAGACTGCTTTGGGTAGTACGGACACTGTCATTTTAAACAGCTGCAGCCTGTTCTCACTGTCAGTGGAAGCAGCTCCCCTCTGGACGCAGGTGTCCATGCAGGGCTCTTAGAAATAAGACAGACAACATCACCCACGTGGACTCTTCATACACACCTCTGACCACTGCGCCTTTGCTTTCTAGAAGTAACCTCCTTATTCAAGTGGGTGGCATCTGGGGATGCGACAGCCAACACCCTCCAGGAAGAGTCGGTGCCCCTCCTACCACTGGGGAATGAGTGGTCCTGTGCCTCATTCCCACCAAGGTTTCCAGTTTCAGGAGTTTGGGGAGCTTTTGTTTTGCTGCTTTAGTGGATGAGAAATGACACGTAACCCATTGTCTCCTTTTCACTTATCTTCTGATGAGTGAGGCTGGACTTTCATCACTTTCAGTTATTTCCAGAATGCAGCCACTTTTCCCAGTTCTGGGGGAGACCACTGAACATGCCTTCCTGGGTGTTCCCAGCCACAGACTGTGATCCACATGCAGCGAGGAAACTCCACTCTTTGTGCAAGTACTAAGTAGCTAGTGACTGGCTTCTGACCAACAGAATATAGCAAATCAGGGGAGGTCAGTGTAAAGATTCATTGACAGAACCTCTGTCACTTACATCTCACTTGCTGCATCCTGTGTTCTCTCTCTGTTTCTGTCTGTCTCTCTCTTTTATCCCTGGACCTGGGGAAGCCTGCATGGGTGTTACTAGGTGCCATATGGAGAGGCCCACATAGGAGAGAACACAGGGAAGTCCCAGGCCTCCAGGCAGAGGCACTAGGCTCTCAGCTCAGACTGCATCCTGCCAGTACCCATCTCAGTGAGTCTGGGAACAAATCCTCCCCTGTGGAGCGACAGCTGAGACCTCAGCCCCAGCTTCATAGAGACCTTGAGTCGAGGGCACCCAGCTAAGTGCTGTGGGAGCTCAGGAGTAGCTAGGTGTATGTATTTTGTATGTTGGGAAACCCTCCATAATGATCTGCAGTAAATCAGACAATCTTTAGCATAGAGCAGGTCTACTCAATGTTATGTAGAAACAACCACAAAGATAATGCATATTAATAAAGGTAAGAAAATGGACTAAAAACAATAATAGTGAGAATTATGATGATATTACCATTACTACTGTTAAAGAGAAAAGTAAACATAGAAAGATTGCAGATTTGCGTACAGACTCCTCTAAGTAAATTTCAGGGTACCTATATCAGATGTCCTCTGGGATATTGTAGAGTCAGAATGCTAGGTTTGCACAAAGAAATTTGTTCTGAGAGGAGAAAACAGGCAGGTGATCCTGGGTCAGCAGGGAGGATGATATGTTGGCACAAACAGTGCAGGGGCTCCCTGGGGGACTTAGAAAAAGAAATGGTTACTTGAGCAGGCAAGTCACCATCTCTATATCTGCCAGTGCCGCACCAGCTTTTCCTGGACACCTGAGTGAATTTAGAACATGTCCCCAGGTTCAGGCATGCCAAGGATACTCCCTTTACTTCTCACTTATCACAATGTCAGCTCCTGGTCTGACTTTACTAATTCAGAGGACTGGACTCCAGGAGGGACACCCTCTCCAGCCTTCCCAGGAGATGTGAGAGTGGTTCCTGGCACAGAGTTGAGGTGGAAAATCCTGTGCTGAGTCTGGCAGGACAAGGGTACCTTCCAGGGCTCTTGCACTGGTCCATCTTTTTGGTCACTTAAGAGGACTTAAACATTGTACTAGAGGCTCAGGAAACTCAAGAATGTCCTCCCTGGGGCTCACAGTAACAACTGTCCCTTCCTCCACTGGGTAAGTCTGAGTATCTCAGGAGGCTCTCTGACCCACAAGTACCCATAAGTACAGCAGGAACCAGGAAGCACCATGTGTATGTAAGTCTGTTGAAAACCCTCCACAATACTCTTCAGTAAATTGGATACATTCATGAGCAGAGAAACTTAATAAGAAATGCAATAACAAAAATAGTGATAAATAATAATATCAATAGTGATTACAATCATAAAGATATTAATTGTACTACTACCAATCATAATACTAATAAACTTAAGGACTGAGGGATTATAGACTTCCCTAATTGAATGACAAGTTTCCTGGGGTATCTTGGAGTCAGAGTCTTAGGTTAGCAGCCAAAATTGTAGGTTTGCATAGTGAAGGTATAAATAGAGCAAAACTAAACAGCAGCAGGTAAAAGAAATCCATGGGAGGGCGTGGGCTGACTTAAGTCTCATATTCCAAGCCCAGAGGAGAGCACTATGTAGAAGAGAAATGTTGATCCTGGGCTTTCCTGACACATGGAGCCAGCAAATCTCATGAGTTCTGACGACTGGTGTCTGCAGCTCTAACCCGGGAAAGAAAAGCAGGACTCCAGGTACACGTTCAATACGTGAAAAAAACACGTAAAATTTACATGGAGCTTCAGCTCTATCTCTATCCCCACTGCCTGTCAATTGAAAAAGTGACAGATCAGGGCTATTGATTGCCTTTTGATGCACCTACAGACTTACCTGGAATTGGGAGGAGAATATTACTTATGAATTTGCATGTAAAATTTTTATAATAACCTATCTGGAAGTTGAATTACCACTTTCTTGGGAAATTGATAGGTTATTTTACACAACACCTCATATGCTTCCTTTAGTAACATTTTTTCACAATATATATATTTCTGAATATGTATGAAAGGCACATGCCGTATCAGCCCAGAGGAAGCATTGACGGGGCTTTAGAGATCAGTGACCTTTGAGCACGTGTTTGTAGAACTCATTCATAAAGAGTAGGAACTGCTGGACATATTGCAGAGAAAGATGTACACAGATGTGATGCTGGAGGACGCCCGTTGTCTCATCTTCTGGGTGCGTCTCTCAATATTTATTTACTTCCTTATGCATGTCTTATTGAGATAGGCGCTGCAGCTTCCACATATGCTGCTGCACTCTTGTCCCTGACTCATGCTTCCGTAGCACTTAGAGCAACCTGGAACGAATGTGTTCCTTTACTAATCACAGCACATGTGCCCCTTCATGGAGATACAGTCTCCATTACCACAATCGCATGTATTCCTTACTAGTCTGCCACCAACACGCAGAATAATGCTGGACACAGATATGGGCTATTTTATCTAACAGACAAGTGACTTTATGTTGCTAAGTAATTCTTCTGCTCGGGGGACTATTATGAGGTTTGAACACAGCAAAAAACACATAACAGCTTGTATCCCCCTTTCTACATGAACTCCAAGTAATAATCTCATGGGTCTTATGTTTATTGGATTCTGTTAGAAAGCAGTGTTAACCATATTATGAAAACGTTGCTTCCTTCTTGGCTGAGACGTCTAGGAAGCGTGCAGACTGTTTTTCCTCTTGGGCAAGAACAGCAGCAGCCAGAGACTTTTACTGTCTTTGAGTGAAGTGTCAGGTGACAACCTTCAGTGTTTCCCTTCTTCAGCGTGCTCGAACGTGCACTGCCATTGATGCCCTCACACTCTAGCCTTGGCATGTTGTCCTGCGCTTGCATTGCATGCACTGTTCTCAACACAGAACTTTAAATCCATCTAGCATTTCCCACATGTATCAGGGCATCAGCTCTGCAAAGCAGATGTAATTTCCCAGTTGGAGCAAGAAGAGTAGGTGTGGAGGGAAGAGGAGGGTTTCCCCAGGCTGGGGTCCAAGTCAGCTCCAGACACATGTGCTCTGTGTGGGGAGGGAGCAGGACACTTGGAATGTCAACTGGAGGTTTGTTCGACTAAAGGATATTTTTAGAAATGTATGTGAAGCCATTGAGTCAAATTATCCAGATTCTGTCATTATGCATCACACATCAATTTCTCTTCACGTTTTCCCCTGTACTTTTCACCTCAGAGAAGCAAAATTCCTGTCCTCGTAGAAGTTAAAATTTCATGTTTTTGTCTCTGCCATGGTCCCTTTAATAATTTTTCCTCTCATATTCCCTGTAGCGTCTGAATATATTTTATTTTTCTTTTACCTAAACACTGAACATCTTATTAACATTTTTCTAAACCATGTTTCTATTCACTGGTGTATTTCTCAAATTCATGTTTTTTCCCCATGTAATGTACTTTTCAACAATTTAATCCCCCTAATGTCACATGTGTCGTTTCTTATTTATTTAATTTAATTATTATTTTTGCCTTATTTCAAGCAAAAATTGTGACCATTAAAAGCAAGAAATGATATTCAGGCAAGTTATTTCCCTGTGGACCAATGTAGCTGTAAGAAAATAGTAAATTTATTCAGGTGTGAACTCTGGTCATCCACATGTGAAACCTGAGAATGAGGTAAGTGAGGAATTCAGCAGATTCATAGAACTCAGTTTTGGTGCAGTGTAAACACTAGCCCAACATAAAGTGTTCACTTTATGGACTAAATTAGACTAAATTTTGATGATATCTAGTAGAAATGTTACAAAGAGGGGATGTCCATGCAGAAGATTTACATACTATGTGTATGTAACTGACATGGAGATCATTTTAACTGGAGAATATCATTGAATAGACTTACATACACATGAGTTTTCACAGCATAGAAAACAATTTTACTGTAATGAATGAAGGAGAGCCCTGAGGGATTTTTAATTCCTTAGTCAACATTGAATCCTCACACTGGATCTATCAATGCTAAAATCAAACTGAAAAGCGAGAGTTCATATCAAAATTCTCAGACATGAAAAACTCTTATCAAGAATGTTTTACCACACATTTCAGCTATGAATTCATAATTTTGGCTAATAACCTCTTATTTTATAAATAAGTAGAATAAAATTATTGATTTGTTAAGTTGTCTTGAAATGATAAATACAAAAGTTTGTAACAATAAGTACTTTTGTAAATAGGTTAGCATTAAGAAATATATATAAACAAAGTTATATGTGACAATTATTATGATCCACTTAATTGTGATTGTCAGTAAGATTATCTGTTGCTTTCTCATCAGAAATTTTGCAGGCCAGAAGAAAGTGAAATGATATGCTTAAAGCATGGTGGGAACTACCTACCAACAATTCTATATCTTACAATATTATTCTTCAAACATGAGGAAAATTAGAGACAGTCTCAGGCAAAACCTGAAGGAGTTCAGTACCATAATACCTATCCTTCAAGAAATGCTAAAGGGAGTACTTCAAGTTCAAATGGAAGGACACCAGAAACTTGAGGCCATATGAAAAAATATATTTCTCTTATAAAGGTAAATAAATGGACAAATAGAAGAAAAAATCTTTAATTTTGACTTGTAACTACACTTTTTATTTCTAGGATATTTTTTAAAACCAAAATATTAAAATATAAATGTATTGCTATTGCATGATTTTTTCCCCTAAAATTCATATGTTAAAAATAAAACCTCCAAATGTGGTGGTATTAGGATGTAGGGCCTTTGGGGGGTGCTCAGGTTATGAGGGCAGAGCCTCCATGAATAGGATTTGTGTGCTTTTATTTATTTTAAAATATGTATTTATTTACTATTTTTGGCTGCATTCGCTCTTAGTTGCAGCATGTGGGATCTTTGTTGTGATGCACAGGCTTCATATCTAGCTGTGGCATGGGGGCTCGGTAGTTGCAGCACACAGGCTCTGTAGTTGTGGCAGACAGGCTCTAGAGCCAGCATACACGCTCAATAGTTGCGGCATATGGGCTTAGTTGCCCTTTGGCATGTGAGATTTAGTTCTCTGAACAGGAATCGAACCCATGTCCCCTGCATTGGAAGGCGTATTCTTAACCACTGGCCTACCAGGGAAGTCACTGGCCTACCAGGGAAGTCTCTTGTGTGCTTTTAAAAGAGACCTCAGAGAGCTCTCTAGCCCCTTCCTCCAGGTGATGATATAATGAAAAGTCTATGACTCAGAAAAGACCTTTACCTAACCACCTTGATCTCACACTTCAGCCTCCAGAACCATGAGAAATAAACTTCTGTTTATAAGCTACCCAAGCTGTGGCATTTTGTTATAACATCCCCAAATAACTAATTCGTACATCTACATTAACAGAAAACAATGTATACATATGTGCCTTGTGACATTAATAATATGTAATTAATGTGTAATGTAATAGGAGATGTAATAGAGATTTTGCATGTGATTAAAATTATGTTGATATCAGTTTAAGCTAGTTTGATAGGATTTTATATGTAATCTCCATGGTGTCCACAAATTTAATATCTATAGAATATACACAGAAGGAAATTAAATGTAAGTCAAGTCAGGGGACTTTCCTGGTGGTCCAGTGGTGAAGACTCAACGCTCCCAATGCAGGGGGCCTGGGCTCAGTCCCTGGTCAGGGAACTAGATCCCACTTGCCACACCTAACAGTTCGTATGCTGCAAAGAAGATCAAAGTTCCCCCATGCCACAACGAAGACCTGGCACAGCCAAAGAAATTAATTTTAAAAATGAGTCAGTACAAAGAGTAAGAACAAAGGACGTCAGTATGTGAGAAAATGTGGGACAGAAAAGCTATATGACATTACAGAAAACAAATTGGCAATTAAATGTCATTTCATATCAGTAATTTATATATATATATATATATATATATATATATATATATATATATATATATATATATATATATATATAGCTTAAACTCATCAGTTAAAAAACAAAGATGTCCCTAGTCTTTATCCGGCATCCGGGCCTGGAGGGGCTGCTCTGAAGACGGGCGAGCAGCATGGAGGCCCACGGCGAATCCCAGCCTGACACGAGTTGTTCGTCATTTTCCTGGGACGGCTCCGGGGTCTCGGTGTCCAGGGAGGTGCTGACGGCGGGCAGTGTCGGCCACGGAGGTATACGGGACAAGTTGGTCATCAACTCCAAGCCTAATTCCAGAAAGAATTCCACTCTTCAAAATGTTCGGAAAAAGAGGAGTCCCCTATTGGACCAAGTACAGAGCTTTCTCCCACAGATGGCTCAGGCAAACGAAAAGCTAAGGAAAGAAATGTCAGCTGTACCACCTGGTCATTTCAATATTGAAAATATTGACACTCTCGGAAAAGTTATGCAAATGGTTATGGCCTTGTTTGAGATGAATCAGTCTGATTCAAAAGAGGAGGACAGTTCAGAAGAGAATTCACAAGACAGTTCAGAGGACAGTTCAGAATTTGAGGATGAAGATGATAACACCTCTTCTGCAGGTGAAGTCACCATCGATACCATTAAGCTTCCTAATTCAGAAGATGGAAAAGGCAAAATAGAGGTTCTGGACCGTCCTGCCAGTGAAAAAAAAGAAAACAGGGACATAAACAATCTGAGAAACAGGTGATAGTTCCCGCTAATTCTCTGAAAAAGAATGTGGCTTGCTGGTTATTTTGCATTTTAGATACCTATGGTGCCTGTTTGCAAAAATGAATGTATTTTGCTTCTTGGAGAAACAAGCTAGCTTTTAAAGAGTTGGAAGAGATAGCATTTGGAGATCTTCTAAGAGCAGACTGTTTTTGATCTCATGCTAAAGAGGTTTAGTTTAGAAAGCTTAACTTTATGTATGGTGATGAGTGAATTTGTTGACATCCTCTTTCATCAACATAGACTTCAGAAATCTCAAACTTATTTTAAAGTAAAAATACAAGTTACCCGTTTGTTTTTGTTTTAAATTGGCCTCTTGGGGCTTCCCTGGTGGTGCAGTGGTTGAGAGTCCGCCTGCCAATGCAGGGGACACGGGTTCATGCCCCGGTCCAGGAGGATCCCATATGCATGGAGCGGCTGGGCCCGTAAGCCATGGCCGCTAAGCCTGCGCATCCAGAGCCTGTGATCCACAACGGGAGAGGCCACAGCAGTGAGAGGCCCGCGTACTGAAAAAGACAAAACAAAAAACAAACAAAAACTTATGTTGGGGTTTTTTTAAGGCTATTTTAAAGTCACATTTATTTGTTACCATTAAAATGGGTTCAGTGAGGGAGAATTTTTTTTAAACATCTTTATTGGAGTATAGTTTCTACATAATGTGTTGGTTTCTGCTCTGTAACAAAGTGAATCAGCTGTATGTATACGTGTGTGCCCATGTTCCCTCCCTCTTGCATCTCCCTTCCACCCTCCCTATCCCACCCTGAGGGAGAAATTTTTTACAAAGAAAAGAATTACTTATATTTAGATGCCCTCAGACATATCTACTTTAATTTAAAAAAAATCCTTTCCAGTTTCAGCTGGAAAACTGGTGCTCTGTGGTTTAATCACTGTCTGTAGCCTCTTAATGCATGTAAAATTTGCTGGTTGGAAAATTTTGTGTTTTTTTTGGTTTTCTTTTTCTCATAAAGGAATTTTTTGTTTGTTTCAGCTATTAACATTATTCTTTCCAGTTGCCCACAGTTTTGAAACCTATTCATTGTAGAGAATAGGGACATCCCAGGAAAATAGGTCACAGTACATAAAATGGTAGTAACAGGTTTTCCCTTTCAAACGGCAAAATGATCCTGCATTGGAGTTGCCTTTCTGCCACATTCTTGATCTTATTTAACTTGTTTGGGACCTCATCTGCCATGGGACTGGCTTTGCTCAGGATATAGACCTGAGAGTTTAAAGGACTGTCTCCAAGTGCATTGAGCTCATGAGACTTTGTTGCCTAATATTTTAGGGGTTTGTTTTAACTATTTTTTCCTACTCCTCTCATTAGCTTATAACGTCTTGTAAATACTCTGAAGATAATTCTCCAAGTTCCTTCTGGTATTTTTCATTGGGAATTGGAAATCGGCTGTGCACTCAAAGTATGCAGAGGTGAACAGATCTGGAAACGAGACTTCTCAGCTGCAAAGGGTATACTTTGTAGCACCAAACACAGCTGTGATGGATTATTGGTGTGAATATTTAAGGATTGTCTTCTACCAGATAATATTCATGCCCCATTGTGGGAAGAGTTGTATTTGTCTGGTTCACTCCTTAGCTTGGTGCATGGTACACAGTAGGCACCGAATGATGTCGATAAATGTATTTACCGGTATATTGAGGATGTACAGGGCATTTTAAGCCATGCTATCCATGCGGATATGAAAGTGTAACTTCACTGGAAATACAAAGCCAAGTAGAAATAGTCTGATGGTCAGTGAAAGAGACTCTTCAGTCTAGA